>NC_133658.1:690219814-691419814 GCF_037893015.1 Macrotis lagotis | reverse complement strand
TTTGGGGGCAAGTTTGACAAAAACAACTGGGAAAACTCAAGATCATTTTGGCAGAAACCAGGCATACATCAATACATCACACTGTATACTAAGATAATGTCAAAATGAGTATATATCATTTAGACATAAAGGATGATATAAGCAAATTAGGAACATGCCTGTCAGATCTATGGATAAGGGAAGTATTTATGACCAAACAAGAGATAGAGAAGATCACAGGAAAGATATGAATAGGTAGTTTTTCAGAAGAAATCAAAACAATCAATAGCCAAATGAAAAAATGTTCTGAATCACTATTAGAGAAATGTAAATTAAAACAAATCTTAGGTACAACTTCACACCCTTCAAATTGCCCAATATGCCAGAAAAGGAAAATGACAAATGCTGGAGGGAATGTCGAAAATTGGGATGCTAATGTATTGTTGGTAGAGTTGTGAACTAATCTAACCATGCAGGAGAACAATTTGGATAAAGTTCAAAAGGACTATAAAAATGGGCATACTCTTTGACCTTGCAATACTAATACTAGATCTCCCAAAAGAGATCAAAGAAAAGGGAGGAGGACTTATTTATGCAAAAATATTTATAGTAGCTCTTTTTGTGATGGCTCATTGATAGCTAAACAAATTATTGTATATGATGGTGATAGAATACTATTATAAGAAATTATGAGAGGGCAGCTAGGTGGCGCAGCAGAAAGAGCACCAGTCCTGGAATCAAGAGGACTTGAGTTCAAATACAGCCTCAGGTACTTAATAATAACCTGTGTGATCTTGAGCAAGTCACTTAACCCCACTGCCTTACAAAAAGCAAAAAAAATAAAGTTAAAATTAAAATAAATAAATTATGAGCAAGATGGCTTCATAAAAATCTGAGATTTATATGAACTGATCAAACTGAAGTGAATAGACAATATTATACACAGTAGTAGCAATATTGTAATGATGATTAAATGTAAAATATTTAGCTACCCTGATTAATGTAATAATCTAAGACAATTCCCAAGTACACATGATGAAATATACTATCCCTCTACAGCAGAAGATCTGATGAACTCTAAGTGCAGAATAAAGCATACTTTCTTGCTTTTTATTGTTTGTTTTTTTTACAACATAACAAATATGAAAATATACTTTACATAATTCCACATGTATAATTGATATTATATTGTTTTCCTTCTTGGTGAGAGGGGAAGAGAGAATTTGGAAATCAAAAAATGTATAAATGACTGCTAATAACTAAATAAATAGGAAAAGGGGGAAAGAAAAAATAAATTTTTCTGATATCTAAAAACTCTTTTCCTATAACTTCTACTTGGTGGTCCTAGTTCTAAATCACAAAACAATTTCTCCCTCCTCCAATTTTCTCTTTCTCTTCCTCTGAACACTTGGATACCCTAAAATCTTTTTTAATGATAATCTGTATAATACAGGTAACGTGATATAGCAAAGAGGTCCATCAATATAATCACGTATTTGTATTTCAGAAAGGAACCTTCTCTTTAAGACTAGTCTGTTTGCCACCAACTGAAAGAAGTCATAGAGCTCCTTTGCCAGGACTCAGTGAATAAATAAAGATTGTGACAATTCAAGGAGAATTGAGGAAAAAGCATGCTGACAAGAAGAGAATGACAGGATGAGTTAAAATTCCCAGAGGAAACCAAGGACAAGGGGAAAAAATCCAATCATGTACTAGTACTAGTCCTATTAATCAGATAATTATATTGCTTCTTTAAAATTCTATCCTGCCAAATGGTCTCATGATAGTCATTTCAAATAAAGAGATCCTTCACGTTCAAGAAAAATCAGTGTGAGCCCATTGAAATCAGACAACAGTCTTCAATATTTTAGTACTGTAATAAAGTTACATAAATAAAGCTCCTTGAAAATTTTAAAGCTGCAGAAATGCTAGTTGTTATTATTAGAGATTGGAGAACTGCTCTCAGAGATGTCCTATCTCTAGAAATGTCTCTACTACAAACTGCCTGTGTGGGTCCCAAATAGGCAAAAAACACTAAGATTAAAATTACAGGGATATTTCCAATATACATCAGAGAAGAAGAGTTTCTTTGCCTGGATTTATCTAAGCCAGTGAAATTCTAGATCTATCAATTTTTACAAAGAATATATTTGTAAATTAAACATACCTTATGACTTCTACTATTATTCCATGATTGGTTTTCATGAACAACTCTTTGTGGGGAAACTTTCTATATACTACAGTGCCAATTGATAGGCATTAAGAGGTCAAAGTCTATATCCTAGTTTTCTTAGAATCCCTCACATGGATCATGTCCATACTGTTAAAAAAACAGCAACAAAAACCTCCTAAACTTCTATGTGTCCTTTGCAGTCACTCCAAATCAAAACTCTTCTTCCCTCTTCCTCTCTTTCTAGTCAACTTGCTAAGTCCTATTGTTTCCAAAAACTTATCTGTTGAAGCCATACCCTTTTGTCCTCAGCTTTTATTTCCCTCAGTCTACTAAAGGAATTCTCCTAACTGATACTCTTACTGTACTCTTAACCATGCAAGGTTCCAGAATAAGCCTCCTAATGTGTAATCAGTACATAACTGGTAACTTCAGTGAACCTACAAACTTCACATAAGCTTCTGGAATTATCCTCCAAATGCATATGCAATAGCATGTATTCAATAAATATTTAACAAATGAATTAACCCTGAAAATACTTTCATTCCTGGCAAATCCGTCAAATGGAAAATGGGGATCTGATGGAATGTTTATTTTTACTGCTTTCAAAGTAAAAAAAAATAGTAGTAATTAGCTATTTTAATTAGTGGGAAAGGATATTTTATTAGATTGGTCATATAGGGGAAATTATAAAGAAATTATAATTACCAAAAAAGGAGAGTGACATATGCTAATTGTAACTTTTGTGGGTTGAATAAAATTTAAGCAAAGTAAATAGCTTTTGAAAAATTATCTTCAAGGCTGCCTAACCCTTTCATTTTACAAATAAGGAAGTTGAGGTCTGATGAGATTAGGTGATATGATCAAGGTCACACATGGAGCTCAGATTTTTACCCAGGTTCTTTGGCTTTAAATCTTGGAGACTTTCTACTACTCCACAAATTCCATTGCATTTAAGGTTGAAAGTGATTCAGATGTCATTTCGTCTAACCCTCTTATTTTACAGATGAGGAATTAGAGGCCCAGATATTTTGGAATTTGTATGCTGTCATAAAGTTAAGAAGAGGTAGAATTTAGATTTTGCCCAAGTCTTTTAATTTCTCAAATGTCTTGCTGTCTCAGATTTTCTATTTTTTTAATTTCAAGATCATAGTCTCAAAACCTCCTTGGTGGTATCCTCAACAAAAATGGTACTCATTAGGGGCAGCTAAGTGGCACAGCAGATAGAGCACCGGTCCTGGAGTAAGGAGGACCTGAGTTCAAATCCAACCTCAGACACTTAATAATTGCCTAGCTATGTGACCTTGGGCAAGTCACTCAAAACTCTATTGCCTTAAATAAATAAAAAAAATGATACTCATCTATAAGGACCTTAAATTATAATGGTGGTGGGGGTGAAATAGGGGAGGAAGATTTTGGGAAGTGGGGGGAAAGGAAATGGATTTACAGGGAAAGATAATACATTCTTTTTTGTTTTAACATGTTGAGTTTAAGATGTCCATGTGGACTCCTAGGTAGATATGTAAAGCAGGCATTTGAAAATGTGGAACTTTAACTTGCTGTTGTCCTTCATTCTCAAAGAGGACCATGATATCAGAGAGGCAATTTCATAACATATAAGTGAATTGAATTTAAGTGAAGGAGGGCTGTGCAAGGTCGTCATTCTCACTTTCTCCTCCAAGGCCATCTGGGTCCCATGGTCAGATATAGAACAGGGAAACTGTGGATGTAGTGGGAGACCTTGGCCTTTTTAAGCTAAGGTCTTTTACAGCATTCAGTTTGACTGAGGCAATGCCCATTTAGTGATTCTTTGGAAGCTAAAGAGCTAAATGTATAGATCTGATCATCATTTTAAAAGAGATGCTAGTTTAAAGCTGGAGAACTGATGAGAACATGAAAGGAGTGACAGAATAGGAAAGTCTCAGAGTCAAATTCGTAAATGGTCTATGTAGTATTTAGGTGGGACAGCGGAAGGGGAAAGTAACTTCTCTACATTTCCATTCAATTTTCTGAGTCTCTTAATATAATTTCTTCAATGCTCTCTCCAAATTTATAACTTTTCTCTTACTTTTCCTTTTAAATGAGCCAGGAAGTAAGCTTTTTGGGCAAAAACTTTCATTTTTTGTTTTTGTATCTCAAAGATTTGACACATAATAACAGAAGCTTAATGAATGTTTATTTAATTCAACTGAATGCTATATGAATGTGAACTATCTAAACTGAAGACTTTATTGTAAAGACTACAGAGAAATTTGTATTGTTTATAGTGGCTGCCAAAAATTATTTAAGCCTATCTGTTTATTTTACCTTATTCCTCAATTCAATAAGAATTCACTAAGCAACTGGTGTATCCAAAGAACCAAGACAGGGAATGGTGATACAAACACTAAAAATGAACATCTTTGCTCTTAAGGAATTTATAACTATAAATGCTGTTTGGAAATAAAGGAGAGAAAGGTGAAAATTTCAAAATGGAATCTAGTAATAATACTCTAAAATTTATTTTCAGATTGTAGCACAAATTCAAATCTCACCTATAATCCTTTCGAACAATTTACACTCACTCAGCTTTTGTGATCTCAGCTATATCCAATTATTTTTGTAACTTGTGGCAAAAAACTAAAATTAAAATCATATCATGAATCAAAGTGACATTTATTCTTCTTCGAAATAAATTTCCCTACCTCTTTGATTCTTTGGAAATGGCACCCTTGCAAGGATAGCTCTTAGAATAGATAGTGGGGATCATCAGTACTAGTCAAGTGATGAAGAGAATGGAACAAAATCTTAGACTTCTTACTGTATGCCCCCAAAGGCTCTATTACAAATGGACCAAACCCTTTGTTGAGATTCCCATCAGCTAGAAAGCATCAGTGTTGCCAGAAAATGCTGGTAATTTATCTCTGAACCTGTCTACAGAAGCCAATTCACTCCAGGAACAGTAATTACATCATTTTCTTAAGACAAATGAGATAGGAGGTATCTAGACACAAGGCGCCAGAAATTGCAACACCTTTCTTAGACCTCCAAAGAAATTCTTCTGTGTACTATAGGTAAGAGGCTCAGCATTAGGACTTAAAAAAATCTAGTTCATATTGTTTTCAAAAGGCAATTAAATATATTTAGTGATAAATACACACACACACTTGTATACATATATATATATATATATATGCGCATATAATTTCATGTAGCTAGTTTTCCTTTATGGTCAAAAATTCTGAGCAGATCCTATTATCTATTCTTAGAAGGAACAGGTATTTTGCTCCACTTAATCCCATTTTATTATTTCAATTGCCCATTGGAGGCAACACTAATTCCCAGAGTACTTTTTTTTTCAGGCTTTTGCAAGGCAATGGGGTTAAGTGCCTTGCCCAAGGCCACACAGCTAGGTAATTATTAAGTGTCTGAGGCCGGATTTGAACTCAGGTACTACTGACTCCAAGGCCGGTGCTCTATCCACTGCACCACCTAGCCACCCTTTCCAGAGTATTTTGATAGACACTGTGAGAATCTCTACTCAAGCTAGAAAACAATCAAGAAGTTAATGACTGTCGTCCATCTCCCAAACCCTTTACTTTCTGGGTATCTCTTGATACCTTAAAAATTTAATATATTTTACTGCAGCAAACTTTCAGGTACTATCAAAGTATATAGGAATGAATTACAATATAAAGCTGAGATTTTTAAGTTAAAATAATTCAGTTCAGCTTTTTAAATAAATATTGAGAAGTTAAGTAAACTATTGTGAAATAGATTGGAATTTCCATTTAAAGGAATTAAAAGATGTTACAATAATCCTTTTTAAAAATAGAAAAATATTTAAGGGTTTCAAATTATTTTAATGATAGTTGATATTGTATCTACAATCCATGAATATATAAATCATTTGGTTTTATATGTATGTATATATGTATGTATGTATGTATGTATGTATGTATGTGTGTATAAACTTAGCTGCTCACAAGCATTCTTACAAAACACACCCAGTGAATGACTTATTTCATGCAGTAATGTTTTGGGTTGTGTTGTGTTTTTTTTTAAATAGCATATAAATGTCAACTTAATTATACAAAGTGAACTTAATAACACTAACCTTTAAACATGACTAGACAGCTGAAAGAAAAAAGATCGCTAATCCCAGAGAGATCAATTTTATGTGTTTGTGCTGATATTTTCCTTATTTTAATAAGGTAAGGGGGAAAAAACAAAAACATAAGCCTAGTATCTTTGTCAGAATTTTTCCTTGATGTGTGGGTGGGAAAAGAAGAAAAGGAATTAAAAAAAATAACTTGATCCTTGGAGCAAAGTGAAAGTCTTTTTATGGAAAGCAAAGTGTTAATTTTCACAACAAACATCCAGAAGCTTTTTACCCTCATTAACTTGCTCTTTCAGTATTTTAAAAAGTCATTATATTTATGAGATTCCTCTTACCTGCCTCTGAAGTTCTGCCAGGTTGTAAGGTAAGGCACCCTCGGCCAACGGTGCTATTCTCTCAATATCTGCCAATGTCAAACGCCTTCAGGTAAGAGCATAGAAGAGAAATGTAGTTGTTATATTAAACAACAAATATGTACCACTGAAGGGAAAAAACCTTCACTTACCACAGTTAAAAAAATGCTCAAAAACAAACAAAACTCTCAACATAAATAGGAAATTATATCATAAAGGGCTTCACTTTAGAAGACCTCCTTAATGAAGTACATCATAAGTTATCAAGGTTCTGTATTGAGTAGGTAATTAAGATTTGTTGAAACAAGCTGAATTTATGTTAGAAACCAATATAAAGACATTCTTGTATTGTGCATACTGTTTTGCCAATCACTTAAAACAAGTTTTAAATTTATGGCTTCTTGCCCTTGCAGCCCAAAACTTCTTAATGTTGTTTAAACCAGATTAAAATGTAATTTGGAAACGTTTAACAAATGTAAAAAATACGATACAGAACAGGTAATGTTAATTTGTGGTTTTCTAAGTCAATATTAGGTATAGGTTTCTAATTAAGTTTGACAGTACTGATTTAAAAGACCTTCTCAGGGTGGCTAGGTGGCACAGTGGATAGAGCACCGGCCCTGGAGTCAGGAGTACCTGAGTTCAAATCCGGCCTCAGACACTTAATAATTACCTAGCTGTGTGGCCTTGGGCAAGCCACTTAACTCCATTTGCCTTGCTAAAAAAACAAACAAAAACAAAAAAAAAATGAATAAAAGACCTTCTCAAGTCATATCTTGGGAGCTACCATTTGTTGTCCTCAAAGATTAAAGCCAAAAAAACAAGTTTGAAAAGCAGAACAGAGCAGAAAGATAAATTACATTTATTCAGGTGAAAAGGAAAACTGAAAATTACTGATCTGAAAAAGACTTTAAAGATACCATAGACCATTTTATAGCTAAGAAAGTTTAGATTCAGCATCTTTTAACATGCTCAATGAGAGATGATGACAAAGCTTAAAGTAAAACCCAAATCTCATAATTTCCACAATAGGGCCCTTTTCATTTCATGCTAATAATAAATAGCAACCATTTTATCTCTTGCTTGACCATTCTTTCTTCTTAGGCAACAGATTACTTGTATACACAAATCTCAGGAAGGAATTCATGTTATTCCACAGACTCTAACAGGATGGTCTTAACACTTTACACTTTACTTACTCTATAATAAGTATCCAAAAATAAAGCTAATTAGCTCTTCTTTGGGATAAGAGAATTCTGGCTAACTAAAAAATTCCAAGCTGTCTTAATTTTAGTGGATTTTCTTTTAAGAGTTAAAATATGTAGTAGTTCTGTGGCTAAAGAGCCACTAGGTATGAGTGAGAGAGATCCACTTTCAAAAACTAGAATATTTTAATAGGATATAATTTCTTCATCTCACTGGTGGTTAATTACATTTTATTTTAAGATCATATGGTGTTTTGATAAGTCATATAGCATTACTGAAATTTGGTTTCTATTGTATGTAAAATATTATCTGCCTCCACGCCAAAATGAATTGATGTTTCATAGGACTCTGAGAAAACAATGTAATTTTCAAAAAACACACAACCACTCAGCACAGAAGACTCATTCTTCTTTGAAAAAGGGCCAACTTCCATAGATACTTTATTCATAATTCCTTCTGATAGTAAATCAATAATGCTTTCTTCAGTACATGCCTAGATCCACAAGGATTCAGTCCAAACACCATTTCTTAGAAAAGAAGGCTCATTTCATCAGACTAGAGCTTCTGAATTCCTTGAACAACTTAACTGCTTAATCTCTTCAGATACCTGAATCTTTAATTCAATTTATCCCTATCCAAGTTCTACAGATCATTGTTTACTTAAACATTAGACCATACAATCAATACCTACATGGTATTTTAAAATGTTGCCTTTTTAACTAAATAATCTATCATCAGAATAGTTACCCAGTAGCGTTGTACAGATCTGCAAGCTGGTATAGAATATCAATTTCCAGTGGTGTAACTTGTCCATATCTTATCGCACTTTGGGCAAATTCCTCTGTGAGGGGAACAAGATAAATAGTCTTTACATTTGCAGAACACATGCCAAACTCTTCCTTTAAATTAATGCAATCTGGAAGTTTTAAACAACAATACTGCCTTAAACACTTAAACACAGAAAAACATATTCTTTCCTTCCTCAAATATTTCTACTCTGCTGGAATCTGAATACATATTGAAGCATACTTTATTTTTTAACTTTCTTTATTATTCTTGATTTTTTTGGTCCATTTTCTTTTGCAACGTGGCTAATATAGAATTGTTTTGCATGACTACACATGAACAATGTACATCAAATTGCTCACACCTCAAAGCAGGATGAGGGGAAGTAGGGAAGGAAAGAATATGAACTCAAAATTAAAAAAATAGAATGTTAAAAATTTGTCCTTACATATAATTGAGAAAAAATAAAATTAAAATTAAATCAAATATTCCTGGAACATTTTAGATACCTTCTTTGCCCCCCCCCAACATACACACAACTTCCTATTTTTTAATTTACTTATCTGTGTATTCTTCTTGGAATCCTAGCTTCCTTCAATTCCCAATTCAGGTATTAACTGAGGCTATTTCTCTTAGTGCTCTTCCCTCCACCATGAAATAAATTTGTACTAACTTATCTATGAACAAGTTGTATTCCCCCAGCAGAATGCCAAGTCCCTGAGGAAGGACTGTTTCAAATTTTTCTTTATACCCTCTATGCCTGACATACTGAGCACTGAATAAATAGATATTGAATTATAAATGTCTTGTCCTCAACTTCTTCCTCAATAGGATGTTAGCTGCATTGGAGCTGGGACTGTTTGCTTTCATCTTTGTTTCTCAAATGCCTAGCCCATAATAGATACTTAAGTGCCTGTGGAACTAAAAGACCCAAACATCTATTAAAGATTTATTTGTGTATTACTAAATTACCACAAAAGTTAAAAAAAAGTCATCATAATGGATTATCAAAGGTGAACATCATCAAGTGAAAATTCTTAATCATACTCTTTGGTTTCAAAAGTCACGAAAATGACTAGCCCTTTTCTACTCATCTAAGTCTGCCTAATGGAATTCACTAGAGGAATTACCTTCCTAAGACACAATAACAGTGAAACAAAGCAATAGTCACTATTGCCCACCATGTCACATGACTTATTCAAATCCTTAGTTCCATCCACAGACCTGATACCTCAGTCCAACATCTGGCTCTTGCAGCATCACTGCCCTGTTTCACAGCTTAGCCCAAGATTCTTTTCATGTACCTGCCATTCCTTACCATTACCATCTCATTAAGTCCTGCTGGATTTCTGGAGATACAAATGAACTAGATGAGACATGTAATCCACCTGGGAGAGCACAGACTTTCCCAAACCTAACATTCCAATAGTAAACTTAAACTATTTTCCATGGAAAACTAATGGAAAATGTAAAGACATTAGCAACAAAAAAACAACAAACTTACCCTTTGTGACTTCAACATCTTTCCTTGTGCCAGCTAGAGTGCTGTATATCTTACGAACAAGCTCCATGTTATTCAGTAAGGAGTTAAATGCATTGAAGTAAGAGAAGCTAACTTGATGGGCAATACTTCCACCAGCTGCCTAGAAATGAAATGACATGGAAGGAAAAAAAGAATGCATTTTCACTCATCATAGACTTTTTTTTTTAAATTGATCCAAAGCATTCATCATTCTATTGAAAAAGCCAATCTATAAGTATACAGAATATATTATGCTTTAAAAAAAAAAGGTAGAAAGGAAGTTTTCTTATCCTAAAGGTAAGCCTTTGCAATTTAGGCTTTGGGTGGTGGTGGGGAGCAACATTAGGCAAATGAACTTCATGGTTCACCTGTAACAGGTCAGAACTAGTAAATATAATTCACAATCTGGGAAAATCATTTCTGTTAAACATTTCTTGGCTAGCATTCATTTTGGCTAGCACAGAACTACTTGTCTGCTCCAAATAAACCCCAGTCTGTTGACTTTCAGGGGACAAAAATGATTTTCTTCACATTAATTTTAGATTTTAGGCTTTTTAAAACAATATTACCTTACCTTTTTTAAAAAAAGACTACTGTTATACTTTTATCTTTTCATCTTAATTTTGCATTTAAATGCTAAAACCTGGAATAGAATTTAGAACAAGAGAGAAGCAAACACACCACACTTTCTTGTGTTGAAGTAGGGGAAACTCTCTCTGTCATTTCAACCTCCATTCATCCTTCTACTTAAAACTCATGCATTCCCTTGTTTGTTTTGTTTTGTTTTGTTATTTGTACCTCTAGTTGAAAAAGCTTCCTAATTCTATGGACAAGGAAATGGAAGCTAAGAGATTAAAATGATCTGCCCCAAGTCATATAGCTATATAACAAAGTCAGAATTCCAGCTTAAATTTTGATTTCACATTCATTGCTCTTTTCCCTGCCATAAGTATATTAATAATATTGTTAAGTATAATTACAAATTTTTTAATTGGCAAGAGGAAATACTTGGCCAAAATTTTCTGCTTTGGCTATATAAATACATTATGGCCCTCTGGCCTCAGAGGGTTCTTGGCTGAGTGGAGAGATGACATCACCTATATCTACCTACATAAACCTACTCAGGTAAATAAAAAAACCTGATTACAAAATGGATACAAATCAAGATTGACAGTGTTTTAGGAACAAATATTTAAAATTGGAAAGGATATTTACAAAGCTATTAGGATGATTATTTTGATCCTAGAAATTACCTGATATAGAGAAAAAACTGCAACATAAAAATAATTGCAACACAAGCATCTCCCACTTTATCCAAAAGTGAACCTAGATCCAAACTGGAGGCCAGCTCTTCAACCTAAATTGAGGCACCAGTTATACACCAATAGGATTTTAATGACTTAGATCGAAGTGGGTCTGGGTAGCAAATTCCAGTAGCTTTCAACCTCTGGATCTTGAAGAAATCTAATTCACAACCTAGTTAGAAATTAAATGAACTGCTTACTGAATGTGGTTCGTTGCCCCAAAGAATCAAATCCTTCCCTTGGGGTTCTCCCCTCCCCCCCTCCATTCTTTGTTTTGGGGAATAGGAGAGAAGATGGTGTAGAATATGTAAGAAGTGACACGTATCCTGTTCAAATTCACTGGAGAAAAAGAACAGGAGTTGATCTTTCTACCCCAGTGTAAAGCAAAGATAATGACCTTCAGCTGAAATAACAAAAGGGCTCGCTGGCCTGTTTCCATGTAAAACAAGCAATGATCAAAACCGTACACATATGTATAAAGCATGCACAAGAAAATCGACAAGTGAGGGAGGGTCACTTTAGAGGAAGTGCCTGAAAATTTAACATGTTCAGCTACTTGCAATTTATGTGAAAATGGTTTAAATCTAATTCTGCATTTAAAACCAGACTTGGGGAAAACTTGATCCATAAATAATCCAACTGGTTATTTTTCAGAGCTTGGTAGTTTAACAGAATAACGAGCACCATCTAGACCATAGATGGGCACTAGGTGCCAATTTTGGCATACCAAACAGCTAAATGGCACATGGAGGGAAAGGACAAGGATAAGAGGAGTGGGACAATGCCAGGTTGCTGCCTACATGAATGTTGGCTTTCCTTACTCAATATACTTCTGCTGTGGTCACAGAAACTAAATGAAAATAAAAGAGAGAGACCCACTGCAATAGCAAATGTTGGAAATAGAGGTCTAATGTTTGCAGCTCAATAAGTAGTGGAAGCTAAATGAAGGACAGAAATAAGGAATATAGTCCACTGAGAAAAAGAATTTGCTGCTCTAATCTTTAGCCATATTTGCTTCTTCCAAACCAAGAGTTGCATTAGGAAATAAAGTTTTAGAAGTTAATAGTATCTTATTACCTCTTACATAGGTTCTTAAAATAGCCTGATTTGACCCTATTCTAATTCATTCAACACAGTATTGTCAGAAACATTTTTGATGTTTCTTTCTAATTAATCATTCTCTATTCAAAAAACATCAATGTTTCTCCAACTGTCTCCTACAGTCAGATCAAATATTCACTGTCCCCTTAACTTTCCCACTCTGAAGTCTTTATACATGTGATTTCAACTCTATCCACCACTTAAAGCTCAACTCAAATGTCTAGTACCCACTCTCTTGTTCCCCAGTCTTCTCTTTCCTTAGAACTCATATATCACCTTGTTTGTATTATATCTCATTTTGTTATTTGAGAATCTACTTTATTTCTTCTACTGGATAAGCTCCCTAGGGCAAGGGACCACATTTTATTTATCTTTGTAATTATGTAATAAGAAGCAAGACCTTGCCCACAATAGATAATTAATATATATTTGGTGACTGAATGAAAGAAAAAAAGGAGAAAAGAAAGAGACTGAAATAACCTTACTGGCAATGAAGAAAGTATATCCTTGCTGTTAAGTAAGTTGTGTCCTGTAAGAACTAAGCAAATTGTAGTTAAATGGCTTGAGGTAAGGGAATGAAAGATCCAAAGGTAGTGGTTTTATAAGAGATTTAAAGAATCAGCATTAAATGCTAGTCAGTGTCATGTATTACCTATAAATAAATTTACATGGAATTTGGAAAACAAGAATATTCAAAGTACTTATCCAATCCAATCTAATAAACATCATTAAATATCTTATTATGTGGGAGACACAGTGCTCAGCACTAGGGAAACAATTAATAAAGAAAAATCAGATCCTTCCTTTAAGGAATTTATAATCTAGAGATTGAGGGGTCCAGCAGCAAAAGGGCTGGTATACTAGCAATTGATCCTCTTTTATTTCCCAATAAAAGGGTGTGTTAATCAACACTGAAACAACAAACTTCCATAAAGCAATGTTTTTTTTAATATCCATGAAATTAACCCACAATCAATTATTTATGGATTATCCACCACTCTGCACACACCAAATTTAATTCCCATGTAAAGAAATCTGGATCTAAGGGGTTTTAGCAGGTCTAGGTTAAACTTGGAAATCAAACTAGAATACTCATCAGAATACCTGGCATAGAGGCAAAGAATTAAGGCTGTAGATGAGGAAACATTCCCTTGAACTACATTTCCATTCTGGGAAAATCAAAGTACTTTCTTTTTACTTACTGAAACCAAGTTTTCCTCCACAAAAGGAGTGAGCATGTGGGACCGAATAGTAACCATAATGTCACTGAAATCTAGTCCAGTGATCACTCCACTTTTGCTTTTATCTTTCAGGGCAAAGGCTTGCCTTGCATGTTCCAGCTGCAGCTCCTATAAGAAATAATTAGAAACAGAGCATTAAATTGGCCTTAAAGTACATGTCATTAGCATATGTTGCAAGAGAAAAGGGAGTTTCTTTCCAGATACAAACCGACAACAGAAATGAACAATGAACAGCACTGTATTTACAACAAAGCTTTTCATATTTTCTTAAGAAGCGTACTTTCTTGCAAATGCTACATTTTTTTTAAATGCTCTACATACTATTCCAGAGAAGATATGATGAATCAGAGCAATGCAATATATAAGACAGAAGAAAAAATTTGGAAAAATCTTCAGATTTTACTTGAAAAGTAATCAGCACAGAAAATAAACTGAATATGTTTTCAGCCTTTATTTCAGCTTTAAAATTATGCTGTAATTTAATCTCTTCTGCTTGGAAATATCCTTACCATCCACAAGTACTTCTTGAAATAATGGTTTAGGTTCATTTGTAACTTTACAATGTTAAATGTTGCAATCAAAGCTTCTCTCCCTCTCACTAAATAAATTAGAAATAATTTCTCAAACAATTTTTATTTCTAATGAAATGAGAAAACCAACAATTTGTTACTTTAATTTTTAGAACTTCAGATTTGAAAACTGTCTTAAAATTTTTCTTTTTCATATGTAGCTGTAATCTTGCTTTGTCCGAGTCATGATAAATGTAATAACCAGTATTTTTCTGAATTTTTCTATAGCTAAACTTTATAGATAATCAGTACAAATAAATGCCCTGAGTGTCATACAGAACATTAACTTAGATGGTTCTGTCCTAATGGGTCTTCAATATGATTTATAGAAACCAGTTAGGACAATAGAATAATAGTACAATTAGGTATTGTTTTATGCATTTAATAGTGACCAATATCTAAATATACATGCATTGCATTAAGCATAAGAATATTATATTTGTCATTAGTAATTTACCTATAAATATAAGACCAACAAATGGTTACCATGAAGAGTCCTTTGTAAATCTTCAAGAGTATCCTGTTTTATAGAGTTTGTTATGGAAAACTCAGAGAGAATGATAGGAGAAGGGGGAAATTTCATATGCTATTATCATTATTCTTTTTTTATTAGGGTTTTGTTTTGGTTGTTTTGTTTTTTTTTGCTTAGGCAATGGAGTTAAGTGGCTTACCCAAGACCACACAGCTAGGTAATTATTAAGTGTCCGAGACCGGATTTGAACCCAGGTACTCCTGACTCCAGGGCCAGTGCTTTATCCACTGTGCTACCTAGCCGCCCCATATTATCATTATTCTTAACAATAATAACACCAACAATTCTGGATGGAGGGATGCACTTAAAGTAGATCTTGACAGAAATCTCACCCTTATTACTAATTTGTTTCTCATTTTCTTTCTATCACTCCCAAGAATGTATCATCTCCTAGCTACTCAAGTCATTAAGTTAGGAGTGATAGTTCAGAATACTGATATTTGTCCCCAGACGTTCCATAATAAAAAAAAAAAATCTGATCTATTTGTAAAGACTAAAATAAAAAATTCAACATTAAGGCATGTTTGGATTTGCTTGTCATCTGCAAAACAGCATTTAGTGCAGAAAACTGAAAACCCAAACAATAAGCCATATGGACTCATTGCAAATGACAGTACAGAATAAACCACCTGCATGCATTTGCAGTCTTCACTTCCCCCACTCTACTCCAGTTATTTCCCCCAACAGCCTCTAGAAAAGGAAGGAGTCTTAGCCAGCATTTGGCCCTTCTGGATGGTTGAAAGAAAGCATTTGCTGTGAAGCAAGAGAACAATATACACAATGACTACAATTATGTAAATGGAAAGAACACTAAAAGGCAGCTGAACTCAGATGAATTGAAATGAACGATCTTGATTTCAAAAAAGAGAAATGAAATCTCTCATCTCATGAAAAGGTGGATGACTACAGGTTCAGAATATTACACACACCTTTAGACAGGGATGCTTTGTCAGTTGATCTAGTTTAACCGATTCAATGGAACAGTTATATTAGGAAACTGAAGGGCAACAAAACTCATCAGTATAACATGTTTTATGGAGTTTGTTATGGAAAGCTCAGAGAGAATGATAGGAGAAGGGGGAAATTTCATCTCCTGGAGGTAGAGTCAAGATGGTGGCTTGAGGACAGGCTTTCCCAGGAGCTCTCTTCCAAAATATTCCAAAAACTTTAAAATTATGACTCTAACTAAAATTTCAAGAGACAGAACCCACAGAATGATCCAGTGAGGCAATTCTCCAGCCCAAGGTAACCTGAAAGATTGTGGGAAGGCTCTGTTCCATGGGGTTGGAGGGGGAGGCACCACAGCCAGGATCACTGGCAGGAGCAAAGGAGCTCCAGTCTCTGGGAACAACCCATAAGGTGCCTGGGTCCCTGGGGATGCAAGCTCATGGCAGCAGAAGCAGTTTCCAGAGCTGCCAACCCAGGGAACACCAAGCACAACTTGGAAGATCAGTGGGGAAATCTTTGCCAGAGTGAGTGCAGAGCCCAGGCCAGCATGGCCCTCAGTGCAACTGTGGCCCTCAGGGAAGTTTAGGTTCTGGGAAAATGGAAGAAGACCTGTGGAGCTACCCAGCAGGAACTGCCCAGCAACTGCTCCCAGAGATCTCAGACCTCAGAAGGTAAAGGGGTAGGAGGGAGATTGTCAAGGTCTCTCCTCTGTTCCTGGGACAGAACTCTGGTGCTCTATCCATATTCAGACTCTGGTTGCAGTCTGGGAACTCCCACTACCATAGAACAGGGACCTTCCTCACAGCTCCAGGGCATAGGGGAGTGCTTGTGGTCATCTACAGACTAGAGCATAGGCAGGAGAGCAGTCAGAGCCTCTCATAAGACCTTGAAGGAACTGAGGTCCTTGCAGGGGTGCACCAATAACAACTCAAAAGCTTCAGAAGCATCTCAAAACCAGGACACAGACTGAGGAAATGAGTAAACAGGAAAAAAAGGAACCTGACTATAGACAATCATTTTGGTCCCAAAGGGGATCAAAACACATACAAGAAAAATAGGAACTGTGCTCAAGCTATGGCAGAGCTCAAAAAAAATCAAAAAAGATTTTGAAAATCAAGTAAGGGAGGTAGAGGAAAAATTGGGAAGAGAAATGAGAGCAATGCAAGAAAAACATCAACAATAAGTCAACAAATTAAGTTAAAGAGATACAAAAAAATGCCATTAAAAAACATCTTAAAAACCAGTTTAAGTCAAATGGAAAGGACAGTCCAAAATGAGGAGAATACTTTAAAAAGCAAAATTGGTCAAATGGACAAGGAGATAAGAAAATTCTCTGAAGAAAACAAGTCCTTCAAATGAAGAATGGAGCTAAAGGAAGCTGATGACTTTTTGAGGAATCAAGAAACAATAAAACAATACCAAAAGAATGAAAACTAGAAGAAAACATAAAATATCTCATTGAAAAAACAACTGACCTGGAGAACAGATCCAGATGAGACAGTTTAAAATTATTGGGCTACCTGAAAGTCATGATCAGGAAAAACTTTGACTTCATTTTTAAAGAATTTCTACAGGAAAATTGCCTGATATCCTAGAAGCAGAGGATAAAATAAAAATTGAGAGAATCCACTGATCTCCTGAAAGTGAGCCAAAAAAAAAACAAACCCCAGTAATATTTTTGCCAATTTTCAGAACTCCCAAGTGAAAGAAAAAAATGTTACAAGCAACCAGAAGGAAACAATTAAAATATAGTGGAGCTACAATCAGGTTCACACAGGATTTAGCAGCAGCCACATTAAGGGCTTGTAGGGCTTGAAATATAATATTCCAGAAGGCAAAAGAGCTTGGAATGCAACTGAGAATCAACTACCCAGCAAAACTGAACTTCCTCTTACAGGGGAAAAGATGAACATTCAATGAAATAGGGGAATTTCAAACATTCCTATTGAAATGGCCAGAGCTGAACAGAAAGTTTGATCTCCATGTATAGGACTCAGGTGAAACATAGAGGGTGGACAGGAAGGGCAAATTATGAGGGATTTAAATGATTTGAACTGCAAAAATTCTTGCATGGGAAGATGATACTGATGATACTCATATGAATCTTCTCATTTACAGTAGTTAAAAGGAGCATTTTTAGACAAGGCATAGGAAGGAGCTGAATGTGAAGGTATAATATATTGTAAAGATGGATTCAATAGGTGAAAGGGAATGTACTTGGAGAAAGGGAAAGGAAAGGTAGAATGGGCCAAGATATTTCACAGAAAAGAGTAAAGAAAAAGTTTTTGCAATAGAGTGAAAGGGGGGAAGGTGAGGGGAAATGAGTGAGCCTTCATTCTCATCTGAAATGGCTTGGAGAGGAAACAACATACACAATAGGGTATAGAAATCTTTTACCCTAGAGGAAAAAGGAGAGGAAAGGGATATGAGAAAAGAGATAGGGAAAGGAGAGGTGGAAATGTAGGGGATAAAGGATAAAAGTAAATCATGGGAGAGGATAATCAGATACATTTTTTTTGTTTTCTTGCATGGTAATGGAGTTGGGTAATTGTTGGATGTCTGGGGTGGGATATGGACTCTGGGTCTCCTGGCCTCAAGGCTAGTGCTCTGTTTGCTGAGCCATTCGGCTGCCCCATAGCAGAGAAAATAGGATAGAGAAAGGAGAGAGAAAAATAGACTAAATGGGAGTAGGGAGGAATGGACTGAGGAAATTACAATCAGTAAAAGCAATTGTGGGAAAAAATACGGAAATAATTTCTCTAATGGACTTATGATAAAGAATGGACCTATCCCAGAGACTGAGCTGATGGTATTGAACACAGACTGAAGCACATTTTTTTCTCTTTCCTTCACTTTATTTCTTGTTAGGTGTCTTTATTTTTGTAGGAGTAGGAGAGATTATGTTTACTCTTACAAGACTATTTTAGTAATGTGTAAATAAAAATGTAAATTAAAAAAGAAAAAAGGAAAAATTATAAAATAACAATTAAATAACTTATGCAGTGCTTACTGTTTGCTAGGAATTGTACAAGGCAAGGGAGATACAAAGAAAAAAAGCAAAATATTACTTGCCTTTAAGGAGTTTACATTTTATTGGGGGGAAATCTGTGAATTTAGAACCAAATAAAAAATAGATGCAAAACAGAAAAAAAAAATAAATGTCTTTTAGACTGAATTATTGTATCCATTTTTTAACCTACTCGATTTCACCTCTTCATAGAAGGTTGATCAACTATGCTTCATGCCAAGAATTCTGTAGACTTATTTCCACTCCATAATCTTCTACTGTATTACCAGGCAATTTAGCTCATGATCTCCCATTATATTCCATGATATGTAGCAAAGGATTTTTGAATTTTAATCTTCTAACATTACACATCATTGATATGTTTCTCTTCTTAGCAAGAGAATCAAATGTCAGCTGGCTGAAGTTATTTCTTTACTCTTTTGACCTCTTTTTAATAACTACTTCCTGATTACAAGCTATAGTGATGATCAAAATCAGCAGCTTTGATCTTTTTTTTCAGACTTCCATTTTTTCAACAATGAATTATTTGAATTAACCATGTGTACAGTTCTCTAATTTGAACAATTTCTTGTCCTTTCTTCTAATTTGAATAAAACATTTACTTCTGTCTCAAAAAAAAAAAGAAAGTGTTATTTCCTTTGCTCCAAATCAAGGTAATACCTACACTTAACACTTTAAATGCTAGGAATAAATATGTAACTATCACATAATGAATGGAACATGACAATGCCTGGTCATTTATCTTTCACCCAATCTTTTTCTCTGAAATTTTTATTCTCTCTCTCTCTCTCTCTCTCCCCCCACCAATTCTCACTGCCTATGTTTTAGGACTTCATGAGATGGTCAGTGTCAAGTATGTCAAATACTTAGGAGTTAGATAAATGTAATAAATATTACATTAAAAGGACTTTTAAATAGTCAAAATTATTTGGATCCATTTCTTCAATGAAAACTATGATGTGGGGAAGGAAATGTCAATCATTAGACTATACTACAATACAATCCCAAAACCTAACCTCATAAAAGAAAAATGTCCCCCTCCCAAATCTTCAGGTAGGAGAAAGGTGAGAGTTTTGAACAAATGGTAATAGTCTCTGAGGTGTTCACTCATATCCTTTGTTAAGGAAAGAGAGTGGAAGTGAGGAGTTAGATAGTAGAGAACCCTATCAATACTGAAACCAGTACTGGGAGTTCAGGGTAATGGTTGTTCCAGGTGGAGGAAAGGAAATTAAAAGCACAGAGAAAATAGGATTGCTTTTGGTGATGGTGGTGGTGGTGGTGGTAATGGAGAAATATTGGAATATGCCCACCTGGGATGTTTGGCCTTTGTCCCTTATCAAGATCCATTATCTTCTGCTGCCAGTGTACCATAATTTTCTACACAGGTATGCTCAAAAGAATAGAAAAAATCTGGAAAAAGTGCTACTTTGGCCACAGCTATCACAATCCAACGCTTTACTATCTGTTATACTTCAAGACTTCCAATTTATAAAAAAAACTCTCTCCAGAACATAATATATGGTTTTCTAAATCAGTAAGGAGGAACATAATATATTGACAATGTTATACAAGTAACCAGACTTCCCACAGTTGCAATGCCTTACTACAAAAGGTTCATTTGGCAGTATAATTCTCCTGATATCAGCATGGTCAATTCTGTGATATAAGAGACAACTTAGAAACATTAGTCCAGAAGCTGAGATAATAGATCTTCATTTATTAGTCAGTTAAAGACAATGTCAGAAGAGTAAGAGGAGATAGTATTCCTGTCAGGATTATTGACAACTGTTGCCTTTCTGCCTCACAGATCAATTGACTTACTTGCTGATTATGATGATATCACATCTTCTCTTCCCTCTCCCCACCCTGGGATCCCTTGCCAAGTACCTCAATTTTATCAGCTCTCCCAGTCTTTCACAGATGCCCAGGTTAAAACCTGGGGCAAGAGCATTGCTAGCAAAAGATAATCCTCAAAGAGATTAAGGGAACTGACTGCTGGTCCCATGACACAAGTGACCAGTATTTCTTTATCATTGTGGTAACATCATAATTCTAGAGGCTATGTCTCACTGCCACTTTAGAAGCAAAATTAAAGGCTGTTACAGATCTGCTATCATGGAGACCACAAGTTCAGGAATGTAGAAGGCCTAAGGATTAAAATTTTTAAGAAAAAAATCAATGGCTATGTCCTGTTTTTGCTGTTATTCAATTATTTTTCATTCACGTATCAGTCTTTGTGATCCCATTTAGGATTTTATTTTGGCAAAGATTAGAGTAGTTTACCCTTTCCTTCTCCAACTCCTTTTACAGATGAGGAAATTGAGACAAACAGGATTAAGGGACTTGTCCAGGATTACACAATTAGTAAGTATCTGAAGCCAGATTTGAACCCATAAGGATGAATTTTCCAGACTTCAGGCCTGGCACCCTACCCACTGCACTACCTAGCTTCCCCATCATTCCTAATGCGTTAATTATATCATGGCCTAAGAAAGTGGTATTAACCTCAGATATTAATGAGGCTCACTAAACCTGTAAGGATGGACTACATACTGACTTAGAAAACCATATATTAATATTATCTGTATTCTATAGTATTTTATTCATTTTGTTCATTTCAAAATTACATTTTAATCTAGTTCAGGCTGCACTCAGAAGTTTTGGGAGCCTCACATTTGACATCTCTGGCCCAGGCCATCATGAACATTTAGACTAGGTTGATTGTCAAAAAACAAACAAAAAAAAAAACTCAATCTTCACTAACTCAAAACATAATTTTTCAACAAATACAGAAACAAATGACAAAAGACAACAAAGGCCTTATCCTTGGAGAAATCATGACCAATAACAGAATGGAACAAAATCACCTCCTCCCCCCTCAAATGATATTTTATTTTTCTTTAGTGTCTTTGATATTTTTTAAGTATTTTGATTAATAGTTACTCATGTTAATATCATTAATATTCACTTTTGGCACTTTAAATTTTACAAAGTGCTTTTCTCAAGATAAGACAAGTTGAGCAAATAAGATTATCTTTACTTTACATATATGGAAACAAGGTCAGAGAAATTAATTAATTTGTCCATAGTCACATGCCTAGTAAATATCTGAGCCAGGACTTGTGATTCTAGTTCTTGAATTCTTGTCATTACTTTATAGTGTCCCTCATTTGATTTTTTTTTGCAGGGAGTTGTTTGTTCTTGCTAGGCAGTAGGGTTAAGTGACTTGCCCAAGGCCACATGATTTTTAAAAAATAGTAGCAGATATATAGAAATAACATTTTGAGTTTTACAAAATTCTTTAAATACATCATTTCATTTGATCCTTCAAATCTGAGGAAAAAAAGAAAAAATCTGCTGGTAGATTTTAAAGATGATACAATGATTGGGAGAGTGACAAGAAAAGGATAGGGTAGAGAAATCATTCACTCTTACTAAAAAATAGAACAAAAATAAAATTTAAAGCCTAAATGTGCTTGAATATGCATTTATTCTTATAGAATTGTGAAAGTAAGACTTGGAGTGATCTTAGTTCAGCATAAGAAATATTCTATTAATGCTATAATTATAAAAAGAAATCACTCACCTGGAGAAACTGAGTAAATTCTGAGTAGGTAAGATGTTTCTTCCTATTATGCCCAAAATGCAGGCGAATAAATTCACAGTCCCAGTTAAAGGGTATATGATGATGAATAATTGTCTGTCCAAAAATTTCTTTGACATTTTCTTGGGAGGGAAAAAAAAGTCAATTACATTGAGGATTAAAAAAAAAATCCACCATAATGTTCCTACAGAAGAAAATCAAGAGAAGTTTTAAAAGTCAATATCATCTGCTTCTATTAAGATTAACTGCAAACTTTTTTTTTGTCCTCTCAGAAACATGCACAGGAACACAACTGCTACAGAATATAATTTTATACTTAAGATTGTGTACTATTACATGTAAGGCCACAAGATTCTTAATTTCTCTTGATTTAATTTTAATTAGGAAGAGATTTATATCTTGCACAGTAAATGGCTGCTACTTTGCATTCAGGTATAAAATCAATAGTGTTTTCCCGTTCCTCAAGGAGTCGAATTAAGCCCTTTATCAGAGGCATGAATACCTAAATTACAGTATAATGCAATATTTGTCATACTAAGTATGGTTTGATTGAGGCTTGATTATTACATTCACACTAGCCTGAATATGTCTATTGAAGATAGGTATAAGGAATGCCACCAAAAGCATATCATTAGCTCAGCAGCAAGCACCTTATTAAAAGCTTCTGATATTGTCAAAAAAAAAAAATATGGCCTTGACACAAAGCTTCAAAACTCCCATAAAAGCCATGATTATTAGTCTCAATTATTAAAATGTTTTAAGATAAGTGAAATTAGTGATTCACTTTTAAATAAAGAAGGACTAAACACAGAACAGTTACTCTTAGACAGAAACCAGTCAAGCTGTGTACTCTACAACGAAAACCCTTAAGTCTACTCTGATGGCCTGTCTTCATGCTCTAAAAAATGTCATTAACTTTCTTACACAGTTTTAACATTTACAATAAAAGTCAATTCACAATTGACAATTACTTTAATGAGAATAGACTGGGTATCCTAATTTAGAAACTAATGCCCCAAAAAGCGATCATTAACAAGGCTTAGAAAGCAGGAAGCCTGTTTTACTGACATCTTAAGAACCAAAATTATTTCCAAATTTAAGTCAATTTTATTGTGAAAGACTGGTACCACCAATAACTACCTATTGTACTGAAGAATCATCAAATACAGACCTATTTTATTTCCTCAGTCAACGTGTACTATTTCCAGCTCCCCCAATAACCTCTGCTGACTTGACTCAGATGATCTTCAGGTTTGTTAATGACTGTACAGACTGCCTTCAATGTATACCTTTGATAACCTCCTCTTGACTCATTAAAGCAGAAGAGTTACTAGTAGAATCCTGAACTGGAAATCTTTTTTTTGGTATTGACTTAATATAACCAATCTTGAACTAAGTTAAGTCACAGTAATTACCAAGGTTAGAAGAAAGCATTGGATGTCACTGGGGAGATGGGATTCTTTCTCTCTTTCTCTTTACCTAATGGAAAGCAACACTCATTTCTTGCCCTGAAAGTTTGCAAGATTTTGATTTCTAAAGTCATATCACATGGTTTTTCATTTCCCTTTTCATTTCCCTATCTCCAAAAGCAAAGTCATTACCCAAGAATAACTTGGAACCCTTGCTTCTAACATAGAAGGATTATCCTTAAATCTAGAAGTCTATTACATTTCTTCTTCAAAGCACATAACTCAACTAGTTAAGTTAAATAAACTTAAAAGACCTCTTGCAAATCATGAGGGTTAGAAATATTTTAGCAGACCAAAACAAAAGCTATCAGGGCCAGTGGAACTTCCAAGTGAGTTAGTTCAATACTCATGATTAATTCATTTTGGTGTCTAAAAACAAATGTTCTGGAGTAAAGAACAAAAAGAGCTGCTGTTAAATGATTAAAAGACAAAATATTAAGATGAATTATTACATAGCCAAAGAATTAGAATGGGGAATATTTAAAGAAACAATTTCCAAAAACTTCTGTTACTATTTTAAAACGTGTATATTTGCTACCTACACTAAATTTCAATTGGACTATGGAATAAAGCAGACTGTCTTTTATACAACTACAACATTTCAGACTCTCAAAGGAGAAACTGGATATTAAAGAAGTTGGCAGTCAATGGATATAGAAAACTCTCAATTCAAGAAATCAAGTGGTCCAGTAAAACAAATTTGATTTATTCCCCTCCCAAAAGGTGTAATTTATAAGAAAGAATTTCAACTTCAGTGGAGACTTAAAACTTAATTGTTGGCAGGAGAAAGCTAATTAAAACATACTAGGTAATTAGAAATATCATTTTTTACAAATTCTCCAGCTATTATTAACAAATACTTAAAATGTCTTTGAAATAGAACATATTAAAAGTATTAAAGTGATGACTTGGATAACACAAAACAACCTAGGTTAACACTCTCACCTTTGGAGAGCTCTCATACTTGTGTTATAGGAATGTGTGGATTGTGTCATCTCCAAAGGCAACTTAGAAATTTAAGTGCTTAGTATAAAGTTCTACTATGCGCATCAGAGTCTAGAATAATAACTGTCACTTACCCAAAAATCTTTAAATTGTTATTTTTGACTATCTTAAGATATTCAATTATTGTTTGTGGGTATGGGTGACAATTTTTTACCTACTTGGACACTACAGATATTTTTCCTTTTTTGCTCTCCAATTTTTCCCTAATGCAACTTTCCTAATGCATACTATAAGGTTGATTAAAGCTACACTACAGAATTAATTAGTGAATTGTGAATCATTTATCTTATTTGTGATTTAAAAGTCCAATTCTTATTCATCATTTAACCATTACCAGGATCCTCTTATAAAAACCATACAAAGGCTCCAGAATGGGGAGTAATTCACAGAAGGCAGTCTCTTGTGTGTGTGTCTCTCTCCCCCCATTCTTTTCTTGACTGGATTACACTCCTGTGATGCATTATATCAAGCAGCTGGCTTTCTTCTTATCTTATCCAGTTTTATTAGGTCCTGTGTGACATGAAAGGGAACACCAATAATCTCAAATACACCCAATGCAACTGACTAAAAGAGCACAGCAAGGTTTTTCCAAGAGAGAATCCCGTCTTTCCAGGGGCAAACAAGAGTCTAAGTGGTCACTATTTGTAGTGCTGTTTTAAGTGACCATAGTTCTGGATTTAATGTGATACAATGATCAACAACCCATGATTAAGTCATGAAGACCATGGATTGAAGTACTGAGCAGCTATTTTGATTTTTTTTTTGTTTTAATGGGATGAAGAAATCAATATAAATAAGTGAGAAAGAGAAATACGAAAACTTTCTGACACAATACTATCAATAAACCAATCACTTCCTGTAGAATTTGGTTTAAGAAGTACTTATAAAAATAAAGAAAAATGGTAAAGAAAAAAGAAATACTATTTATAATTTCCTTTGATTTGGACAATCAAGTCAAACACAAAAGTGAGATCAAGCAATGCTCTCTCTGATGGTATGAGAGGCAGCACATTGATTTGGCAGGAGGGGAAAAGGGGCAGACATTGGGAAAAACTGTATTTTGAAGAATTTCCAAAGGCAGAGCATTAGTGATTTGAGCTGTTAGTCATACATGACTAATGTAATATTTAATTACATGATAAAATATATGATAGCAGAAATGATGTAAATGTGTTTTAATGGCGGTTTCCAATTTCCCCATCAGCCCAAGCTGCTATCCCCCATATAATCCACCCTTATCCCACCCCTTTTTCCTTACAGGAGCTTCCTACTAATCTTGTTCACCTTTCTGCAGTACAAAATTACCTCTGACCGGGGCTGGCACTCTTCTCCAAGACTGCCACCATGCCTGCTCCATGAATGAGCCTGGAAGGAGCTGCTGTACCAACGCTGTGGCCAGAGAACTCCTCCTGTAGGTATACAAGCCATCAGCCCTGTGACACAACCCATCTGCCATCAGCCCAAAGAATGAGATGTCCGAGGTCATACTTATTACAAGGATTCCAGCCCAGGAGCCATGGCTTCCAAATTATTGGCTAGAGACCAACAGGTTTTTTTTTTAACTTTCAGAAAAAAAACACTATATACACACACATATACACATGTGTATATATGTATATATCTGAGTAGCTGAGTTCCACCTTGAGCATCTTAAAAAGGTCTTTTGAGAACTTCCACATATGTAAGAATATATTGAATATCCTTGGATACTACTAGAAAAAATAAATAGTGAGACATATGGAACCTAGATTTTTCAAGAATTTAATGATTAAGGGAAAAGAGAGGCTGAGGTGGAGAGGAACCTAGAACTTATAGAGGCAGAAAGACATAGCACTAGCCTGAAGGATCACTAGCCTGAGTTTTACTTCCAAGGACATCATTAGTTCAACTAGAACAGATCACTATAGCCTTCTGTGTCTCCATGGGTGAGAGAAGCAGAAGAGACATTTTTAATTGACCATTACCTACCTTAAGGAGGAAATGATGTGAGGATTTGTCAATGACAGCAAAGCAGTCTGAACTCTAACCAATCTATGTGCCATTTCACCTCTGGGATAATATACGATGGTTCATTTAAACAGCATCTATCACTGTAGAAACCAGATGCTTCAACAAGTACATGTGTTTTATCATAAAACACCATTAGAAGAAAATAATACCAGAAACCGCCCCCCCTTCGCCTTAAATTTCAAGCTACTATAATACTAAGTTTTGAGGATTACATATGACACACTCAAGACTGAAGGCCACCAAGAAATTCTATATCTCTCTTTGGTGTCATAGGTAGGTTCAGCTGGAGCTCCAAAAGAAAAGCATTCCATCATATCATACTCTGCTTTTTTTTTTTTCAAATTTAGTTAAGTTACTCAATTCCTGTCAGAATAGTGTATTCTTCCAGATCAGAATTTCTGGTACACTCATTAGTGGTGTAGCTGCTGGGTTACAAGATATATGTTGCATCCTACCAGGTCCCTTATGGAGACTGCAGATATAATAATTATCTACCTAATCTGCCTCATTCAAGTCTTCCCATTTAAGAAAAAAGGCAAAGTTTTCTAGCAAGGAAGAAGTAATAAAGAAAACTCAAAATTGTATTTTAAACTACTGTACCCTCAAACACAAAGTGATCAACCAAATGGAACACCTAAAGAGTGCTACTTTCAGGGGAGAGGATATTTTGTTCAAAAGAGATCATTTGAAAAGTTATCTCAAAAAGAGTATTTTCAAATATCTAAAATTCTTCAAAAATTTCCTGTATAATTCCTAGTTCTTTGGAATTACAAAAATTTCTGTGGATGAGAATTTATAGAAAGATTGTAGCACTTTCAAAATATCTTGCATTCATCTTATTAGTAAATAGGTAGGACTTCAGTGGGAATGCTTCACTGTTGAGGCAATCCACATTTTGGCTAAGTTCATTACTGATAATTATTGCAACACATAGCATAACTGCTAATCCAGGGCATGTTGATCAATTCTATTGAGCATTAGTAGATAGTTTTGATGTGAGTTATACTACAGGAAACTATCATGCATTACCTAGCAAATTCAGTGGGCAAGCGCTCAGGCTACTAGAAGGACAGGCATTATAAAAGCCATCAAGCAGTTATTCACAGCTTGCAATATTAGAAGTTTTGCTGAGGGGAAAATATCAAGGAGAACCAATGAAATCATTACAACATTCACACACAACATTCACACTTAAGAAGTACATGGAGTCTTGTGCTACCCTAGGAAATACTCAGAAATCGACTACAAAAACGTCTTTGTAAGGCCTCTCCCCCAAAGGTGAGCACCTCGATCAATGCAAATATATTGCCCCCAAGTACTATACAGAGCCAGATCCCAATAAATGGACAGTGATCAAAGTATGGGTTGTGTTGTTAAATTTTTAAAAAATAATAACAGTATTTTGACTCAAAATCAAAGCATATCAAATGAGAACAAAGGCTATAAAAAGCTCATACAGCTTAGCCATCTCTATGTAATACATATAAAAGCACAACTATGTATCCTGGCCAAGGTATATATATCTCACATATACAATAAATAGATATATGTATTAAGGCAGATTTATTTTTTTTTAAAGAATACAGATAGATGAAAACCAAGTGCTCAAGTACATTTATGAATGCAATCATTATCAAGATGAGGTAAAAGAACCAAAGAGTTTCTCCTAGTCTATTCCACTCTTCATTCTCCCTCTCTACCCCTGACCTATACCCTCTATCTCTCCCACATATAAGAGAGAGAGAGATAAGTTGTATGAGCAAGTACCAACCTATAAGAACTGACTGCACTGATTTGTGGTAGAATCCAGTTAGATTTAAAATTTCCTTAGATATAAACATATGCTTGATGGAGAAGCACAATACTATCTTTTACCTTTCTTTGTACCCTTAGCACTTACACAGTGCATGGAACATAATAGGTGCTTAATTAGTGTCTATTGACTGTCTGACTGTGTATCCTTCAGTAAGGTAAAAGCAAAACATAGATGAAAAATTTCATTACAACCAAGTAGAAGTAAATATCTAAATCAGGAGTTCTCAAACTTTTTGGTCTTGGGACCCCTTGATGGTTAAAAAAAGAAATCATTGAGAACTGCCTGATTTCCCCCAAAGAATTTTTATACAGGTTATGTCTATTGATGTCTACCATGTTAGAAATTAAAATGACTTAATATTATTAAAATAGTTTTGGCCTTGCAGAACCCCTGAAAAAGTCTCTGGAACTCCAGAGAATACCAAGATCACACTTTGAGTAATAGTATTATTGTATATCAACTTTTTAATATTGAACATTATTAGAAATCACAAGTTCTCAGAAAGCTTGTTGCTATCTCAATGAAAATATCTGTTTATTTGTCACAATTTGTAATATTAAATTTTGAATTTGTGGTAAGTTCTCAAATTTAAAACTGTCTTTTATAGTAACTCATTTATAAAGCTTTTAATCTGGAATTTTAATCTGAAATCATCAAAATGTTTTATTTTATATAGTATTTAGGGAAGCACTGAATGGACCTAGGAAATGGTACCATTCAAAGATATCAAGTATTGACCAGTAAGATCAAATAATTGTGTTGGAATCAGGGTCACAATATAGCAGGATATAACTATCTTCACTCTATTCTATATTCCCTAAATCCTTCAATTCCACAATTGTGAGACCTAAAAATGAAAAGAGAATTAGGATGTCACAGGGGTAACAGTATGTACTGAGCCATCCAAAATGCTTAAGTGCTTTCTCTCTCTTCCAGGAGCTGTAGATACTACATTTGGATTCAATTTAATTTTAATCCTTACTTTTAAATCTTACTCTGTTAAAATTAGAAGCACAGGAAAGAATAGCTAGGCATACTGTGCCATATTATAGTTTGAGGGGCTGTATTAAATTTTAAAATGAGGCCTTTGCAGGAAGATGCAAGAATTGTAGTCATAAATCACAAGCCCCTAAAATAGTGCTTCACACCTAGTAACCACTCAATAAATATTTGTGAAACTGAACTGGCATCAAAAAACTGCTCAGCTGTTTCCTCTACTGGTTATAAATCTAATCATTTGAGCTGTGGCAAAATCTTGGGCCTGTGTTAAGAGCCTGCTGCGATCAACTGACTCAAGTGCTTTGTTTTTCAAACGGAAGGTTGAGAGAAACAATAAGATGTAAGGCAAAAGAAACAAAGAACCATGAAGCCAGTATGGGAAGGGTGAAAGAAGACAACCTTGCCCAGATTTTCAGGAAGTCTAATACCTATAAAAGAGGCAAATGGTTTAAATAGAAGCTCTTCTCACTAATTCTAAAGTATTGTCTCAACTACTTTTGAGGCAGTATTGTTCCAGACTTACTGAAACACATGCTTTCACGTGATAACCTAAAGAGGAGAAGAAAGAAAATGCGGCATTATTAATGCGTGCAGGTTTAAGGCTGAATGGACAGTGGACAGAGGCTTTGTTTGTGCTTTTTACTAGCTGCAAGAGAAAGGTGTTCCTAAGGCAAGTTAATATTTTTCATGAGTCAGAAAGGCCAGAGACTGCTACAAAGCAAAAGAATAAATATGTCTCTAAGAGCATGGGATGTTCTCAAATTACTGATCTTAATATTTCCATATTTATTTACCAGGAAAGATCTTTGATACACACAAAATTCAACTGACTTTTTTTTTAAGGTTTTTACAAGGCAAACGGGGTTAAGTGACTTGCCCAAGTCCACACAGCCAGGTAATTATTAAGTGTCTGAGACCGGATTTGAACCCAGGTACTCCTAACTCCAGGGCCAGTGCTTTATCCACTGCACCACCTAGCTGCCCCTTCAACTGACTTAAGAGAAAGAACATTTAGGGACAAGGCAAAATGCATGATTATAGGCTCATCAGAAGGCTCAGTGGTCCTCTCCCAAACTACCTATGCTTTCTCATCATTCTAATGATTATAGAAAACCTCCAGAACCAGAGGCAAATTTTAACTTTGCATGTATCATGAGCAGATTGATTTTTGTGTTTTTTTTTTTTAATGACAAAATACCACAGTGAATATTTTGGATATGTGGCTCAGGAATGGCCTCATTATTATCCTTTTAAAAAATGGTGCCAAAGCCACAACAAATAAAAGGCTATAAATTCAGGAAAATAAAAACATTTATCTTTATTGAACAGTTTTATTCTGTTGCATGAAACCACTGAAGTACTATACTTCACAATCTGTTAGGAAAAATCAACTACTCTTGATACTAAACATATGCTGATCTTTGTAACTATACAGATAAAAATTTTCAAATGCTGAAACCTTGTTACAAGGCTTTATCCCGGCTTTTATGCTGAAAAATCATGGACTCCTACTTAAGAAATAAAGTGAATTTCTATATCCAAAACAGTAACAATTATTTTAGGTTGGTTTTACTTTTAAGACAAAAGGTTAAAATTTGGGCAAACAAAGAGCTAATTAGACCTCAACTCACTCCCTCACTCCATACCCCATTCTTTTCTTTTCAAATAGCAAAATAGCTATTCTCCAGTGATGCTACAGAAAAGTCCTGAACTTCTTTTTTTTGGGGGGGATTAAGGTTTTTGCAAGGCAAATGGGGTTAACTGGCTTGCCCAAGGCCACACAGCTAAGTAATTATTAAGTGTCTGAGACCAGATTTGAACCCAGGTACTCCTGACTCCAGGGCCAGTGCTTTATCCACTGCGCCAACTAGCCACCCCAAGTCCTGAACTTCTTACCCAAAAATCCCTCAAAGAATGAAGAGGATTACTTCATGCAGTTCATGCTCTACTTCATAAAGAATTCTGCCCAGGCTGGCCCAGAACAAGAAAATTTTATAACACCTAGTTTAGGAATGTGAAAGTGTCAGTGATTCAATAAGCTGAAGTAATTACATTCCTAGATTCCTTAATCTTTTGCAACAGTCTAATGCTTTGAAGAAAAGAAAACAGATCTTTTATTTTATCTATATAAATCCTTTTAGGAAATTAGCACTGTACTTAAGGACTGAGGTTCTAAATACACAGCAGTCTCTACCTACTATTGGTTATTAGAGTTAAATACTGAACCAACATCACTATCTAGTTTTTAAAAGATATTTTTCTTTCTCTCTCTCTCTCTCTTTCTCTCTCTCTCTTTTCTTTCTTTTCTTTCCTTTTTTCTTTTTTGGTCTTGAAATATCCTTACCAAATGTCACCTCTCCACTTCCACTCTTGTCAAACAATTGGAAAGCTACTATGAACATAGCATCAGGGGCACACAAAACAGACTCAAATGCCAAAAACTCTTGATAGGAGATCAACCTAAAATAAAATATAAAAAAGTTGTCAGATTTCTGAAGGTTTAGTAAGGATAGCAGTGCTTATGGTTGAGGAACAATGGCTTTGAAACTACATTCATTGAGCTGATAAGGCACAGAAAGCATAATTGTCCTCCCTAACTAGCTTGCTGCAGAGGTCTAATGGACACTCATCCACTTAAGATTCCTAAGGAGTGACATTACAGTAACAATATGCATAAAGTGCATATATTCACATGTTGAGTCTGCACCTTTATTGTTATTCTTGCATTTTTCTTCTTCAAATTACCATCTCTTAGAAGCTGTATTATGCAAAATTTGGTAGCAATGTCCACTTTTTGATAAATTTATAAGCTAAACCACTTAGGAAAAATTTTTTCTCAGGCAAAAAAGAAAAAGTTTCCTGAAAAAAGAAAAAATATAGGCAATTTCAAAGTGGTACTTTTAGAAGAAATGAATATATAAAAAAATCAAAAATGCCTCTCCCTCTATCCTCCACACCCCTAATATAAGGTGAACACTGAATTAATTGTAGCCCCTAATTGGGAAAACTTCCTAGTTAGAATATAAAATGAATATTATAATTCAAAAGATTATTGTGGATGGGGGGGGAAGAAGGGGAAAGGAATTCAAGGGGACATAAAAGCAAAAATTCCATAAAAAGGTAGTTTTTTTTTTTAAATGAACTTTTAGGCTTTACTCATTAAATTAATTCCAAACTCAATTCAGATAAAAAAAAATCCATGAAGATTTGTATTTATTGCAATATCTTAAAATACAGAGGGTTATTTGTAACTTTTTCTGTTCTATATTATGTAACAGAAGTATTATATAGTACTTCTGTGGTACTTGCTCAGAAAGCAACTCTCTGAATGTGCTGCTCGATAAATGAATTAAGAATGACCCAATTCTACATATGGCCTGCTTCTCCCACACTGTCTAACTTTTGGTTTAACAAGTAACTAAAAATCTTATCAAAGTCTAGGATTAAAAAGCTCAGTCTTCAAGTAAGGATGAATTTGGTCACATAACAACATGGAATCCATGGAATCCTAAAAGGCACTCACAAACTACTTATTGAGTGCCATGTATTAATTTGTATTAGTGGAAGAAGTTTCTGTGCCACAACTTCCCTACACTAATATACCTCTCCTACACTTCATTCAAAAAAAAAAAATGGTACAAAGGCTAGATACATAAAGCATCTCTATGGTATTCTCTATGGTATTCACCTGAAATCTATGGTGACAGGTTAGTCTAATGGAACAAATGAAGCTAAATAAGATTAGAGCCTCAGAGATTATCTAATACAACCATCTCATTTTTACAGATGAAGAAACCCAGGGTCATTGGGTTTAAATTATTTGCCCAAGGTCTTAGATATAAATAAAGTAATTGGAAAAGCCAGGATCCAAAACCAGATCCTCTGATGCCAAATCCAATGAGAGTTCTTTCTATTGTAGCATATTGCCTTTCTTAATATCATTATCATCAGTCAGAAAAATCTAAAAAAAAGAATAGTTTTTAATGAACAAATTAATATGCATGTAAAATTAAAATTTTAGTGTATATTATATATATATATACACATAATTTTAAAACAAGTCGAGGCAGACTAGATTATAAATTACCTGTCAAGATTTAATTTAAAAGTACCAGTTATAGGTACAACTACCTACTTTGATACAGAGAAAATAGCATTAAAAAAAATTTATATCTACTAATCATATTTCCTACCATTTAGGGAAACAACTTAAATTTATGAATACTTAAATTGATTCTCAAGATCTTTCAAAGAAGGGATAATTTTAAAAAAATGAAAGTTCAAAGATGCTGTTTTGGCTGAAGGAAAACAAAGGGAACTGAAGAGATATCATTGACTACCGACCCATATGTGTTTCTCTTTTTGATGTTGGGTTTGTTTGTTTTTTGGTTCTAAACTTAACCTAGAAAACATTTTTCTAGGTACAAAGTACAACAGAAAAAGAGCATTGTACATGAACTTACAAATCTATATTATGTGCAGACTGCTTTTCTTTTTAAATATAAGATAAAATTATAGTCAAAGTTGTCCTGCTTGTCTTCATTTCCTACCTGAACTTTCCTTTCTTTTGTCTATGTTAAAATTGGTTTTCAATTATTTTTTTTTTACTTTTCTTTTTCCCCCCCTTTGGTAACCCTATTGCTAGTTCTACTCCCCTCCAAAAAATGAAGGAAATAAAAATAAAACTCTTTTGCATTTAACCAAACCAAACAAATCCCCACAATAACTGCATCAAAAAAATGCGCATCTCCATATTTACAAAGTGCCTACTACATCTTTACAATATTGATGAGAATAGTCTGAGTGCATCAAGGGCATGCCTTTCATAGCTTTCACAAATGATTCTTTTTTTTTTTTAGGTTTTTGCAAGGCAAATGGGGTTAAGTGGCTTGCCCAAGGTCACACAGTTAGGTAATTATTAAGTAATTCTTAACAATTAATTAATTATTAAGTAATTATTAAGTGTCTGGGGTCAGATTTGAACACAGGTACTCCTGACTCCAGGGCCAGTGTTCTATCTATTGCGCCACCTAGCTGCCCCCACAAATGATTCTTAAGGGGCAACTAGGTGGTGCAGTGGATGGAGCACCAGCCCTGGAATCAGAAGGACCTGAGTTCAAATTTGACCTCAGACACTTAATAATTACATAGCCATGTGACTGTGGGCAAGTCACAACCCCATTACCTTGCAAAAACTAAAAAAAAAATGATTCTTAATATTTTTGCCATCATATAAATGACAGAATTAAAAGCACATAAGATCCCACCATGCTGAATAATTATATAATTATATAATATAATATAATATAATTATATAAAACCATTTGGTTCAAGAGAACATCCAAGTATATACTACTACATCAAAATTATAAGACTCCATGAGGAATGAGATTAAAGCAAAAGTATTACTGACATTAAAAAAATTTTATCGAGAGCAGAACCAGAAAAACATTGTACACCCTAACAGCAACATGGGGATGATGATCAACCCTGATGGACTTGCTCATCCCTTCAGTGAAACAACCAGGGAAAATTTTGAGCTATCTGCAATGAAGAATACCATCTGTATCCAGAAAAAAAATTATGGACTTTAAACAAAGACCAAAGACTATTACTGTCAAATTAGAAAAAAAAAAAAAAGCATTATATTATAATGTAATTTTACTATCTCATACTTTATATTTCTTCCTTGAGGAGATGATTTCTCTGTCATCACATTCAACTGAGATCAATGTATAATATGGAACCAATATAAACACTAACAGAATGCCTTCTGGCGGGGGGGAAGCAAGAATGGGGAAAAATTGTAAAACTCAAAATAAATAAAATCTTTCTTTAAAAAAAAGGAAAGAAAATTTTATCAAGAGAGAGAGTCGGGGATAGAGACAGGGACAGAGGGAGAGAGAGAGACAGAGATCCACTGGCTCAAAGTCTTTACTAGTATCATCATGGAAAATGTGCTACATAAGATCAAAAAAATAGTTTATTGATGGTGAAGTTCTCCAAACTCTATTTGGAGATAGCACATTAATTTCATTAAGTTCATAAACCCTCTTTAGAGAAATAGCAATGCGAAAGATCAATCTAACTGTTCACAGGAAAAACAAAGTGAATTACTTTGTGAATAAATGTATTTTGAATCAGTACTGCAGAAAAGCAATAAGCTGGGCCTAGAACTGGGAAGAAGATTGAACTGGCTTTCACTTGCTACTACTCTGTTTTCAATGATCCAAAATAAACTCTATTGCAACAAAAACTCAGCTCCATATTCTCCCTGTGTCAATACAAGGATGTGAATCTCCAAACACAAGCATCTTAGTAGAATGCAAGTTATGATCAAAGAAGACTTATATTTATGATGTTATGGAAAGAACATCATTTCAGACATATACAAACTGAAAAGTTGTGGGTAGGTCACAAAGTCAGAATGAGAGACAGAAAAAGAAATATTGAGCCATGTATTGGTGCCCTGGAGAGTCTAAGTGGAAAAAGGGAAGTTTTGGATGCAGTGGGTATTTATTCTACAGGAAATTTATAGACAATCATCTATAAGAATCACAGAATAAATGGGCAGGAGGAGTTGGCCTATGCTTGGAAGGATTTTTTACCCATAGAGATTAAAAAAAAAAAAATCACAGGGCCAAATTGTCAAAAATGAAAAGTCTGGTCTTTACTTAGATTTCATACCAAACAGACTCACTAAAAGAAAAACTATTAAATAATAGGAAAGGGAATTGGTGGGTCATGGGTGGGAAGCAATATTTAGTGCCTACCTCATTCTAGGCACTGTGATAAGTAAGAAGTTTAAAATATCTTATTTATCCTTACAGTAATCCTGTAAGATAGGTGCTGTTATTAGCCTTATTTTACAGGAAACTAAGGCAGACAGAGGTTAAAGTGACTTCCCCAGGGTCACACAAGAAAGAAATATCTTAGGCTGGATTTGAACTCAGATCTCCCTGACTAGACAGCTAGGTGGTGCAATGCATACAACACCACACCAGGAGCCAGGAAGTCCTGGATTCAAATCCAGTCTCAGTCACTATGACTCTGGGAAAGTCACTTATTGTGACCCCAGGCAAATCACTTTACCCTATTTGCCTCAGTTTTCTGATCTGCAGAAATGAGTTGGAAAAGGAAATGGTAATCCACTCCAGTATCTTTGCCAAGAAAACCCTAAATGCAATCACAAAGAGTTAGACATGACTAAACTGATTGAACAAAAGCTACCTGACTCCAGGTCTAGCACTCTACCCACTAGGTCAGTTACATTTCTATAATAATAAGCAATAATCATTATTTTTCAAGTTCCATCTAGGTTAGGTTATCAGACTTAGTATATAAGACAATTTGCTATGAAAGTTTGGTATGAAATTAAAGGACTTGATTTCTGAAAGAAAAAAAAACTTAATGCCTTTTATCAAGCTTAACCCTTAAATACATCATTTCCTATATGATTCCCTACAGAGCACTCCTTATTAGTCATAGATCATCTTTTACTGCTTCTTCTCACAGTCTCCTCCTACAAATCTATTTTTATTCTTGTTCTTACCTTATCTACACCATCTTAATTTCCATTTCTTATCTCCTGTGTAATATGATTTTCCTCCCTTTATATAATGCCTCTTCTGTTGTCTTATTTTTATAGATTTTTTGCTTTTATTTACTACCATTGTCCAATCATATATTCCTGAAATATTCTGCATGTGTTAAGTAGTCAAAAACCATATATATTTGTTCCACATTGAATGCAATTTATTGAATGTACTGAATATATTTATTTTTTTAACCTCCTAAAGTAATTACTTAGGAAACCTACTAATCCCTTTCAGAAATGCCAACTTTTAGGTTATCTACTGTTTTCCTACCTACTATAAAAATGCATGTTTTGTTCTGTCTGCCAAGCAAGGAATCATTTCAAGAATATTTCCCAAAGAATACACAGGATCAAGACCTAATCCAAAACATTTTAATATTGCAAAGACAGCAGTTGCAAAAGATGATATTTCAGATATTAAAAATTAAGATATAAGAAGCAGCTAGGTGGCACAGTAGATAAATCACCAGCCCTGGAGTCAGGAGGGCCTGAGTTCAAATCCTGCCTCAGACAGTTAATAATAACCTAGCTGTGTGATCTTGGGCAAGTCACATAACCCCATTGCCTTAAATTTTAAAAAAATTAAGATATAGAGGAGAATTTAGCCATTTGTTATAACAGCAACTGTATTATAAAAATTCAAGGTATCTCTTCTAGTCATTCCTCACTCTGATGAGGGTGCTTAGTGACTTGAAAATTTGGAAAAATAAAAGATGCTTCCACATCTTTAAAACTTCTACAAGTTATTTTTTTCTACAAGATTCCTAATAAATAACAGAAAAGATACTAAGCAGTTTATTCATTTGTTGACATTTAATTCTTGTACTTCTATCCTTTTTACAATTTGGTCTGTCAGTGGTTAATTATTGTATCCATCTATCAATCACAAACAGCAGATTCTATGATTAAGAAATAGAAAAAGACCTTAAAGGCTGTCTAATCCAGTCACCAAATTTTACATATGATGAAACTGAGGACAAAAAAGGTAATTTGATTTGCCTACAGTCATACAGGAAGAAAGCAGCAGACCTCGAATTTGAACATGAGACTTTGAACTCTATATCACATATGGTTACCCTGTTCAAGTCCTAGTTGGTAATCAGTGACAACAAATACCATTACTCTGTCTTTCCTAGAGATGCTTTGAATTTGATCAATGGAGGCCTGAGAGTATCTTTTTCTCTTCCATATGGCAATTTAAGTAAATATAAACCCAATCGATAATTCTGTCAGAACACTTAGAATAATTATTCTGATAGACTAACAGTGTCAGTAAAAATGAACAGCCAAAGATTAAATAAATTGTTCTTTTTTAATTAGAGATTAAGTGACAAATCAAAACTGATTTAAACTAATGCTTTAGGTATCTTTGAGGTATCTTACATTTTTCCAATTAAAACATCCAAAAAAATAAGTGGTATAGTGAACAGATTGCTGGATTTGGAATCAGGAAATCCTGGCTTTAATTGTTGCCTTAAGATATTTATTAATTTTGTTATTTTTGGCAAGTCACCTAACTTCTATCAGCCTTAATTTCCTCATCTATAAAATGGGGATAAAATGAGGATTATGTGATAATCAAATAAGACAGCATTTGTGTAAAGAACTTTCTTAAACTAAAAGCGTTTTATGAATAACTGTTGTTGTTGTTGTTGTTACTACTATTACCTGAAAATTCTAAATTTCAGAGAATTCTGCTGAAGGGAAAAACTAAACTGACTCCAATTTGTTTTGGTAAGAGGATTTTAACAAAAGATGTTGGAAAATCTCAGCACTCAAATGACAGGTCATTTACTTAGGAGGTTCAATTTTTTAAAAGTATATGGTTCCCCTAAAAAGTAAATTATCAAATATATGAACAGTTCCTCCCCAAAAATTTCCAAACTATTCACAACCACATGAAAGTTTGCTTTAAATCTGGAGGGGAAAAAAACAGATTTCACCTTATATTCAAAAAGGTGGCAAAAATTATTAAAGATTGGGCAGCTAGGTGGTGCAGTGGATAGAGCAACGGCCCTGAAGTCAAGAGTACCTGAGTTCAAATCCGGTCTCAGACACTTAATAATTACCTAGCTGTGTGGCCTTGGGCAAGCTACTTAACCCCATTTGCCTTGCAAAAATCTAAAAAAAAAAATTATTAAAGATGGAAATATTCAATGCTAGAGGGACTAAGGAAAAGTCAGGCACATTGATAAAAAGTTGCAAATAGAAACAGCCATCCTTGAAAATAATTTTGAACTATGCTATAAAACTGTTTATGACAAGGGTCTAGAGATCACACTAGTGATCATATACCCTACAGAGGTCAAAGACAGGAAGGACTCACATATAGCAAAATATGCAGAGCAACATTTTGGTACAGTAGCAAAAATCTAGAAACAAAATGGGTAGCATGCATTGACTAAGGTATGACAACAAATTTTACTTTATGAATTTCATAGAACTTTATTGTGTTGTGAGGAATTTAAAGAATTCAGTGTAACCTGGGAAGAAATGTGTGGACTGATACAAAGTGAAATAAGTATAACAAGGAGAATAATATACACAGTAACTATAAAATGTGAATACAATGATAAAAATGAAGCTGAATGCTGAGTAACTATAAAGACCAATCTTTGTCCTAGAGAAAAAGGAAAGCACATCCTTTCCTTGACAAAGAGGTAAGGAGTGAGGGAGACTTTGACCGTGGAATGCTACATACTCTGATAGACATGGTCACTAGCCTCTTTCTTCTGGTTACACTTAATGGTTTTACCTTATTGCAAGGGAGGGTTCACACTAGCTGTGTCATTTGATCTTTTTATCTCAGTTTCCTCATCTGTAAATTGGAGATAATAACAGCACCAACTTCCCAGGGTTGTTGTGAGGATTAAATCAAATTATTTTAAAATACTTAGCCTATATTAAGTGTATATAAATATTAGCTGTTATTATGATTACTATTTTATTATTAGAAAAAAAGTATAACCGTAAATGACTGTAAATAAACAACATCAATGAGATTTTTTTAAAGCAACATAAGTCAGCAAAGGATTCAAAGAAGCATTTGTGACTTTAAAATAAATCACTTTGGAGCGGCTAGGTGGCACAGTGGATAGAGCATCAGCCCTGGAGTCAGGAGTACCTGAGTTCAAATCTGGCCTCAGACACTTAATAATTACCTAGCTGTGTGGCCTTGGGCAAGCCAATGAACCCCAATTGCCTTACCAAAAAAAATCTAAAATGAATCACTTCACAATTCTGACTTGCCTTTTTGCACTTCTGATCTTATATACATTGTATACACTGTTATGATATAACCTAATTATTCATTTTTTAAGAGAACAGAGAAGCAGTCTGCTCATAAAGGTAGAAATACATTCCTAGAACATTTTTTTCTTTAATTTCTTTTCTATGTTTAGCTTTTTTTACAGATTCTCTTCTGATATCACTGGCAGGAATCTATGTGATCTATAATTTACAAATGTAACCTGTGAAAGAACTAAGTTCAGGGCAGCTAGGTGGCACAGTGGATAGAGCACCAGCCTTGGAGGCAGAAGTACCTGGGTTCAAATCCAACCTCAGACACTTAATTACCTAGGCATGTGGCCTTGAGCAAGCCACTTAATCCCACTGCCTTGAAAAATCTTAAAAAAAAAAAAAAGGAACTAAATTCACACTTCAATAAGGCATTCAATGTTTTCCCCAGGATCAATTTAACAAAAGATGTAATGACACTAAATAGCCGTTACATAAATTTTTTATAGTTGTTACACAAGAGTCCAACTTACATATGTGTTTGAATGACATTTTCATGTTTGCATACTAAAGTGATGAAATAAATTTCTGAAAACAGGGAAAACTTAGATTATTCTGTTTTATGAGAGAAGAGAGACTTCATGTGAAATACTGAGTAAGGACAAATATAGAATCCTACAATTCTGTAAGTTACAGCTTAAAACAAGTAACTGTCTAAACATTTTAGATTTCAAGTTTAAATCGTACAATAATAGTCTCTTGATACTTGTATATGAAGTATAAAATAATTTATATTTCACTTAAAGTCCTTCATTTAAAAGAAGGATTTCAAAGTTTTATTTAAAACTAAGGAAGAAACATTTTTGGCTAATTACTTCTACTTTTAGACAACAAATCGAACTATTTATAACACTCCCAACTGCTCTTTTATAACATACTGCAAATAGCAAATGCTCCTACAAAATTCTACTTTTACTTTCTTCCCATTCATGGGTGAAGTTGGGGGTTTGCTGGCATTAAGAATATAAGAAAGTAAGTTCAATAAAGAACTGTGCATGGTGCAGGGAACTCCTGAACTAGCTTATTTAAACCTATTTATTATTTAAACCATTCCTATTCATCAAACAACTTAAGAGATATGTTGGCTAACTTTAATGTTTCATTTCTGATTCCTTGTGAATCAGAAAAAAATAATTATGAAATGCTATATTGAAGAATTATTTGTAGAATTTTTCCATCAACAACTAAAATGAAATTAAGAAACACCTTGTGTTTGGGTAAATGTACTCAATGAATGATACTATTAATTCCTTTATCACTTGTTAGGATGAAAAAATGAAAGAGGAAAAGTTATTCCCTGAACTATAGAGGGAAGGAAGAAAAAAAGAAGGAAAAGGGAATATTCAGAAGAGAATATGCAAGAGATATATGATGAGATCAGTATGAAGTATTTTAGTGTGAAAAGAAATATTGCTGTGGCAGCTAGGTGGCACAGTGGCTAGAGCACCAGCCCTGCAGTCAGGAGGATCTGAGTTCAAATTTGATTTCAGAAACTTAATGATTACCTAATTGTGTGACCTTGACAAGTCACTTAACCCTATTGCCTTGCCAAAAGCCAAAAAAAAATATATTGACATTTTTACCCATCTTTGGGTATAGAGATTTGTCAAGTAACACATTGTCAAAACACACACACATAAACACTCTGAACTAAATGTTATGAATAAAAACTGCAAATGCTTTAAAAATCAAATAATTATTTCTTCATTAAGTATAAATACTGAAAAATAGTAAATTATGGAAGCAAGAAGATTATACAATGTGGTATGTGTATAAATTCTAAAAGAGTCATATTTTGGTATACTTCATTACTGAATTATCCCAAATTGAATTTAGGTTATAAGTAATCTCCCCCCCAAAAGTATACATTTTAAAAAATACTTTTTAAGTAACTAAAAATAATCCTCTCATGTTAATAATACTAAAAAATTCATTTTCTCTGCTTTTAGAAGTAATTTATATCTTCCTTAGTCATTTTGCAATTTGCAACATTGAAGCATTCCTATGGGTCAGATCTGTAACCAAAAGAAACAAGAGAGTTAAAAGTCTTTTGATTTGAAATGAATGAAAAATGTGGACAGTTTCCTATTTTAACAGAATCTTTCCACCTCTTCTCATAACATTTTTGACCTGTTCTCTTCTAACAACTTAACTTTTGGCTTTGGTTGACTGTATCAAGAGTTCTTTCTTGCAGGACTGGGCTCAGGAAGCTTTGAAAAATAAGTAAATGAAACCATATTGGAGTAGAATAAGGTCAAAAGGAAGCTTGTGAAAAGATGTGGATATTGTATAGACTGGTCTTAGAGAACAGTAAACAACAACTAAGAGTAAATGCTCCAGAAGCTACCAGGATAATAAGATGCTTTTTGAAAAAAGTTAAAGCATTGATCTATATTAGACTTAATTAGTTCTCATAGGCCTGTCTTTGAATTGATCGACTGATAGATTTCTTTACTGAATGGATCAGAGTTAATATAATCATTCATCAAATTGTGAATATATTATAAATTTGATATACAAGTACCCCACTATTTATGTATCACATATTTCTACTATAAAATCTTTATTTTATGTCATATATTTTCACTTAAAACATCTGTGTATTTCTACAAACCAAATGGATATTCTCTCTTACAATCATGAAAGAAATACATATGATCCAATCATAGATATTTTACTTATTTAGAGTTTCTCTTGTATAAATAAAAGTAAACAAAAATCAGTGTCCCCTCTCTGAGCTATTATATATCATTTTACATATATATATATACATATTTTTAATTTTATGTACAATACTTTAAAAAAATCAATATATAAGGGGCAGCTAGGTGGTGCAGTGGACAGAGCACCAGCCCTGTAGTCAGTAGTACCTGAGTTCAAATCCCGTCTCAGACGCTTAACAATTACCTAGCTGTGTGGCCTTGGGCAAGCCACTTAACCCCATTTGCCTTGCAAAAAAAAAAAATCTAAAAAAAAATCAATATATAAAAAGTTATTTCATAATTCTCACATTGTAATTCTTACCAGAAGTAAGCAAAAGCATTTTTACTAAATAAGTGATTATATTTTATTTAAAAGTTCTAGGTGGGGTTTTCTCTCCTTAAAAATTGTTCAAATAGCTTTTTTTTCCTTTGGAAAATGATTTTAATTTCTCACCCATCCTTGGTTTGATCAGCTACTCCTGCCAAGAGCTGCACAGTCCACGGATTATAATGTTTATCAGTATATAATCCAAGATAACGCTGGACAAAGTCCTCTGGGGTCATGTAATGTTCTCCATCGACCTCAGTACTGGCATACTACAGAGGGAAGAAACAAACATTGTAAGTATATGAGTAATTTAAATGTTTTTTTTCAATTACCAAACAAATACGAAATATAAAATTCAGCAGCAAAATGAAGGAACATTAATAGATCTTTTCTTTTTATGTGAAAGGAAACAAAAAAGGGAATTTAATTCTGATTTAAAAAGTAAGAAAGACAAAAGATTTTTGTTTAAAGGGTACAGGGGCAGCTAAGATTGTGGTCAGAATCTGACAGTGCAAAGCTAAAAAAAATTCTTCAAATTTCCAGGGACTTTCTTACCCATGAAAGAGGTTAAGAAGCAAGCAATAATATAAATTCATGCATTCCAATTTTCCTTTTTGGTTCCAATTTCCAACATGTGACAAAAAAAATTGGAGAAGATGCTTTTCTAAGAAAATTCTTGAAAATGATATCAAAGATTTTATTTATAAGGATAACCAATGTGATCAACCAAAACCTCTGACTTATGGGAAATGTCTCTTATTAAATTAATATCTGTGTAGATGACAAATCAATCTTAAGCAGACAAATTAATTCTACAAAATTTTTTCACTGAATCTAGCAATTCCAACAAACAAAATAATCATTCTCCATTTTCATGTTGATAACAGAAGCCTGAATTTCTGCAATTTCTTGTTTCTAAGATGACTTGTCAAGTTATCTACCAGAAAATATCATAGAAAAAAGTTACTAACATATAATAATGTTCTTTTTAAACTTTTGTGAAGGTTTACCTTTCATTTTATTAAAATTTGAATCCTACCTTCCAGGTAGAATTAATAAACTTTCTGTAATTCGTTAGAATATACCTATTCAATTGGAGAGTTCCAATCTTCAAAAATCTCATAGCATAGCAAATATTCAAGGACATTATTAATTTCACAGTTCAACCTACATTAAGCCTTCAGAAGTATCTTAACTCTTAATTTTCCTAACCATTACTTCATAATAACTCTATTTTTGCCTACCCTCTCCTCTTTCCCATCTGTTTTAGAGGAAGAAGATACCTTCCTTCTTGCCAAGAGGAATATCTCCATCAAAGACCTTGATCATATCCTTTCCTGCCTCGAAAATGCTACTTAATCGATCATTCCTCCTCTCTCTAGTACCTCCCCTCCAACTCCACTGGTCCCTTCACTTTGACTTATACTCTTAAATATACTTGTATCTTAAAAATCAAACAATGTCTCTCAATTTAGCTACTCCAAAAAGCAACCATATCATCTCCTTTATTTCCCTTTGCAGTAAAGTCAGGGGGGTTTGCTAGATTCAATTCAAATGGGGTATAGATATTAAATTTTTAGTATGAGTATTCACACCTGAATAAATCTTTGTACATCAATCTTCACATATATTTTTGAACATTTCATCATTCTGTCAAAAAAAAATTTAAACTCAGATTGTAAGGTTTAGTGTTAGTTTCTTACAGACTTCAGGCTGGGATTCTGTCTTGGCTTTGCAATTCCTATCTCCCTCAAGTATAACATATTATATGGTGGCAAACATAATAAATGCTAAGCAAATGTTTGCTGACTGAATAATCTTAGAGATATCATCTAAGATCCCCATTTAAATGGTTCCTCCTCATAGCCTCCATCAACAACTGTCTTCGATATTATATCATTTTATCACATTTTAAAATTGGCAGAAGAATTTACATATGTAATCTCATCACTGCCTTAACAAAAGTAATTATTAAAACTATTCTTTTTTCTATTTACAGGTAAGAAAACTGAGATTTAAAAAACTAAAGGGTTCACTCAAGGTTACATATAAAAGGCAGCAGAGCAGCAAGATTTGAATCTGATAGCCTTAAACAGCTCATCCCTCAGAATAGTTTTTATCACAAGACAATTAGATATTTGTTGTACTGACCATACTTTCAGGAAAGGATTATGTCAAATCTAATATTTAAATTTTATTCACCAATCTAACCTCCTGATTGGTCTACCAAGCTCTCTCTGTCTCCAGTCCAACCCACATAGTTATTATTTTTTTTTACACATAGTTATTAAGAACTTCCTAATGAACAAGCAGCTAGGGGGCTCAGGCCTAGGTATCTAAGTTCAAATCTGGTCTCAGATTTTGGGCAGGTCACAACCATTTTTGCCTCAGTTTCTCATTTGTAAAATGAACTGGTAAAGGACCCCAGTATCTTTGCCAAGAAAATCCCAAATGGGGTCATGAAGGGTCAAGCATAACTGAAATGACTTAACAATGCATGGACTCAGTCACATCACTTCCAGGCTCAAAAACCAATCACTATCTCATTTGCCCATAAGACAAAACAGCATTTGGCCCAAAGTCAGCATTTTTCACATGAGCATTTAAGAGCTTCTACAATTGGGCCCCCAAAATACTTCTCCAACCTTATTACTCCCCATCACATACTTTTGCATTCTGGTCAAGCTATATTCTTTCCTTATTTTGCCTTACTGGGCTGCAAGGCCAGAAAGCACTCACCCTCCTAAACTCCAACTATAATTCTCCTCCTTCAAGGAAGTTTGGATACCATCTATTCCATGAAACCTTTCTTTATTCCTCTGACTGAAAGTATTCACTATCTTCAAATATTTTGAGAGGATTTTTTCTGGAATTCTCCCTCATGACATTCCTTTTTCTATATAGTTGTATATCTGTAGATCATGTGTTCCTTAAGAGCAGAAATCAATGAATTTTTTCTTTATTGCCCTGAGGACTTATATGTAGTAAGCTCTTAATATTTGCTGTCTTTAATGCCATAGTTCAAAGGAAGATGCCAAAAACACAGAAGACACTCAAAAGAAGGATGATGAAAAAATGTGGCCCTGTGGTTATCTTGATTCCTACTAGTTATGCTTTTTTTTCCCCACTTTTAGCTGTTGTCAAAATTCTACTGGTTTACTATTCAGAGGCTAAGAAACCATTTGATTCACCAAAGGGTATCTGTCTTCTAATATCTGAGTTTGATTGCTAACATTGTGACCAATACACACACAGGATGGGTAGAAGCATATTGCACTTCTTGTAGAAGCAGCATGTCATAGTTTTCTGCAGTCAGAGAAGCAATGATCTGCAGAGTGCCAAGAAGTGAGGCTGCATTCCCACAAGCTACCAAGGCCACAAATAAACCAAGAAAACAATTGCTTTCATTGTTGTAACTCAGTGAAGTCAGGAACTACTAGTGCCAAGAGTTACAAATGATGCTAGAGAGAATCATTTTTCTTGGGGTTTTTTTCCTTTTTTCTTTCTCCCTTAAGTGTTTTTCCTAACAATCCCAATCTATTTTAATTTGATTTTAACAGAAAGATAAAGTGTAAACAGTCTTAGGTATAGCTTAGAGGGGTGAAAACATCTTCTCATTCACAAGAAGTATTGTGCTTGACTTCCACAGGAGGCAGTTAACTAATTAACTCATTAAATTAAAGGCAATTACTTGGCAAATTCAGTGGGTGTTTTGTCTGAGGAATGGCAGTCTAAGACTAGTTAAGTACAGAGCTAAAAAATCCATGCATGGATTTGGACATACATACATTGTCCTTAAATAATAATCACAGCTGACATTTACAAATATTACAGATTTTTAATACCATAATAAGCCCATGAGTTGAGAATTTATCTTCAACCTTATTTTACATACAGGAAAACTGAGGCTTCAAAAGTCAAAAGTCAATAGTCAATAAATTTTTATTAAGTCTACTGGGGCCAGACACTGAGTTAAGTGCTCCAGATACAAAGAAAGGAGACAATCCCTGCCCTCAAGGAGCTCACAGTCTAAGGAAGGAAGACAACACTTAAAAAAAGAAGAGTAAAGAGGGGTAGAAAGGTACAGCAATAAAGTACAGAGGAGTGGGAAAAAAAAGATATGGCTGCCTTAGGACCTTCCCTAAATGGAAGATCTGGGAGGAGCTTTCCAATATCTACTCTTCAATCAGAGGGAAGGAAGGGCCTCAGGCAAGAGTGTAGCTATATGATTAGCAGGAAGGAGAATTATGAAAGATGTTATGAAGATAGAAATGACAAGATTTGGCAACAGATTGGATATGTGGGCTAAATGCAAAAGGAGTTGGTGACACTAAAATTGCAAAGGTGATATTCACAACACTATTAGGAAAGGTGGAAAGTTGGGAAGGGACAAACATTTAGGAGGAAACATAATGAATTCTTTGAGCATATGAAGTTCAAGAAATCCTAAAATGTGCTTGCTGATAAAGGACTAGAGCTAAGGAAAGAGATGAGATGGATACATAGAGTTGGGAATCATCTATACAGAAATGAGCACTAAATTCATGAGTGCTGATGAAAACATCAAACCAGTTATTATAGGGGGGGAGGGGAAAGTGGTAGGAGATTGAAACAAGGCTTTTGGAAACATCCAGATAGTAGACCTAACCTGAATGAAGTATGCAATAGCAAAGAAGGTTTAAGTAATGGTCAGATTAGCAGAAAACCCAGAGGGAACAATATCCTGAGAAAAGATTAACAGTTAAGAAAAGGTCATTAGATTCTGGCAATTAAGAAATAATTGTGCTTGTCTTCTCAATGAGGGAAAGAGTGGGAGAAGAGGAGGGAGGGAGAGAATTTGGAACTCAAAATTTGAAAAAAGAATGTTAAAATTGTTTTTACATGTGATTAGGAAAAATAAAATATTAAATTAAAGAAGGGATCATTGGTAACTTTGGAGAGAAAAATACTAGATTGGGACAAAGGAAAAGAAAATAGTTGAAACACTCCTGAAAATAGCTTATGATATTTAGTCATTAAATTCATTTCAATTCCTCAAGCATGTTAAGCTTCTATCATGTGCCTGGCACTGGGCAGGGAAAAAAAGGCAAAAACAGTCCTTGTCTTTTAGGAGCTTACATTTTACTATAATGTAGGTAATAAAATATTAGGAAAATAAGTTATAAACAGCCTTCATGCTTCTAATGTGACTCTATTCTCACTATGAATATTTTATAATGCAACACAACGTTTTACTAGAAAATAGAACATAGTATAATTTTAGGGAAATATCTTAATTCTTTCACTGACTCTACCTTAGGTGGAAAAAAATGATTCAAATGTAATGGCATTAAAAAAAAGGTAAGAAAAAAGTGTCTGGGGGCCAGCCTCCCCAATATCAATGTTTCAATAATTCAATAGCAAGAAAATGATTTAGCATTAGTATGATAATAATATAATATCCAGTTTGATTCCAATTAGTTCTTAAAGATTTCAGTGACAGTGAACTCAAATGGCTATGGAAACAATTAATATAAACTTAAATGTTCTTTAATTTCAAAGTCAATCACTTGCTATTTCAAAAGATGCCTTCTTAACAGCTAGGAATCTTAGATGGGCACCAAGTCAAGGACAAGTGAAAGACAATCCCAGTGTGAAGGCAGCACTGGTATAAAAATAGTAGAGAAGCTATTTCTTGGTCAAACTTTTCAAATGCAAGTCAATTATTTTTCAGACAAAAGTGTACATGCTTTGACAAACAATTCAAAACTTAGAAAAAAGATATAATCATATATCCTATGGTTTAATATTCTAAAGCTTGAAAATTAGACTGATTTCCTTAGGAGAGATAATATTGGTATATTAAGTCAAAGTAGTTTCTTTAAAAAAAGTAAGTATCACATGCAAATATGTGGTGATTAGATCAAGTTACTTCCAGTTCCAATGAGGTCATAATATATGGCAACAATCCAGCACATCAAGACCTTGATTACCCAAGTAAGTTGATTTGGCAAATTGCCTTATTTTATCAGTTATTGAATCTAGTTTTAAATTACTTTGGGATTTATAAAACAATTATCACAAGCTAAGCTTAGGGACAGAACCTAAAAGAATCAGTCTATAACCTTAAATCATCAGTGTAAGAAACAAAATGAAATAAAATTCAAATAATGTGAATATTTAGGAGTCGAAGTTCATGGAATCTTTTGTTTAGGTGCTGTAAACAAAGAGAAGTTTTAGAATAGCTCTTTCCAATGAGAAGAAACAGAAGGATAGATACAGAGAGAGCTGTTGAATATCTTTGCCCATTAATGTATTTTAACCCTAAGGTAAATTTAGCCCTCTAGAGCCTCCTGATTGATTTTGCTTATATTATTTCCTTTGATCCTGACAACTCTGTTGGGTAAGCAGAGAATATTGTGGTATTCCCTATTTCAGATAAGGAAATAGGACCAGAGAAATTAAGTGCCTTGCATAGTTCCACAGCTAATTAGGGGAGAGTCTTAGTTTTCTGACTAAGTGTCCATTGCTCCATACATTAGACAATTCTGTCTTTCAGTGAATGGGAGAAATGTAGTTTTTAAGGTATATTTTGTTTCCAATGAAGAGGCCTTCAGAAGTATTAAGAAATATTAATCTCTGGGAGTATTTTCCAGATTTTTGCTTAGAAATATTGTTTTTGGATATATATTTTTGGATTATATTTATTGTATGCATATTTTTAAAGAAAATTCTTTCCTAGATAATATGAAGAAACAAATCAATCATAGCATATTCCCCCAGATTTCAACTATTCTCTTTAGACATTTGTAAGTATTTCTTCCATTTTAAAAACTTTCTCATAAATCTGGAAGAAAAAAAAAATTTTACCAAGGAGAGCAGTCCTGATTGACCTAAGTAAACTTCCCTGCTTTTCCAGTGTGCAATATGAAATATGAGCACAAACTGTTTTATGACTTTGTTTCAACTGAGAACTTATATAACATTTGCTTCTTACAATAATATCAATTGGGTGTGGCATCAAAATATATAACTCTTGTGCATTTCATATAAAGCAACATATACATGACATCAAAATTATTCACAGTATGTACTGGGACAAGAATTGAACCCAGAAAGTTATTCCCTTCTGATGGTTGTTCCCCATTTTCTGAGCTCTATTTCCAACAGAAGCCAAATTTAGGCAGGAATGTGTGCCCTTTAGTTGGATGGCATGTTCTTTGCACAAGTAGTTGTGAGCAAAGCAGGCCTAAAAACTTTTCTAAGGCTGTAGTGGATACAGCATCCTGTTTCAACCTTCTGCTTTCTTTATAAGATGAAACTATCAGTTATAATGTAAAAGAAATATTCTAACAAGAAGCAGCAAATACCAAATCTATTCAGTCACATAGATCAAGAAAGAATTCATATTAACAGAATTTTTAAAATTAGACAAAGATCTTCATGTGCACTCATCTTAATGAAGTTTCTTACCTATAATTTCAAGTTTTTCCTTGTACATTTCACATGTGTGTGTGTCACATACAAGAAACCAGAACTATTATACCACACCCTTGTTCTGTACAAATATAATCCACAAAGAAACCAATATCTCTAAACAAACTGACCTATTTGCTATTTTGAAAATTCATCTCCCATCTGTTTTTGCCCAGGCTCTTTCTCCAGGCCTAGAATGCACTCCCTCCTTACCTCTGCCTTGTAGAATCCCTTCCTAATTTCAAAGTAATACTCAAAAATTATCTCCAACAGGAAGTCTTTCCTGATCCTTCCCTCCATCTTCCCATTTCCTCCCTCCCCCCCAAAAAATACCTAATATTAAATTCAGTATATATTCTGTATTTATGTATATGTGTACTACTTGCTCTGTCCCATGATAGACTGGACACTTCATATGAATAGGGACGACTTTACATTTGCATTTCAATCCCCAAAGACAAACAGAGTGACTAGAAAATTAACAAATGCTGCTTGCTTGATTCATTCATTCATTTTGCTTTGAAAAATATGTATAGTCCACTTTTTAGAACTTTACTCCCAAATTATTACATACTGCTTTTCCAAAAAAGAGTGGGGAGAGCTTGTTAATTTTACTTGTTAATCAATGAAATTAGCTGTTGACACAGATAATAAACAAATTCTGAAATATTTTCTCCCACAAAATGACCAAAATCCATGTAAAAGAAATGGTGACCATGGTGAGCAGAGTAACAAGAGCTAGAAGGGTTTCCAGGGCAGATTAAGTTGAATAATTAATCTGCATTGTTCCCAAAATAAACATTCAATTTCTCAGTCTAGGTAACCATGGGAACATACAAGAGAGGTTTTGTGTGTGTGTGTGTGTGTGTGTGTGTGTGTGTGTGTGTGTGTGTGTGTACGTGCGCATGTGTCTGGCCAACTTCTGACTCTTGACAATCAAGTATGACTCATTAGAACCTGTGAAGCTTAGACACTGGTAAGAAAAAGATCAACCTGAATAACTATCAGTATTTCTGATTAAAACAGATTACTCATGGCCAAGAGGAGGGAGAGAAGGGAGGGAGGAAAATGTAGAATATAAAATCTTACCAAAAAATGAATGCTGAAAATGATATAAAATAAATAAATTTATTTTAAAATATTTCTGATTAAAAGAAACCTTTTCTTGGCAAGGAGGAAGGTGTGCAGATTCTCATTTATAATTAAGAAATACTCTTCCCACTCAAGTTAATTCCTTGAACTGATGCTTTTTGAAGCATATTAAAAGTAATTAGTTCTCCAGCTCAGGACAGCAGCCACATCCTTGAATGGTCAACATTGGTAGGGATTCTGACACAAATAAGTGGGCAAGGATGTAGTTTGTAGCGCAGAAAGGGAGCAGGATTTCAATCCATTACAAGGTTCATACTTTTTAGCTAAAATTTTCAGCCTAAATTTATCTCCAATCTCCAAATACCCAGTCTTTGGGAGCCCAACATCTTGATTCTGAAATAAATCATTGTACTATACCTGTGTTCATAAATGTATGCATACATACACACACATACATATGTATATAGTCAACTACATATACACATATGTATTAGGTTCAACTCTCTCAATGTGATCTGGCTATCCAAGTGAAATAACACTCTAATACAATTGAGATAACAAAGTTTCTTTTCTTAGAATCAGTGGATAATGGGGCGGCTAGGTGTCAAAGTGGATAAAGCACCAGCCCTGTAGTCAGGAGTACCTGGGTTCAAATCTGGTCTCAGACACTTAATAATTACCTAGATGTGTGGCCTTGGGCAAGCTACTTAACCCCACTTGCCTTGCAAAAAACCTAAAAGAATCAGTGGATAATTCAATAGCAGAAGACAACTAAGGATGCTAACTTAGAACCAGCTCAAGAATGGGAAAAGGTAAACAGAGTGAGGAAAACTCAAGGAAACAGAAGTAGTTGACTCAAATTATGTAATCATCCAGGGGAATCACAAAAAATAAATGCCAATGATTATTTAGGTACCACAGGGGAGGAAATACCCCCCCAACTTTAAAAATAAGGCATTTTTTAAAGAAACTTCCCCAGAAATGATTGCTTGCTTTTATTTAATACACTGTTGGTATGAAAAAGAAGCAATATGCCAAGAAATGATCTTAAGGATAACAACAATATATTTTAACTTAATTATTAGTTTAGAAATTAGGTGACCTAGATAGATATTAATTCATTTATTGCCCTTTCGGGCCAAAGATATGGGAGATAGATTGGGGATGGAAATGAGGAATGCTAACAGATACCAATTAATTAATCACAAATTAATGATATTTATGAATAGAGAGAATCTGGTCCCTTTAGATATTAAAAGTTGATGAAATATATCTGGGTTGACAGTAACAAGTTAACAAGTATTTCAGTTCATCAATTTTACTCCTCAGAGCTTAATTTGTTTTTAATCTATAAAACGGAAAAAAAAATCTCATCGGATTTTTGTGATGAGCACTATATAAACATGAATGTTACATACTCTTCATATTGGTAAGATATTTTATATAACAATTCACGGTCATTATTGCATATAGTATTTGACATAACAATTCATCATCAAAATGAGAGAAATTTTATATGTCATTGAGTCTCTCAGATAAAAAAACAAAGTTCAGAGAGGTCAAATGACTTCACCAAGGTCACATAGCATGCTATTTAATGACAGAAGCTGGAATGGAACTCAAATCTCATGATTTTTCATGATTTTTCAACTCTGTAGAAGCTACTTCTTAGGAAAATGATTATACACAATTCCATTGACAATGTCCACCAGTAGTCTTAAACTACTAATACTTAACTACCCAAATAAAATATGACATCTTATCCCTACAAGAATTTAGGTGGATATGATCCAGAATTGGGTAGAATACTCTAAATAAGAACTTTCAGTAGAACTGTTTAAATTTGAAATTAAGCTTTTACTCTGTATAAAGTCACATAAGTGATTCTGAAACTACTCTGATACTAAAAATCCTCTCAAAAATCAACCTGCTTAATAGATAATAAGATAATACAAATATTTGACACTTTTTATTCTCTTCTTCCTGAAAATTCCTCTCTTGCAAGCTTTCATGTCTTTGTGCCTGCTGGTTCTCTTATGTCTTACTCCTTTACCTCTTGCAACCACCTATAGCTCAGTTCTTGATCTTCAGCTCTCATTCTGTACTATCTCCCTTCAATTCAACTCTCCTCTACACAACCTATAATTCCAACTTCACTCCCTCAGTTTCACATTCTCATGACTTGAGAAATATATTTGACAACTGAAACTTGAAATGTTAAAAAAGAAATTAATAATGATAATAACAGTTCACATTTATGTGGTACTATAAAGTTCACAGAGTACTCTTCTAATGACAGTTCCAAGAAGCTGACAATATATTTTATAAATGAAGAAAATGAAAATGATAGAGCTGAAGTGATTTGTTCAATGTCAAACTGCTCAGTAGCAGCAACCCAGATCTTCTAATTTGAGAGCCAATGTTCTTTCCACTATGATACAGCTGCTTCAGGACTCCCTCCTGTCCTCTCACCTTTCCTGAAAGTCCAACATTTAACACTGTATATTGTGATTTTTTTTTTCACTTTTACATCCAGGCATTAAGCTCCTTAATTTTAAGTCTCAAAGAATGTTAAAGTTGGAAAATACTTGACAAATTGTCTAGTTCATATTCCTCCCCTTACAGATAAGAAAACTGAGCCCCAGATTTCAAATTACTTGCTTAAGTTCACACAATAAATGAGTCAGTCATGAAGGCCTAAGTAGAGTCTGAATCTCTTGCTGTGAAGCTTGTGCTTGTTTCATTAAAGGAAGAGGGAATCTATGCTGTAAGAATGCCTAGGGCACTTTAAATGGGAAACTTTACAATGCCTCTGAATTTATCCCTCTTTCCATTTCCACAAAAAGATATCTTACAGATTTGTGTTGTCTCCTATCTGCATTACTGTATTGAAGATTCTGATAGGTGGTCATCCTTATTCCCTCCAAATTCTTCCTACTTCAATCCATCATATACACAACCTTCTACAAACCAAGTTTTCTTTACTTCCTATTTCAGAAGCTACAATTGATCTTTGATTTTTTTATATACAAAGTCATTTACCAAGTATTACAGGCTACTAACACAGTGCAACAATGTTTGATATCAGGGTTTGTTCTAATAGTTTCATAACAAGAATCACCTTTATATTTTGCCAACAATCCCCCACCCCATACCTTTCTAGCCTCAATCTGGCATTCCAAAACATGACTGTTGTCCTCTAGCCAAACAAATCTGTTTATTGTCTTCTTCATTCAATTCTGTTCCTTTGTCCTTGGCAACACTCTTCCTCTTGGCCTGAACACAACCACTGTCTGTCAAGATGTAATTAAAAACTCACATCCTATGTTAGAAAGAATTCTTGATTCAGAGTTTTAGGACCTGGGTTCAGTTCTTATTTCTGCAACTAACTTCCTGTGACCAAGCAAGTTATTCAATCTCTTTGGACCTTGTTTTACTCTACAGTAAAATAAAGAGAGTTAGTCTAGATAACCTTGAATGTTCTTTCCAGCTCAAAATATATGATTCTATGATTTGATTCTAACCACATCCTGTCCTACCCCCACTCTAATTCATCTTTAGATACAAAATGGATACAAAAAAACATACTGAGTATGTATTTTTATTTTTCACTTATTGACATGTAACTTTGCAACTGTCCTCAAGGTAGTTCAAGTAAATATTCTGAAATTTGCTGTTGTAATCTCGTTGCAGTGAGACAGCCTGAATTCTAAGAATGTCCCAGCCAACAGCAAGTGCTCAAAAGAAGCTCATTAAAGAATTCCACCCGACTTACTACTTTTTTGGTGAGGGGGGAAGGGAAAAATGTCCAGGTTTGAGATTTTAACAGTGTGGAGAATGTCCTTCACTGTGGAGAATGTCCTTCACTGGTAAAAAAAAAAAAAATAGCAACTTTGCCATAAAGTTTTAACCTGAAAAAATATTGTTCAGTCAAGTCTGATTCTTGTTACCCCATTTGGGTTGGGTTTGTTTTTGTTTTGTTTTGGTTTTGGTTTTTTGGTTTGTTTGGCAAAGGTACTAGAGTGGCTTGCCATTTCCTTCACCAACTCACTTTTTAGATACAGAAACTGAGGCAAACATGGTTAAGAGACTTGCCAGCTAGTAACTGCCTGAGGCCAGATATGAACTCAGGAAGCGCTCTACCCACTGTACCACCTGAAAGGATATTAAGGTGCAAGAATATCATATTTAATTTTATTTATGTTGTTAAAAGTTACATAGAAGGAGAAAAATTCCCTAACAATCAGAAAGGATTCAGCTGACTTCTCAAAGATTTGTAAGTCTATAAAATAGACTGGTAACTTCAACTGGCAAATAAATATAATGGTGTGACCAACTATCAATGACTGGGAAGATGCTTATTAATTTTAAAAATATTTATTACAAAGTAAGACCAGAAATAAAGTCTAAATAATATTTCTGTTACATTCATTGACATTATCATTATTTAGTTGTAAATTATATCTGTTGTCAGATATTTCTAAAACCTAGGCAGCAAAACCTTGTTTAATTAATCTAGATCTGTTTATCAAATTTCAGTTTTAGTATATATACATTTAAATTAATCTACATATACTTACACATAATAAACAAGACATGCCTCCAGTTTTTTAAAAGTCATGCCTTCTAACTATAAGAGATATGTAAATCTATTACTGTTTCTAATTATCACATATCTATAGGACTTAAAGGGACCACTTCATTTTACTGATAAAAAGAAAGTTTAAGTGTCTTGCTTAAGGTCCTAGAGCTGGCAAAAGCTAGGACATGGACATTGATTTCTTGATTATCACCATCATATCTAGAGATCACAACTAAGAGAAAACAATATTCACAATATTCATTCTCCAAGCTTTAAAGCTAAAGACTATGTCCTAATTGCTGAAGATACAAAAAAGAAAAGAGAAGACTTTACAGTAAAATACAAACTTGGCTTAACTCACTTTCAGTTCTAAAGAATGCCTTTCTGAACATAGGACTTCTGAAACATAAGAAAGTAATTCAAAACACAAACACACACACACACACACACACACATAAACGGTCATAGTGTGAAAGAAGGTCAGAGTCAAGGTCATTAGTCCTGAAGTCTGAGCAGACTTCAAGTTTGCTATATTTTGGAGGATGTCTTTTAAAGTATTCTACAACGGCATATTTTGATACAAAACAGTAACAAATTGATTTTAAAAGCACATATATGAATGAACTGAGAGTAAACAAAAGAGTTACATGTTAGTAATAAGTTGCATTCTTATTTATACATTAAGGCAAGGATTATTCATGATGAAGAAAATTTTATAAATTTCCATGACAGAATGAATTTCAGGTATTATGTAACCTATCAATTATTCTTCTAAGAGAATGAACACAAGCAAATTCTGTAACTACTTTAGGTGATAGTATTTTGAGGAAAATTGGAAATTATTTTACTATCTTTCCCAAAGGTCTCATTCTTTCTCTTTATGTATATATATATGAAAAAATGTAGAAAACGTTTAATGAAATTTCTCCAATGTGTCTGAGAAGCAAAATCATGGGAATGTATTGTTTAGCTGTTTTGAAAAAAATATTAAGCCTTTCTGAAAGTTAAGGCCTAAGCATGACTCCATGTGAATCCCAATTAAAACTATGACATATAAACAAGTTTACCTGCAGGAAAATGTTTCTTAACTCATGAGGATCACCTCGCTTGGTTGTCTGCACCTGTAAAGTCAAATTAAAAAAAAAAAGCCTGGTTAATGCTTCACTAGAGAAATTTACTACAATCTAAGCAGATAAGAGAGTTCACTTCCAGACAATCAATGAGCTTATCTCCTTAATAAGTGTATTTAGTTAAAATTCAAAACAAAATAAAAAGACACCAGCTGTTGATTACAAGCTGTCACATGGAATAGCTGTGACCTGAAGGGCAGAAAGATAGCTGGTAGTGTGAAAAACTGGAGGAAGCTGCAAATTGAACACACAGTGCTTCTGTAACAGAGGAGGACGGCACTTAATATTAAGTAGTTAATTCTTTTCCCATTCTGCGACCACACAGTAGCAAACGCCCACCTCCACACCAAGAGGCCAGGAAGGGGTCAGCAACAGGAAAGTCAAAACGCCCCAGTTAAACTCATGGCCTAGTAGCTTTCCCAATAGAAAACGATCCTGTCTAAAACATGATGCCGGTGAAACGGAATAAAAAAAGGAAGTCTTTTTTTTTTACTTCCAATTACGACTGTTGCAGCATTCTCAAAAGCTCTCAACTTTGCAACCTGCGTTGCTAATATCCATGGCCCTAGATTACGGCACTAAGGCCTCTGATAACTACATAGAGGCCCCTCATCACAAAATATCCATTCCCTTCCCCCACTGCAAGTCTCCCCCCCCTCCACCTTGGCCTGACATGCAACTTCCTTCCACCCTCTTTCCGCCACAATACAACCCCAGGCTCACGGGTGTATGCCCCCGAATCCACCTCCTTGGCAGGGTGCCCGAACCGGATTCATGGTCCATACAAGACCCTCAGACTCCCTGCTCCTCTTCCTCCTCCCCTCCCCCAGGCAGGCATCTTCTCCTCCCAACCATGCATAGCTTCCCCACCCCAACCCGGGAGCTGAAGACCCGAAATGCAATTATCGGAGAGCCAAGCAAAAAAGGGAAATGCGAAAAGAGAAGAAATTAACAAAAACAAGCCCCGGTAACATTTCCTATGCCATAAGCAGCAGCAGATAGTTGGAGTCACCTTGACCGCCATGCTGTGCTCGGAAGCCGGGAGCGAGCGAGTGAAGGAAGCAGCGAGGAGAGCTGTCAGGGTGCGCGCGCGCCGCCTCCCCGGCCCAAGGCGCGCGCGCCCCTATGCAAATGAACCCTGGGAGGACCGGGACCAGGACCCCTTGGAGCAGGGCCTGGTCCGGGTGTCGCGCCGCGGGGCCCGCGGGGCAGCGCCCGGCCGAGAGCCGCCCAAGCCGGAGGGCAGCGTCCCACCGGCGGAGCCGAATGCCCGGCTCGGGGCCCACAGGCCGCCGCCGCCACCCTGGAGAAAGCCCCGGCTCTCCCTGGGCCTCTTAGTGGGTGTGGTTTTGCACAGTCTCAGGAAGGCTTAGGCTTCGACCTCTGAGTCGCCTCATTCCCGACTTTGGGTCAGATTCCCGAAGGTTACAGAACACCGCCTATTGTTATTTATTATTATTATTGTCCGTAATAACACAGTAAATTAAAATGGTAAAGACTATGGATAACAAAGATTCGGTATCGTTTACACGGGGGGAGGATTGGAAAGTAAGATAAAAAGATTTAATGCATGTTTTTCTGACTGTAGGACTGAGTTCTCATCAGTGAAAATCCGGCTAACTTTCGAACCTTTTGCATTATTCAATTAGCAATATTCCCCCTTCCTCCCTACCTTTCCAGGACTCATCCTGTGTCCCAGTGCCAGGGCTTATGGATAGTCTGGAAGTAACTTCGAATTCCATTTCACATTCAATTTATGGAACAGAGTTATGTATTCTCTTTCAACTTCAGCTCATCGATTTTTTTTTTATTAAATTACGATTTTCGTTATCTCTTTATAGTTTGGAAAGATTTTGATATAAGTCTAAAGATTACTGCAGCTATATAAAATCAAAAAAATTACAAAATGGAAAGAAAAATCACAGGATATCTGGTCTAACTACTCCCTAAACAAGAGCACCCTCTACATTGTCTAAGACTTAACCTGATAGGCAGTCAAATCACTCTACTGAAAAATCTCTAATGATAGGGAACTTTCAAACTATTAGTTTTCTTTATCTTGAATTGAAATCTGCCTCTTTGCAACTTGTATTCATTCCTTCTAGTTCTGACTTCTGGGACCAAGCAGAAGAATCTAAAAACCTCTCTGTATGTCAGCCCTTTCAAATGCATGAAGATCATAATATTCAGGGCCTGACTTCTTTTCTTCCTGTCTTCAAACTTCATTTCTCCTCTCTTAGACCCTTGCTAGCTGTGGGACTATGGGCAAATTATTTTACCTCTCTGTTCCTCAGTTACTTTATTTACAAAATGGACACAATAATACCCCTAATCCCTAATGTAGTTGCTCTGAGGCTCAAGTGAGATAATGTATATTTTTGTAAACTTTAAAGTATTTCATAAATATTAATTATTATAATTCAAATATCTCTAGATTCCCCAACTAATTTTCATATTCATGACCTCTAGTGCTCTCATCATCTTGGTCATTTTTTTCTGGAAATCCTCTAGCTCAACAATATTAGTAGCATTGTTGAAATATTAATGATTTTATATTAGTAACAAAAATCTGTTTTACAGATGTGACCTGATCGGGAACAATGATCAGTCACAACCATTATGTATAACACTATGCCTCTATTAGGATAACTCAAGATCAAGAATATGAATCATAAGACTGGGGTTCAAATTCTGCCTCTGGTAATTATTTTCAATCAACTAACATTTATTAAGTACCTACTGTACTACTGTGCATGGAGATTCAGAAAAGCAAAAGACTGTCCCTGCCTTCAAGGACCTTACAATCTAATGGAGTAGACAACATGCAAACAAATACCTACAAATTATATACATGATAAATCTGAAATAATTAATAGAGGGAAGGAACTTAAAGGAAGTCCTTGTGGTTAGTCCTGGAGGATAGAGAGCATTCCACACATGGGGACATTGAGAGACTGGAATATTTTTGACTTGTAAGGATTTGAGTGTCACTGAATTGAACTGTCCTTGTTAGAGAGTAAGGATAAGAAAACTGGAAACATAGGAGGGGGCCAGGTTACAAAGGGCTTTCAGTGGCCAAACAGAAAATTTTATATTGAGCATGGAGGCAAAAGGGAACTACTAGAGTTTACTGAGTGAGGAGGACTGGGGGGTGTTGTGTGACAGAAGAGGACCTGTGCTTTTGGAAAATCGCTAGTGTCTGAATGGAGGATGGATTGTACTGGGGAGACAGGCAGGCTTACTCACCAGCAGGTTATTGAAATAATATAGGTATCTGGTAATATACTTTACCAGCATGGTGGCAAAGTCAAGAGAGAAAGGGAGCTTTTTAGAGAGATGTTGCACAGGTGAACCTGACAGACCTTGGCAACAAATTGAAAACAGAGAGTGGAGATAGTGAGGAATTCAGAAGGACTCCTAGGTTGTGAGCCTGTGGGACTAGGAAGGTGGTCTTAAAAGGCAGTAAAAATTAGACCAGACAGAAGCACCAACCTCATGCAAGGTCCAAATGAGAGAGGGGAGAAGACCCCTCCTCAGTCTGCCAGCAACTTGACCCCTTTATCCAATACTAGACAGGTCAGAAAGACTCCAGACCTAGTGACTCACCTTGCTTTAGTAGTATTCCAGCTTTATGTCACTTAGCAGTCCATGTCCTCATATTGGTTGCAGATCAAAAAGTATAGAAAATCTGTATCTGCTCCATTGGAGCATATACATGTTATCCATTACATATTACCATACCTTTCTAGATGCAGATTCCAATCCCTCCCAAAAGTCATGTTCATATATCATAATTTCATAATTTGTTTATTCCCCAATTAATCAGTCCACTTGCTTTCCCTGTTCTTTGCCACTATAAAAAGAGGTGCTATTGTGAATAATTGTCTTCTTTCTTTAATCTTCTTACTATTTGGACCTACAAATGTTGGGTCAAGGAATATACAATGTGTAATGACTTTGAGGTTATAGTTCCAAATTGGTTTCTAGAATAGCTGAATCAATCATAGCTTTACCATCAACACCTAAAAATCTTATAATTATCTATACCTTCTTTTAAATCACTGATGACAAAAGGATAGATACAAGAACCCTGGATTATTCTCCCAGAAGCCCTCCATTCAGGTTGACATAGACTGAATTGTCAGACTAGTCTTAGGGTCCAGTCATTTAGACGATGCCAATCTAGCCCATATTGGATCCATAAGAATATAATGGGAGAATTTGTAAAATGTTTCCTTGAAATCTAAATTAAACTGGATCCTCTGATCTAGCAAGTCTGCTAAAAAAATGGAATAATCATTTATTTTTCTAAATGTCATCGCTTTAATAATATATTCCTGAATATGTACAATTCCCCCCCCACACACTTTTTGCAGAGATAAGAGTTTGAATATGTATTTCTGCACATACTAACATATTCCATTGTGTTGTTGGCTAGTTTTGCTGAACTGTTTGCCCTCCCTCTCTTTTTAAAATTATTTGTTATAAGAGATGTTTTTTGGATTAAGGTTGACTGTTTGGAAATGGAGGCAATAGAAAAACAAAAAAGTCAATAAGATATATTAAAATAACATTAATAATTCTGTGAGTAATCAAAATCAAGATCACTAATCTCTCAATGGTATGTGTTCCACAAACTTTTCCCTTTATTAAAAAAATTGAAATATTTGTCCATTTCCCGTGTCAAAAGACCATTCTTCCCTTCCAAGATTTTTCAAAGATCACAGAAAATCATTCAGCAATCCTATCCTCCAGTTCTTTCAGAACCCTAGGATGCAGTGATCTTAACTCACAGATGTCAGTTAAGTCTCTCCCATCATCTCCTCACTTATCTTGAGTTTCAAATCACAGTTAACCATTTTTTGTTCTTTTTTCCCCAATCTGAAGATATTTCTCTTTTCTAGAGAAAACAGAAGCAAAATAGCTCAATAGTTCTTGCTATTGTCATTTACTCATCCACTCTGAGATATAGAAATTTCCTTCTTTGAATTTCATTTTATTCCCCAGTAGAACAAAAAAACCTTTCTTATTATCCTTAGCATTCATCACCAATTGTGACCTATTGTGAGTTTTAAAGTTCTTTACACCATCCCTATTGGGCCATGCCATTATTTTGTAATCAGCCTTAGTTTTCCTTTCTTCAATTAACTGTATGTGTTATTCAAAAATCTTAGCTGGTCAAATCTTTATGCATGAACTAAAATCTATCTAGACAGCTCAAACTTTTCCATCTCATCAGAACTGTTTTCAGAATTTCATTTCTCTATGCCATTATATGTTCTTGAAAATTTTTCATCCCATTTAACTCAGCTTCCTCAATAAAATTTTAGGTAATGAAAGTCTGACTCTGAAATCATCAAAGTTCACTCTTCCAAAATCAAATTTATTTGACTACATTAATACTTTATGCCCCCTTTCCATTTCAAAATAGATATCATTCATCAAAGTTCAAAAAATAATGAAATTAGAAACGAAAATGGAATTTTCTGTATTTATGGCAAGAAAGCTCATTCCATCCTTAATAATCTCCACATAGGTAAATTCTCTAGACTAGATCATCAAGATACTTATATTACTTCATAATGTAAACATTCCTTTTCTCTAGCTGCTCAAAGTCTTACAAACTGAAAATAAAAATTTGAGGTATAATAAGTTATTTATTTTAAATGAAAGGAAAAAATTTCTACCTGATTTCTCAAACTGCATTACTCTGGTGAAGGAAGAAGCAGCACTGTATTTGTCCTACCATAAACTAGCATTTAAAAGTGAAGACACTAGATCACAATGAAAGTTTTCTTGATAAGGTATCCACATTTTATGCAAATTAATAGGTTTTGTGGTTTCCTCCCTATACCAGCAGAAGAAATCAGTAATAAATAAATAAATAAAGCTTCTACTCTTTGAAAAGCTAAGAGTATGTCATCACTTCCTCCATAGCTAATGTTCCAGGTATTCTTTGAATTTTTTGCATTTGTCCAGATATGGTAAATTGCGATTAAATTAAATCAACAAATACATGCTGAGAATCTAGAGGGTACAAATCACTGTTATGAACTCTAAGAAATATGCAAAGAGATTTAAGATAGAGTTTCTGTTGTAGTGATTAGGTAAAACCAATACAAATTGTACTATAAATTGCTTAAAACTATAAAAAAGTATACTTTGAAGGAACTGATCAACCAGTTCATGAGCAGAAAATAAATCTACTAAGTATATTTCACAGAATTATATCTGTAACATTCTTTTCATTATATAGTACTGTTGGTCAGTATCATTATTTATGTCATTGTGAATGAAAATTTTGCCTATTTTTTAATTGAAAATTTAAAAACTATAAAAGTAAATTTAAATAGCTAACCTAGAAATGAATTTTCAGGAAATCAATGATTTTTTTATAAGGACTAGGGGTGAAAGAGGTACTGTGAAAGTATTGTCAGAGGGCAGCTAGGTGGTGAAGTGGATAGAGCACCGGCCCTGGAGTCAGGAGTACCTGAGCTCAAATCTGACCTCAGACACTTAATAATTACCTAGCTGTGTGGCCTTGGGCAAGCCACTTAACCCCATTTGCCTTGCAAAAAACAAACAAACAAAAAAAAGAAAGTATTGTCAGGAAAAGAAATTTAATTTATCATACATTCATTGTACCCTCCGAAAACAAGAAAATTGGCCAATCACTAGCCTGTTATACCTGCTATCTGGGAGGCTGAGGCTTATTCTCTTTAGTTAGGGAGTTCTGGGCTTCTGTGGACTTAAGTGACCAAGTCTGCACTAAATCCAGCATCAATATGGTGAACTCCACAAAGTCACCAGGTTAGCTGAAGAGGGATGAATTGGCCTAGATTAGAAACTGAGAAGCTCAAGTGTCCCAGGCCAATCAGAGAGGGACTAAGACCATGAACCTTTGAACTTCCATACTGGGTGAGCCTACAACAATCAAAACAATCAGTTCATTTTAAAAAAATTTAAATCAATTTGTTTTATATTTCATTTTTAAGCAGTTTTATACTTCATAGGTATTATTTTAGAATTATATCAAATTTAAGTCTCCTGGTAGACAAATGTAACAAGGCTTTGCTGAACACATACTCAGATCATTTAAGAGGGAGGTATCCATGTGGGAGACCCCAAGGACCTGCATCTGGAAGTAGACATTTTGCACTCTCCTACCATGTGAGTGGAAACAGCCTCTTCTATTGGCTGTTTAGCCAGAACTGACTATTTCTTTAAACTACCAAAGTGAGAAAATCTAACTCTCTTTCCAACAATGAAGGTCTTCTCCCCTTGGTCTAAGCACACCATGCACTATACTGAACAGGGAGAAGGGCATTCTTCCCCTTTTCTTTACACCCTCTAGTCTGAAGAAACTGACTTGGGAATTTGGTCTTAATTTTTCTTCTTCAGATTTAATTATAAGGAGAGGAATCTATGACCCTGGAGTTCAAGCAGGTGATCTTGGAGACAGGATTCTAAGTAAAAAATTCCAGAGTACAGTAAAGAAGCCTTGAGAAAACAGATTCTGGTACACAAACCCAAGGATATTTTGGGCTTAGAACCTGGTGAGACTAGTGTTATATAGGAGTTAAATTTAATTAAGACTTTAATACCATACCCTCCCCTTCCCCAAACACTAAGGAAGTACATGAGGGTTTTGTCAGGTTTTGGGGGGGATGTTTGAATGCTTGCTCTTGTTATATCTTTGAAGTAAACATTTTTCTGAAAAAGCCGATCTGATTGTTAATTGGTTAAATGGAACCAATGAGGAACACAAGTCAGTGGCAGAGAACAGACCACCTTTTCTGTCCAGAGGGTACCAGAGAATCCTTGTTGATGAGAAAAACCTAAAGCAGCTGACCTTCAGGCAAGTAAGGGCCAGAGATGTCCCTATTATACTCATATAAAATTATGATCAGAATACAGATAATTACAAACTGTACCTTTCTCATACTCCAACTTCTTTCTTTCTTTTGGCTAGGCAATGGGTTTTTTTTGTTTTTGTTTTTGTTTTTTTGCAAGGCAAATGGGGTTAAGTGGCTTGCCTAAGTCCACACAGCTAGGTAATTATTAGGTGTCCGAGACTGGATTTGAACCCAGGTACTCCCGACTCCAGGGCCAATGTTCTATCCACTGCACCCCCCTAGCCACCCCGGCAATGGGTTAAGTGACTAGCCCAAGGTCACACAGCTAGGCAATTATTAAGTGTCTGAGTTCAAATTTGAACTCAAGTCCTCCTGACTCCAGGGCCAATGTTCTATCCACTGCACCACCTAGCTGCCCCTCCAACTTCTCTTAAGAAGGTTGTTTCACATACATCTTCTAGTCTTACACAGTAACTTTGTTGATTAAAAAAATTTGTTTTGCTTCTCATTTTTACTAACTTATATAATAACTATGGTGCATCTCATCTTGTAAGAAGTAAACACAGTGAGTGCATACACCTAAACAATAATAGGCTCTTTTATCACCAATTCATCTAACTTGAAGGGGTGAAAGAATCAACTGAATTCTATACCTCAGTACCTCCAATCCAGCCTGCCAAAATCATTTGTCACAATTTCTTTTTATTTTTTTTTTCAGGTTTTTGCAAGGAAAATGGGATTAAGTGGTTTGTCCAAGGCCACACAACTAGGTAATCATTAAGTGTCTGAGGTCACATTTGAACTCAGGTACTCCCGACTCCAGGGCTGGTGCTCTATCTATTACACCACCTAGCTGCCCCCATTTGTCACAATTTCAATAAAATCATTTGACCTTGGCACAGTATGGCTATTTGAAGAGAGTTATAAGATTTTTAAAGGTAACTTCATCTAACTTTGCCTAGAATTTCTAAAGTGATCCCTGCACTTCCCTGAATCATTACCAAATTTGTCAGCTTAAGTTGTGCTTTCAATCTATTCCTTATTATGCATATGGGGTGTGGCTGTGGTTAGCGGAAAGGGGAGACAAGGAAAAACATCTATTTCTTTAATTCAGACATATTGTCCAGGGGTGGCCAGGTAGTGCAGTGGATAGAACATTGGCCCTGGAGTCGGGAGTACCTGGGTTCAAATCCAGTCTCAGACACTTAATGATTACCTAGCTGTGTGGACTTGGGCAAGCCACTTAACCCCATTTGCCTTGCAAAAAACCTAAAAAAAAAAAAAGAAAAGAAAACAACAGACTTATTGTCCAGTTTCAAAGCATATCAATCTTTGTTTTGTAGAGCCTGAGCAGGCTGACTTAAAAGTCAGTGAATCTGAAAGAATATCAGTCCTGAAGTTATTTTCTAAGTTTGCATGCTTCATGCATCTAGTTACATAGTGAATTTTATGGCTCCAGTCTCCTCTGGATCCTTCAAAATGCAAAATCTTCCCTGTCCCCCCTCTTTTATGTAATCCTTGATTAAACCAAGGACAAAGTTGGCGGAAAGGGGGGGGAAGATTTTTTTTTTAATTATTGACATTTCTAAAAACTCACTATGCTTCAATGAATTGAAAATAACAATGAATGAACTTGATCTGTCTTTTTTCCCTTATCTCAAAAGGCACCAAAAGCCAATCTTTTTTTATTGGATTTTGAAAGGATTGCAAAGTGTAAGTAATTCCTCTCTTATCACAGTATTTTGAATACCCACCATATGTACTATATCAAATGAGATAATATTTGAAGTGCTCAGCCCAGTATCTAGCATATAGTGGGTGGTATAAAATATTGGCTATCACTATTGATAACTAATAATAGTAATTAATAATAATGTGTTACTTGTGATTTTTACTATGGTTACTGCTGATTCTATTAGTCTTTGAAGCAGAAAGACTTCCTGGCATTACAAAATAGCCATGTCAAATTGTTTTTTGCATTTTTTTCCTTACCAACATTTTATTTTGCATAACTGCATATATCTCATTCACCAATTTTTTCCATGTGTTTTTGTATCCTCCTCCCAACTAGATTATAAGGACCTTAAGGACAAAAATCATGACTTCTTGCATACTTATAGAACTCAATATGATAAATACTTAATAAATGCTGGAACTGGGCACTTAGTACATTCAAAGGCATCCCATACTAGTTTGCACAGAACTTGCTCTTTAGTATTTGGTTCAAAGTCCCTAGCAGTTATTTACAATTATAATTCTGTTTCAAAGAGACTATATGGGAAACAAGAAAGATTTTCCAAATTTCCTCAGGATGTCTAAGTTTTGAGCTTGAATCTACTTGGGAGGTGATTAGAAAAAGCAGGAGCTACAGAAAAACACAGGACTATGACAATCCCTATTATTCTTGATCTAGGACCAAGTTTGCTTGATTGCTTGTTGTTCACATCTGAACACCTGGTCCTTTACACACAGTAGGTATAATAATAATACATTATTAATAAAGGAAGAGTGATTCATCCCCTCTGTATGGAATCCTTTCTATTTATTTAAGTCCTAGTTCATCTTACATCTCCACAAAGAGTAAACAGTATGCTTAAGTAACCCAAATGATTTTCATAGATTTGGGATGACCTTGAATGATTATTAAAGTGTAAAAATGCAAAGAAAAAGAAAAATATCCAATATAAAAGAAATAATAGAGGTGTTGGTGAAAGACAATATATGAGGTAAAAAAGAGAATGGATTAAATCCACTATATAAATAATAGAAGTAAATTACAGTCATAGAGGCAGCATAATAAAAAGTAGGCTAGAACCTTGGAACCAAGATCTATAGACAAACAGCACCTTTGACAAAATTGAACCATGTACTACAGACAAGCCACTTAGCCTCTGGCAACTGCCTAAGCCTATAAGTTATAGATAAATTGCTTATCTATATCAGTGGAAGAAGTTTCTAGACTGGAAGTTCTTCTACATTCAAATCCCTTGCCTCTGTATCTTCTCACATTACCCTTTGCCAAAAACTCAATTTTGGTTTATTCCCAAAATCCACCTTTTTTGATCTTATTATGTTATTGAACAGAATAATAGAAATAATGAAAACATATAGACTGAACCCACTACAAATTTATGTTACAGAATCTCAACTTGACCCTCGCCACTGAATCTCAACCCTTTTCTATTTCCCTGATTTAATCATCCCACTCACCTTAAAACCATTCTGGGGGTGGCTAGGTAATGCAGTGGATAGAACACCAGCCCTGGAGTCAGGAGTACCTGAGTTCAAATTCGGCTTCAGACACTTAATAATGACCTGGCTGTGTGGCCTTGGGCAAGCCATTTAACCCTATTGCCTTAAAAAACCCCAAAACATTCGGACTTAAACTACTTGCCTTATACAAACCCTTGATTCCATCCTCTCCTGCTTTCTCTAATAGACTACCCCTTGCTTAGACAAACTCTCTAATCTTCAGTCTCAAATACTGGATATACTTTACTGACTATAAACACACTAATGTCTCTCTCATCCCTAAAAAAAAATAATAAAAATTAAAAAAACCCTTACTTAATTTGACTATACCTATGATGAATATATCTTTCTTCCCTTTCTCAGCTAATTTTGGGGAAGTCTTCTACATTAAGTATCTCCACTTTCTCTCACCTCAGTTATTTACAATTATAATACTGGTTCAAAGAGACTATATGGGAAACAAGAAAAATTTTCCAAATTACCTCAGGATGTCTAAGTTTTGAGCTCAAATCTACTTGGGAAGTGATTAGAAAAAGCAGGAGTCACAGCAAAACACAGGGCTATGACAATCTTTATTATTCTATAATCTGACATCAAACCTCATCAACCAGCTGAAATTGCTCTCTCCAAAGTTACCAGTGATCTCTAAATTCATTGAACTGGCATTTAATAAATACTCACTATTGCTTGGCACCATGTTAAGTGCTAAAGAAACAAAGAAAGACAAAAACAGTTCAGGCCCTCAAGAAGTTCAGAATCAAATGAGGGTAATAATATGAAAACATTGTAGAAATGAAAAATATACAGAAATTGGAGATAATATCAAAGGGCAGATGAAAACATTGTAGAAATGAAAAATATACAGAAATTGGAGATAATATCAAAGGGCAGGCATTAGCATTAAGAAACACTGTTGAGGGGCAGCTAGGTGGCGCAGTGGATAGAGCACCAGCCCTGGAGTCAGGAGTATCTGAGTTCAAATGTGACCTCGGACACTTAATAATTACCTAGCTGTGTGGCCTTGGGCAAGCCACTTAACCCCATTTGCCTTGCAAAAAAAAAAAAAACAACTACCAAAAAACCCTACAAGAAACACTGTTGAAAGATTCTTATACAAGATTCTCAGCCAGGGAAACCTGGAAGCAAAAACGATGATGGGGAGAATTCCAGAAAGAGGGAATAGTCAGTGAAAATTTCCAGGAGTCAAGAGATAAAGAATCTTGTGTAGGAAACAAGCAAGTATGCCACAGTCACTGGATTGTAGATTGTGTGAAGGAAAGTAAGGTATCAAAAGACTGGAAAGGTAGAAGGGGGCCTAAGTTTAAAGCACTTTAAAAGGCAAAGAGAAGATTTTTGTATTTAATTTTGGAGATGAGAGTTATCTGAGTTTTTTGAATGGGGTGACATGCATTCCCCAATTAATAAATGGTCAATGGATATGAAAAGGCAGTTTTCAAAAAAGAAATCAACCTTATCTATAATTCTATAAAAATGCTCTAAATAACTATTGTTTAGAGAGATGAACATTAATGCAACTGAGTTACCTTCTTCTTTCCTCCTTCACATATCACTCAGAGTCTCATACCTATAAAATTGGCATATATGACAGAAAAGGAATATTATGTTGGAAAGGATGTGGGAAGCCTGGCACAATAATGCATTGGTTGGTGGAGTTGTGAACTGAATCAAACATGGAACCATGCCCAAAGGGCAACCAAATTGTGTATTCCCTTTGAGCCAGCACTGTCCCTGACTATCTGCAGTCTTCCTGTTCTATATATATCTTGCCACTGGACCCAGATGGTTCCAGAGGAAAAATGAGACTGGTGACTTTGAATAGCCCTTTCTCATTTAAATCCAATTCACTTGCATGTCATTGTATCACCTAAAGTCATGGTCCCCTTCAAGAATGAAGGACAAACAATAACTACCACTACTCTCTCTCTCTCTCTCTCTCTCTCTCTCTCTCTCTCTCTCGCTCTCGCTCTCGCTCTCGCTCTCGCTCTCTAGCTCTCTCTCTCTTTCTCCTGGTTCTCTTCCTACCTGTCTGGCCAGTCCTTTTCTATTGTCCTAGCATAATCTTCATCCAAGTCTTCCTGAAAGTTTTTGTCCTAGGCTTTCTTCTCTTTTTTCTTCTATATTATCTTATTTGGAGCATCTAGGTAACACAGTTCCTGGGGTCAAGAAGACTCATCTTCCTGAGTTTAAATACAGCCTGAAACATGTTAACTTCAACTTTTAATTTTCAGTGCTCTTGTGCTTATCTCTGCTTATTTCCAGTCTTATGTTATTTTCTTTGTGAAATCATAGTTTTGATTCTAATGATAATAGAACCAGAACAGAATATTAGATCAACTTTGCAAAAATTACTTTTTCTGTGGCCATATATTCTCTGTTTCTTTTCTCCCTCTCCTGACTTTCCAGTACTGTTATTTGCTATCTAAACTAAAGCCAAAATTTCCATGTTTTTTTCATTTTTTGACTATTTCTTTCCGCCCCATCCCCATTCCATCTTTCATAGTCTTATCAGATTGATCTTCCTAATGGAGGAGTGATCCTTCTCAAGTTATTGTAGACATAGGAAAAGTGTTCACATTGACTATTTATGCCCAACCTGTGGTAGAACATTCCAAGCTCATATTGGTCTGATCAGCCACAGTTGGACACACTGTAATTTGTCTCAAACAGAGTGATGTCATTTCATTTTGGTCTTCTTCCATAACAGAGGACAAGAACCAACCAAGGATATAATCACTGGTAATGATGTATGCAGAGGGATATAATGATAAAAATAACAGATGTTAGATGACAGATGTTAATGTATTATTTTGCTACCACTTTAGGGAAGTGTGAAGTATTCCTTGATAGAATTGGGTAGTTCAAGATTAGCTACTAAAAGATTGGCCGTAATTCCTGTATCCTTTAAAAAATTATCTTGTAAAACTCTGTAATCATTCAAAACTATGGGCGGCATTGTGGACTGTGATCCTTCCACCTATACTAGAAGGCAATGTGCTAGAGTGGGGAAATTTTCTTTCTAACCCCCCCCAACTCTTCACCCCTGAACATCACTGCATTGAAGTTCCTAGTCCTAGTAGGAAAGACCAAATTCAACAGAAAGAAGTTGTTCATACTGTGAGGACACAGGGGAAACTGAATGGGACAACTTGAGATATGAAGTAGTGTCAAGGAATGGTGCATTTGCTAATAGAGATAATGTAAGCTATTCTAAAATACTGAAAGAATAAACTTGTAGAATATAGATTTAAGATGAGGAAAAGAGTGAATTATAGATTCCCAGATAAATGAAATTCCTAGTAGAGATGTTGAATTCATGGGATTTTATGAGCACAAGGAGAAAGCACACATTTGAAGTCCACCAGGATGAAGACAGTTGCTTTGGCCACATGTGTTCCCTACATCTCTGACTCACTATCATTGTACTCTAAATTTGTACCCAGTCCTTTTTATAGGTACTATGTATATTTATGAAAAAGTGTGCCCCAGTTTTATGGAAGTGAGCTTCTGCTATTAGGTCATCTCAATAAATTCCATTGCTTTGAACTAATATTACCTTAAGAGAAATATTGCTGGTGGGGGCTCATAAGCAGTAGTTTTAGGAGGGTAGCCACATAAGTGATGCAGAATCTGGAAGCAACAACCACTTTGGAAACCTAAAGTAGGAATGTAAGTTCAGGGAGGAGTAAAATAAGTACTATACTAAAACAGCTTTTTTTAGTCTTATTACACAAGTAGACTCTAAATAAATGTATTGAATTAAATTCTCTTGGGCTTTAATAACCTCCGTGTTGCATGTTTTTAAAAATGTCAAATGTTTTTGCCTTGTTCTCTATAATATGGTCATATTTTATTTCTTTCCACTCTCTAGTGTTGCCCCCAAAGTACATTCTTTTCTCATCTTGTGCTACATTTATTAACATTATATCAACCTCCTACTCTCTGCAATTCCCACATACTTAACACTTTAAGATTTAGCTGTCTCCTTGTACTTCTATAACCCATGTTGACTTTGCGCTTTTCTGATTTGCAATTTAACTTTTTTCTTCTAAAGAGCAGTCAGTTCCTTGTGGGCAAGAGCAAATGTGATTTTCTTTTTAGATTTTTCAAGGCAATGGGGTTAAGTGGCTTGTCCAAGGCCACACAGCTAGGTAATTATTAAGTGTCTAAGGTCAGATTTGAACCCAGGTACTCCTGACTCCAAGGCCAGTGCTCTATCCACTGTGCCACCTAGCCGCCCTGTAAATGCGATATTTGAAAAATGACAATAACTCCTACCTCCAACAAATACACAATTCCTGTTTCAGATTTATTCCATGAAGATAATCAAATGTGATCTCCTTGGTCCTTTTCAGTTGTGCAGATTTCCAACCATCCTATTCAACTCTTTCTCATGTCTTCCCAAAGTTAACACAAGAAGTCTTTTTCAACTTCTCATTAAGAATATTAGTTGAGTGCTCTCATCCTGAGACATGTGATAAACACAACTTTTTATATGAATATACATTTAAAGCTTTGTTCCCACTGTGTTCTTAACATATTTTTCTTTTTATATCTCAACTCTTTATTTAGACCACACTGCTAAATGCTCCAAATCATTTTTATACTGAATCAAAAACCCAGGCTCTGTGTTACTGTGTTACTGAGTAGAAACTGTATCTGTCCAACAAACCGTTGCATTAACCACCTTTTATTTAAAGATGTCTAATTTTCCCTATAAAAATACCAGTACATTTTGACATCTAGACCATAGGATCATTGTTTTAGAGATGGAAGGAACCTTTGACATCAGATAGCTCAAATATATTATTATATAGATGAGGTCCAGAAAAATTGTGATTTGCCCAAGATCATAAGATAGTAAATGACTACAGGTTTTGATTCCAGATCTTCTGATTCCAAAACCAGGGTTCTTTCCACTCATCACAAGCAATTCTCTACCTCCATTTTATGTTGTTAAAGAAAACATTAAGTACTAGACCCAGAAGAGGGCTCTGTGGGGCTCTATTTGGTATTTGTGTACCAAGTGTAAGAAATTTGTAATATGGCCAGTACCAGCCTTATATGTGGGTGGAGTAGGAAGTCAAAATGTCAGGGCAAAATGTAGAAAAGATAAGCTTGTGGTAACAGAGGCAAACTTTTTATTTCACAATTTTGAATAGTGTCAGATCTAGTTATTGTTCTAGGGGTACCTAGGTGATGCAGTAGATAACAGTACTGAATGTAGAGTTAGGAGAACCTGAGTTCAAATGTGCCCTCAGATTATCTGTGTGTCCCTGGACAAGTCATTTTAACCCTGTTGGCATCAGTCTCACCTATAAAATGAACTGCAAAAGGAAATGGCAAGCCACTCCACTATCTTTGCTAAGAAAACCCCACATGGCATCATGAAGAATCTGAAATGATTGAACAACAACAATAAAAGTTAAGCTTTTAATACAGAGTATCTCAAAAGTTGTAGTGTAATTTAAAGCTAATTCAGTAGGTTTATCTTGCTGAATTATTTTTATTTTTATTGATACCTTTTGTTGCTAAGGAGGAAATTACTTTGTAACAAATGTACAAACAGACTTGGCACATAATACATAATATACTACATATTTTTAATTTACTTATAAATTACTAATTTACTTATTCAAATAATTCTCTTGTACCATGTACTTATGCTGAAAGCAATAAAGCAAAGAATTTTAATTAAAGGATTGCTTTAGTAAATAATATACTTAATTTTAAGAACTACACTAGTTTTAGCACAAATCATCTTTTATGTGCCTACCTGCAAAAACAAAAGTCTTTCTTCTAGTATTTCAAAGCTTAGACAGACTAACTTGACTAATTCTGAGGTTTTTTTTCCCTTTATCCCATGATGGCAAGTGAATTTGCAATTATGCTTGTCTTTTACTATTGCCTTTATTTATATCAAATCCATAAATACTATTAATCATGCTAAGAGAACATGAACTCTTTCTATGAATATTCATGTCAATTCCATTAGGTTTTTGAAATTATCTCCCTTCATCTGGTCCTTATCTTCAGATTGTTTCATTGGTAGAAGTTGAAATAGATTTATAATTTACAAAATTCTCCCTTTACTTGATAAAGAGCAGGGAATATAGATGGGGAGAAGAGAAAAAGGATCTTTGGAGTTCATAAGGAAGATTAGAATCCTATAACTTCCTCCATGTTTGGAAATATAGTAAGGGTTTTGCCTAGTCGCAAAGGATTGCCCTGCTGTGGCTTGAGGAAAGACAACATATATTCAGTATTTGATGTGTGTGTACTAAAAAACTGTACCATTTTTTTATCTGTTACAAAAATGCTCTATTTTTTTAAACATCTAGGACTGAATTATAATAAAACAATTTAATGGGGAATATCTTAATCTATTGAACTAGAAATGAATAGGGCAATTTTGAAAAAATTGTTGGAAATAAATCATCACAGAATTAAACTTCCCAAAATATTTCATGGTAGTATCTTCCTATTTTATTTATTTATTCATTCATTTATTTACTTATTTATTTTAGTTTTTGCAAGGCAAATAGGGTTAAGTGGCTTGCTCAAGGTCACACAGCTAGGTAATTATTAAGTGTCTGAGGTCAAATTTGAACTCAGGTACTCCTGACTCCAGGGCTGGTGCTCTATCCACTATGCCACCTAGCTGCCCCGGTAGTATCTTTCTAAATTAAAATAGATTGTCTAATTCAACAGGAAGTAAAAACAAGTTTTCAATTTAAATAATATCTAATATTATAAAACTAATAATTTTGAGAATATCCTCATATGGAACTGTTACTGGGATTCTCTTAATTCAATATAAGGATCTTAACAAAGAAATGATATACAGTTCAAAATATAGGGACAAAAATTTGAAAGTTTGCTTTGAAGAAAAAAAAATTTTGTTAATCATAAAGAAAACATAGTCCAGAGTTGTTCTTTATTTAATCTGCAAAAGGCACAGAAATGCCAGGCACTGGAAGAAAAAAGCAAAACAATTGTCAGGCATCTCTGATAACCTTACTACTAAAACTTTTAGATATCTTCTGAAGAAAAGTACATAACAGGGAAAGTGAGAAAAACATAATATACCTCTGTACAGAACTGAAAGTGGGAATTCTTAGTATCTTAAAGATGAAGCTGAAAATTGTCTTTGGCTATCAAGGGGAGAGGGAATCATAGAATTTTCACAGCTAGAGGGGGCCTTAGAGATTTAGACCAACCCTCTTATTTTTTTTTTTTAGGTTTTTTTTTGGCAAGGAAAATGGGGTTAAGTGGCTTGCCAAAAGCCACACAGCTAGGTAATTCTTAAGTGTCTGAGGCTGGATTTGAACCCAGGTACTCCTGACTCCAGGGCCAGTTCTTTATCCACTGTGCCACCTAGCTGCCACACCCCATCTTTTTTTTTATAATTAAATCTGTTGTCCCCTCAACTCCCAAAGTTGATTTGGTACTACTTCTCTTTTTTAATATTTATGAGTTCTGTCAACCAGTCTCTCTTGGATGAGAGTTTCATCCATTACAAATGAAAAGATGCTGGCAGAGAATATACTGTGGTCTCTTATGCTAATACTAGAAAAATAAATATAATGAATAAGTTCATGTGGTGTTCTGGAGACTTCAGGTACTGGTTCTAAAGATTGACTGGCAAATACTATAAATCAGGGCTTGAGTTATTTGTTGATTGTCTAGACTCAAGTAAAGAGAAAATATTAATAATGAAGGTTAAACTTAAAAATGTGTTTTACTTAAATTTTTTTTCCTGGAGTCAGTTGTTAAATAATTGTCATCACACCCTTGAGCATACCCCTCAGTACTTAATAGGCATTACCTTACCCTGCCTAACAAATAGGATACTGAATTTTCACAGGTCTATCTTTTTCTTCCTAACTTTTAAGAGATAATCATTAGTTAAACAGTTTAAATGTTTCCCTTTACCCGGGTTCCCACTATTACAATCTAAAAAAACAAAAAGCACAATGTATACTTTGTTTATTTTTCCTAAATTAAGAAACACTTAGTCTGAAAGTTGAAGAACAGTTGTTTCATTGGTTAAAGGGAGTTTACTCATCAGGAGTTCTCTACACTAACAAAATCACATGCAGAACAAAAAAGGCAGAGGAGAGAAATCTTCATTGAGATTTCATATCTTTGCAAATCCTGTTATTAGAATTAAATCAAAAACAAGAAAAATTGAACTGGATTGCTCCACCTAGTAGTCATTTTTGCTTTCCCTCTTATTTTCTATCTTATGGAGAATACATTTTCAACATTGTCATTCAGCATCTTAGAAAACAGTGGTCTCTAAACTTTTCTTGATCACATACTATTAGTAATAATATGCATTATAAAACATGCACAAAATAGAAATAAAAAAAGAATAGATGAAATAATAGTTGGTCCTAGAAATAAAATGAAACCACTGGAATTTATTGAGTAGGAACTGACATGGTCAGACTTTGGTTTCAAGAAAATCATTGGCAGTTGCATTAAAGATAGATTGGAGAGAAGAGAAACCAATAAGGGTGAAGTATTAAAAAGTGATTGCTAGGGCAGCTAGGTGGAGCAGGGAATAGAGCACCAGCTATGGAATCAGGAGGACCTGAGTTCAAATCCAAATGCAGATGCTTCATAATTACCTAGCTGTTTAACCTTGGGCAAGTCAAATCATTGCAAAATAAATCTGTATCAAACTAGGTCTATGTGTCAGAGATCATTTTTAAAAAGTTTTTTATTTATTTAATGCAATGGGATTAAGTGATTTGCCCCAGGTCACAAAGCTAGGCAATTAGGAAGTATCTGAGGCCGATTTGAACTCAGGGCCTCCTGACTCCAGGGTCACTGGGCCACCAAGCTACCCAAGACCATTTTTTTTAAAAAGGAAAAAAGACCAACATGCACAAAAACATTTTTTGTAGTGGCAAAGAATTGAAAATTAAGGAGCTGCCCATCAATTGGAGAACAATTAAACAAACTATGGTATATGAATGTGATGGAATAGTATTGTTTGATAAGAAATCATGAATAGTTAGATTTCAGAAAAACCTGTACTTAAGTGAACTGATTCACAGTGAAGTGAACCGAATCAGTATATTACATCATTAATAGCAACACTGTATGATGATCAGCTATGATAGACTAAATTCTTGTCAGCAATACCATGATCAAAGATGATTTTAAAAAGACTTATGATAGAAAATGCCATACACATTCAGAGAAAGAACTATGCAGATTAAATATACTATTTTTAAAAACTTGTTTTATGTTTCTTTCCTTTCTCATATATTTTTCCCTTTTGTCATGATTCTTCTTTCACGAATATAACTAATGTGGAAATATGTTAAACAAGATTGTACCTATAACAGATTATTTGCTGTCATAGGGAAAGGAAGGGAAGGGAAGGGAAGAAAGGGATGTAGAAAAATATAGAGTTCAAAATCTTATCGAAAATGAATGTTGAAAATTATCTTTACATGTAACTGGAAAAATAAAATTAAAAATAAAAAAGGAAAGATAGACCAAATGGATCCTCACCTCTAATAGGATGCATGATGCTACTATTTAGATCAGAGAAAAGATGGACTACCCAGAAAGACCCAGGAGGTATAGAAATGCATTTATTACATACAAGTTAATTTTGAAATGTGCCTATTTAAAATAATTTTGAAATAAATACAATGATAAGCCACGATTTCAGAGGATGAATGAAAAAGACTGCTGCCCACCTCCTAACAGGTAGCTAGGTGGTACAGTGGCTATTTTTAGTGCACTGGCACTAAAGTCGGGGAAGCTTGTTCAAATCCAACCTCTGATACTAGCTATGTAACTCCAAGCAAGTCACTTTAACATCTGTCTCAATTTCTTCATCTGTAAAAATGGGAAAAATAATAGAACCTATTCCCCCAGGGTTGTTGTGAAGATCAAATAAGATCATTGTAAAGCATTTAACACACTGCCTGGCACAAGTATGTGCTCTATAAATATTAGTTATTATACACAAAATATACAGAATGAAAAAAACATTTTTGGACATGGTCAATGTGCAACTGTGTTTTGCATGCCTATGAATATTTGTTAAGAGTTTTGTTTTGAGGGGCAGAGCCAAGATGGTGACAAGAGAGGATCCTCTCTTAGGCGCTCTCTTATAAAACATATAAACTAAGGACTCTAACTAAACTTTCAAGAGACAGAACTCACAGTGAGGCAGACAGGCCCAGTGAGGCAGTTCTCGTACTCAAGGTAACCTGGAAATGAGCAGAAAGGCTCTGATCTCCAGGACTGGAGGGGCGGCCCACCAGAGCAAAAGAACTTCAGCCTCCTGGAGGCAGTCCCAGGACACTGGGAGTCATGGCTCACAGCAGTGGGGGAGTTTCCTGACCTAGGCCTGGGGAGCACTAGGCACAACTTGGGGGAACAGCGGGGGACCTCTGCCAGAGCTAGCATGTGAAGCCCAGCCCTCAGAGCACACAGCAAGCAGCATGGCTAAGGCAGCCCAGATCCAGGAACAGAAGCAGGTGGAGCTGGTAAGCAGGAGCCCCCAGGGTATGAGCCCATTGAGCCCAGGGAGGGGAGTGAAGAGAGAATGCAGAGCTCTGTCCTCTATCCCTGGAGCAGGACTCTGGGATTCTGACCACATTCAGATCCTGATTGCAGTCTAGGCCCCCCCACAGAACAACAGGGCTCCCCCACCTCAGCCCCTTGTGTGTGTGGAGTGACAATGGTCATTCACAGACCAGGAGGGAGGACAGAGCCTCACACACTGAGATCCTTGTCAAAGTGTCCCAAAAGCTCAGGAAGCACCCCCAAAACCGGGCTCAGGCTGGGAAAATGAGCAAACAGAGGAAAAAGAGGAACACCATTGAGAAATATTTTTCATATGAGCCCAAGAAGGATCAGAATGCTTAGTCTGAAGATGAGGAAGCACAAGCTCCTGCATCTAAAGACTCCAAGAAATATAGAAGTTGGGCTCAGGCTATGACAGAGCTCAAAAAAGACTTTGAAAATCAAATGAGGGAGATAGAAGAAAAATGGAGAAAAGAAATGAAAGAGATTCAGGAAAAACATGAAAATGAAGTCAGCAGCTTAGTCAAGGAAATCCAAAAAAATGCTGAAGAAAATAGCATGCTAAAAACCAGCTTAGGTCAAATGGATAAAACAGTTCAAAAAGTTATTGAGGAGAAGAATGCTTTAAAAAGCAGAATTGGCCAGATGGAAAAAGAGATAAGAAAGCGCTCTGAGGAAAACAAATCCTTCAGACAAAAAATAGAACTCGGGGAGACTGATGAATTTACGAAAAATCAGGACTCAATACTTCAAAACCAAAAGAATGTAAAATTAGAAGAAAATGTGAAACATCACATTGAAAAAACAACTGATATGGAAAACAGATCTAGGAAAGATAATTTTTTGTGTGCTATTCCAAATATTTTAATAAGAGTTCTCTGCAAGGCATTTAAAACACTGATTTGTGAGGATAAACTCCATTGGAGAGAGAGAGAGAGAGAGAGAGAGAGAGAGAGAGAGAGAGAGAGAGAGAATACAGAAAGCAGGTAACCACGGAGATGAGGAATTTTCTTGATTTTTGGGCAGGAACTGAGAGACTACCGCTTTCTGATCAGCCTTGTGCTGCTCTGTAATCTCATATTTCTCTTTCTCTGTGTCAAAAGTTTCTCCTTCTTGGTGTCTGGGTTTATGGAGCTTCTTCTTAAAGTAAGCATCAGTAAGATGATTTGGAATTTTTACACCAGAAAGGTTAACCCTAGTAGAGGTGGCAATGACAAATTTCTGATGGGTCCTTCATAGAGGAACATGATTGATGGTCAGAGGTCCAGTCACTAGTAGCAAACCACTAGCCACCTGCTTCAGGAAAACCACATGCTTGCCCTTGTGGCGGCCAGTGAGCATAATCAGAACTGTGCCTGGGGTGATGCTAGACCAAAGTTTCCTCACATGCTGGCTGAAGGGTTTTTTATCATGACCTAGGAGTTTTCTTGGCACATCTTCAGTAGGGTAATACCTGGGCATTTTGCGAATCTTTACCACTCAGTTTCCTCCATTTTTATCACCACCAACTGGCTTTGAGATAGTAGCAGCCACCCTGTCTTTCTTTTTCCTTTCAATCCAGGTTTTTGGTGCAGCATATATGGGAATACATTGCAAACCTGGAGTATCTGCCAATCCCTCGCGCCAAGACTGGGTTTCGACTGCAATGCTTTTGAGGTTTTTTCACCACCTTTTCAGCCCCATCTTCCTTTTTGGCCTTCCTTTCCTTTTTTTCCCTTTCTGACCTTATTTTCCTTTGGAGGCTTTGGAGGGTTTTTGTCTACCATCTTGGGAGAAGGGAAAAGAGATAAGAAAGATAATTTAAAAATTATTGGAATACCTGAAAGTCATGATCAGGAAAAAAGCCTTGACATCATTTTCAAAGAATTTACTACAGGAAAATTGCCCTGATATCCTAGAAGCAGAGGGCAAAATAGAAATGGAGAGAATCCACCGATCCCCCAGAGAAAGAGATCCAAAAATCCAACCCCCAGGAATGGTATAGCCAAGTTCTAGAACTCCCAAGTCAAAGAGAAAATATTACAAGCAGCCAGAAGGACACGATTCAAATACCATGGAGCTGCAATCAGGATCTCACAGGACTTAGCAGCAACTACATTAAAAGCTCGCAGGGCTTGGAATATAATATATCAGAAGGCAAAAGAGCTTAGAATGCAACCAAGAATCAACTACCCAGCAAAACTGAATGTCCTCTTCCAGGGAAAAAGATGGACTTTCAATGAACCAGGGGAATTTCAAATGTTCTTGTTGGAATGGCCAGAACTAAACAGAAGGTTTGATTTTCAGACACAGGACTCAGGTGAAGCATGGAGATTGGAGGAGAAGGGGAAAATATGAGGGACTTAATGAGGATGAATTGCATGTATTCCTGTACAGAAAAATGACACTGATAATACTCATATGAACCTTCTCAATTAACAGAGCAGGTAGAGGGAGCTTTTATAGATGAAGCATAGGAGAAAGCTGAATTTGAAGATAAAATATGATGTAAAAATGGAGTCAATAGATAAAAGGGAAATGTAATGGGAGAAAGAAAAAGGAGAGGGGGGAATAGGCCAAGATATTTCATATAATAAGATTTTTCTTTATTACAATGAGCTATTGCAATGATATGGAAGGGGGGGAGGCAAGGGGGGAATGAGGGAATCTTTGCTCTCATCAGAGGTGACTTGGAGAGGAAACAGCATATATACTCAATGGGGTATAGGCATCTGGAGTAAGGGGGGGGGATGGGGAAAGGGGTGGGGATGTGAATGGAGGAGAGGATGGACCATAGAAGGAGAGTGGTTAGATATAACACATTTTCTTTTTTACTTCTTGCAAGGGGCTGGGTTTGGATGGCCTGTCTGGGACCATAGGGCCAGGTGGATGCTGGACCTAAGGGGTGGTAGGGGGGCTTGGGGCCTCTTGGCCCCAGGGCCTGGGATCCATCTTCTGTGTCACTCAGCTACCCTACAGCAGAGTCAGAGTGAAAGGAGAGAGAAAATATAGTACATGTTAGTGGAGAAATACGAAAGGAGGGAGTTGCGATCAGCAATGGCAATGGTAGAAAAATATGGAAGTAACTTTTGTGATGGACTTATCATAAAGAATGTGATCCACCCATGACAGAGTTGGTGGTGTTGGAACACAGAGTGAAGCACATTTATTATTATTATTATTATTATTATTTTTGGGGGGTGTGCAGAGCAAATGGGGCTGGGTGGCCTGCCTGGGGCTGCATAGCAGGGTGATTGTTGGGTGTCTGAGGCCAGATTTGGACCCCGGTGCTCCTAGCTCAAGGGCCAGTGCTCTGTCCACCACCCAGCCACCCTTACTATTAATACTATTTTATTTTATTTTGGGTCTTTTTTTTTATTTGTTTGGTTTTTGCAGGGCAATGGGGTTGGGGTGGCTTGCATGTCACACAGCTGGGTGATTGTTGGGTGTACAGGGCCAGATATAGGCTCGGTTGCTCCTGGCTCCAGAGCTGATGCTCCGCCACTGCGCTACCTGGCCATACCTACAATTATTACTATTTTTTTTTTAATTTACATTTTAATTTTTTCTCTCCCCTTTACTTTGTCACTCAAGCGAGTCTATTTTTTGTGTGTGGGGGGGTATTTTCTTTACTCTTAAACAAGAATATTTTATTAATGTATAAAAAACCATTATTTGTACAAAATGAGAATAACTAAATATTAAATTTAATAAAAAAAGAGTTTTGTTTTTCAGGGAGGCTAGGTGGTGCAGTGGATAAAGCACCAGCCCTGGAGTCAGGAGTACCTGGGTTCAAATCCAGTCCAGACGCTTAATAATTACCTAACTGTGTGGCCTTGGGCAAGCCACTTATCCCCATTTGCCTTGCAAAAACCTAAAAAAAAAAAAAAGTTTTGTTTTTCAGGGTAAAAATATCTCTTGTACAAATATATTCATAGCAGCCCTGTTTGTGGTGGCAAAGAATTGGAAATTAAGTGAGTGTTCTTCAATTGGGGAATGGCTTAACAAACTGTGGTATATGTATGTCATAGAACACTATTGTACCATTAGAAACCAGGAGGGATGGGAATTCAGGGAAGCCTGGAAGGATTTGCATGAACTGATGCTGATTGAGATGAGCAGAACCAGAAGAACATTGTACACCCTAACAGCACCATGGGGGTGATGAACCTTGATGGACTTGCTCATTCCATCAGTGCAACCATCAGGGACAATTTTGGGCTATCTATGAGGGAGAATAGCATCTGTATCCAAAGAAAGAATTGTGGAGTTTGAACAAAGACCAAAGACTATTACCTTCAAATTAGAAAAAAAAAAACCAACCCTGTTATCTTATTATGTAATTTTGCTATCTCATACTTTATGTTTCTTCCTTAAGGATATGATTTCTCTCTCATCACATTGAATTGAGATCAATGTATACTATGGAAACAATGTAAAGACTAACAGAATGCCTTTTGTGGGGAGTAGGGGGAAGGAAGCAAGAATGGGGGAAAATTGTAAAACTCAAAATAAAATTTTTCTAAAAAAGAAGAGTTTTGTTTTTCATTGTACACATACAACATTAACCAGACCATTCACTACCAAAGAGCCGGGGGGAGTGGAGGGAGGGTGGTAAAAAAATGTCTGATTAAATTTGCAATTGGATGAATGTTGAAAAATTAATACAACAACAACAACAACAATAATAATAATAATAAAGTTTTGTTCCCCCCAAAATAAACGTGCCTGTTTATTTATAACTGAATGCCAAAGCATCAGACCAGATGACTTGAGTAGCTTTTCCTAGATTTGTCATCAATTCCCTTTTCAGAACAAAATAATATAAGAATCTTTTCTTAAATATTTCATTAGACTTCTCACTACTCTTTCTCAGTCATTAATTGCTTGCTGGTGACAAGATATTCTGGATAGCTCTTTTCTTATGTTTCTTTTGAGTGAAAGGAATGACTCCCTACCATGATCTAATCTTCCTGAGGCAAGATGTAATATCTTATAGAATATCTAACCCCATTATAAACATTTGATTTGTTATAAAATGAAATGAGGAAAAAAAAAAAGATCATTGCAAAAGTCAGGGAGAGTAGTAGTGACAACATGGACTGGTATGATGGTCCTGGGAGTGGGGTGAAGAAAAAGATATGACAAAAGTTGTGAAGATAACTGAATGGATATGTGGGAAAAGAATGAGGAGTCTAGGATAATAATGAATTTGTGAACTTAGGTGTCTAAAAAAATGATAGTGTCCTCAAAAATAACAGGAAATTATGGAAGAGGGCTAGGTTTGAAGAGAAAATTGATGTAATGATTTATTCTGTGTAGATTATTACCCATCTTTGCTTGTTCATCCTGTGAGACTAATTCTGACTCAATGAAAACAAAAAGGATGTAGGAATGAGGAGAAGGAAATCATTTTAAAAAACAAGGAACTGCCAGTCATTAGTTGATATGGGGACAGAATGTGAGAATGTGGTGGAATAGAGGTGGAGGGAGGATATTTTCCCAGTGGCAGCTCTGCAGCTATTCATGTGGATATCCTGGTGGAGTTACTGTTACAATAGCAAAATGCAAAAACTTGGGAGCTTGAATATTTGTGGAAGGAGGCTGAGTGATAGAATGTTGGGAGATACAGATTGAAGGGGTTGCATGGTTATGTTGGAAAGAAGTCCCAGTATTAGCTGTTGTGGTGAGGATGAGTTATGATCCATTTTACTACCCTCCAGTTGGTAGATGTGGTATCTTTTGGGGTTGTGCAATGGATCACACACCTGAGATCATTGATTTAAAGGACCAATAATTTCAGATAATGAATGTAAATATTTGTGCATAAAATAATTTGAAGTTCTCTAACAAGTTAATCATAATTTTATTAAGTTCTAGACTCTGTGCCAACAATGCAGTATAATTGCCAAAACTTTAACATAATCTTAAACTGCAATAATAATAATATAGTATCTAGATAATGGAAATAAACATTACTACTATATACTCTTTACTCAATAGACTCCATATAGTATATTTTCTGGTTTGGGCACTATAGTTAAGGAGGAATTCTTGCAGATTAGTGTTTTCTACAGGAGGATAATCAGGATGTCAAGGACTTGGATATCATCTCAACAGAAGGACCAGAAAGGGTATAGTTTGGAATTATATAAGAAAAACACTAACTATTCATACCCTTTGACCCATAGATCTCCCTACTGGGTTTACATCTTAAATAAGTCAATAATAAAAATAAAAGACACAAACGTATGTGATCCAAACCCATCTGTATGACTCTGTTCTCATTAGTAGAGACTGATTGCTCAATGTTTCTTGCCTATATAAGGAGCAGAACTGAAAAGAATTACAGAAAAGAGATTCTTGTCTTCTATAGTCCAGTTTCAAGAAACTCACAAGGTTAAAGACTCTTTTCATGTTCTTGAAGGGAGGAAAAAACTAGGAAAAAGTTGACATTAGAGGAGTCAGTATTTTGAAAACGATATGTATTCCTAGCTTACTGCACAAAAGTCTTCTGAGGGTTTCTCCTTGTGTGAGATCTAGGATATTCTTGGTTTACCTTGGAGTTCAATTATTCTCTATATTCTCTCTCTCTCTCTCTCTCTCTCTCTCTCTCTCTCTCTCTCTCTCTCTCTCTCTCTCTGTGTATTTTTTTTGTAAGGCAATGGGGTTAAGTGACTTGCCCAAGGTCACACAGCTAGGTAATTATTAAATGTCTGAGGCCAGAATTAAATTCATCTCCCACTGACTCCGGGGCTGGTGTTCTATCCACTGTGCCACCTAGCTTCCCCTTGTATATATTTTCACATGTATACTTTCTTTGATTGCTATTTGTTATCTGTTTGGAAAAAAAGAGGTTTATTTGTTATTTGCTATGTACGTTTATTGTGGAAATTATATGTTGTAGTAAGGATTCAAACCTTGGTTATATAACTTGGGACACTTTTCTCCCAAAAAAAGATAAGATCAGGAGAGCAAGTTGAAACTAAGGACTATTTTCCCTAGCTTAATAATATTAAAAGCAACAGATAGATATAATCGTATTCTAATACTACCATCCCTGAGGAGAATAGACTAACCAGCCTCTTACCTCAAGCTCCTCCTCCTACTCTTATTTGGGGAAATAGGAGGGGAGGAAATTATAGAAATACCTATTCTTGCTTCCCTTTGAGTCACATCTAGATAAACCCATATGAATTATATAAACCAGCATGAGCAAAACATGTTTCTCACAGGTATAACAATGTTTATATGTAACAAAAATATCAGAAATCTAGAAACAATGTACCCAACATTCAGGGGAATAGTGTGGCAAATAATGACATAAACATAAAATGGAATATTATTATATGATAAAGAAAGACTCAGAATGGATAATTTGAAGAAAAATTGGGTAATTGCATTAAGTAAGAGAGGAAAGAGAAGTCAAAGGACTAATATACACAAAGTTCAAAACAATAAAAAGTTAAACCAACAAGTTCAGACCAAGTATCAGGGACATTGTTGATAAACTAAGAAAATCAAAAACATATCTATTTTTTTTACTAATCCTTTAGAAGCTGACATATTATTAGTTAAATAATGTTAAAAATAGTTTTGCTTAACTCTCTTGAAACATGGGGCAAAACAAAATGTTTGGGAAGTTTCAAGATAATATATTCATTTTTTTTTCCTTAGGATTTTTTGCAAGGCAATGGGGTTAAGTGGCTTACCCAAGGCCACAGCTAGGTAATTATTAAGTGTCTGAGGTCGGATATGAATTCAGGTACTCCTGACTCCAGGGCCGGTGCTCTATCCACTGTGCCACCTAGCCGCCCCTTATATTCATTTTTAAAACGAGAAAAGGTCACATGCTTGTTCTGTATTGTCTGGGGGTTTAGTGATCAGAAAATTAAGACTAGTAAATTCTACCACTAAATAGGAAGGCAGACTAATTTGATGATCTCTGAAGTCAATTTTATTACTCATTTTCTTAAAAGTGTATCTTAGGGGCGGCTAGGTGGCGTAGTGGATAAAACACCGGCCCTGGAGTCAGTGGTACCTGGGTTCAAATCCGGTCTCAGACACTTAATAATTAGCTAGCTGTGTTGGCCTTGGTCAAGCCACTTAACCCCATTTGCCTTGCAAAAAACCTAAAAAAAAAAGTGTATCTTAAAAATTTTAATTGTTAAAAATGGGAGGAATAAAAACATCTTTCCTAAAAACATATTGCTATGTAAAGATTCAACTCAATATTTTTAATTTAGCATATAACATAAAGATAAAAATATAATAGTCCTGCCCTCAAGGTACTAGGATATGCAATATGTTCACATAATACAAGAACATGAAAGAAGAGTATACTATTAATTGGTAGGACCTAGAATAGCCTTATAAAGAAGGGAGCATCTGTACTGAAGGCAAAGATTCTGAGAGGCAAAGATGAGGAAGAAGTTGATTATAAAGAAGGAAAGATTATAAAAGAAAGGAAAAAGAAGGAAAAAGGCCTATGCTAAACCAAAAATGGAACAAACTATTCAGACTGAATCCTATTTAGCAGATGCTATGGTATTCAGGGGTTTCATGTAAACTAATCGTCTTCAAATGGAGGATGTTATGAGGTGGAAAAACCTTTATTTTGGATTTGTACAGAACGATTATTATGCGTTATTCCTTCTTTTAAATCTTACTATTTGTGATTTTTGTTCAATGATTCTTAGATTATTTTTGTGGTTGCATTTATCAGAGGATCTTATTCGAACTTAAATCATATTTAAGAAACATCTTTAGCATTACATTTGTTTTATAAATTTTTTTTGTAACAGAGTGGTATACATCACATGTCTCACTAAAGTATATAACTGAAGATGTAGTCTATTTTTGAAAATCATCTACTTACCCCTTTCTTAGCTATATTTTTATGGCGATGAAAAAGAAAAACATATTATTGGGAGTAATACTACTTGGGAGTGATACTACCATTTGATTGATTTCTTCTGGGAAAAGGCAGCCAAAAACAACAATTACTAACTTGTATGTCTATATTTCTTTAAAAAACAACACAAAACTTTCTTAAAGAATGGTCTTCATGACTGAAGCATATTTTCAATGTTGACATTATCATGAGGAAACTCAAACTTTAGACTCACAAATCAGATAGAAGTTTTATTCAGATTATTAAAAACCATGGCATGGAAAGGTCAGTTGACTCACAGAATTTCTTTTGTATACCAAATGAACTCGATTATAAGGCATTTCTCCCTCAAAAACAGATTAAAATGAAGAGAGAGAAGCAAGGGAAGTTATGCTGAATTGCAAATGGTTTGTAGTTGGCCTGAAGTAGATCAAAGGAAATTTATTTCTATCAAGAAGAGAAAGGAGCTTGATAAACTGTCCTTGGCCTCAGAAATAAAGAGCAAGGCAATATTTTTTTCCTGTGGTCAGCTTTGTAGATTTATCCAGGGATAAGCAGAGTAGGGATATCATAGAAGTAATGTACAATTGAAAAAAGAGATATGCTATTTGAGTGTGAAAGAGTAATGGAGTGGCTAGGTGGTGTAGTGGATAGAGCACCGGCCCTGGAGTCAGGAATACCTGAGTTCAAATCTGACATCAGATACTTAATACCTAGCTGTGTGGCCTTGGGCAAGCCACTTAACCCCATTGCCTTGAAAAAAAAAAAAACAACTTAAAAAAAAAAGAGTTATAGGAAGATAGTCCAAGTGGTCAACTGGAACTCACAAAATGTAAACACACTTAGGAAATAGTCTCTGGACTTTTGAGTAAATCTTCTATGAATGATTTATGGAAGAACAAGGTCAGAAATTGCATAGATAAGGAGGTATGGATAGGTTTTGAACTGTACTGAATGGATGAAAAAGGCAACATCAAAGAGTTAATAATAATGAGTACATTTTCTTTAAAGATTTTGAAAACACTTTACAGATGTAAAATGAAGAAACTGAGTTGAAAGAAATTAAGGAACTTGCCCTGGGTCATAATGCTAGTGTCTAGGATAAAACCTGAGTTCAGCTCTTTTAGATGCTTAAGTCTCTATCCACTATCTTAAGAGTCTGGAAGAACTGAATCAAATTAAAAAAATAACAAAAAAAAGATGTAATTGTACTTTTAAAAAAAATTTTTCTTTGTGAGATCTCTTAAAAATAGATCCCTGGTGCTTTTAAAATTGTTGCAGCAAGTATAGATTTCTTTGGGCAGGTTTAGACACTCTTCTATACATGATCTTTCATTCTATTTCTACATTTTCATATAACACACTGGACAATAATAATGATGTAGTGCTTTAAAGTTTGCAAATTCACATACACTACTGTATTTAATCCTCATAATAACCTTTTGAACTAAGACCTACTTTTTTTTGTATTTTTTTTGCAAGGCAATGGGGCCAAGTAATTTGCCCAAGGTCACATAGCTAGTAATTATGAAGTGTTTGTTGCTGGATTTGAACTCAAGTCCTTTGACTCCAGGGCTGGTGCTCTAGCCACTGTGCCACCTAGCTGCCCCCTAAGACCTAGTATTAATTACATTTTACAGATAAGAAAACTCAGACCTAGAGATATTGTGACTTGTCAAATTCTATTTACAAACATTCTAAGGATTATTTAGCTTATTTTGGTCTTTATTTTTGATTGGTCTATTTTGCTTTATTACTTTACTATTTTGCAAAGTGATACTTCCTAACCTTCAGTCATCCTACCCACTTTGGTCCTCTTAAACTTATTATGCTCTTGGCTTTCATGTCTATCTGCTTGGCAAAGAGATGAGTATTTGTTAGCTAATGAAGTTTCTGAATTCTTGTGGTTTTCATACTATAGTGCCTGTTTTATATCAGCTAAATGTTTTCTCTAGACTATGGTAATAAAATTCAGCCTTTGTCCTTCTATTATTTTAAAGTCAAGAGTTTTGATTAAACTCTTATAGTTATGTCTTGTCTATTCATCATTATCCTTTCAATTTTCAGGTTTTTTCTTTAATAACTAGTCAACTGATCTCACAATGCAGATATCTGACAACCTGTGTCCTATCTGTTAAGTTAGATGAATGAATTTTTTTAAAATTAAGTTCTCATTATGTGCAAAGCAAGATACTAAAGTTGAAGATTCAAATAAAAAATAAGACAGTCTCTATTCTCAGGGAACTCAATTCTAATAAAAGGGGAAAAAATACCTCAGATGTTTTAGCTATCAGTTAGAGGGGGGAAAGACTTAATGGTCTTTAGCATGCAGCAAAAAGGCAGATGGAATGCATTTTTGTTAGTGTCATTTCCATTACAAACACATTCATTGATCCATTTGACAGTGCAAAGTATCTTGGTGAAAATTTCATTTTCATAATCTTCAAAAGTTGTCACTGATGAGAAGGTGAAGAACAAATTTAGGACATCTAGTGTTGGTGGTAGCAGGGATGGAGATTATTTCCCTAGATGATGGCCGTGGGACTCCAGATGTAAGAAAGACTGGTGGTCTTTGCTATTTCCAAGAATCTTGTTTCTATTTGCCCCTTAAGTGGCAGTTAATATTGGTGGTAAATGGAATGATGGTAGGAATTTCAGTTTTATCATTATAAAATGCTCAGCACTCTTTAAGTCCAGTTGTTTCTGACTTGTTCAGGAAGCACTCACAAATCATCAGAATTTCTTTCTCTCTCTTTACAAGGCAGTGGAGTTAAGTGGCTTGCCCAAAGTCACACTGCTAGATAATTATTAAGTGTCTGAGATCATATTTGAACTCAGGTCCTCCTGACTCCAAGGCCAATGCTCTATCTATTGTGCTATCTAGCTGCCCTGAAATTCTATTTATTACTAACAAAATCAAATGTAATTGATAAATGCCATCTAAAATAATGAGAAAATAATCAAATATTTGAGTATTAACCTGTAACGTCATTTTTACAGAAATTGAGGAAGAATCAATTAATTGGATTAGTATATAGCTGGTCTGAGTTAATATAGTAATGATGACATCACTCAAATTTAATAAAGTGTCTAAGGTCATATTTGAACTCAGGTTCTCCTAACTCCAGGGCCAGTGCTCTACCCACTGTGCCACCTAGCTGCCCCCAAAGTAATTCTTTTATCTCCAGGGTATACTATGTAGCTAACAATTATATGGCAATTTTGTAAATGTTGACTAAAAATGCTATTCAGGTAATGTTTACAGTGTGATATTTTAAGAATAGATCATGCTAGTTAGATACTCTTGCTTATAATCCAGTAAATAAATATGCTACATAAAGAGGCAGCATGTCAGAAATACATTGGACCTATATGTAGAAAACCTGAGTTTTGAGTCAAAGTTCTGCCATTTATTTTTGGTAAGTCACTCCAAGCCTCAATTTCCTCACAACAAAAATCAATTCTGCATATAATTATTGAGTGCCTACTATTTGTAAAGTGAAAGTTGCTGAAAATCCAAAGTTAAGATTGAAATATTTAATTTTGAAAGAGCTTACATTCTACTAGGTAGGAATAATACATAATAATACAAAGAAATTTGAGGAGGGGAAAAACTGCTACAATGAGAGACTTGAAAAAGACTTCACAGAGTAAGCAGTACTTCACAGAATAGGAAAATGGAGGAGTCTGAGAAACACTAGTGAAAAGAAAATTCATTCCAGGAATGAGATAAGGCTTTGTGCAAAAAACATTAAGCATAAGACGGACAGCTGAATTCAAGGAACAGCTAGCAGTTTTGCTTCTTAGGATTTTAAAGCACATGGAGGGGAACAATTGAAATATAACTAGAGAGGTAGATTGATACCAGACCTTTAAGAACTGGCCTAAGGAGTCTGCATTTATTCTAAAGAATTTAGGTTAACACTGAAAACTACTGAGCAGGACAGTAACATGATAGGGATGATGGTATATTAGCGATCTATGTCTGAGAGTTTTATGAAGAAGCTCTCTTTTATATACATATATATGTATATATAAAATGGTAGCTGCTGCTACCAGTATTTATTGTTTCCTAACTTTACAATATTGATAATTTTTTTAATATTTAGTGCAACAAAGGCATTAATTACTCTTAATGATTTCTTACATATAAAGTTCAAAATCAGTGGCAATTGTGTTTTTACCAAAACTACAATGCTGGTATGTCTTTTGGAGTTTTGTCATTTGGAGTGGTTAAAATTCTTTTATAGAGATCAGTATTTTTCTTAAATAATAATACCATCCTTGTCCTTTTGACTCACAATGCCTTATATGTAAAACTTATATTACAGAACTACAATATTGAACTAGAAGAAACCTGAGAGGTTGAATCTCTAGTTTTCTAGATGAAGAAACCAAATCTTTTAAAGAGATTAATTTGCAAAACGTTCATATAGCAAGTAGCAGATCTGGGTTTTTATCAAAAAGCCAGGGTCTTTGCACTATCAAGAAATGCCATTCGGGAAATGTAAGCTCAAGAAAAAGAGATGGGCTGATCATGTAGAATGAGCAAGGGGATAACAGATGGACAGTTTAAGTGCTGAACTAGTATTTGCAACTTAAGTAAAAATACCTAAAAAAAAAGTTCTTCATTTTTTTTTTTTTGTATGTGTCATGGACCCTTTTGGTAGTCTGGATAGCCTGATTCCCTTCTCCAGATAATGTTTTTAAATACATAAAATAAAACACACGATTAGAAAGGAAATCAATTATATTGAAATAGTTATCAAAATAGAATTGTTATTTTTAAAATCATATTCCTGATGTTAAGAAGCTCTGACATAGGGGTGGCTAGGTGGTACAATGGATAGAGCATTGGCCATGGAGTCAGGAGTACCTGAGTTCAAATCTGGCCTCAGACAAAGCTGTGTGGCCTTGGGCAAGCCACTTAACCCTATTGCCTTGCAAAAAAAAAAATAGCTCTGACATAGAGGAGGGCTTCCCTAGCACATGAGGTAGATTTTCTGTGGTGATGCACTGGAAGAATATAAATGAGAGTCAAACAGGATAATGGGGTTTGCAGCAGTTTATGTTCAGTTTTTAATTCCTTGACATCACAGATCCACAGAAGTAGAAAACCTCAAATAGCCTTACTCTGATTCTGGTTTGAGTGTCATAATTTCAGTCATGGTTATAGAATTCTTATCAAGGTCAGATGGGGGTGGGGAAGGAGTTAAAGGTTTTCCCTTTCTTTTTCCCCCTTCTCCATTCCCCCAAGTCTCGGTCCTTAAAGCCATCTGTAGTTTCATGCATGAATCTGAAACATTAATATTTTGTTGAGAGGAGTCATTCCTCTGTAAACAGTGTTTAGAGCTTCTTAAATGAATTTTATTTTTCAGGAGAATAAAGTACCTAGAACTATTAAATGTTAATCAAGACAAGGGCCCAAATCAGCCAGCAGCTTATCTACTGTTTGCAGGAGTCATTTAGAGTCTTACAACATAGGAGGCCCTGGTCCTAAAACCAAGTGTTTTGGCCATACCGGCCCGTCACATAGTAAGCTGGACCAGATGCCCCTCGCTTCGGTGCTTTTAGTTTCCTGCTGACCCTGAAAGTGACTTTTTGGAGAGAAAGCCCCTATTACCAGGAGGCACCTGTACTTCCTTGGGGGCTCATTTACTGCTCTGCCCCAAGAACCAAAGGAAAACGTGTCAACTCTGAAACTTAGAGGAGAAAGTGTGGGCGAGAAGCCCGAGCCCCCTGCCCTCGGATCCACTGCCCCGCCCTGGAGCCCGGGGGCGGCGGCTCCAGTACCCACACAGTGCGGGGGTGAGCCGGGGAGGCTCTCCGAAGGGCCCTCTGCACGCCCCAGGGGCAGCGCCTAGTCCTGGCCCCGCTCGGGGCGCCTCGGCCTGGCGGGCCCCAGGCCCGGCGGGTCGGGCCTCCTGGTTGCTAGGCGACAGCGCGCCGCCCGCGCGCCGGGCCGGACACGCTCCGGTTTCCGCGCGCTTCCGCTCCTCCGCCCGCGGACCGTTCCGGCACTGAGCGGAAATGCGTCACCGCGGTGCGCTCACTTCCGGGCAGGGAGCGCGCGGGTTGATTCGTTCTCCTCGCTCGCTTCAGCCTGCTGCACGGAAATGGCGGGTAAGTTCCCGGGAAAAGTTTACCTAGGGGGGAAAGGGGGCGGGGAGGCCCCGGGGTCTGGAGGCCGGGGTGGCGGCGGCCGAGGCCCCGGCTGGCCGGGGGTGGCAAGAGCGGGGTGGCCGCGGCGCGCCGCGCGCCGGAGGACAAGCCGCGGACTCGACCTCGTCCCCTCGCGCGGCCGCCCGTCCCCTCCGCTGGTCCCGGGGCAGCCCCGGGCGCGACGCATGCCCGGGGCCGCCGGGCCCTGCCGGCGCGGCCTTCCTCCCGCCCCTCCTCCCTCGGGCTGACAGCTCGGCTCCCGGGCCCGGAGCGCCGGGCCCCGGCGCCTCCTCCAGGCCCCGCCCCGGCCTCTTTTCCCGCGGTTTTGGCTGTCAGCGCTGCTTCTGGGCGCGCTCGGGCCTCACCTCGAGGAAGCACACCTTGTTGCCCACCTTCCCCAGCGGAGCCAGACAAGTGGAGTTCACCTGCGGGGAGGGGAAGCCTCTCCTCTCCCCCAAGCCCCAATATCCTGTTTTAGCCCTATTTTGCCTTCCCCGGCGTCCCCACTGCCTAGATAATCTACCCTGATTTAGCTCTGCCTCTGTGGTAGACGTTTGCAAAGCTTGATGACTGTGTATACTGACCTCCCAAGCAGACAGAAGAATCTAAGGGCTTCAACTTCTTTCAGATACATTGACATTGCCCTAATTTCTACCGTTAATTTTCTACTATAATCAAATTCTTAATGTTATTCTTTATTAGACTTTAATAAAACTCAAATGCTCTATACTGTCTCTTCAAAGCAGTTGAACTGTAGCATTTAATAATTGAGTTCATTTTTATTAGTTTTTAAAGTAGGTTTGATTTTGTTTCTATGTACCTTACCTTATATCCTTCTTTTAAAACTTCAATATTTCTTAATTTTACTGAAAAATGAATGACATGTTTGAAAAGAATATAGTCATTTCTTATTTTGAACCAGATTTGTGTTTTCTTTGGAGTAATTTCAGCAAAATTGATTTGTATGTGCAATTTTTATATATTGAATCTGGGAGAAAAGATTGATACCAAGCCTCTAAAATTTGCATCCTAAATTTTTAATATTGGGCATAAAGAATTACATATTCCTTTGTGTTGCTACTATAACGAAACATTCTGTTTTTCCTATTAGGCCTTAACAGAACTCAAATGAGATAGGCCATCCTTTTGATTCAAGATAGTTGAACTATAGTATTTAATATAATTCATTTTTATTTGTTTTAGTAGCACTTTCCATTTTAAAACATATAAGACTATGGCACCTACACTAAATCATAGTTTTAGACCCAGAAAGTACCTTCTAATGTAATCCTCTCATTTTATACTTGATGAAACAGTTGCAGAAAAATTAATTCATTTGCTTAGGTAAACCACTTAGGTTTATGTTTACATTGTTCTTGTCACCATGTCACAAAGGAAGGCCTTGCCCATTTTTCTTCGCACACATATTTTGGATTGGTAGGAATAAACTTTTTATATAGTGTCTATTGTATGCTAAACACTGTGCGAAATGCTTCTTTTAATTTAGTTTTTTTTAATACTCATAAAAACCATGGAAGCAGGTGCTATTATTATCCCCATTTTATAGTTGAGGAAATTGAAGAAAACAGAAGTCAAGTGATTTGTCCAGAGTCATACAGCTAGGATATGTATGAGATCAGATTCAAACACTGGTCCTCCTGTTTTCAGGCTGTAAGGTTCTATATGGATAGAAATTAATGATTTAGCAGTTAATTTCAGAGGCTTATCTAACAGTAGAATAATTTCTTTTCCATTTCTTTATTTTTTAATTTTTTCCTATTACATGAAAAGATAGTTTTCAATATTTGTCCTCTTGCAAACTTTTGTGTTCCACATCCTCCCTTTCCTCCTACTACCCTGTGACATGAGAATAACTGTGTCTGTTTTAATCTTGCATTTGTTGTATCCCATGCTCATTTCATCCATTGTTAAATCTATACAATGAATGAAGATGAATATGATTTACATTTTCATAGTAGTCTTTCCTTTGTTTTCTAAGAAAACTGCCTGCAAAACTTATTTTAATTGATGTTTTCTTTAATTTTCTCAAGATTGTGTATCTTCAGGTATAGAATCATTAAAATTTTAGTGCCTGGAGGAAACTTGGATAAAATCTAGTCATAGAATTTTATCTTTTGTAAAAAGGAGTCATAGAATTTTATCTTTTATAAAGGAGAATAGGGAATTTTACTTGATTTATATAGACATGATATTGTGGACTTAAACATCGAGTGAAAAGAGTATTTTCATAAATAAACAGTTTAAGAGGAATGTATGTGAAGCCATAAATCTTTTATGAACAGCTTAACTTAAAATTTAATTTTCAAAGCTATCCTGATTGTATTGTTTCCTTCTGTCCATCTTTGTTTCTTTCTGTGCATTTAAATGTTTCAGTGATCTATCTTCCTTTCTTCTCTCCTTCCCCCTTCCCTCCTTTCCTTTTTTTTTAGGGGGGAGGGAGTGGCAACTTTAAAGAAAAATAATACTATTATAACAGATAATGGTACATACTGACCACTTCCAGAAATGTATGTTTCATTCTGCACATTGAGTCTATTACCTCTGTCTGAGAAAGTGAGTAGTTTGCTTCATCATTGATTCATTAAACTTAGTCCTTAAGGTCTTTCAAAGTTGTTTTTCTTTGCAATATTACTACTTTCATCCATCCATTTATTTATTTATTTATCCGCCCACCCATTTATTTATTTATTTATTCATTCATTCAATCATTTATTTTTGTGGGGGGGGGTGGAGCTAAGTGACTTGCCTAAGGTCACTCAGCTAGTATGGATCAAGTTAACAAGGATCTGAGGCCTCATTTGGACTCAGGACCTCCTGAATCCAGGGCCAGTGCTCTATGCACTTTGTCACCTAGCTGCCCTTAAAATGTTATTGTTCTTTTCTGTGTTCTGCCAACTTTACTCTGCCTCAATTCTTTCCAGGTTTTTCTGAAACCTTCCTTTTTGTAATTTCTTCAGACACAGTAACATATTCATGTACTGCATCTTGTCCAACTTTTCCCCCAATTGGTAGTCACTTCCTGTAGATTATAGTTCTTGATTGTAACTGCAACAAAAAGAGCTAGAGACATTCTTTTATATAGGGATCCCTTCACTCTCCTTTTGGTGTATAGGCCTAGTAATTGTCTACCCAGAATTTAAAGGGTAAGCACAGTTCAGTAACTTGGGCATAGTTCCAAATTTTTTTACGCAACCAGTTGGACTATTTTACAGTTCTTCCAACAATCATTAAGTGCTCACTGTGTGCCTGGCACTAGGCTAAGTACTGGGATATAAAGACAAGCAAAAACAAAAAAATTCCTGCCTTCAAGGGGCTTATCTGGAGGAAAGAAAAGATCTGAGGAGATGCGTGAGGAAATTTGTAAGGGGGGGAAGGGGTGTTGAAGTTCGGAAAGTCAGAAGCATAGGTAAGAGAATAAAATTGACCAACTTAGGCCTTACCCTTCTTTCTCCCTCCAGTCCAGCTTCTCTTCTGCCCCCCCCCAGGGGGCTTACCAATGGTATTCCTCTCCAGCAATTGTCTTTTCCCTCCCTCTCTTCCCCTTCCCTTGCCCCCACCCTCCCTTCTTTCTTTCCTTTCTTTTTCTGTCTTTGCCAGTCACAAAGGTATGCAGTGAAGATTTTGAGTTGGTTTAATTTGTATTTCTCTTAATTATTAGTAATTTGGAACATTTTTCATATAGCTAATATTGAATTTCTTAGAGAACTACCTGTCCATAATCTTTGAAAATTTATCTCTTATCTGTTTGATGATTTATCTTGTTCTTATGTATTTGAATCCATTTTAAAATTTATTTTGAATATCAGATCATTATTTAAAATATTTTCTATAAAAATTCTTTCCAAGTTAATATTTCTTTTCATTTTAACTGCATTGACTTTGTACAGAAACTATTTAATTTTATGTAATCAAAATTGCCTGTTTTTATCTTCTGAGATCCCATTACTTCTTTGGACACACTCTGCTTCTCCGACTCCTTTGCTATGTCGTACCCTCTAACCTTAGGATCCTGTTCTGGGCCTTTTCTCCCTCTATTCTACTTGGTGATTTCATTAACTTCCATTGATTCAGTTACTACTTCTGTCATGATTATCACATCTAACAAATCAGACCCGAAGTGGAACAGATTCTTCTTTCATCTTTATCCCTCAAGCCCCCCCCCCCATTATAGAGCAGGACTGTCCAACCTTAGCTTATCTTAGAGCTGTATTAAAATAAAATAATTATTTGAGGGCCGATCCTAGAATAAAAAATGCAATAAGCACTACAAAAAATCATGGTACTTTTAACCTCTTAGAAAGTTGGGGAACTTGTGTTCACTTCATCAATATTACATGAAGCACAAAAGCAAACACAAACCAACAAAGTGGCAACACAACACTATAAAGGCAGGTGCATACTGACTAATCTGCATCATGAAGACAGACTGCCTCCCACAGATTGATTGAAAATTCCATGTGATGTGTTCTGTTCGTGATGCTGCTTAAAAACACCAAAGAAATTAACATCAATGAGATTATTTATTAGTGATGGAATTAAAAAAACTAATAGGTATTCCCTGTAAATTATTATTTTATCATTTCACTTGTGAAAGTTGAAACCCACAGACTGCCTGCATAAAATTGCACTTTGGGGCCACATGCTACAGTCCTGTTGGAGAAATAGCACTAACCTCCCAGTCCTTATGCTCACAACCTCCTTGTTATCCTCACTATCTCCCTTTCCCGCTTCTTCCCTCCTCCCATCCAGTCTGTTGCCAAGTCCTGTTGATTTCACCATTGCAGTGTTTCTTATATAAACTCCCTTCTCTCCTGTGACACTGCCACCTGTCACCTCTGATCTGGACAATTGAATAGCATGCTGGTGAATCTTCCTGCCTCCAGTCTCTGAATTTCAATCCATCCTACATTCAGCCACCAAATGATTTTTTAAAATTGATTTGACTTTGTCATTACTTCCCTCCCAGACCCTCCAATTCAACAAAGTCAAGTAGGACCCTAATAACTCCAGGATTGAATGCAAAATTCTTTTTGTATTTAAAGTCCTGTATAACCTAGCTTCTGCTTTACAGTCTTTTGATAACTTAATCCCTGCCATGTAATCTTTAATTCAGTGGCACTGGCCTCCTTGAGATTCCACAAACAATATATTCTGTCTTTCAGTTTAGAGCATTTTTTGGTTGACTCCCCTACTTAGCATTTCATCCTACTGATTTCCCTGACTGCCTTCCAAGTTCCAATAAAATTTCATCACTTTTCTAACCCTTCTTCCTTTTAGTTCTCTTTATCTTATTTTTCTTGTTTATACATATTTATTTTCTTGTTTTTACATACTTGTTTATTTGTTGTCTCCACCATTAGATTTTGAGATCTTTGAGGGTAGGAACTGTCTTTTGACTCATTTTATGTCCCCTAAGCCTTGAGTAATGTCTTAGGATAGTAGACACTTAATAAATGTGTATAGACTCACTCCTGAATTTGAACCCCTTTCCATAGCTTAAAATTTTTCCCTTCCTTACTCTTTTAATTTGACTCTGATATGACTTTAAACTAGGTAATACATTCATTTGGTCTGCTCAAATGGGCATTGTGTGAGATTTTCACCTCAGCTAGGTGGCACAGTGAAAAAATTGACCAAGATTTGCCTGGCCTCTGTCACTTAACTAACTGGGTGAACCCTGGGCAAATTACTTAATTCTGTTTTCAGTTTTCTCACCTGAAAAATGAGCTGGAGAAGGAAATAGCAAACTTCTCAAATATCCCTGCCAAGAAAATCCCAAAAAAGGGATCAAGAAGTGTCAGATACAGCTGAAAAATGATTTTGTTGTTGTGTAAGAGTTTTGCTTTATTCCCACTTTCTGTCAGACAGCTTTCCAGTTTTCCCAGCAGTTTCTATGAAAGGGGGGAAATCCTTAGCCCAAAAGTTGAGTTTTATCAAATACTGAACTCCTAAGTTAGTTTTCTTCTATATATTTTGTACCTAATCTGTTTCACTGATTGCCCTTTATAACTTTAAAATGCTAAATTGTTTTAAAAAATTGTTGCTTTTTAGTGTAGTTTGAGGGTGTGTGTGTGTGTATATGTGTGGAGAGAGAGAGAGAGAGAGAGAGAGAGAGAATATCTTCCTAGATCTCCTTCCTTGCTACTTTTTATTATTTCCCATGGGATTCTTGATCTTTTATTCCTCCATATGAATTGTGCATTGGACCAACTATAATGAAAAACAATTTGGAAATATATCCACGTCCTGTGATATAAACTTTCATTGCTGGAAATATATCCTAAGAAGATCATTATTTTGTCTACTTATATAGTAATTATCTGGCAGTTTTGTACAATATTAAATAAGCAAATTAATTTAGGTCATAATGTCATTGTTATTTATTAGCTCATTCCAATATAAACAATTAATATAGTTTGAGTTATTTAGGTCTGTCTTAATTTGTATATCTTGGTATATTTGTAGTTAAATTCCCAGATAGTTTATGCTTTCAGTAGTCATTTTGAATGCAGTTTTCTCTTCTCAGTCTTCCTGCTAGGTGTTGTTGATAACACAAAGAGAAATGCTGATTCTTTATGTAGATTTGTTTTGTATCCTGCAAATTTGCTAAAGTTGTTTCAATTAATTTTTTTTGACATTTTAAAAGCAGACTGCATCACCCTACAAAAAAGTGATAATTTTTGTTTTCTTGTTGCCTCTGGTTATTTCCTTAATTTCTTTTTTCTTTTTGCCCAGCTAGTATTTCTAGCACTATGTCAAATAATAGTGGTCATATGACATCCTCACTGTACTTCTGATCTTATTGAAAAAGCTTCCTTTACATATAATGCTGATTTTTAGTTTTAGATAATACTTAACCATATGAAGGAAAAGTCCATGTATTACTATGTTTTTAAATATATTTGTATGTGTTTGTGTGGTGTTTTGACTTGCCCAAGTTCACACATCTAAGCAAGTATTAGGTGTCTGAGCTTGTATTTGAGCTCAGGTCCTCCTGTCTTTAGGGCCGGTGTTCTATCCAGTGTACCACCTAGCTATCCCCCTGTGTTTGTGTTTTAATAGGGGGAAAAAGGTATTATATTTTGTCTGATCCAACCTTTTTTGTTTTTATTTATTTTTTGAGGAACAAATTAAAACTTTGGAGAAATTTATTTGAGAGAACTTAAAATCTGCGATTTATGTTTCCTATAGAATTAAGATTTTAAAAATTTCTCAGAATGATTTTGTATCCTTTTCTTCAATTTACTTTTTTTTTTTTTAGGTTTTTGTAAGGCAAACAGGGTTAAGTGGCTTGCCCAAGGCCACACAGCTAGGTGTGTGTCTGAGACTGGATTTGAACCCAGGTACTCCTGACTCTTGGGCCGGTCCTTTATCCACCTAGCCGCCCTTTCAATTTACTTTTAAAAACTATATTAGGGGCTTATATGAAGTGGTCCTTGCCTATTTAAATAATTAAACTGAATACCTAAAGACCTCATGACCTGTTCTTTATTTGCTGGTGAGCATTGACTTTACCTACTTTAAATTGCTTTTTTAATATTTCTCCTGGCATCTCCAAGTAAAGGATGAAAGGCTGTTTTATCTGCTAGTGCAATGATCTTTCAGGTCACCTTCAGCTAAATTCTGTGAGTTAAAATATCCTTATAAGTAAATATTAAGATTGAACTGGGATTCTTATTCTAATGTCTGCCCTGTACTACTTCCCTGGTTAGTTTTGTGTGAGGCCAGATTACTTTAGTTATGTAAGCATTTATCATTATGACCTTTTAAGACCCACACCAGAAAAGAAATCTTAGATGCATCATTAACATTTTTTAACTCACAAGTAATTTTTTCCTTAACTTTTTCTGGGAACTCTAGTGCACCTTATTATTTTTTTTTTTTAGCAATTTTATTGTAAAGGGAGAACTTTCAGGTTACCTGTATTCTACTCTCCTTTGTTGCTATTCTTTAGTAAATGAATGATTTTAAGAGATTAGTGGAGGTTGCTCAAGGTACCAGTGGAATAGGATTCCTGTTCACTTAATTATAGTATTGGACAAGGAATGAGGAGCTCTTTAGTTTGAGCTTTTCCACAGTCACTTTTATTTAAATGACTTGTGACCCTGAGCAAGTCATTTAACCTTTGTCATCCTAAGTTTTCTTGTTGTGTAGTTCAAATGATATAAGTTAGTTTAATTTTCTTCAGCCCTTAAAAGGGTAAAAAAAAAAATTGGGAAAATAAAGTAGAATTTAGTGCATGTAATACTTAGTTGCTTTGGATAATTAACATTTTGTATTAAACAGTAAAAAAAAAAAAGAAAAAAGATAACCTTCCCATTTTGTAGTTATACAAATTTTCCTCTTAATTTTTAAGAAAATTTTTTATATTCTACATCTGTAAACCAGTATAGACATTAAATTCCTATTAAATTTTTAATATCGGTCTTTTAATCTGACATTATTTTCCCCATGAGTGGTGTTACATTTGGACTTTTGTATTTATTTCTTGAATTAGGAAATAATCCTTTTGATATTGAAACTGTGAAAAATAGAAACTTTTTTACACAGTAGGGATTAATGTGGAAAGTTCTGAGTTTTTTTCTTTATGAATAAATATTTTTCATCTTTGATGACTAAAATTTTGCTCAAAAAATTAAATAGATATTGATCGTACTACTATCTACAAAGCGCTATCTTAATAAACATTGTAAGAAACAATTTTTTTAAAAAGATTTTTGCAAGGCAATGGGGTTAAGTGGCTTGCCCAAGGCCACACAGCTAGGTAATTATTAAGTGTCTGAGGTCAAATTTGAATTCAGGTACTCCTGACTCCAGGGCTGGTGCTCTATCTACTGTACCACCTAGATGCCCCCAGAAACAAAATGTTTTGATGAGAAATAGTAACATACAAAATTGCAATACTGTTATGTATCACTCTGAAATAAATAATTGAAACCTGGGAAAGAATTACGAGAAAACTGAAAACTAGCTCAAAATAAATTAGGTTTAGACCAAATTTCACAATAAATTCACCATGGCTAAAAACGCTAAATAATAGAGATAATTTTCCAAAATATTAGGGATGAATCTGATCATATAACTTTTAATTTTAATTTTATTTTTTCCCAAATGCATGTAAAGATAGTTTTCAACATTTACTTTTTTTGCAAGATCTTGCATTTCACATTTTTCTGCCTCCCTTCCCCCACCCCTTAGTAAATAATCTGATATAGGTTATATGTTCACAGTCATACCAAGCTTATATCCATATTGAATTGGAGAACATAAATTATTAGACTGCATTAAGACTTTGGGTTGGCTTCCTCTCTATATTGGCAATTTGAATAACTAGAAAAAACTAAAAGCCATTCTCCAGGAAAGAAGTGGTTAAGAATATATGTACAGTTTTCAAAAGATTGTAAATAGCTAATAACCTTACAGAAGAATGCTCTAAATAACTAATTATAAGAAGTGGAAATTACAACCCAGAAGTTTTACCTCATAAAACTGGCAAAGCTAACAGAAACAGAAGTCATTTTATTAGTTGTTTTGTGCATTGGTCCAACTATATGAAAAATGAAGAGGCCATGAACCGGCCCTCCTAGGCCCACATTGCTCCCCCACCCTAAGTTTCCCTAAGTTTCAATTTTCTATAACAGTGTCAGTTCTCAGTAAACTAAACTTAAAGACCAAGTATCGCTTCCTCGTTGGGAAACATCCTGTTAGACAAACAACTCTAACCACAAGGAACTCGTTGAACCACAAAGCAAAAATCCCCCTTGCTGTTTTCGGGCATAAAAAGGCTGTGCTAAGAGTAGTTTGGGGCCAGTTCTTGACTGAGCCCCAGCACGCTGGTTAATAAATCCTCCTGCTTTTGCATCAAGTCTGGCCTTCTGTGGTGATTGGGGGTCTCTGTCGATCCTGAGGGGCTTTTTGGCCCTTACATCTGGGGGCTCGTGCGGGATCCACGGGGACCCCCCCCTCCACTCCAGGACAGCCTTGGAGGTAAGAAACTTGCCTAGGCATCCTAGTCTATGGGCTGTTCGTCCGTGTCTGTGTATCAGTCCCTGTTATATCTGTGTCTCGCCTGAGTCTGACTTCTGATTTCGGTTTTGAGGCAACTCCTGCTGTCCATGAGGACAGCAGGTCCGTGGTTGACAGACGTGTCAAGGGACCACAGTTGTCACCTTGGGGGACGCCCCGGGGGGGAAAGGAGAGAGCCGGGGATGCTCGCATACTCCTTGTTGGAAATAAGATGCCCAGATCACGCGGCGTTCCTCTTTGAGCGGTCTTCGCGAGCCAAGCTTCTTACTCTCCTGTACATTTTGTGTATCGGTATCTCTGTCTTGTGTTTTAAAGTTATGGGTCAAGCAAACAGTAGCCCTCTTAGCCTTACCCTGGGGCATTGAGCAGACGTAAAAGCCAGAGAACATAACCTATCGGTGGTAGTTAAAAAGGGGCCATGGAGAACCCTTTGCAGCTCCGAGTGGCCCACTTTTGGGGTGGGGTGGCCTGCTAATGGGACCTTCAATCGGTCTGTCATCTTGGCGGTGAAAGGAATTGTATTTCAATCAGGGGAGGAGGGCCACCCAGATCAACAGCCTTACATCTTAGTGTGGCAAGACCTGGTGGAAGACCCTCCCCCTTGGGTCAAACCCTGGGTCCCTCCTCTAGTTAAAACCCTGGCTCTTAAGGCTGCCCAAACCCCCCAGCCTCCAAAAATTTACCCCAGCCTACAGGATGACTTGCTCCTCTGAGTCCCCGTAACCCCCCCCCCTTACCCTGCAGTTGGACACCACCCTCATGCACCGCTCCCTCCCCCTCAACCTGATGAGCTCCCCCTTCCCTCAGCCCCTGAGGCTCCAGGACCAGCCCTTGGCACTCGCAGACGCCGAGTGGCTACTCCTGATTCCACAGTGGCCCTCCCTCTCCGAGCGCTGGGTCCCCCTCCACCCACTACGGCCAGCGGGGAAACCCCCCTCCAGCCCTTACAATATTGGCCTTTTTCCTCCTCCGATCTCTACAACTGGAAGACTAACCACCCTCCCTTCTCCGAGGACCCTCAACATTTCACTGGGCTGGTAGAGTCCTTAATGTTCTCTCACCAGCCCACTTGGGACGATTGCCAGCAGTTGCTACAAACCCTCTTCACCACAGAAGAGAGGGAAAGAATACTGTTGGAGTCAAGAAAGAGCGTCCGTGGACCTGATGGGCAGGTCACTCAGCTCCCCCATCTAATCGAGACTGCCTTTCCCCTCACCCGACCCTATTGGGATTTCAACACGGCTGAAGGTAGGGAGCGGTTGACTGTCTATCGCCAGACTCTTGTGGCAGGGCTAAGGGGGGCGGCCAGGCGGCCCACCAATTTGGCTAAGGTAAGGGAGGTCCTCCAAGGTCCCACAGGACCCCCTTCAGTCTTCCTTGAGAGGTTAATGGATGCGTTTTGGCGCTTTACACCTTTTGACCCAATGGCTGACAGACAGCGGGCATCCGTGGCAATGGCCTTCATTGGTCAATCTGCATATGATATCAAGAGGAAGCTGCAGAGGGTGGAGGGATTACAGAACTACTCCCTACAGGATCTGGTCAAGGAAGCGGAGAAGGTATACTACAAAAGGGAGACTGAGGAGGAAAGGGAAAGTAGGAAAGAAAAAGAAAGGGAGGAAAAAGAAGAAAAAAAGAGAAAAAAGGAGGGAGAAAAACTTGACTCGCATACTAGCGGCTGTAGTGGCAGAACAGGGTCAGGGCTGGCCGAGGGAAAGAACACATAAAGCAGGGTGGGAGAGGCCATCACAGGATCGCCGGCCCCTGGGAAGAGACCAGTGCGCCTATTGTAAGGGAAACGGGCACTGGAAGAGGGAGTGCCCCAAGAGAAAGATGAAAGAAGGGGGAACTAAGCTCCTGGCTCTGGGGACAGATTCAGATTGAGGATGTCAGGGCCCGGCCCCCCTCCCCGAGCCCCGGTTAACTCTGTGTGTGGAGGGGAAGCCTGTAGAGTTCCTGGTTGACACGGGGGCCCAACATTCCGTCCTACTGGACCCTAAGGGGCCCGTGTCTAACAAGAAATCCTGGGTGATAGGCGCCACAGGACACCGACAATACCCATGGACCACCAAGCGGACTGTGGTTCTGGGGACAGGGGAAGTGGCCCACTCCTTCCTTGTTATCCCCAAGTGCCCCGCCCCTCTATTAGGGAGAGACTTGCTAACCAAGCTTGGCGCACGAATCACCTTTCTCTCGGGAGGCCCTTCGGTCACCCTACGAGGGCAGGAGCTTGCCATTCTCACTCTTGAGACTGGAGGATGAGCATCAACTATATCCAAGCACACCTGTACTATCAACAGGAGTTAGCTTAACCTCCCATTGGGTGACCAGGTTCCCAAACGCCTGAGCAGAAACGGCGGGCTTGGGGTCGGCAAAAAATAGACCCCCCATTGTCATTGAGTTAAAGACAACCGCTACCCCAGTGGCGGTAAGACAGTACCCCATGGGCCAAGAGGCGAGAACCGGGATCCAACCCCACATTAACCGTCTCATGGACCAGGGTGTTTTGATCAAATGCCAATCTCCATGGAACACCCCTCTCTTGCCCATGAAAAAAGGCCACCACAGGAGAGTACCGCTCAGTGCAAGACTTGCGAGAGGTAAACAAGCGGGACCAGGACATCCACCCTACAGTGCCAAACCCATACAATTTGCTTAGCTCCCCCCCCCCCCCCAGAGGACCTGGTATACTGTCCTAGACCTGAAAGATGCTTTCTTCTGCTTGCGCCTGCACCCGACCAGCCAGCCACTCTTTGCTTTTAAATGGAAGGACCCAGGGATGGGGTACTCAGGGCAGCTAACATGGACTAGACTACCCCAGGGGTTCAAGAACTCTCCAACCATCTTCGATGAGGCCCTTCATGAGGATCTGGCTCACTTTCGGGCATCCCACCCCCAGGTCACCCTACTGCAGTATGTCGATGACCTGCTATTGGCAGGAGCCACACAGGAAGACTGTGAACAGGGCACAGAACTGCTCCTTCGGGAACTGGGCAAGCTGGGGTGCCGAGCATCAGCAAAGAAGGCGCAAATATGCAGACAGGAGGTCCAGTACCTGGGATACTCCCTGAAGGAAGGGGAAAGGAGACTGACAGAAGAGCGGAAGCGCACTGTAGCCCAGATCCCACCCCCACGGATTCCCTGACAAATGAGAGAGTTTCTAGGGACCGCCGGATTCTGCCGCCTATGGATCCCATCTTTTGCCACACTAGCGGCCCCCTTGTACCCACTCACAAAGGAGTCGACCCCTTTCCAGTGGGGAGAAGAGCAAGAGAGCCTTCGACAGCATCAAGAGGGCCCTCTTGTCAGCACCAGCGCTGGCTTTACCAGACCCCACGAGGCCGTTTCATCTCTACACCGACAAAAGAAAAGGAGTGGCTCGAGGTGTTCTGACTCAGACCATCGGTCCATGGAGGCGCCCCGTCACCTACCTTTCCAAGAAACTGGACCCAGTTGCCAGTGGATGGCCCACTTGTCTACGCTCGATAGCGGCAGTGGCCACTTTGGTCAAGGACGCTGATAAACTTACCCTGGGGCAGGTTCTCACCATAGTGGCTCCCCACTCTTTGGAAAGCATCATCAGGCAACCCCCAGAACGATGGATGTCCAACGCCAGGATGACCCACTATCAGAGCCTGCTTCTGAACGAGGATCGAATCCGGTTTGGCACCCCTACTGGTCTGAATCCCGTGACCCTCCTACCAGATACTACTGAGGAAGAAGTGGTAGTCCACAACTGCCAAGACATTCTGGCCGAGGAGACAGCATCCCGCCGTGATCTCCAGAGCCACCCTCTCCCTGACGCCCAGCTCACCTGGTTCACGGATGGGAGCAGCTATATCACAGATGGAGGAAGGAGAGTATCTGGAGCTGCAGTGGTGGACAAAGACCAGCTGGTCTGGGCCAGGGCGCTTCCAGAAGGAACCTCTGCCCAGAAGGCTGAGTTAGTCGCCCTGACACAAGCCCTATGCCTGGCCCCTGGAAAAACAGTCAACATTTATACCGATAGGCGGTATGCCTTCGCCACCGCTCACATCCATGGGGCCATATATCATAGGTGGGGATTGCTTACCTCGGCAGGAAAGGAGATCAAGAATAAGGAAGAAATACAAGCCCTCCTGGAGGCTGTTCACCTACCCTCCAAGGTGGCAATCATGCACTGCCCTGGACACCAAAAGGGGGACGGAGAAGTCGCCAGCGGGAACCGGAGGGCAGACAAGGAAGCCAGGTTAGCTTCTCTCGACGCACCCACCGCCTTGCTCCTCCAAGAGGAAATCCCAATGGACCAGAATTCTGGGGACGCACAAGGTACCCCAGAGCTCACTAAAGACCAGACAGCTTCATTACTCTGCCACCTTCATGACTTAACCCATCTAGGATATAAGAACCTAGAGACCCTGGCCAGAGCCACTCCTTACAAGATGCACGGGATAAGTGAATTGACAGAGATGGTGACTGAGAATTGTAAGCCCTGCCAGCTGGTGAACGCCCCCACACAGAAATCGCCATCAGGGCAAAGGGTTAGAGGGGACCGCCCAGGAAGTTACTGGGAAATAGACTTCACTGAAATGAGACCAGCTAAGTATGGGTACCAGTATCTCCTAGTCTTAGTAGATACCTTCTCGGGGTGGGTTGAGGTGTTCCCCACGAAAAGGGAAACAGCTGCTGTAGTAGCTCAGACCATACTACATGAGATCTTTCCTCGATTTGGAATACCCAAGGTGATAGGGTCAGACAACGGGCCGGCCTTTGTAAGCCAAGTAAGTCAGGGGTTGACCGAAGCCCTGGGTACTGAATGGAAGTTACACTGTGCTTATAGACCTCAGAGTTCAGGACAAGTGGAACGAATGAATAGGACATTAAAAGAAACCATTACTAAATTATCCCTAGAGACTGGCTTAAAAGACTGGACAGCGCTCCTACCATACACCCTGTTTAGAGCCCGCAACACCCCAGGACCCCTACAACTCACTCCTTTTGAAATCTTGTTCAGCGCACCTCCCCCTTTGGTTGCAATGATATCTACACCCCCCCCCCCCCTTGTTCGGTTTCTTTTTCCCTCCTTGACAGGTTGAGAGCGCTTGAGGTCACCCAATGAGAGGTCTGGAAGAAAGTATCTGCGGCTTATGAACCAGGAGACCTATGAGTGCCTCACCACTTCCGGGTCGGCGACTTTGTCTACGTCAGACGGCATCACTCAGCCAACCTCGAACCCCAGTGTAAGGGACCTTATATGGTACTCCTCACCAAACCCACCGCTGTCAAGGTCGATGGGATCGCTGCCTGGATACATGCCTCCCATGCTAAGCTTGCACAGCCCCCTGATCCATCATGGACAGCCGAGAAAACTGACCATCCCCTCCGTCTCTGCCTTCATCGGATGCATAACGATGGCAATTCTCCTAGGAGTTCCTCCAACTGATTCCTCCCATGCCTCCCACAATCCCTACATGCCCCGAAAACTTACTTGGCAGGTGGTGACTGGGCTAGGTGGAGGGGGAAGTAGTGTGGTCTGCCATGGGTCAGCACACCCTCTGGACATGGTAGCCTGACTTGTACCCGGACCTCTGTCAAATGTCGGAAGGGTACGAGGGGTGGAGTGTAATGCACAGGCCAGGAGTGGGCCCAACCGGGTGCCTCACCCAAGACCGAAAAGAGAAACTTGGTTCTCTAACCTTCTACGTTTGCCCTGCGCGCCCGAAGGCTCCCAAGTGCGGCTGAGCCACAGACTTCTACTGCAGACAGTGGGGCTGTGAGACTACTGGGACTGGCTATTGGATATCGGCTGCCTCCTCTGATTATATTTCTGTAAATACCAACTACTCCACCACTTCTCCCCCTTCATGTCAAACATCGCACTGGTGCAACCCCCTACGGGTCAGCTTTACTGAAAAAGGAAAGGAGGATAAACGATGGGTGACAGGGCATACCTGGGGACTTAGGTTATACAAGGAAAGGTATGATAGTGGCCTCATTTTCACCATCCGATTGAGAGTAGAGTCTATCCCATCCCCTCCTCTAGGCCCCAACCCCATCCTTCTGCCGTCCCAACCTCTCCAGGAATCCGGAAAGAACTCCCTCCCTAACTGGGCCCGAACCACTGCCCCCCCTGGAACCCTTACCCCCTTGGGCCTCCCCTCCGACTCTAGCACCTCCATACTTGAAAAGCTAGTGCAGGGATCATCATTCCAGGCCCTTAACACCTCTGACCCTAATATAACTTCATCTTGTTGGCTGTGTTTAGACACACAGCCTCCATACTATGAGGGGATAGCTCTCCTAACCAATGATTCCAGCTTGCCCTTAACAACCTCCACCTGCTCCAAAGGATGACTAATCAGCACAGACTGACCTTAGGTACCATTACGGGGCAGGGGCTCTGTATTGGCACAGTCCCCAGTCCTTTTCAGTATCTCTGTAACCTAACTCTCTCCTTGACCCGCAATGATGGCACCCCCTTCCTGAACTCCCCGCCAGGTGCTTGGTGGACCTGTAACACAGGTCTGACACCCTGTGTCCACACTAAGGTCTTTAACTCCTCATCAGATTATTGCATTTTGGTTCAGGTCTTTCCTAAAATAATCTATCATGAAGCACAATCCTTTGAAGACGCTCTTGATGAGGCCCCCCGCAGAGCAAAGAGGGAGCCTGTTTCACTGTCCCTAGCTGTCCTCTTAGGGTTGGTCGGCATAGGTATGGAGGCAGCAGCTCTTGTGCAAAACCCTCGCCACCTGGAGGATCTCCAGGTGGCGGTAGACGAGGACATCCAGGCCCTAGAATCCTCAATTTCACACTTGGAAAAATCGCTCGCCTCCCTGTCTGAGGTGGTACTGCAAAATCGCAGAGGCCTGGATCTCCTGTTCTTGAAAGAAGGAGGCCTCTGTGTAGCCCTTAAAGAGGAATGCTGTTTCTATGCCGATCACTCAGGGGTAGTGAGGGACTCCATGTCAAACCTCCAGAGGCGCCTAGAGGATCGCAGAAAAGAGAGGGAATCCCACCAAGGATGGTACGAGGGCTGGTTCAGCCGTTCCCCCTGGTTCACAACCCTGCTCTCTACCCTCATAGGCCCCCTCATGATCCTCCTGCTACTGCTCACCATAGGTCCCTGCGTCATAAACCGTCTAGTGGAATTTGTCAGAGACCAAATTAACGCTGTCCATGTTATGATCCTCAGTCAGCGGTATCACACCCTCCCCGAGACGACGAGCTTCCCCTAGAGTTTGAAGAATCAAACTTCCAATAGAAAAAGGGAGGAATGAAGCGGCCATGAACCGGCCCTCCTAGGCCCACATTGCTCCCCCACCCTAAGTTTCCCTAAGTTTCAATTTTCTATAACAGTGTCAGTTCTCAGTAAACGAAACTTAAAGACCAAGTATCGCTTCTTCGTTGGGAAACATCCTGTTAGACAAACAACTCTAACCACAAGGAACTCGTTGAACCACAAAGCAAAAATCCCCCTTGCGGTTTTCGGGCATAAAAAGGCTGTGCTAAGAGTAGTTCGGGGCGAGTTCTTGACTGAACCCCAGCGCGCTGGTTAATAAATCCTCCTGCTTTTGCATCAAGTCTGGCCTTCTGTGGTGATTGGGGGTCTCTGTCGATCCTGAGGGGCTTTTCGGCCCTTACAAAAAACAATTTGAAAAGTGACTTATATGTCCAGGTCCCATGACGTAAATTTCTATTACTGGAAATATATCCATCAGGATTCCTAAACTTCTGCAAAAATGAAGCCATTTTTGTATAGCCAATTCAAGTAAGAGGAGCACCAAGGGGTGTAGCTGCTTAGAACTAAATAGCCCGTTTTAATGTATTTTCTAAAAGCTTTTTGTTGATCTAGATTTAGATTGATTGGAATACATAAGACGTAGAGAGAAGGACAGACAAACAGAGAGAACTGAAGTCTGTTTTTAAGATGTCTGCTTCCTCCCTCACCCAACATCTATTATAACCTCATACCAGGTGCCCTGAGTTTAATTGTATTTTTATTAATTTTCTTCAATATTTCTTGATTACATTTTAATCTGATTTAGATTTCAGTTAGGAATACTATAATCTACATGTTTTATATCTGTGATGTAGATTCACACCTGTGATTTAGGTTATCCACTCTTCCTCTGGCTTATTCAGTTATACCACTTTTGAATCTCCTTTCTGGGTCTTGACAAGTTATGAGTCTCATGATTTCAAGCTAATAAGTGTTTAATGTGTTTAACCCTCCTGGATGTTCACATTTTCACATGGAAGGCCTACATATAACAATAATAAGATTTTCTTCTACTGGGAATTTTAGATATTTATGGCAGGTCAGTAATACAATAGAAAAAGTTCTGATTCTGTAGTCAAATCCCACCTCTGATTTTACCTGTGTGATCTTGGAACTCTCTGTGTCTTACTATAGGGTCAATGATTATATAAATACGTATGTGTATATATGTGCATATATTAATTAGTAATACTATTTTTTAATTTATTTTTTATTTTCATTTTGTACAAATGTTTTTTTACATTAATAAGATATTCTTGTTTATAAGTAAACAAAATACCCCTCCTCCCCCATGAATATAGATAGACTTGCTTGGGCAAAAAAAGTAAAGGGGGGAGAAAAAAAATTAAAATTAAAAAAATAATAGTAATAATTGTAGATATGGCCAGGTGGCGCAATGGACGAAGCACCAGCCCTGGAGCCACGAGCACCCGAGCCCATATCTAGCCTCATAAACCCAACAATCACCCAGCCAGATGTCTATACCCCATTGAGTATATATGCTGTTTCCTGTCCTAGCCATCTCTGATGAGAGCAAAGGTTCCCTCATTCCCCCTTGCCTCCCCCCTTCCATATCATTGCAATAGCTCATTGTAATAAAAAAAATCTTATGTGAAATATCTCGGACTATTCCCCCTCTCCTTTTTCTTTCTCCCATTCCATTTCCCTTTTTTTTTCTATTGACTTCATTTTTACACCATATTTTATCTTCAAATTCAGCTTTCTCCTGTGCTTCAACTATAAAAGCTCTCTCTACGTGGTCTATTAACTGAGAAGGTTCATATGAGTATTATCAGTGTCATTTTTCTGTGCAGGAATACATGCAGTTCATCCTCATTAAGTCCCTCATATTTCCCCCCTCTCCTCCAATCTCAATGCTTCACCTGAGTCCTGTATGTGACGATCAAACCTTCTGTTCAGCTCTGGCCATTCCAAAAGGAACATTTGAAATTCCCCTGGTTCATTGAAAGTCCATCTTTTTCCCTGGAAGAGGGCATTCAGCCTTGCTGGGTAATTCATTCTTGGCTGCATTCTAAGCTCTTTTGTCTTCCGGTATATTGCATTCCAAGCCCTATGAGCTTCCAATGTAGCTGCTGCTAAGTCCTGTGTGATCCTGACTGCAGCTCCACGATATTTGAACTGTGTCCTTCTGGCTGCTTGTAATATTTTCTCTTTGACTTGGGAGTTCTGGAACTTGGCTATAATATTCCTGGGGGTTGGTTTTTGGGGATCTCTTTCTCTGGGGGATCAGTGGATTCTCTCCATTTCTATTTTGTCCTCTGCTTCTAGAATATCAGGGCAATTTTCCTGTAGTAATTCTTTGAAAATGATGTCAAGGCTCTTTTCCTGATCATGACTTTCAGGTATTCCAATAATTTTTAAATTATCTTTCCTAAGTCTGTTTTCCATATCAGTTGTTTTTTCAATGAGATATTTCATATTTTCTTCTAATTTTTCATTTTTTTTTTTGTTTTGGGAGTATTGATTCCTGATTTCTGGTAAATTCATCAATCTCCCTGAATTCTATTCTTTGTCTGAAGGATTTGTTCTCCTCAGAGAGTTTTCTTATCTCTTTTTCCATCTGGCCAGTTTTGCTTTTTAAAGCATTCTTCTCTTCAATAACTTTTTGAACTGTTTTATCCATTTGACCTAAGCTGGCTTTTAGCATGCTATTTTCTCCAGCATTTTTTTGGATTTCCTTGACTAAGCTGCTGACTTCATTTTCATGTTTTTCCTGCATCTCTGCTTTCTTTCCCCAGTTTTTCTTCCAACTCCCTGATTTGATTTTCAAAGTCTTTTTTGAGCTCTGTCATAGCCTGAGCCCAATTTCTGTTTTTTCTTGGAGTCTTTAGATGCAGGAGCTTGTGCCTCCTCATCTTCAGACCGACTATTTTGATACTTCTTGGGGTCATTTGCAAAATATTTCTCAATAGTCTTCTTTTTGTTTCTCTGCTTGCTCAATTTCCCAGCCTGGGCCTGGTTTGGGGGTGCTTCCTGAGCTTTTGGGACACTCCCACAAGGGTCTCAGTGTGTGAGGCTCTGTCCTCACTCCTGGTCTGTGAATGACTATAAGCACCTCCCTCTGCCACAGGGCTGAGGTGGGGGGCCTAGACTGGGATCAGGATCTGAATGTGTTCAGAGCCCCAGAGTCCTGTTCCAGGGGCAGAGGACAGAGCTCGGAGCTCGCAGTTTCTCTTCACTCCCCTACCTCAGCTCAATGGGCTCATGCCCTGGAGGCTCCTGCTTACCAGCTCCACCTGCTTCTGTGTCTGGCTCTGGGCTGCAGAAAGACCAAGCTGCTCTCTGTGTGCCCCGAAGGCTGGGCTCCATGTGCTCGCTCTGGCAGAGGTCCCCCGCTGTTCCCCCACTTTGTTCCCAGTACTCCTTGGGGTGTAGCTCTGGAGACTCCCCTGCTGCTATGAGCCTCGGCTCCCAGCGCCCTGGGGCTGCATCCCGGAGGCTGAAGTTCTTTGGCTCTGGGGGGGCCACCCCTCTGGCAGGCCGCCTCTCCAATCCTGGGGAGCAGAGCCTTTCTGCTCTTTTCCAGGTTACCTTGAGTGGGAGAACTGCCTCACTGCCTCACCTTTATGGGTTCTGTCTCTCTAAAGTTTAGTTAGAGTCCTTAGGTGGTGAGTTTTATCAGAGAGCTCCTAAGACTGGATCCCTTCTTGTTGCCATCTTGGCTCCGCCCCCCAGTAATACTATTTCAAAAATACCATGTCTTTTAGCTTTAGTTCTTCCAACTGTTTGTCAATTCTTTATTTTCCTTTTTATTTATCTTTCTCTTCTAGTTACCCAGCATTAAAATCATCTGCTGTTATTGTAAAAAAAAAAAGAAAAAAAAGAAATGTATCCTAAGGAGGTCATTGATAAAAAGAAAGGTCCTATAATATGCCAAAATATAATAGCACTTCTGTGTAACAAAGAATGGAAATAATTATGCCAGTTGATTTGAGAATATTTTAAACAAATTGGTACATGAACTTAATGTAATATATTACTGTGCTAAAGATTTTCATGAACTGATGCAAATGAAATAAACAGAACCACAAAAACAAAACACACCACATAATTGCTATAATAATAAAAGCAAAAAAACCCCAGCAAAATAAAACTGAATTCTTCAAAATTATAGTGATAAAATTTGACTTCAAAGAAACAGATAATACCTCCTTCACTTCACTATTTTTTGCATAGGTGGGAGGACCATGGAAATGGAACGCTGCATATAATGTCAGACTTTTGATATATTGGTTTGCAGAATGTTTTATCCCCCTCATTTATTTACCATGGCGGATGGTTCTTTGGGAGGAGTTAAGACAAGAAATATGTGGAAATATAGATGATATAAATATCAAAAGCTCTCAGTACAGTTTATTTTTTGAAAACCAAAATATATATAACTACGTTAAAAATGACAAAGGGTTATGTGAGAAGCAGCATAACAGAATAGAATGAATGTTGCAATTTTAGCCAGAGGGTCTTCCCGCAGTTTTTTTTTTTCATCTTTTAAGCCCTCTTCATTGCCCTCATCTTGATTTGATTTGAAGGTGACACTAGGTTCTAGAATGTAACATCCTTGAGGGAAAGGAGAAATTTTTGTCTTTGTAATCTAAAATTTCTTAAGGTGCTTGGCACTGAATTGATATTTAATAAATGTTTATTGACTTTAATTAGAGTCTGTGGGAATGAAGTACTTATCTACTAGAGAGACATAGTAGATGGATAATACATTGGACCCAGAACTGAGTAGGAGGAAGATAATGGGCTAAATAACATTTGGGGAATTGAGCAGTAAGTTCAGTAAGCTCAAACTCCTTCCTAAAACAAAACCAGTCTTTTTTAATATTGATATTAATTGCAGATTGTGCTAAGAATCATGTAATATTAACTTCTCCAGATTCAAAATTATGGGTAATGTAAAAGGTGGTAGAGTAATAAGATAAAGATAGTAACAATGAATTGTGCATAAAATGTAGCATAAAACATAGCACAAAAGATATTTGATTAGAAAGGGAGGACTGATTATATAGCAAGAACAAGGAGTTAGTAGCCTACTTGCTACACTGTTCCTGTCATAATCTTAAGAGACTGATGTCCCATGGAGGTTTAATGGAACATACTTTCAAGAATATTACAATACTTTGACGTATTAGAGGTCATAATGTACTTTTAAAAATTCTTTGCAAGGCAGTGAAGTTAAATGACTTAACCAAGGTCACACAGCTAAGTAAGGGTCTGAGGTCACATCTGTGCCCTGAGGGCTGGGCTCCACGTGCTCGCTCTGGCAGAGGTCCCCCGCTGTTTCCCCACTTTGTGCCCAGTGCTCTCATGGGTGTAGCTCAGGAGACTCCCCTGCCGCTGTGAGCTGGGCTCCCAGTGCCCTGGGGCTGCCTCCGGGAGGCTGAAGTTCTTTTGCTCTGGGGGGGGCCACTCCTCTGACCCCAGGGAGCAGAGCCTTTCTGCTCTTTTCCAGGTTACCTTGAGTGGGAGAACTGCCTCACCGGGTCCGGTCCCTCTGTGGGTTCTTTCTCTCGAAAGTTTAGTTAGAGTCCTTAGTTTCAAGTTTTATCACAGAGCGCCGAAGACTGGATCACTTCTTGTCACCATCTTGGCTCTGCCCGAGGTCACATCTGAACTCAGGTCCTCCTGACTCCATGGCCGATACTCTATCCATTGTGCCACCTAGCTGCCCCCATAATATACATTTAGACTTCCCCGCATTGAAACCATAGATCTTATGATATGGCAACTTCAAGAGAAAGAAATAAGAACAGAAACTTATGTTAGTGTTTTTTTTAAAAAAACACAAAACAATTACTTTCCACATGTTTCCTAAAATCAGAACATGCTTAGCTTTATACTTTATGACTCCACATCTATAGTATACATATTGAAGTGTTATAAGTTCCTTAATTATCAGTGACTTAATTTTGTTTTCAATCCTGTACCTTTTGAGATGCCAGTATAGTGTCTTACATATTTTGTATAACAAGTGCTTAATTTTTAAATCGAAATGAATACTTTATAGAAGGTTGGTGTCTTCACAACACACCCCTCAATTATTTTCAACTTGGGATGAAAACAAAAAGGTATTTCCTCCCCAGGTGAACTGAAAACTCATTTAACCTAGTTAATACTGAGTGTTTCCATTAATTAAGGTTTTATATAATATTGTATTTGGTATATAATCTAATTTTTTGATTCTATTGTCTTTAATAATAATAATAATATGTAATCATCTTTTGAAAAGCACATTATATAAGTTGCAATATATTAGTTCAAATAACAATTTCTATTACTTTGTAAAATAGGAGATACTGACATTTACTTAGCAATTATTTGAGTGTCTTGCTACATATAGGATACTGTCTTACAGCTACAAGCATAAGTATATGTGTTTTGAAACATCAGACTGGCATTCCTTATAATTCAATGATATTCCAACGTATTCACATACCATAAGTTTTTCTATTTCATAAATCAAACATGGTTTGTTTGCTTCTTTCTTTTATAAAGAGTTGTTATATGTCCATACTGTATTTTAAATCCTTTTCAAAAAATTGTAAAGTCCTACATTTTCATATTCTGTAATATTTTAGACCTTACAAAATAGAAAATGAATAATGAATATCAAGAGATATTTAGCATTCATTTTATTTAAAATGCTTTGTAAATACTAGGTAATTTTATGTCAAAGTTATGGATTAATTTTTATGCTTTTCTATGTAGCTTATATTACTATATAGAGTGATTTTTATAAATCATTCAGCAAGCATTTATTAAATGTTTAGAGTGTCAGATACTACACTGAGTGCTAGGGATACATAGAAAAGAAAAAACCAGTTCTCTACTTTTAAGGGGCTTATGTTTTAATAGAAGAGACAATATGTAATTAGGTACATACAGAATAGATTGGAAAGTGACTTCTTTAACAGCTAAGGGTACTGGGAAAAAACCTCTTGGCATAAGGTATCTAAGAGCCTGAGATGAGGGAAAACATTCCAGGAATGAGGGATCAGCCACTTCAAAAGCACAGAGATAGAAAATGACAGAATGCTGTGTTCTTTGCAAGGAACAGCAAGTTAGTCCGACTAGCTGGATTGTAGTGTGTGATTTTGTGTGTGGGGGGGGGATAAGATGTAAGAAATTGGAAAGATAGGAAGGGTTCAGGTTATGAAGAGCTTTAAATACCACACTTAGGGAATTTGCATTTGAACTTGGAGGTAATAGGGAGCCACTGGAACCTGCACTTTAGAAAAAATCACTTAGTAAACATGCTATAGCCTTATAACTGTAGGAGGTGGGATAGACACATATATCAATTTACTCAGTAAGAAAAGTCAGAGTAGAGTTTTTCTTTATTATCCAAGTATACTCTGTTAGCAACATTCCCTTACATTTACTTTCTAGTAAAAAAGGAAAAGACTTGAAGTAGAGAGATTAATTTGGAGACTATAATATTAGTCTACTGGAGAGGTGATGATTGTATACATTTTTTGTAAATTACAGAGAATTTATATCTTATAGGGTATGGTGAGGCAAAGATCCATAGGGCTAATTAGGAAGCTGATAAAATAGTTTAGGTTTGACTTAATGATATCTTAAACTTTTGGGAGGATGGCCACGTGGAAGAAAAGGATGAATCTTAGATAGAATCTACCAACTTTGGCAAATGGTTGTAGAGGTTGAAGGTGAATGAAAAGTGGAGAATGACTGAGGTTTTGAATCTCAGAAGATGAAAGGACAGTGACACCCTCATCAGAAATAGATAAATTAGGAACTAGGTTTGATTTAGAGGGAAAATAATGAATTATAGTTTAAAATGCTTATAATAAGGATGTTTGGCAGTAGAGATATCTCATAGGTATTTGGCATTGTATGGAACTGTGAGTTTAGGAAGGAGAATTAGATTGGAGTGGTAGACTTAAGAATCAGCTGCATAGAGATGCCATTTGAACCTTTTGTAACTAGTGAGATTGAAATTGTATGGAGAGAAAAAAAGGGTTTAAGAAAGAGCTTGGATGGTAGCACTTTGGATAGAGTACTAGACCTGGAGTCAAAGAAAACTCTTCCTGAGTTGAAATCCAGCCTCATACACTGTCTTCTTATTGCCAGGCTGATAGCCATATTTACTATATTACTAGCTATCTCTATTATTGTTCTTCAGTATTGTTATAGGACTTATGATCTTTTTTTGATGCTTTTTTATCTGTCAGGCAGAATGCCTTAAGGAAGATAACTCATGAACTGACATGGCCTAGAAGCAGATATTTAGCATATTTATGAAGATTTTAGTGATACTTAAAAATCTGGAGCAGTAGGTGCTGTATACTTGTGCTGCATTGAAAATACTGAAATTCTGCTTCATTGCAAGGAATTTCTGCCAACTCATTGTTCTGTTAAGCAGGCATGGTGACTAACCTTTTTTACATTTAATCTTAAATCAAACTAAAAGATTGCAGCAAAGCTATCCAGCTTATTGGGGGAGTGACTTTAATTTTGCAATATTATCTCCTCTTCAAAGGTCATGCCAAAAGAATACAAGCATTAACAAGTCTTGCCAAGCTAGCTAGACAGGCTTAGAGTACAGACTGGAGGAGAAGCCGAATGGTTTAGGGGAAAGCACACTAGATTTGACCTAGGAGGCCCAAGTTTGAACTCTTCTTCAGATAGCTCCCTCTCTACCCTATAAGCTAGTCATTAATTTCTCTGGACCTCTGTTTTCTCATGTGTAAATTGAACTATTTTCCTCACAGGATTGTTATAAGGAAAATATTTGAGTTTTTGTAGGACATGTTAACAATTAAAACTTTTTCACCTCCTAGGCTACATTGTTTAAAATTAATGACCCAAGTTTTGTATTGTTGCTTGCCAATTTGATGGCAAATTAACATTAAATGTAGTACTCGAATAATAATAAATTGACATAACATTTCATGTTTATAAAGTGCTTTCCTCATAAAAGTTCTGTAAGAGGAGGTATAGAAGTATGAGGGTTAAGTATAATTATACTCACTTTTTTAGATGATGAAGTTAAGGTTGGTGACTTACCAAGAATCAAAAAGCCAATTTGAAGAACTGTGACTTAAAGTTAGGTCTTCTGACTCCAAGTACATTGGTTTTGTTTCAGGGTATTACAAGTATAAAGGAAGTGCTGAAGTCAGATGATGTAGTTACCTTGGGAAAGTGACCAAATACTTAATTCCTGCCAAAACACTTGTCCAATGATTGGTGACTATAGCTTGGTCATTGAATAAGGATACAGCAAAGATTTTGTTTGAAAGCCATGTTGTATCTGAAAGCTGCTTTGTTATCTTAATAGTACACAATTGATAATTTGCATTAGCCATTTAGACCCCAGCATTTTTCCAGCTTTAAAAATGAAATATTATATACTAGTTGTCAAAGACAATTTTCTTTGCACTTTATTTTTTGAAGGGGTATGGGTAATTGGATCTTTGACATTTTAAGACACATCATTGGCACTGCATGTGTTTTGGAAAACTTTATGTAGATGTAAATCCTCTCAGGAAACCATTGTAATAAACAGGTTTGTATGGCATGGACTATATCACTATATTTTGACTAAAGAAGAGCTGTGTGTTCTCAGACTTATTAGTACATACATATATATATATATATATATATATATATATATATATATGCACACACACACACACACACACATATATAAAAGCTTGCTTTGTAAGCATCCTCAGAATGTTGAGTTTTTCAGTTTGAAATTGCTAAAATGAATTTTAAACTTTAAGCTAGGGAGATTGATGACATCTTTTTTGGAGAGTTGAGGTGATGGGGTAGCTGGCATGTTTGATTTTATTGGTTTGGGGTCATATCTATAAATTATCTATTGTAAATGACTTGATATGGGTTGATGTCAGAGACCAGCTCCAAAACCATGATGCCATGCTGACCAATTCAATACAAGTTATTTTTACTAATTTTTGAAATCAGAAAATTAACATTGAGCATCTCTATAATCAACTAAACTTGCTTAGCAGCTTAACTAACTTAATTATGTTATGTTTCATTCTATTGTTTTGGTCTGGATGTATGATGGTATGTGTATGGGGAGATTTTCATGTTTAATTTATAAGTCATAGGTTTTCCTGACTCCTGGATCTGCTTTCTGTCTATTCCACTCTTTTACTTCTCACATTAATGAGCTACAATTTAACCTTTTCATTATTGTTGGACAGTCGGTACAGTGGATAGAGCACTAGTTTTTAGAATCAGGAGGACGGGAGTTTGAATCCAGCCTTAGACATTTACTAGCTGTGTGATCTTGGGCAAGTCACTTAATCCTGATTGCCTCACATCCAAGGCCATTTCCAGTTGTCTTGATTCATATCTGGCCACTGGATCCAGATGACTCTGGAAGAGAAAGTGAGGCTGGTGATTAAACACAGCACCCTCACTCAAATCCACTTCTTGAGCCTGTCATGGCATTACCTCCGTGATGTCATGGTCTTCTGGAATTATTATTGGACAATTGAATTCTTTTTTCAAATGTAAGACCTATATAAGAAAATCTTTGGGGAAAAAATTTGAAAAAAAAATATTTTTTAAAGTGTTGAACTTAAAGGGAGGAATACCTAAATTCCTTTCCTGCCTTAGGCATCTACTTTCAGTGTAACTGTGGGCAAGTTATTTACCTTCTCAGTCTTTTTTGTTTGATTAGTGATGTTGGGGTACTACCTTTCAGGATCATTGTGAGGACGTGGTGGTGGTAGTGGTGATGGCTGATAGTTACATAGTGCTTACTATGTGTCAGGCACATAGTGCTAAGTACTTTACAATTATCTTATTTGTTTCTTACAACAACCCTGGGAGGTGGATGCTATTATTATCCCCATTTTACAGATGAGAAAACCAAGGGAAAGAGTAAGTGACTTTCCCAGGGTCACATAGCTATTAAGTTTCTGAGGTAAGATTTGACTCAGTTCTTCTTAATCCCAAGTCCTGTGCTCTATTTACTTTATGGAATGTTTTGTAAACTTTAAAGCCCTATATAAATGCTACTTATTTTTAAGAAACTTTTGCAGGTTGTATTCCTAATGAGATAATTTTTGGATCAAAAGATAAGGTTTTTGGTACTTTCATTGTTATATTGTCATACTTTTAGACCTTAATAAAGTTTTTATGTTTTCACTTTAGCTTTCCTAATATTATTCTCATTCATAATTTTATTTAGCATTTAAGTAAATACTTCTAATCAAATGCTTTTGATACTGTTCCCTTTTCCCATAGGATTTGGTGCAGTGGAAAAATTTTTAGTGGAATACAAGAGTGCTATGGAAAAGAAGCTGGCAGAGTACAAGTGTAATACCAATGAAGCAATTCAACTTAAATTAGGTATGCTAAATTTTAGATGTTCTAAATTCTGTGCTCTTTGAATATGTACATTTCTTAAGAGTTGCTTATTTCATGTTGAGTTAGAATTCATTTGTGGATGAGCTTTTTTTTAAGGTGGTTTTTTTTTTTGTAAGGCAAATGGGGATAAGTGGCTTGCCCAAAGCCACACAGCTAGGTAATTATTAAGTGTCTGAGACTGGATTTGAACCCAGGTACTCCTGACTCCAAGTGCTTTATCCACTACGCCACCCAGCTGCCCCTATGGATGAGCTTTTTAACTTTTATACATATAACTTTCTATAGCTTTGGTTCACAGCTTTCTACTTTGACAGAAATGAATCAGTTGTAGCCACTAATTCAGTTAATATAGAAATAAGGTAAATATGGAATATAGAAAAAAGAAATAATAGGGGATTTTAAATATTGCTAAGTGAAGTCACTAGCCTTGGTTATAACTGTAGGAGGTGGGATAGACACATATATCAATTCACTCAGTAAGAAAAGAAGTCAGAGTAGAGTTTTCTTTATTATCCAAGTATACTCTGTTAGCAACATTCCCTTACATTTACTTTCTAGTAATCAAAAGTACATGGGACATTTGGTTGGCATGAATTGTTCTTTATGAGCCCCCCTCCTTGATCAAGAAACTTAAAATCTATCAGAAGGATGTACATAGATAAGTAAATAAAATGTAATTAGAAGAAGAGAGTACTAACAACTTTATTATATGGAGTTGAACTAGAAGAATCAGGAGAGATGTATGAAGAATCACCTGAACTTTGAAGGATTTTAAGAAATGGTGGTAAGGAGGGAATACATTTTTGAGATAGGGAATAGTCTGAGTGAAGGTACAAAGAGAGGAGTGTCAAGTTCAGAGACCAATAATATAATAGGCCAGTTTATTTGTAATTTAGAGTAGAAGAAGGGTAGTGATGTGGATTAAGTTTGGAAAGGTAGAGTGGAGCCAGATTGTGGAGGACTTTAAATGCCAAAATGAGAAGTTTTATCAGCCCAGAAACAATAGGAATCCACTGAAGATTTTTTGAGCAGGGGATTGATATATTCAGACTTCTGCCCAAGGAAAATTTATTTTAGCAATTTAATGGAATATAGAGTGGGAAAAGAGCAAGGAAGCTTAGGGAATAATTAAGAAGCTCTTAGAGTTGTCTTTGGGAGAAATGATTAGAGCATTGTAAGTGGAGGAGAAAAAGGAATAGATGGATTGGATTTAATCAGTTGACAACTGATTGGAATTTAAAGAATTGAAGAAGAGGAAAGATTAAAGGAATTACTTTGAGGTTACAAAAATCAGAGAGATAATTAGGAGACTGATGATCCCATATAAGAATAGAGGAGTTTCTCCCTTAGTTCTTCTCCTAGCTGTCTTTTTGTTCCTTCTTAATCTCTTGCTGATCTTCATGCACTTCATGTCTGCTAATTGTGGGTTAACTAAGGCTTTGTCCAGAGCTCTTATCTCTAATACCTCTATACTTAATATTCTATATTGTTTTGTTTGGTGGTCTCAAATCTACTTATCCTGTCTAACCTCTCTCCTGATCTCTAGTATTGTATCTCCGACTGTAGACATTTTAAACTTAACATATTCAAAATGGAGCATCTTATCTTTTTTTCTCCAAACTCTTCTTTCTGTTTTTTCTATTACTTTCGAGGCTACCACCATCTTCCTGGTCAGCCAGGCTGACAGCTTTGGTGTCATCTTCTACTCCTCATTCTCACTCCTTAGTTCCAATCTGTTGCCAAGTCCTCTTAACAGCTCATATCCACTGCTCCCTCTCCTCTAAGACTCCTGCCATCGTGGTGCAGACCCTCATCACCTCATACCTAGATTATTGCAGTAGTCTGCTTGTTTGTTTATCTTCCACTCAGATCTCAAATTGATCTCCTAAAATTCAAGTCTGACTATGTCATGTCATTCTTAAACTTCCTGGCTTCTTATTTTCAGAATTAAATATAAAGTTCTCTAAAAGGCCTTCATAGCCTGGTCCCTTCCTGTTTTTCTAGTAATCTTATGTCTTACTCCTTACCAGATACTCCATACTTTAGTGATAGTGGCCTCTTTTGCTATTTCTCACTTACAAGACACTCTTCCCAACTTTGGGAATTTTCACTGACTATCTTCCAAGCCTGGAATGCTCTGCCTCCTCATCTCTGCCTCTTGACTTCCCTGACATCCTTCAAGAATTAGGTAGAATCTTACCTTCTGCAAGAAGCTTTTTCCAAACCCCTTTATATTCTTTTATACTTGTGTCTTCCCTCTGAGTTTATTTATCTTTATCTTATATTCATCTTGTTTATATGATTATTGGCATGTTTTCTCCCCTCCCAATTAGACTGTAAGCTTGAAAGCAAGAACACTTTTTTGCCTTTTTTTTTTATATTCTCAGAGCTTAGCAAATGCCTGATACAGAGCAGAATCTTTCAGGTTTTTTTTTTCTTTTTGCAAGGCAAATGGGGTTAAGTGGCTTGCCCAAGGTCACACAGCTAGGTAATTATTAAGTGTCTGAGACTGGATTTGAACCCAGGTACTCCTGACTCCAGAGCTGGTACTTTATCCACTGCACCACCCAGCCGCCCCTAGAGTAGAATCTTAAAATGCTTGTTATCTTAACTATAAAATCCTATCCAGCTCTAAATCTATATTTCTGTGAACCTTAAGAACATATAATTTCCTGGAATATACTTGACTTAGGAATTTAGCTCTTACCAGTAGCAGATTAGAGCACATCTGTAATTTAGATTTAAGAGATTTGCTTGAGGCTCAGAAAAGTTAGCTGACATCGCCATCTTTATAGAACTAGTAAGTCTTTTGATTTGAACCCAGATCTTCATGCCTCCTGCAGATCATCCATTCTGTTATTCTTACTTGTTTGTTAAAGCAGACCTTTGGTTTCTCTAGTTTTTGGTTCTTTGTTTTTTAAAGTATATCATATTTCTTTGAAGTAATTTTATTAAGATTTTGTCACTAATTTTGACATTAAACAATGAAGATGACTACTGGTTTGCATTTTATTTTTTATTTTTAATTCAATTTATTTTTCCAACTACATAAGTAGTTTTTTTTTGGTTTATTTATTTTATATTATTACAATAATTTTGTTATAAGAGTAAACATAAACACCCCTCCCCCCAAGAAGATGAGAAACCTCAAGAATAGTGAGAGAGAGAGAGAGAGAGAAAATGTTCTTCAGTCTATGCTCAGATTCCAATGGCTCTGTCTCTGGGGTGATTTGCCTTCTTTATCATAAGTCCACCAGAGAAACTGCTTCAATATTCTTCCCACACTTGCTATTACTAGCTGTATTTCCCTCCACTCTCTTCCTCCCCACTCTCATTTATTCTATTTTCTCTCTCTCTTTTCCTACTGTCCCTGTTCAAAATGTGTTGTATCTGAGTACCCTCTCCCACACTCTCGCCTCTCCTATCACCTATTTCCCCCCCCCTTCCCTCCTCCCCCATTCCCCCTTATCCCATCCCTTCTCGTTTTTCTCTAGGGCAAGATCCTCTCTGAGCCATTTCTTTTTTTTTTTGCAAGGCAAGTGGGGTTAAGTGACTTGCCCAAGGCCACACAGCTAGGTAATTATTAAGTGTCTGAGGCCAGATTTGAACTCAGGTACTCCTGACTCCTGGGCTGGTGCTCTATCCACTGCGCCACCTAGCTACCCTCTGAGCCATTTCTGATGAGAATGAAGGCTCACTCATTCCCCCTTGCCTTCCCCCATTCCACTCCATTGAAGAAATTTTTTCTTGACTCTTTTATGAAATAACTTAGCTCCTTCTTCCTCTCCTTTCTCTTCCTCCCAGTACTTCTCTTTATCACCTATTGACTCCATCTTTTTACTATATTATACCATTATATTCAGCTCCTTCCTGTGCCCTGTCTATATATACTCCTTCTAACAGCTTTTATAAATGGGAAAGTTCATATGAATTATCAATATCTTCTGCCCATGCAGGGATGCAAGCAGTTCAGTATCATAAAGTTCCTCATTATTGGTCCTTCTCATCCACTTCCTCTATGGTTCACCAGAGTCCTGTATTTGAAGATCAAACTTTCTGTTCAGCTCTGGTTGTTTGAATGGGAAAGTTTGAAAGTCCCCTGTTTCATTGAAAGTCTATCTTTTCCCCTGAAAGAGGATGTTCAGTTTTGCTGGGTAGTTGATTCTCAGTTGTAAACCAAGATCTTTTGCCTTCCAGAATATCATTTTCCATTCCTTACAAGCCCTTAATGTAGATGTTTCCAGATCCTGTGTAATTCTGACTATAGAGCCTCAGTAGTTGAATTGTTTGTTTCTGGCAGCTTTTAGTATTTTCTCTTTGACTTGGGAGTTTTGGAATTTGGCTATAATATTCCTGGAAGATTTTCTTTTGGGATCTCTTTTAGGAGGTGATTTGTGAATTCCCTCAATTTCTATTTTACCTTCTGCTTCTAGGATTTCAGGGCAATTTTGCTGTATTATTTCTTGAAAAATGAAGTCTAGGCTCTTTTCCTGATTATGATTTTCAGGTAGCCCAATAATTTTTAAATTATTTCTCCTGGATTTGTTTTCAAAGTCACTTGTTTCCAGTGAGATATTTCACATTTTCTTCTAATTTTTGCCTTTTTTGGAATAGTTTTATTTCTTACTGATTTCTTGCAAAGACATTGGCTTCCTTTAGTTCCATTCTGCATTTGAAGGCATTATTTTCTTCAGAGAACTTTTTTTTAATCTCCTTTTCCAGCTAGCCAGTTATGCTTTTTAAGGAATTCTTCTCCTCATTTGCCTTTTGTTTTGCTTTTTCCATTTGGCCTAAATTGGGTTTTAACATATTATTTTCTTGAGTATTTTTTTGTATTTCTTTCACCAAGCTGCTGATTTTGTTTTCATGATTTTTCTGCATAGCTCTCATTTCTCCTCCCAATTTTTTCTCCACCTCCCTTAATTGCTTTTCAATGTCTTTTTTGAGCTCATCCACAGTCAGCCCATTTTCTATTTCTCTTGGAGGTTTTGGATACAGAAGCTTTGATTTTTGTCATCTGAGTATGTGTTTTGATCTTCCATGGGATCGAAGTAATTTTTTATTGACAGATTTTTCTGTTTCTTTTGTTTACTCATTCCCTCAGCCCAAGACTAATTTACAGCACTTCCAAGGCTTTGGGGTTTTTTGGGATACCCCCTAGGACATTTATTCCTCCAAGGTCTGATGCTCTCTTGCCTGTGCTTTGATATGTAGATGATCACAGGCACTACTCCCCCTCTGCCCTGGAGCTGTGAGTAGGGTCCCTGCTCTCTTAGTATGGAAGGTCAAACTGCAACCTGAATCTGAGTGTGGGCAAACAGCAGAGTCCTGCCCAGGGAGAGCAGAGAGATTTGTGCAGGCTCTCCAGGCCTCCCTTACTGTCTGTCGGCTGTGTTCTGGAGGTGCAGGACTGGTTTCTCCCAATTCTCACTGCAAGTTCTGTGGCTGGTGCTTCTCACTCCACACTCATTCTGGTGTAGCAGAGTTCTCTCACTGCCCTTCAAGCTGTTTCCCTGGTTTGCATTTTAAAGAAGTTTTCAAAGCTTTCTCTAGAGATATAGAGTTCTTTTAAAGAGCAAGAACTTCTAAGTAGGTTAAATATGGTAGCATTCAGGTTTGTACAGATTGGGGTTTTTTATGTTAATAGGGGAGACCATATGGGAAGTGTATGTTTAATATATACCAACACATGTTGCATGTGTACTTCATTTATGTACTTGATGTACTTGTAAGTGCATTACTTTGGGAACTAAAAATTAATCATTAAAACTTCTAAGCAGCCAAAAGGTATATCATAAAGTACTGTGTACATAAAATGTGTACTAAGTTTATGGAACTCAACCTTTTTACTTATTTAAACAAAATTGCTTTTCTTATTTTCTGAGTAGAACCAGATGCAGGATGGGGGAGTCTCTGGATAGGATTCCCCTGGAGATAGGCATGGAGAATTGGCAAGTTACTTAAGATAGCGATTAACTTAAGGCTAATTGACTGTCAAGGCAAGTAGACCTGTAAGACTCTCAGAGACATAAAGCATATGTTATGTAGTGTATAATGATTATAATTTAAGAAAACAGTGAAGTATTTAATTTTATTTCTGTTAAAATTTTTGACTTTTATGAAGAATAAACTTTCAGTTATCTAGAAAATTTATTTATGTGGAATAATTCATTCTGCAGTGATACCAAGACAATTTATGTCTATCCATATATGTATATTAACATTTTATATATTTGTTTAGTAAAATTTTGACTAAGATCTGCATGGCAAGTGAGGTGTTCTATTTAACTGAGGGTTAATCAGAAATATCTTTTTATTTCAGAATGATTATATTAGTTGCCTGCAGTAGCATAATATTCTGTTATTTAATTGATGTGGAAACCCCTTATACTGATTTAGATTGAAATACCATATGCTTCAGTTAGACAGTTTTCATGACTTGCTCTGTTCAGACACATTATCTGTGGATGACCTTTTACTTCAGCTAACAGGTAACTCATCAGTGAGCTTGTATTAGCCTTTTGTCATGCTAGAACTTTTATTCTGATACATCTTTTTAAGAGTATCATATCACTTAACAAAGACTAATTTTTGTGAAAGTTTGGGGTCAATATTTTTGTTTAATTTCTAAGTTTTATTCATTTAATAAATGGATGTTCCTAGCTCAATAATTCTAACCAAACCTGTTAAAACAACATCTTTATTTTAGAAGTGTAACTAATGCAAAACAATTGGAACAATGAGGAGGCCAAAAGAGCCTGAAAAATAAGCAAATGCTTGTTCTCCTTGCCTGCAGAGACATGGAAGCCAAGGGCAATTCTGGTTTAGAGTACAAGCCTATTTATGAAATACTTCAGGGAATGATGGAAAACTATGAGCAGTGTCACCTCAAAACGTTGAAATGAAGAACTTCCTGAAAGAAATTGGCATGAGATCCCTATGTACTTTTTGAAGAAATGACAATGACACTTAAGAAGATGAAGTTGGAAAGAATGTCTGGACTTGAACAAACATATAGATAAGAACTCAGTGCTAGAGGTATTACAATTTTGAGGGTATTTTGGGATTGGCATTTCAGAATAGCTTAAAGAGTATTAGAGTTCCAAAGGGATAGAAAAGATTATGGAGCATTTTTATTGAAAAGATTATGAGGAAGACATAAGCAGTTACACATATTCCTGTTTTATCTCTAAAATTTTTCTAAGAGTGTTCTCTGTATTAATTGAGAGTATCTTAGATAATTGTAGAAGACCATAGGCAGGCCACTCTTACTAGGGATTTCATGGATCAATTGAAGAATATATGACTAGAAAGGGAGTTTATTGGCACTAGAGTAAGAATGGCATGCAACATATTGAGAATCTGATTGGTGTGTTGATACTTCTAAGACAAGAAGATAAACTTTTAGTGCATAATTAGCTCCATATCCTCTATGGGGAATATTTCGAGAAAATATGAATAAAAATTATATAAGATAAAAAGGCATGGAGGAAATGTCTATACTTTGGAAATTACAGAAACATCAAAGTAACATTCAAAAGTATCTGAGTCATTGTAAGCAAAGATTAATGGTAGGATGTAAACTGCCTGAAACTTAGTACTGGTTCATTTATTGTCTTTATATACTCAATGACTATCAAAATACTGGGCACATACTAGGCATTTAAGAAATATTTATAATTGACAAATAAGTAATGATGAATTATTAGAAATACTTTGTCTTTTGGTACTCTAGGTAGATTTTTATAGGGAAGAGGATAGATGAATATCAGATTAGTAAGGATAGTATAATGAGCATAACGAAATCTTTAATATATATAATCTCTCTTTAATATTCTTTGAATAATAATAATCTAAACTTTAATCATAATTATGTTATAGACAGTTGGACTAAGGACTAAATGTCAACCTTGGGACATAGCCTTCTGTTTTCTTTCAATTAGAGAGAAGCAGGAATAATAAAGGATTAGATTATATTTTAAGCAATTTAGGATTCTTATTATTCAAAGTTTTCTTGTATATAGATGTTAACTTCTAGTTTAAATAAAGTCTCGAGGACTTACTTAAAATTATCTATGATATTTCTGTATTTATAGAATTATAGCTCTGTAACTAGAAGTGACTTCAAAAACTATTGAATCAAAACTCCTAATTATATATCATATAGAAACTGAGGCACAAGATAGGTAAAGTGACTTGCCCGAGGTCACACATATAGCAAATATAATAAAGTTCCTCTGACTCCAGAGCCAGTGTTTTCTCCTTTATACATTTAGATTGGATGAACCCAGCATTCATGGGATTTTTGGAATTTTTAACCTCATATAATGAATCAAACTGCCTTTATTTTATACTTAAAGAACTGAAACCCAGGAGACTTAAGATAATTACTCAGTAATAACATATCTGTTATAAGGCTCTAAAGTTAAGAATGCATCTTCCTTATAATAATCCAGTGAAGTAATTAGTTATAATAATATCCTTATATTACAAATGAGAATGGAATTGAGGCTGGAAGGTTATGATTTGCTCATATTCATTCAAATTGTGAGTATTTGTTGACCAAGTATTAGTTCAGAGGTGTTTCTTTTATGCCATTATCTCTTCACTCAAAGTTATAGATGTGAAGCTAGGATATAAAACTAGAATACAGGTGTCAGTGCACATTCTACACATAAGATTGTACATTCTAACTTATATAAGTGATGCAAAATGCATTTAACTGGGTCTTTTTTTTTTTTCTGGCCTTGGATCTAGAGTTAGCTGACCAACATTTTTGGGTTTAGATAATCCTGGTACCTAGTGGGGTGGTGCTGTAATCCCTAGGCTGCAGCTGCATACCATCACTGAGCACCACCTGACAAGCTGCCAAGATGGCCTAGTTTGGCAGCTCCTGCCCACAGATTTAGCCTAGTTGCAACTGTAGACCCTGGATACATTTAATTAGATCTTTAAGAGTACTACCGTTTTATTGTTTGTTCCTTTCTTGTGGGACTTAGAAATGTTATTAGGTCTTTAAGAAAGCAGCATAGAAAAATTTTGGATCTAACCAGCAATGAATAACATTATTTATGGTATATTAGCTAATTTAGAATGACCCTGTGAAATATTTTTGGGATGTTCTGTTAAAGGATGATATAAAATATTAATTATTTGGATATGGAAATTTATGATTTATTAATAAGCAAATTATTTGACTTTGAAAATCACCACAGATAATAATTAGACTGTTTGAAATTCATGACCAAAAAAATCCTTAAATACCATTTCAAGAAATCAATAATGAAAAATCAACTGGGAAATAGGAAGGAAGAGGGAGAAGAAGTATTTTAAGAGGGAAAGCAGAATAAACAAAGAATTAATCCTTTTTTAAAATTTTATTTATTTTAAGGTAGTAGAATTAAGTGACTTGTCCAAGGTCACGTAACTAGGCAATTAAGTATCTGAAGCTGGTTTTGAACCCAGGTCCTTCTGAGTCCAGGACTGGTGCTCTATCTACTGCACCTCCTAGCTGCCCCAAGGAATTTATCTTAAGCAAAATAAATCGCTGGATCAGAGAGAATGTGTATGAGGTGAGGATTCATAAGAAAGGAAGAGTAAAATAGCCCTGTCTTTGGGGTAGGGTGAAGGTAACATAGTGGAAATTTACTACTTCATTTATAGATTATGAGTGGTAGGTAATTCTTCATTTTTTTTCTTACTATCTGATTTTTAAAGTGAGTATTGGGAACAAAGAGAAGAAAGGGAAATATATAACAGTCATAACAGTGAGTAGGAGAAATTAACCCATAAAGTGGAAAAGGATAGAAGAATGGATTAGAAAACAGAATCCTTCACAGTATGTTGTTTTTCAAGAAATGTATATGATTATGATTTATATAGAGTAAAGCTTAGGAGCTGAAGTAGAATTGATTATGCTTCAGATGAATTAGAAAATCAGAAGTAGTAATAATTTCAGATTAGACATATGGTATGTATATATATATATCTTTATAGGCATTTACAAAGGAAAATTGCATTATTTTTAAAGGCTTCAATGCTTAATATGAATGCTTAGCATATAAATATTTAAAGGAAAAAATTAAATGGATTTCAGGGAGAGATAGGCAATAAAACTAATGATGGGGACCTCTATTTTTCTGAACTAGACAAATATAACAAAGAGAAAAAAAAAGTTAAGGATTTAAATAAAAATTTTCAAAAATTAGAAGTGATAGCTTCACTTTAGTACTAAATAGAAGCAGATGCAACAACCTTGTCTGTAGTTTACTCACTGCTGCTCTCTCTCTATATATATACCTTACATGGTGATTTCTTCTTTTCCTTTGACTTGAGTTATTATCTCTGTGCCAGGTCTATCTGTCCAGCCCAAGTGTCTCTGCTGAGCTGCATTTACACTTAACTAAATGCTTCTTGGACATCTTGAATTCAAGTCATCTTACTGCTCAGTTCATTCTTTTTCCTTCTAAATTCCATTCCTCCTGAATTTTCCTTTGACTGCCAAGAATATCACCTTTCTACACCCATCAGATTGCTTAATATGATAGGAGAGAGAAATGATCAATGTTGGAAGAGATATGTGAAAACTGCACACTTAATGCAGTGTTGGTGGAGTTGTGAACTAATACAGCCGTTTTGGTGAACAGTTTAGAATTAATGCACAAAGAACTATAAAATTGTGTACACTCTTTGAGCCAGCAATGCTACTACTAGGTCTGTATCCCAAAGAAATCACAAAAAAAGAGGAAAAGACCCACATGTACAAAATATTTAAAATAGCTCATTTTGTTGTGACAAAGAATTAGAAATTGAGAGGATGCCCATCAATTGGGGAATGGTTGAACAAATTATGGTATATAAATGTGATGGAGTACTATTATCCTGTAAGAAATCATTAGAAGTAGACTTCAGAAAAGTCTGGAAAGACTTTTGTGAATTGATGCTGAGTGAAATGAGCACTCAAATTGTGAGATGCTTAGCTCCTCTCAGCAGTTCAATGATCAGTGACAATCCTAAAAGACTTGTGATGGAAAATACCAAAGTATATACTATGTCCACTTTTTTAAAATAGACTGTCTATATACTATCGTGATTGACATTTTCAATATTAGGCATGTTGTGAAATAATTAGAACTAAGGGATGGGGGGAGATCCTGAGAGAAACAGCATAAAAGGAGTTTATGCTTTTCTCTGCATTCAGACACCATAGTTTTTTCTCTGGATGCAATAACAAATCTCTTTGAATTGTACTTGAGTACTGAACTCCTGAGAGTAGCTGCGTCCATCAGAGTTGATCATCTTACAGTGTTGCTGTTAATATGTACAATGTTCTAACCAGGAGGGATGGGAATTCAGGGAAGCCTGGAAGGATTTGCATGAACTGATGCTGAGTGAGATGAGCAGAACCAGAAAAAAACTGTACACTCTAACAGCAACATGGGGGTGATGTTCAACCTTGATGGACTTGCTCATTCCATCAGTGCAACAACCAGGGACAATTTGGGGCTGTCTGCAATGGAGAATACCATCTATATCTAGATAAAGAGCTGTGGAGTTTGAACAAATTTCAAGGACTATTTCCTTTAATTTAGGGGGAAAAAACCAGATATCTTATTGTCTGATCTTGTTATCTCTTATACTTTTTGGTTCTTCCTTAAAGATGTGATTTCTCTCTCATCACACCCAATTTGGATCAATGTACAACATGGAAACAAAATAAAGACTGACAGATTGCTTTCCATGGCGGGGGGGTGGGGTGAGGGGAGGGAAGTAAGATTGAGAGAAAAACTGTAAAACTCAAACAAAATCTTTAAAAAAGAAAAAAGGAAAATTATAAAGCGAAAAAAAATAAATCAGATCATCCTTTGCTTTTTTTTAGGTTTTTTTTTTTGCAAGGCAGTGGTATTAAATGGCTTGCCCAAGGCCACACAGCTATGTAATTATTAAGTGTCTGAGGCCAGATTTGAACTCAAGTACTCCTGACTCCAGAGCCAGTTCTCTATCCACTGTACCACCTAGCTGCCCCATACTTTGCTTTAAAAAAATACACACACACACACACACACACACACACACAATGTCCTTACTTCACTCAGCATCAGTTCATGCAAATCTTTCCAGGCTTTTCTGAAGTCAGTACACTCATGATTTCCTTCCGAATAATAGTACTGCAAAATATTCATGTATAAATATTTTGTACATGTGGGCCTTTTCCTCTTTTTTTTTTTGTTTTTTGTTTTTTGGAATATAGACCCAGTAGTGGTATTGCTGGATCAGAGAATATGCACAAACATCATTCCAAATTGCTTTCCCAAATGGTTGTATCAGTTTACAATTCTACCAATAATCCATTAGTGTCTCCAATTCTTAATATTGATCATTTTTTAATATTTATTCTCATTTTGTACAAATAATATTTTTTTACATTAATAAAATATTCTTAAGAGTAAATAAAATACCCCCTCCTCCCATAAATATAGACTTGCTTGAGCGATAAAGTAAAGGGGAGAGGAAAAAAATTAAAATAAAAAAATGATAGTAATAATTGTAGGTATGGCCAGGTGGCACAATGGACGGACCACCAGCCCTGGAGCCACGAGCACCCGAGCCCACATCCAGCCCGGTAGACCCAACAATCACCCAGCCGTGTGACATGCAAGCCACCTGAACCCGACTGCCCTGCAAAAACCAAAAGAAAAAAAGAAAAAAAAGATCCAAAATAAAATAAAATAGTAATAATAGTAGGGGTGGCTGGGTGGCGGACAGAGCATTGGCCCTTGAGCCAGGAGCACCCAGGTCCAAATCTGGCCTCAGACAACCAACGGTCACCTTGCTATGCGGCCCCAGGCAGGCCACCCAGCCCCATTTACCCTGCACCCCCCAAATAATAATAATAATAATAATAATAATAATGATAATAATAATAAATGTGCTTCAGTCTTTGTTCCAACACTAACAACTCTGTTGCGGGTGGATCACATTCTTTATCTTAAGTCCATAGCAAAAGTTACTTCCATATTTTTCCACCGTTGCCATTGCTGATCACAACTCCCTCCTTTTGTATTTCTCCACTACCATGTACTATATTTTCTCTCGCCTTTCACTCTGACTCTGTTGTAGGGTTGCTGAGTGGCGCAGCAGACAGATCCCTGAGCATACCACCCCTTAGGCCCAGAATCCACCTGGCCCTATGGTCCTGGGCAGGCCATCCAATCCCAGCCCCTTGCAAGAAGTAAAAAAGAAAATGTTATATCTGACCACTCTCCCACCATGGTCCATCCTCTCCTCCTTTATTCACATCCCCACCCCTTCCCCATGCTCCCCCCTCCTTCTTACTCCAGATGTCTATACCCCATTGAGTATATTTGCTGTTTCCTCTCCTAGCCATCTCTGATGAGAGCAAAGGTTCCCTCATTCCCCCTTGCCTCTCCCCTTCCATATCATTGCAATAGCTCATTGTAATAAAAAAAAACATCTTATTATGTGAAATATCTTGTACTATTCCCCCTCTCCTTTTTCTTTCTCCCATTCCATTTCCCTTTTTTTCCTATTGACTCCATTTTTACACCATATTTTATCTTCGAATTCAGCTTTTTCCAGTGCTTCAACTATAAAACTCCCTCTACCTACTCTATTTTAAACTGAGATGGTTCATATGAATATTATCAGTATCATTTTTTTATTAAAGATATTATTTGAGTTTTACAATTTTCCCCCAATCTTGCTTCACTCCCCCACCCCACCCCACAGATAGCACTCAGTCAGGCTTTACTTTGTTTCCATGTTTAACATTGATCCAATTTGGGTGTGATGAGAGAGAAATCACATCCTTAAAGAGAACAGAATTTTCAGATGTAACAAGATCAGACAATAAGATATCTGTTTTTTTTTTTTCCAAATTGAAGGGAATAGTCCTTGTACTTTGTTCAAACTCCACGGCTCTTTATCTGGATACAGATGGTATGCTCCTTTGCAGGCAGCCCAAAATTGTTCCCAATTGTTGCACTGATGGAATGAGCAAGTCCTTCAAGGTTGAACATCACTCCCATGTTGCTGTTAGGGTGTACAGTGTTTTTCTGGTTCTGCTCATCTCACTCAGCATCAGTTCATGCAAATCCCTCCAGGTTTTCCTGAAATCCCGTCACTCCTGGTTTCTAATAGAACAGTAGTGTTCCATGACATACATATACCACAGTTTGCTAAGCCATTCCCCAATTGAAGGACATTTACTGGATTTCCAATTCTTTGCCACCACAAACAAGGCTGCTATAAATATTTTTGTACAAGTAATGTTTTTACCCTTTTTCCTCATCTCTTCAGGGTATAGACCCAGTAGTGGTATTGCTGGGTCAAAGGGTATGCACATTTTTGTTGCCCTTTGGGCATAGTTCCAAATAGCTCTCCAGAAAGGTTGGATGAGTTCACAGCTCCACCAACAATGCAATAGTGTCCCAGATTTCCAACAACCATTCCAACAATGATCGTTTTCCTTTCTTGTTATATTGGCCAGTCTGAGAGGTGTGAGGTGGTACCTCAGAAAAGCTTTAATTTGTGCTTCTCTAATAAGTAATGATTCAGAACAAGTTTTCATATGACTATGGATTGCTTTGATCTCCTCATATGTAAATTGCCTTTGCATTTCCTTTGACCATTTGTCAATTGGGGAATGCCTTTTTGTTTTAGAAATATGACTCAGTTCTCTATATATTTTAGAAATGAGTCCTTTGTCAGAATCATTAGTTGTAAAGATTGTTTCCCAATTTACTACTTTTCTTTTGATCTTGATTACATTGGTTTTATCTGTGCAAAAGCTTTTTAATTTAATGTAATCGAAATCATCTAGTTGGCTTTTGGTGATGTTCTCCAACTCTTCCCTAGTCATAAACTGTTCCCCTTTCCGTAGATCTGACTGATAGACAGTCCTTGATCTTCTAATTTGCTTATAGTATTGTTTTTTTATGTCTAAGTCCTGTAACCATTTGGATCTTATCTTGGTAAAGGGTGTGAGGTGTTGGTCTAATCTAAGTTTCTTCCATACTAACTTCCAATTATCCCAGCAGTTTTTATTAAAGAGGGAGTTTTTATCCCAGTGGCTGGACTCTTTGGGTTTATCAAACAGCAGATTACTATAATCCTCTGCTGCTTTTACACCTAATCTATTCCACTGGTCCACCACTTTGTTTCTTAGCCAATACCAAACAGTTTTGATGACTGATGCTTTTATAATGTAATTTTAGATCAGGTAGGGCTAAGCCATCTTCGTTTGCATTTTTTTCATTAAGCTCCTGGCAATTCTTGACTTTTTATTTCTCCATGTGAATTTTACTTACAGTTTTTTCTACCTCATTAAAGTAATTTTTTGGAATTTTGATTGGTAGGGCACTAAACAGATAGTTTAGTTTTGGTAGAATTGTCATTTTTATTATATTAGCTCTCCCTATCCATGAGCTTTTGATATTTGCCCAGTTATTTAAATCTGATTTAATTTGTGGGAGAAGTGTTTTATAATTGTTTTCAAAAAGATTCTGAGTCTGTCTTGGCAAATAGACTCCCAAATATTTTACACTGTCTGAGGTTACTTTGAATGGGATTTCTCTTTCTAGCTCTTCCTGCTATTTCTTGCTAGACATATATAGAAAACTTGAGGATTTATGAGGGTTTATTTTATAACCTGCAACTTTGCTAAAATTGCTCATTGTTTCCAGTAGTTTTTTAGATGATTTCTTGGGATTCTCTAGGTAGACCATCATGTCATCTGCGAAGAGTGAGAGTTTTGTCTCTTCCTTCCCAATTCTAATTCTTTCGATTTCTTTTTCTTCTCTAATTGCTGATGCTAACATTTCTAATACAATATTGAATAGTAGTGGTGATAATGGGCACCCTTGTTTGACCCCTGATCTTATTGGGAATGCCTCTAGCCTCTCCCCATTGAATATAATGCTTGTTGATGGTTTCAGATAGATACTGCTAATTTTTTTTAAGGAACAGTCCATTTATTCCTACACTCTCTAGTGTTTCTAATACGAATGGATGCTGCATTTTGTCAAAAGTTTTTTCAGCATCTATTGATATGATAATATGATTTCTGATAGGTTTGCTGTTGATATAATTGAGTATACTAACAGTTTTCCTAATATTGAATCAACCCTGCATTCCTGGAATAAATCCTACTTGATCATAATGTATTATCCTAGTGATGACTTGTTGTAGTTGTTTTGCTAAGATTTTATTTAGGATTTTTGCATCTATATTCATCAGGGAAATAGGTCTATAATTTTCTTTCTCTGTTTTAACTTCCTGGTTTAGGTAACAGTACCATGTTGGTCTCATAGAAAGAGTTAGGCAGAGTTCCATCTTTCCCTATTTTTCCAAAGTGTTTATATAGGATTGGAACCAATTGTTCCTTAAATGTTTGGTAGAATTCACTTGTGAATCCATCTGGCCCTGGAGATTTTTTTTTTAGGGAGTTCAATAATGGCTTGTTGAATTTCTTTTTCTGAGATAGGGTTGTTTAGGTATTTAATCTCTTCTTCATTTAACCTGGGCAACTTATATTTTTGTAAATATTCATCCATTTCACTTAGATTATCAAATTTATTGGCATAGAGTTGGGCAAAATAATTTCAAATTATTACTTTAATTTCCTCCTCATTGGTGGTGAGTTCACCTTTTTTCATTTATGATACTAGCAATTTGGTTTTCTTCTTTCTTTTTTTAAATCAAATTGACCAGAGGTTTATCAATTTTACTGGTTTTTTCATAATACCGGCTTTTGGGTTTTTTTTTTGCTTTCGATTTTATTAATTTCTCCTTTAATTGTTAGAATTTCTAATTTGGTATTTGATTGGGGATTTTTGATTTGTTCTTTCTCTAATTTTTTTAGTTGCGTGTTTAGCTCATTGATTTCCTCTTTCTCCAATTTATTCATATAAGCATTCAGAGCTATAATATATCCCCTGAGAGTTGCTTTGAATGAATCCCATAGGTTTTGGTATGTTGTTTCATCATTATCATTATCTAGGATAAAATGGTTAATTCTTTCTATAATTTGTTTTTTGGTCCACTCATTTTTTAAAATGAGGTTATTCAGTTTCCAATTTATTCTGGGTCTATATCTCCTTGGCCCAGTATTGCATATGACTTTAATTGCATTGTGATCTGAGAGAGATGTATTCATTATTTCTGCCTTTCTGTAGTTGATCATTACGTTTTTATGTCCTAGTACATGGTCAATTTTTGTATAAGTTCCATGTACTGCTGAGAAAAAAGTATATTCCTTTCTATCCCCATTCAGTTTCCTCCATAAGTCTACCATATCTAATTTTTCTAACAATCTATTTACCTCCCTAATTTCTTTCTTGTTTGTTTTATGATTTGATTTATCTAGATCTGATAGCGGGAGGTTGAGGTCTCCTACTAGTAGAGTTTTGCTGTCTATGTCTTCCAGTAATTCTTTCAGCTTCTCCTCTAAGAATTTGGGTGCTGTCCCACTGGGTGCATATATATATTCAATATTGAAATGACTTTATTGTCTATGGTACCTTTTAGGAGGATAAAGTTTCCTTCCTTATCTCTTTTAATGCTATCTATTTTTGCTGCTGCTTTGTCTGAGATAAGGATTGCTACCCCTGCTTTTTTTTTTTACTTCAGCTGAGGCAAAATATATTTTGCTCCAACCTTTTACCTTTACTCTATATGTATCTCTCTTCTTCAAATGAGTTTGTTGTAGGCAGCAAATTGTAGGATTCTGGTTTTTAATCCACTCTGCTATTTGCTTACATTTTAAGGGAGAGTTCATCCCATTCACATTCAAGGTTATGATTACTAATTCTTTATTGCCCTCTGTGCTATCTTCGCTCTGTTTGTATTTTTCCCCTTCCCCTCTTTTATCCATATTTGGCAGTATTTTATTTTTGAATACCACCCCTTCAGTGTGTTTGCCCTCCTATATCACACCCTCCCCTTTCTTTCCCCTTTCCCTTTTTCCCTTTTCCCTTCCCTTCCTTTTATTATTTCCCCTTATTTCCCCCCACTCCCCTTCCCTTTCTCCGTCCCCCTCCCTTTTTCCCGTCCCCCCCTCCCCTTTTCCCCTTTTAATACTTGAAAGGTTAGATGTTTTATAAGTTAACTGAGTATGTGTAGGTTGACTTTTGGTTGACTTTTAGCCAAGTCTGATGAGAAGAAAATTCAGGTGTTTCTCCTCTGCTCCCTTCTGCCCCTCTATTACCATAGGTTTTTTGTACCTCTTAGTGTAATGAGATTTGTCCCATTCAGTCCCCTCCCTCCTCCCGTCTCTTTCCTGTCCCCCTTTTTAGGGAGGTGTAGTGTATTTTTTTAGATCATTCTATCTAGGTCATAGAAAATTCTGAGTGTCTGTCCCTTCTAGTTCAGTATATTCTATTGAATAGAGTCTAAATTCCTGAGGGTTATTAGAGTCTTTCTCCCAAGTGGGGTTAAAGCCAGTTACATCGCATTAGGTAGCAGTCTCATGGATAGGTCATGGATGTCCATCATTTCTGGCTAGGTATATTCTCTCTGTTAGAGTTACATTTCTCAGTATTTATGAGAGTCTCTTTCCTCCCCACCCCATGCTGGGATATAGCCAGCTTCAACTTACTGTACTTTATTTTTTTCCTTTTACTGCCCCCCCCCTTTTTTTTACCTTTTCATGTGTCTCTTGAACCTCCTGTTTGATATCCAAATTTTCTGTTTAGCTCTGGTCTTTTCATCAGAAATTTTTGGAATTCTTCCATTTCGTTAAATGTCCATCTTTTTCCCTGGAAGAGAAGGCTCAGCTTTGCAGGAAAGTAGATTCTTGGCTGCATTCCAAGCTCCGTGTTCTTCGAAATATCTCGTTCCAGGCCCTTCGATCCCTTAAAGTTGATGCAGCCAGGTCCTGCGTGATCCTTACTGTGGCTCCTTGATATTTAAATTGTTTCTTTCTGGCTGCTTGCAGGATTTTCTCTTTTATCTGATAGTTCTGGAGTTTGACCACAACATTCCTTGGTGTTTTCATTTTAGGATCTTTTTCTGGTGGGGATCGATGTACTCTTTCAATAACTACTTTGCCCTCCGATTCCAGGATGTCAGGGCAGTTTTCCATCACTATATCCTGTAATATTAAGTCCAGACTTTTTCTCTTTAATGTTTTCAGGAAGTGCTATAATTTTCAGGTTGCCCCTCCTCGATCTATTCTCAAGGTCAGTGGTTTTGTTGATCAGATATTTTACATTTGCTTCTATTTTTTTCTATTTTTTGATTTTTTTTAACTGACTCTTGCTGTCTCATGGAGTCATTAGTTTCTGTAGACTCCATTATTTTTGGGGCGGAGTTTTCTTCATTAACCTTTTCCAGCTCCTTTTCCAGTTGGTCAAATCTACTTTTGAAAGAGCTTTCCATTTGACCAATTGAGGTTTTGAGAGAATTAATTTCTTTTTGCATTTGCTCGTTTGAGGATCTGAGAGAATTATTTTCATTTTGTAATTGTCCAATTGATGATCTGAGAGATTTATTCTCCTTTTGTGTTTGTCCAATTGTACTTTCTAAGGTATTAATTGTCTCTCCCAAATTTTTAAGCTCCTTCCTTATTTCTTCCAGGAAGTCTTTCTGTGCTGGAGACCAGATTGTATTCTCCTCAGAGGTTCCAGGTCTCTCTGAGTTGGGGTCTTTCCCTTCCAGGAATTTTTCTATGGATCCACCTTTCCGCTGACCCTTCATTATGCTAAGACCTTGAGTTGTGGGGGCTGATTCACATGGGCTTGAGATCGCTGAAGGCTTTACTGAGTGCAGTTTCTCTGGCTGGCCAGTAGGAGGTGCTGGTTGACCCCCTGGGGCATCTGTGACCTTGGTTGGGAGGCCTTCTCCCTTTGCCTGAAGGGAGGAGTTGGAATTATTGAATTCTTTTGCCTTCAATCAATGGTGGGCTTTACCCTGGCCTGAGGTCATTCCTCAGCTGGGCTGGTTCTTCTGCTCACACACCTGGGCCTGAGGCAGAAGTAATTTGCCTTTGTTTGAGGAGAGGCCTCTGTGCAATGGAGGCGTGCCCTCAGAGTTTCTCAGACCTGAGAAGGCTAGGGATGGTGTCTGCCGTTCTCCTGCACCAGAACTCTTCCCCCATGCTGGTCCCCAAGCTCCAGGGGACAGCACCAACACCAGCGCCTCTGCTTCCCCGCGGACCCAAGCCCCTTTCATCCAGCCCCACCGCTGATCCAGCAGATCTGGCTCTCAGGCCCTCAGACTCCCGGTTCCAATTCAGCTGTTAATCTGGCTGATCCCAGGCTGCGCCTCCCTCGGAGCCCAGGGAGCCCAGACTCACCTGCCGGTACTCAGCCAAGGCTGCTGCGGGAGACAAATCCTGAGGTAGATCTTCTCTTCTGGCTTTTCTTTCTGGGTTTCCTGGTTCGGCTTTCTTCTAAGAGGTTTGTTTCATGTGATAGATGGGGAAGAGATCAGGAGACTTTAGAACTGTGCCTGTCTTCTCCGCCATCTTGGCCGGAAGTCTATCTTATCAGTATCATTTTTCTATACATGCAGTTCATCCTCATTAAGTCCCTCATATTTCCCCCTCTCCTCCAATCTCAATGCTTCACCTGAGTCCTGTATGTGAATATCAAACCTTCTGTTCAGCTCTGGCCATTCCAAAAGGAACATTTGAAATTCCCCTGGTTCATTGAAAGTCCATCTTTTTCCCTGGAAGAGGACATTCAGCCTTGCTGGGTAGTTCATTCTTGGCTGCATTCTAAGCTCTTTTGCCTTCTGGTATATTGCATTCCAAGCCCTATGAGCTTCCAATGTAGCTGCTGCTAAGTCCTGTGTGATCCTGACTGCAGCTCCACCATATTTGAACTGTGTCCTTCTGGCTGCTTGTAATATTTTCTCTTTGACTTGGGAGTTCTGGAACTTGGCTATAATATTCCTGGGGGTTGGTTTTTGGGGATCTCTTTCTCTGGGGGATCGGTGGATTCTCTCCATTTCTATTTTGCCCTCTGCTTCTAGAATATCAGGGCAATTTTCCTGTAGTAATTCTTTGAAAATGATGTCAAGGCTCTTTTCCTGATCATGACTTTCAGGTATTCCAATAATTTTTAAATTATCTTTCCTAAGTCTGTTTTCCATATCAGTTGTTTTTTCAATGAGATATTTCACATTTTCTTCTAATTTTTCATTTTTTTTGGTTTTGAAGTATTGATTCCTGATTTCTGGTAAATTCATCAATCTCCCTGAATTCTATTCTTTGTCTGAAGGATTTATTCTCCTCAGAGATTTTTCTTATCTCTTTTTCCATCTGGCCAATTTTGCTTTTTAAAGCATTCTTCTCCTCAATAACTTTTTTGAACTGTTTTATCCATTTTTACCTAAGCTGGTTTTTAGCATGCTATTTTCTTCAGCATTTTTTTGGATTTCCTTGACTAAGCTGCTGACTTCATTTTCATGTTTTTCCTGCATCTCTCTCCTTTCTTTCCCCAGTTTTTCTTCCAACTCCCTGATTTGATTTTCAAAGTCTTTTTTGAGCTCTGTCATAGCCTGAGCCCAATTTCTGTTTTTCTTGGAGTCTTTAGATGCAGGAGCTTGTGCTTCCTCATCTTCAGACTGAGTATTTTGATCCTTCTTGGGCTCATTTGCAAAATATTTCTCAATGGTCTTCCTCTTCTTTCTTTGCTTGCTCATTTTCCCAGCCTAAGCCTGTTTTTTGGGGTGCTTCCTGAGCTTTTGGGACACTCCCACAAGAGCCTTAGTGTGTTTGGCTCTGTCCTCCCTCCTGGTCTGTGAATGACCATAAGCGCCCCCCTCTGCCATGGGGCCAAGGTGGGGGACCCTGTTTTTCTATGGGGGGCCTAGACTGGGATCAGGATCTGAATGTGGTCAGAGCCCCAGAGTCCTGTTCCAGGGGCAGAGGACAGAGCTCTGAAGTCTCTCTCTCTTCACTCCCCTCCCCATGCTCAATGGGCTCATGCCCTGGGGGCTCCTGCTTACTGGCTCAACATGCTTCTGTTTCTGGGTCTGGGCTGCTAAAAGACCGTTGTTCCCCCACTTTGTGCCCGGTGCTCCTTGGGGTGCAGCTCAGGAGACTCCCCTGCTGCTGTGAGCCGCGGCTCCCAGTGCCCTGGGGCTGCCTCTGGGAGGCTGAAGTTCTTTCACTCTGGGGAGCAGAGCCTTTCTGCCCTTTTCCAGGTTACCTTGAGTGGAACTGCCTCACTGGGTCCCTTTGTGGGTTCTGTCTCTCGAAAGTTTAGTTAGAGTCCTTAGTTTATGAGTTTTTATCAGAGAGCTCCTAAGACTTGATCCCTTCATGTTGCCATCTTGGCCCCGCCCCTTTGTCCCTGGTATTTTGCAGATGATAGAACTAGCATGGATAAATTTACTGTGGTCACGTTTTAAGTTAGAAAACATAAGATCATAGTTTTTAGAGCTGGAATGAGCCATAGATGTTATGTAGTTTAGCCCTCTCATTTTATAAATCAGATAACTAAAACCCAAAATGGTTAAAAGACTAGTCCAGGGTCAAACATTACAAGTGGCACAAACAGGAATCATACCCAGATCCTTATGCTTCCAAATACTATTGCAATCTCAATAATCTTGTGCATTTTTAAAAATAAAAATTTTAAATGAAAAAATCTCTTTCAAGTATTTGGAAGAATTTTAAACATAATTAGAGAATGTAGACTTAGAAATGGTAAATGGTTAGTATTGTTGACTAATCATGTAGGATTTGTAAATAGTACAGCAAATGCATGTGAAAGATGCTTTTGAAATATCCAACAGAACTTGTTCTTTTGGGTTTTTTCCCTCAGGGGATGTCCTATAATATTACAGTATTTTTTTCACTAACAGTAATAATAATAACTCAAAATTGCTTTAGTTACAACTGACATCAGGAATAATATAATTCCCATTTTACATGATGAGAAGCCTGTAGAGGAAACTGGTGGTACTGGGCCTGATACTAGGAAGTCCTGAGTACTAGGTCACTGTTTCACTGTGTGATCCTAGATCCTGGGCAAGTCACTTGCTTCAGTTTCCTCAACTGTAAAATGGAGATAGTAATAGTAACAACTTCCCAGGATTGTTGTGAGGATCAAATGAGACAGGGACTGGTACATAATAGGCACTACATAAATGCTTATGCCCTCCCTCTGTCCCAGTGTAACAAAACTAGCAAGTTTCAGGGATGGATTTCAAACCCAGTTCTCTCTTGATTTCAAGTGCAGTTCACTTTCTACTATACAATACTGCCCTGGCTAACTGTTCTCCCTTCTTTTTTTTTTTTTTACTCTTCCATCCTGAAGGGAAAGGAAGTACCAGATGAAAAGGTTATTTGCCTGCAATTTTTTAAAAATCTCTATATTTGATTATTGTGATATATCATTAAAGCTAATATACTTAGGTATTTTGAGCATGTAGTATGACCATACTAAAGTTTGCATTTTATCTACCTACGAGACCCTTGAAGACAGTGTTGATGTCTAATCAATGCTAGTGTTGTTTCTGGCACACCTTTGTACATACAAACTGCTTAATATGCTTATATTTTGGATTACAATTTTAATTTGACATCTGTGGGATATTAATCCCCTAATGCCATTTTTTTTTTCTATGTGAGCTGTAGGAATTAGTTCCCTAAATGCCATTGCATTTTTTCTTCAGTCTGGACCTGGAACTCAGTTCTGTTTCTAGTATCCCAGAAATGAAAGTAATGAACTAGTCCTCTGTAGTAATTTGTCTAGCCAACAGTGGAATAAGGTACTCTTTCACCTCCATTGTATCATTATGTCTTGCCTCCCAAACCATTTAAGACTCACTATCTTTGTGTAGCCCTTAGAGAGCTATTCACTTTGCTGTCTCATCATGAATCTTGTTTGGGTCTTTCCTTCCACTATCCTTACTTCTTTGACCTAAAAGCTCTAGTCTAAAATAATTGTAACAAAAAATTATATGAACATAAACTAATATAAACATTTTAATCTCCAAATATATGACCAAGGCCACTTTATTGTAAGTACTTTAAACAGTCTCCATGATGCCTTCTTGTTTGGACTGTTAGGGAGAGTAGAGGTTATACACACAGATAATTTTAAAGACCTCTACTTCTGAGAGAAAACTCAAAAAATTAGATATTTATTTTTCTTTATTCTTTCTTTCTTTCTTTCTTTCTTTCTTTCTTTCTTTCTTTCTTTCTTTCTTTCTTTCTTTCTTTCTTTCTTTGCAAGGCAAATGGGATTAAGTGGCTTGCCCAAGGCTACATGGCTAAGTAATTTTAAGTGTCTGAGACCAAATTTGAACCCAGGTATTCCTGACTTCAAGGCCGGTGCTTTATCCACTACACCACCTAGCTGCCCCTTTTTCTTTATTTTTTATAAAAAATAAAATAAAACCTTGTTAGTCCATTCATATTTTCTGGTAGGGGAAAAATACCTCAGATCTGCTGTATATTTGCTCAGGGTAGAGTTATAGTAAGTAGCAGGTAAAGAAGGGGATCATTTCATGGACTAAATCAGGTATAAAGTTTGGGACTTTGTGGAATTTTCTTGCATGTTTGAATTACTCAAGAAGGAGTGATTCCAAATGGAAAAGGAAGAGGTTCAGAACTTTTCTAAATAACTTTTTTCTTTACCTGTTTGTTAAGGATTTGAATTTTGATCAATGAAATTAAATTAAATAATTCTAAAAAGGAAATGTAATTAAAGGAGTAAGATTCAAATTGACTTGCATATCTTGAAAATCTTTAATTTAGAATTATCTATGAGATATGTATACCTTTGAATAGTGGAAATCCTTAATATTTTGTCTGCAAATGATACTGTGCAAATTGCATCAAATCTTGAAACATTTTGAAAGTCACATACATGAGATACATAATAATATAATATAAAAGAGTTAGACCTAAGTAGTCACACAGGAAAAAACCAAATGAAGAGTGCTATTTGTTTAGACTGAGATATACACACACACACACACACACACACACACACATATGTGTATATATGTGTGTGTGTGTATTTTATATATATAGAGAGAGACAGAGAGACAGAGAGATAGAGAATGGGAATAAATGCTTGTGGCATGCATATATGTGTGTGTGTGTGTATATATATATTGCAAATAGATAATTGCTAGACATAACAAGTTGGGCATGGGGTAAATTAGAAAGAGAAGAGGCTGAAACTACATACTTTGGAAACTCACAGTTAGTTTAGACTCCTCATCTCTCTGAAACAAAGGCTCATTTTTCAGAGCAACTTTCTTTCCATGATCTTATGTGACTTTGAGACAAGGAATGCTATAGTCTTTGAAGAATTAGGATAAAGAGGTGAATGGTGAGTGTGGTCAAGCTCTCACTTCTTCCTAAAGAGGAAATCTGGAGAGGTGGCAAAAAGGGCTTCTGCCAGAGATATGTATAACCAGAAAATTGGACTGGTACATGGCAAGAGGAAGGAATGCTCTAATAGACATTGTGTCTTGGTACGTTAGGAGCCCTCCAGGATGCATCAAGCACATTGATTCTTGGACTAGTGTCATGGACACTTGGGTACATGGTTAATAAGCATGAGTGAGTTATAAGGGATTATCACATTGAAGAGATCACAACTATATTAATAGTTTATATTCTGAAATATAACTTAAAAGAATAATTATATCTTAATTGTTCAAGAGAACAGTGAGGTGGAAAGAGTGCCAGCCCTGGAGATAGGACTCATCTTCCTAAATTCAAATCTGACCTCAGACTCTTACTAGCTGTATGACCTTAAGTTAGTCACTTAGCCCTGTTTGCCTCTGTTTCCTCATTTGAAAAATGAGCTGGAGAAAGAAATGGTAAATCTCTCCTGTATCTTTGCAAAGAAAACCCCAAAAGGAGTCACAAAGAGTTGAACATAATTGAAAAACAATTGAACGACAGTTGTTCAAGAGGAATGATTTAGTAGACACAGCAATGCATGATTGGACTTACAAACCAAAACTAATTTATCCTTTATTTTTTCTTAGTAACAGAACTGATTAATCCTCATGAATAGCAAAGTTATAATAATGCTATTAATTGTAAGTAATTATCTTGGTTTATTGATTTGAGGCATTGAAAATTAAGTAGATTCGTAAATCTTATGCCTGACTTCTTAGGAGGCTATAAGAAAATTTGGAAACCCAAAATGCAATTGCTTTCTTACCAGATCTTTTCTCCCTTGTCCTTTACCTTCTTTCTAGTCATCAGTGTTCTCAGGTTTTAACTGGAATTTGAATTGGATTATCTTCTTTCAGTAATTTACTTAAAATTTAGTGGCATTTGTAGATTCTTCATTATTAAATAATAGACCAATAAAGTCTTTCCAAAGATGTTAAAAAGCATTCTGCCCCATTCCTAACAACTAACTGTTGACTTAGGTTTGTTATTGTTGAATTAGAATAAAAAATACAGAGGTCTTATAACTACTGTCTAAGGCACTTACAAATCAATCAGGCAGGCATTATTATAGCTCCCAAGCAGTGATTTGGGATGAAAAGTAAATAAGCTGGAAATCATAGTTAAAAGAGATTTTTTTTTATTATGGGAACAGTTGAAGGAAAATCATAATTTTTCAATACAAACCACATCTATTTAGTCCTCAACCTTTCGTGATGCTTCTTGTGTGACCTAAGAAAGGAAATATGTTGCATAACTTTTGACTAGCCTGTGTATATACTTTCTTCCAAATCTGTGCTGTGTGTGTGTGTGTGTGTGTGTGTGTGTGTGTGTGTTGGAAAGGGTAGAAGTTGCAATAATGTCAGACATATACATATATACACACACACACACACACACACGTACATACTAAATGGCACATATATATGTATGTACTAAATTGGACCTCTTAGCTAGGCAGCTAGATAGCCAGGCAGCTACATACTACAGTGGTTAGAGCACTAAATTTAGTGTTAGAAAGACCTGAGTTTAATTCTAGGTTCAGACATCAACTTGTTTTAACCTGGGCAACTCATTTAACTTATTTTTATCAGCTTCAGTTTCCTTATCTGTAAAACAGGGTTGTTGTGATGATCAAATGAGATATTTCCAAAGTACTTTTCAGACTTTTAAGTGCTTTAGAAATACTAGCTTCTGTCATCACCTCCCCCATCACCTTTACCCATGTAGATAGTCTTTAAATAACTGATTTGAGAGAGCTCTTTTTAATGCAGAGAAAATGTCTTGAGATAATAAAGCAAGTTCTCTGTTTTAGTCAGCCAAGAAGCATTTATTAAGTACTATCTATATATCAGGCACTTTGCTAAACTCTAGGAATACAAAGAAGGGGAAAAGGCAACTCATGAGAACCACAAACTTCAGCTGTGTCTGACTATATAGGCAGTATTCTCAATGCATTTTCAAGGGGTAGTTTTAAATGTTTTTCTCAGTAGCAGTATCAATAAAGTAAGTATATAGCTTCCTGAAATTACCATTTTGAAAGTATGGAGTCAACTAACTTGAAGTATACTTGTTTGGGGATGAGGGAAAAATGTGTGGAAAATGGAAAGGAGTCTTCTGATTTTGTAACTATTTATATGAATACTTATAAGGAGTCTAAATATAAACAGGTGGCACTATCATTCATGAGCTAGATAACTTGTGCCTGAAATTCATAGTATTTGTATTCATTATAGAGTAACTAGATAAAAAAATGTATTTTTATATTTGTTGAATTGTAGTTACATCTAGAACAGTGGTTCTCAATGTGTGGTCTGGGAACCTCTGGGGTTAATCAGAGGATCTGCAAGGTCATTATTTTCATAATCTTACTAAAACATTTTAATTTCTAATTCCATTAAAATATTGATAGATATTATCTACATAAACAAAAGACAGTATTCAGAAATTTTAAAGTATGTAATTGGATCTTGAGACCAAAAAGTTTGAGAACCACTATTCTAGAGAAATAACTATTTTCTTTTTTTTTTAGGTTTTTTTTTTTGTTGTTTTGTTTTGTTTTTTTTGTAAGGCAGATGGGGTTAAGTGGCTTGTCCAAGGCCACACAGCTAGGTAATTAGGTAATCATTAAGTGTCTGACATCGGATTTGAACCCAGGTACTCCTGACTCCAAGGCCAGTGCTTTATCCACTGTGCCACCTAGCCACCCCGAAATAACTATTTTCTCTGTTGAACTTATAACTCTGATTCCCAAAGTACTAGATTTTGAGTATTTCAGCTTTAAAACTTCTAATGTTCAATACTGAATTGTCTCATAAAAATCCAGCTGGTTGTCAGTATAGGAAAATGTTACAAATTGGTGATTCACTGAATGGTTATAATGAAACTGTTGCTGTTCTATATGTGTTTTTCCATTATTTGTTTTTTTTTTTTTAAATAGTTCGCTTTGCTGAAGATCTTGACAGTGACAGCACAACTTTTAATCCTGAGTACAGCCATCAAATATTTGGTGATGAGTAAGTATTGTAGAAACATCCAGGCAAATACAAATAAGGCACAAACAGTTTTTCTTTAACTTCACTAAATATTGATATATAGCACAAACATATGCCTTTTACAGTTACTGATAATTTTATGTATGTTGTACTCCTTTACAAGTTTTAGGTTTTTATTTTTGGACTATAATATATGAAAAGTAAACAAGCAGATAACAGAGCCTTATTAAGAAAGGTAACCTGTAGGTAGGATATGATATGAAATCTCAGTACAATGGTAATTTCAGTTCATAAACCTGAGGTATATGGCAAGATCTTGAAATATGTTCTGATTCATCAAAAAGAATTTAAATTATATTTGATATTATCTCATATTTTTTATTCACTTGATAATGGTTTTATATAGCATTTTGATAACTCTTAAGTTAACCAAAATGTTAAAATAATTATAACATTCCTCCACCCCTTTGGAGTAAATGGAATTTTATTCTATCATGGAATTATTGTTTTTGTAAATAATTGTGCTATTATGCACAAAGAGACCTTGACTTTTTTTAAAGGTCAACTAAGAATGTGAGTCCATGATCAGTCACAGTTGTGCTATATTTCAACAATGTTTTCTGGATTGTTTTTAGTTTTATCCATTTTTACATAAATTTAAATAGTTTTATTTAACTCATTAATTGTAGCTTATAATTTTCATTATCTGTTTTAGACAGTAAATAACTTCATAATATATTCCACTTAAGTATCAATATGAATTTTTGAGTGTTTTTTTAGAAAGAATTAAAATTTTTTCCTATAAAAGTTTACCTTCTATATTTTAAAGAATTAGACTTTATCATGTAAAATTAATTATGCTTCACTTTCTAATTTCTCTCTTGAATAGATATTGTTAGAACAGTTAGAACTGTTGACTGAAAAACTTAACTGTTGTCCATTTTAAGTAATGTAAAGGAATAAATTAGTGGACTGGGAGAAAATATCTAAATTATTTTTTCCCAAACTTTGCTTGCAAACTACTTTTCACTTTCCCTCATGATTTATTATTGTCATATTTTTTTCTTCTGGCTCAAATCTCAGAGATTTTGTTGTTGTTGTGATGATGATGATATTTATTTAATTCATCTTTGCTTTTATTTATGGAAATGATGAGTTGGGGAACTAAGTGATAACTAAGCATTTGGGGGGCACATTTCACCTGGTAATCACTCAGTAGTGTCTTCTCAGTCCATTTGTATAATCCTTCAGATATTCTAAAAATAAAAAAAAAAGCATGGTGGGTTCTGTAGATGGTCAGTCCCTGATGAACTTAAACTGTAAATGGATTCCTTTGTCTATTTATTGTTCCCTTTTAGTATCACCAATATTGATCTCCTGAGTAGGACAAAAATCCTGTCCACATTCTTCTGTAATATGGAAAGAATTCTGAAACTGCCATTTTGCTTTTAAATATATTTCTAGGTCTCTCATGGCATCAAAATTTTATTAGAAATTACTTTCCACACAATTCACCTAGAAGATGGCAGCAAAGAAATTCTAATGACCCTATTTGTCCCTGTTAAAGATGTGATAATGTATGCTACCTCACCTCTTGAGTTTTTCTTTTTTCTTTTTATATAAATATTTTCCAATTATATACAATAGTAATTTCTAGCTATCATTTTTTGGGTAAGGTTTTGAATTTTACATATTTTCCCCCCACCCTACCTCTTTTTTTCTTAAGGGGGGGGTATAGGATATGGTTACTTCCCTTTTATTTAAGGCAATGGGGTTAAGTGATTTGCCAAGGTCTCACAGCTAGGCAATTATTAAGTGTCTGAGGCCAAATTTGAACTCAGGTACTCCTGACTCCAGGGCTAGTGCTCTATCCATTATGCCACCTAGCTGCCCCTTTTATAAAGATGGAGAATTGGTAGAAGGAAGCAGTACAGGTAAGGAATCGCTTTTATAATTTTGATTGGCTGAGTTCCTGGTTCAACTCTTCTACCTCTTTTATGCAGTGTGTGTGGCTACTAAAATTATTTTTACAAATATTTATATGTTTTTATAGGAACAATGAGAAAAAGCTTCCAAATTCATACTATTCATAGACAGTTAATATGTTTATTTCTTTGTTTCTCTTGGGTTCTTGATTGCTGCTTATTTTTTTTCCTTCCAGTGAAACTGTCTTCGGTTACAAGGGTCTTAAGATCATTTTGTATTATACTGCTGGTAACCTGTCAACACTATTCCGAATTGAGTATACATCTAAAGTTAGTGAGAATTTCGACTGTGTAGAGGTAAAAGCAGAAATAAAATTTATTTTTACTAAATTTTTAATTATTTTTAAAATATTACATTCCAAATATTTATAGTTGAGAGCTATTTTATTTACTTCTTGTATTGCATCTAGTAAATTGTCAGTTGTCATTTCTACTACTCAAAAAATTATGTAGCCATACTTAATAGCTGCTCCATCTGATTTCTTAGTTAACTTTTCTATATACAGTTTCACCTTGAACTTTTTTTTTTTGCAAGGCAATGGGGTTAAATCACTTGCCCATGATCACACAGCTAGACAATTATTAAGTGTCTAGGGTTGGATTTGAACTCAGGTCCTTCTGACTCCAGGGCTGTGTTCTTTCCACTGCACCACCTAGCTGCCCTGGAAATAAGGTTTTTTTTAGAAAAATTATACCTCAATAAAATAAAATTGTATTTGGGAATGACACAAAATATAATTGTAATGACCAAATTTAATTCCATAGAGGAGATAGGAAAAGGTACTGCTTTTTTTTAATGAACCTAACAAATTCAAATACTTATATAGACAAAGAAGAAAAAAGAAAAATAATTATATAAGGAGCCATCAATCTCTTTTTATTCTCTTTCATGTATAGTTTGATTTTTAGAGTATATATTAAATTTTTCCCCATATTTTCTAATTCTAATTGTTCCCCCTTTATCCCCCTTAAAAAAATAGTCAAGCCAAACAGATCCACATACTAAGTAACTTGAAAGGATAAGTCTTACTGTACAACTCTAGTCTAGTGTGTCTCCTCTAGAGAGTTGGGAACCATACTTTGCATCAGGAGGTTTCTAGATTGATGTTTGGGTATTGTGTTGGTCAGAATTTCTCAGGCTAGAAGAGTTCTTTTTCTTTACAGTGTATATTGCCCTGGAGCCTTTCACTTGTTATCATTTCACAGGCCTTCCTAGATTTCTGAGTCTCGACTTTTCAGCATTTTTTGAATGCAATAATATTACCGTATTGTTCAGCCTTTTCCTATTGAAGAGGATTCACAAAGAAAGGTTTAGTAGATTAAATATTAAGAGGTTTTTATTTTAATTATGCTGGATGATCTTTTCAAAATAATGTTGTATTTCTACTTTAAGCAGATATTACTGTGCAAATTTAACCTTTACTAACTAAATATTTTTATATTTGGCTATTACACAGATATAACCCTATTTTTCTATTTTGAGTTCTTGTTGATTTTTAATATCTTCCTTTGTCCAGTATTATCATTATCTGCCTCTATTAGCCAGTCTTAACCCTATTCTAAAAAGATTGCTTTTGATCTCTTGTGGGTTGTAGAATGAGTTAAAAACCTTTTTAGAATTAGATATAAAATGAGAATAGACAAGCTTCAAATGAGAATCTAAATGACTTTATTTCATGGAAGTGTTTGTTTTGGTTCTTCAAGAGCCTTTATCTTCCTCTGCTTGTGTTTTTTAACTCCATGTTCCAAGTTGATTTAAGAGATGGGGCTGGGTGAGGGGTGGCTAAGTGGTGCAGTGGATAGAGTGCCAGCCCTGGAGTCAGGAGTACTTGACTTCAAATCCGGCCTCAAATACTTAATAATTACCTAGCTGTGTGACCTTGGGCAAGCCACTTAACTCCATTGCCTTGCAAAAAAAAACACCTAAAAAAAAGAGATGGGGCTGGGAGGGGTTGTGGAGATTGGGGCTGGGGTCAAGATCTTTGATATCATTGGTGAGCTTAATGGTAAAGAAATCAATAACTTCCGATTGTAGTAACTACAATTAATACAAATCAGCAGCTCCTCTCAGGTTATAGTCTTAGAGGAACTGTAGTATTCATTTATATGAAGTGTACATTTATGTGCATTTAAAATTTTGATAAAGCAGGTGAGCCCAAAGGTATGTTGTGATGACTCAGTTTTTAAAAAAGTTTGTTTTTAGTATCTGGACTTGTGATTTCATTGGTATAGGGAATTCCTGGTAAAGAAACTTCCCTCACCAATTCAGATCTGCAATTTATCAGCCTTTAGGTATTGCTTAATAAAACCTTAGAGGTTATATGAATTCCTTAAGTGGACTCCATCTGCCCCATAGCAAAATCATCCTTCCCTGCAATCTACCACTTCCTGATGTGCTGCCTGATTTTTAGCCTCAGGTGAGAAGAGCTAGACCTTTCTGACCATGTGGCCTCCATCTTCTCTGTGTGCTTCCCTGAGGGAAGGCAGCAAGGGGCAAGATTGAGCAGAACAACCAGTGCAAGGGGGAACCTTTTTCTTTTTGATCTTAGACCTTCCATCTCATCTGTGCCTATCCCTTGAGAGGAAGAAAAATTTGGTGGGGAGTAGAACTTCTGCTTTGTGAGTTTGACCTGCATCTCTTGCTGCTCCATCTCCTCCTGCCTTATATCCAGCCTTTGGAAGGAAGAAAAGTAGTGAAACAGTATGTCCTATCTGACAATAATGCCTTTTATACAATATTTATCTAGCAGCCTTTGAGAGGAGGATTACTTCCATTTAATGAAAAACAGTCTCATACCCAGTTATACTCCACATGTCCCAGTGTTTCTGTAGGTCATCATCCAAATCTTATTACCTATCCCCCCACCCCCGACTTATTCTCGTCCTCTTTAACCTCCTATCCAACCACATCCCTTTCCTCCAACTCCATCCATTGTGCCTTTTCCATAGGCAACAAATTTCCCTTCATCTTAAATCTTTTCTTCTCCCATTCCTTCCATCTACTATCTCTTAATTGAAACCTGACTCCTTTGATGACAAAGTCTTCCTGATCATCCTTCCTAGTACTGGCTATATGTTCACTCATTTATTGACCAAAGCAGGGGAATTGGAATACTTTTTGACCCCACTGATCACCTTCTCCTTCTTGATACTCTCCTCTCTCCACATTTCTGGGTCTCTATCTCTCCTGATTCTCCTTCATATCTAATCACTCCTAAATCTCTTTTGCTGGATCCTCATCCAGGTTACATCTTCTAATCATATGTGTCCCACAGGGTTCTCTTCTGGGCTTTCTTCTCTTCTTCCTTTGTACTACCTCACTTGGTGATCTACTCAGTTTTCATAGACTTCACTACCATCCCTGAGTAGATGCCTCTCATATCTGCCCATCCTTGTACTAATCTCTGTTGACCTCCAATCTTGCAACTTCAGCTTCAGACATCTAGACTGGATTACAGTAGACATCTTAAACTCAACATGTCTAAAACTGGAAATGATCTCTCCTATGAACCCTCCTCTATTCCTCATTTAACTATTATTGTGGAGGACATCATCTCCAAACTCACAATCTGGGTGTCATCCTCACTATCTCTCACCTCCCATATCCAATCTGTTGCCAAGGCCTGTTGATTTACCAGCATCTCTCAAATATACCCTTCTCTTTCTTCTGACATTGCCATTACTCTGGTTCAGGCCTTCATCACTGTTTTCAAATAATAGCCTGCTGATAGGTCTTTTTTTAACCACTCTAATCCATCCTCCATTTAGTTACCAGTGATTTTCCTAAAGTGCAGGTCCAATCATGTCACCCTCCCCCACACCCCACTTATTCAATAAACTCCATTGACTCTCTGCTGTTCTCTTTGACATTCAAAATCCTACCCTTTCCTGTCTGTTCAGTCTTCTTACCCTTGATTCCTCACCTTGTACTCTTTGATTCAGTGACACTTTCCTCCTTGCTGTTCTATGACACTCCCCAATCTAGTCTTGGCATTTTCTCTTGCTTCCATCCTGGAATGCTCTTTCTTCTCATCTTCATCTTCTGGCTTCCTTTATATCCCAAAGAAAATTTCATCTTCTGAAGGAGGCCTTTCTAACCCCACTGATTTTTAGCTCCTTCTGTTAATTATTTCCTATGTATCCTGTATATAATTTGTTTGTACAGATTTGTTTTCTTGTTGTGTCTCCCATTAGATTGTGAGTTCCCTGAGGATTGTGATTATCTTTTGCTTCATTTTGTATCTCCAGTACCTGGTGCATAGTAGTTACTTAATGAATGTATGATAGCAGAGCAATGTTTATCAGTGTCTAGTACAGTTCGGGAGACTTGCTAAGCACAATAAATGCTTGATGATATAAAAATAATTTAATGCTCTTGATACATGTCCTACCTAGGTAACATTTATTTTATGTCTGTGTTTATGCAAAAATATAACAATGTTTATTGACTGACCAACCTAAATGATACAGTAAATATGTATCAGAGGGGATTGAACTTGTTCTAAGTTAACTTCTTAACTGTTGTTTATATATAGTATGGGAGCTACCTCTATTTTGAAAAGATGTAATCCTAAATTAGCTAGCATTTATCATAGAAATCTTATTAATATGTAGTTTTCCACAATTAAATGTCATTAAATCATCCAAACCCAAGTCAAGTTAGTTATTCTTTTTAAAGTGGTATTGGTATTTATCCTCATGAAACTTGTTGTCTATGGGCATTTTTTTTTTTACTTGTAGGGCTAACTGAGCTGAATTGATTTCTTTCAAAAGAAATATTGACTTAATTATTGATAAATCTTTCAAATATTGTATACAGTGAAAATAGCTATGTATTTACATTGGCTTCTAATTGTTCCATGCTTGAAAACCTGTTTTTTCCATTTAGAAATACATTTTCCCTGAGAAATCAATGTTCTTTGATTTTAAGTTATTTTATAGAATGTCATTCCCTTCTGGTCAAAAACCATTTAAATGTGTTCAAACATTCCCTTTGCCATTTCTTTTACTTTTTTTTTTGAAGGTAAGAAAGAAAATCCAGAGTTAGAGTAATTTGTTAGTGGTTCTTTAGACATTGTATAAGCTTATATATTTTTTCCAGTATTTGAGTTATCTTCTTTTGTATAATTATATAATATGTCACCTAGACACATCAAGACCATTAAATTATTTTTATATCATCAAGCATTTATTGAGCACTTAGCAAAGTCTCCAGAACTGTACTAGGCACTATTGAAAATGTAACAAAACATGGCCCTGCTATCATGGAATTTATAATCTTGCTAGGTGAGAAGAAGACACTGATCTATATCAAACTAGAGAATACTTATTGGTGAAATTGTGATATCTACTACTAGGAGAAACTGCTATAATTAAAAAGCTTTTTGATACAGATGGGATGAGCACTGTTAGATTTGGAAGGAGAGAGGAAGATTTTTCTCTTCCTCATTGGGGCCATTTAGATTGCATTATGTTTTTACAGTTGTAAGAAGTGCTACTATGAACATTTTTACACCAAATTCTTTTTTTTATATAAAACCTTACGCATATATCCCCTAGATTGCAATTGTTGGATGCCAAAATATGCAATTGTTGTTATGAATTGTACATCATATTGCTAGATAGCATCACTCAGAGGGGTTCTGGATTTGCAATTTTAATGGCATTTAATGTGTACTTGCTCCTCCATAATCCCCATTGTCTTTGAGTTTTATTGCTTACAGTTATTTTTTTGTCAGGTATGGGTATGACTTGATTTGCTTTTGTTTCTATAATCTAACTTGAGTATATTTTTTACTATAGTACTATGACTTAACAGTTATCACTGTCTTTCCCTCTAATAATTTTTTTCAGTCTCATTATATTAGAGTTTCCAATACCATTTCAAATAGTGTGGGTATCCTTATTTTATACCTGTTGTTAGATAGAATACTTCTAATATTTCTTTAATGGTATTAATGTTGATTCTTTTAAGGTAGATACTTCTTATTGGATGGAAAAATTGAAAGAAAATTTTTTTAGGTGGAAAGAAAAATTATGAACTAATTCATGATGATGGGAGGATAAATATGATAGATTTAGAGGACTGTGAATAACTTTTTAAAAATTTCACTAGGTGATAGTGGGGAATAAAGCTGAATTAGAAAGCTGGTGCCAAATAGCATAGTCTTAAAAACTATACTGAGAAGTTCATGCTTGAAGAAGTGGGCACTATAATACCAGATTCTATTGTGGCTCTTATTTAAGAAGATATATAAAATGAAAATTATGTCTTTTAGAGGCCAAGGTATGTATACAGGATAAAGAGTGTGGAAGTAGGGAATAGAGATAGAGAGCAGCAACCAGGAAACTGCTTTTATAATCCAGTTCTGGCTTTAAGGAACCCAAAGAACATTTTATTCCTTAATTGTTTTAAATGTTGAAAATATGCATGGAAAGCAACAGATGACTAACTTGACAGGTAAAAATAGGAAATGGCTTTTAAGAATTATCAGAATGGGGTGGCTATGTGGTACAGTGGATAGAGCTCTGGCCCTGGAATCAGGAGTACTTGAGTTCAAATCCAGCCTCAGACACTTAATAATTATCTGTGTGGCCTTGGGCAAGCAAGCCACTTAACCCCATTGCCTTGTTAAAAAATAAAAAGTTATCAGAATGACCATAAATTTTTTAAAGACAATTAATACTAGGCCCTAAATCCCATATTTTTACATTTCTTTTCCCCAGTAGCTACAATTAAATGCAAATCACTTTTAAAAATTAAATGCAAGTTTTTTTTAAATTTTTATCCTTTATATTGGCACTGCCATCTGTTTTCTTTTTCTAAACTGAAATGAGATAACTTTCAGATTCATTTAACATTGAGTTTACCCTTTTTCTCATTGAATTAGGATTTCCTCATGTCTCGACACCATCATCTTTGCAGAAAAAATAGTCCTTATTCTATTTCAGCAAATACTTTTTTTTATTTAACACCAAATAAAATAAGCATTAAATCAAAAAGGATTGTGTATGAAATTGCAGAACTTTATTATGTATAGCTTGCCTTTCCTTTTTAAGCATAATATGCCCAGCAGATAATTTTCAAAGCTGTCATGTTTATTTTCTCTTCTGATATTCTTTCTGTTCTTTCATGTGCTTGAAAAAAAAGTTTCACTATCTCTTCTTTTTCTTTTGTGGTGGGAGGGGATGGAGGGAAGAATTCTACAATAAGACTATCTTTACTTCTTCCACTGGAAAAAAAATTAAGAAAAACAAAACCCTTTTAACCAGTAGATATAGTTAAGAAAAATTCCTCATTTGGTCTGTAGTCAAAAAGATATTTCAGTCTTTGTCTTGAGTCCATTACTTCTTTGTGAAGAGGTAGGTAGCATGAATTATCTATCATTGGTCCTCTGAAGTCATGGTTAGTAAACATTGTTATTATATAAATTGTTCTCCCAATTCTATTCACTTTAGTCTATGAATAATAGTTTATAAAACTTCCTAGATTTCTCTAATGGTTCTTTTCTTCATTTTGTATGGCATAGTTATATTCCATTGCATTCATATAGTATGATTTGTTCAGTTATTCCTTAATCAGTGAGCACCAGCTTAGTTTCCAGTTCTTTACTAATATGAAAAGTGCTGCCATAGGTAGTTCTTTTCTTCCTTTTTTGAGTTTTTTGGGTATAAGCCTAATGGTCAAAGGATATGCGGAGTTTAGTGACTTTGGGAATAGTTCCAAACTGCTTTAAAGAACAATTAATTAGGTAACAGCTATTTTAGTGTGCCTTTTTTTCCTGCAGCCCAACATTTTTGGTATAACAGATGGAACATCAGAATTGTTTTAATTCTTTAGGTAGTGATTGAAAACCTTTTTCAAATATTTGTATTTTTATTAATTTAGAGCATTTTTTCCATATATTTGCTAGTGGCTGGAATTTTTCCTTTGAGAACTGCCTTTTCAATATAGTTAACGCTTGATTATTCAGAAACTAATTTGACCCTTTTTTTGTGAATCATATATGACCATGCATCCACAGTCTTGTGTAATATCACTGTTTATTTAGTGTCATTACTGGACATGGGCAAATATGAAATATGAAAGTTGAAACTCAGATCAATCATGTTTAAGGATTACTAAATTCTAGGGTGGCACAGTGGATAGAGCACTGGCCTGAAACCAGGAGTACCTGGGTTCAATCCAATCTCAGACACTTAATAATTACCTGGCCGTGTGGCCTAGGGCAAGCCACTTAACCCTATTGCCTTGAAAAATCTTTAAAAAGGAAAAAAAAAGGATCACTAAGTTCTGGTAAAAGGTTTGGTGTAATAAATTGTAATAAGGCAGTCAAATTATGCATAAATTTCAATTATTCTCATTGTCCCTGTCTCTATTAATGTGGATTAAATGTGAGAGGAAACTAATAGAAACAACATATTACAAATCAATAGTATAAGGAAGATGAGTCTTTTGCACTTCATAGAATTTTTTTATTAACTCACTACTCTTTTAAAGAACATAGTATTCTACTTGCAATAGTTAAGTGTTAGTTTTTGGAATAAGGTATGACAGTGAAACCTCATAATACTGTGTTTATATTCAAAACTTTGTTGTAAAATATCTTTAATTTTTCAAAACTTATGCCTAGGACTTCTAATGAAGCAAAAAGTAAACCAAATATAACACAAACTCCATTTGTAGCTAATCAAGGAGAATTATCAAGTTTCAACTAGTTTTGGGTTCTTTTTGCTTATATAATAAAAATATTTTTGATATGAAACTATACAAATTAGCTATTCATGAATAGTTTTTTAGTAATGTTGAATTTTTCATAAGTTTTTGGTCATGTTTCCTTGCCAGTCAAATATGAAATATCTACTATATTTTTCTAACTACAAAAATAAGTAGCAAGAATAAGAGGTAGATGGTACTATTCTTTTTTGAAGACAGTAATATTGTGATGTCTGCATTTAAATATCAGTAAAATTATTCACACCAGAAACTGCAGTATATTCAGAGTCATATAAGAATTGGAAGAATCTGAAAACATCTAATTTAATACTTCCATTTTATAGATAATGAAACTTTGTCCAAGGCAATCTTTGAGATAGCCAAGACTTTAATCCAATAACTCTGACTTACTTTCCATTGTCCCACCCTGAACCAGAGAAAGAATCAATAGTGGTCCTAATGTTGCTGATTTGTTAGCACAGTAATGAGTGAGTGTTGTTTATGTACATTGTATACTATACTGAGTAAGATAATGGAATTTTAGAGTTGTATGGTGCTTTAGAGATCATTTAGTCTAAAACATTGATCATCCCCCAGAAAATTAAAAAAACTCAGATTTTTTTTCCCGTGTTCAATTTTTTTTTGTTTTTGTAAGGCAGTGGGGTTAAGTGACACATCCAAGATCATACAGCTAGGTAATTATTAAGTATCTGAGACTGGATTTGAATCCAGGTCCTCCTGACACCAGGGCCAGTTCTCTATCCATTGTGCCAACTAGCAGCCCCTCTTCTGTGCTCAACTTTTAGGAGAATCCAAATGTAAAGAAACCAAGATGGAATGAAAAATTTGTTTATCCCCAAAAAGGCAAATAAACAAAACCTTTTTCAAGAATATATTCTGAGTCAACTATTTCCGACCCAGAAGCTATAAAAGGTTATCATCAGGTGTCTAATGAATCCATATGTACCAAGCATTGCCATTTTGGTTTTTTCTAATTTAACTTTAGCAGAATGTGCAGTATGAATAAAAGACTTATTGGTAGTTTAATATTTTCAGTTGTTACTCCTTTTCATATGTATATAGATGTGATTAATCAGATAGACAGATTCACCTTAAATGTATTATTGAATTCATAGTTTTTCATTACCATGTTTTTCCTTCAACATAAGATCATAACTGGAGGTAGAAAAAGGGGTCTTAGAAGCCATTTAGTCCAATGACCTCTTTTTTACAGATGAAAAATTTAAAACCAGAAGTTGAGAATTGAACATAGGACATCTGATTCCCCAATTTCAGTATTCCTTTCATTTCACATATTGCCTGTTACTAGATGCTAAAGTTACAGCTAATATTGTTGGATTCCATGGCATTTTTTTTATATTAAGTAGAGGATTTTCATTCTTTATAAAAGAAGTTGGGAATGTAATTCCTTCAGCCTTCAATGTCATAAAGCATAAGTTATTTAGGATGTAAAATAATCTAAGAGTGAATTTTATTCTACATACTGTTTACTAACTTAGGAAAATAGACATCTATCTTAATAAATTCATTTTAAAGTTTGAGTACTCAAAAAATGATTTTGGCATAACTTAGTATCAAATTCAGTTTACCTAAAGATAATGTTCTTCAGTACTTCCTCATTATATGGCTGTGTGTATAAATAATATGTCACATTTTGTTTGTTTTCCTAGAAAACTATAAAAAGATATTAAAACCCTAAGTTAGTGGTCTTAAAATTTGCCCTGCAGCTTTTAGGGAGGAAGTGTAAATTCAGTTTTAACAGTGACTTCTGTTAAATCAGATAAATACATTGTATTTATTATTTTTAGGGAATGGAAATTAATGCTTCTAGAATAATTAACCTGTACCTTTTTTCTGTTCACTTTTAACATTTTAAAGGTTAAAATTAGATGTTTATGTTAAAACATTTTATCTGAGTTTCTTTCATGTTAATTGGTGTAATTTATTATAGTTTTATGGTTTATATTATCTTGAAGTAAATCTTTGGGCCTAAAAGACTTTTTTGCACCAAAAAATTTGATATTCCTATATCTTTTTCACACCAGCATAGTCAGGTGATGCTTGCACATGAAAAGAGGAGTATCAAATAAGAAATATTTGAAGTGAGTGAAAAAATTTGGATACAAGTATAAACTGATCATGCTATATGTTCTGTGTAGAAGGCAATAAGTATCTTGTAACTTTTTGAGAGTATTGTTGAACTTAAAATGTTAAGTAACTTGCAAAGTCTTCAAACTGATTTTTAAAAATATTATCCAAGTTGGGAATTTTAAATACTTTTAACTTTAACTGTTCCATCTAACTTAAAATTATTAAGCAGTAGTATCTTATATTTGAATCACAGGAGAATAGACTTATGAAAAAATATTATTCTTCCATTATAATCATCTTATTTAAATTACATTGAAATTATAAAATAGAACCCCCCTATTTTTATCTTTACTTTTCTGTGTTCAGATTAGCCAGTAATATTAGAGAGAAATATTTATCAAATCCTGCTTGGAGAGTGAACAAAAAAAGAGTTCTGATAAATTCAGCTTCTTTTATCTTGATGATGAGCCAGATGCAAACTATGTATGGTATTAAAAGTAAGCTTAGGGCTAAAGTATTGTAGAGCTATATTCCAATTGTTTAATAGCTCTTTTTTTACAGATAGAAAACAAGTTAAATATAAATGTTGGTGGCACCAAAGCATTGAGAATACTACTTGTTTGTGATAAACTCCATCCGTGGTTCTCCATCCTAAAATTGTAACTGAATGATGATAAAGTGCTATTCATCTGCAGGTGCATTGCTTCTACTTAGTTAAAGATGGTTGAAAGGACAGGAATTAGTAGCATGTTGTATTAGCCTTTTGTAGTGTATTTTGTTCTAAGCATCTTAATTTCCCTGTTTTGAATGCTAAGTAGCAAGGGTCTTGGTTTAGAACTAATACCCATCATGCATGTAAACGGTGTGAAAGAGCTGCTTAGTAAGTTAACACAAAGTGTTCTTGTGTCAGTCCTTGTGGAAATAGATACAATACAAACATTACAGCTGAACTCACGGCAAACTCCATTAAGTAAAAACCTGGCCTCATTGTTCAGAAAAAAGTTTGAATAGAATGCAAGCTCATTTTGTTGAATGTAATGTCAGGCTTTTAGGGACTGTATTGAGGGGTAAGGTTTTGTTAAGTTGAGACCAATTCATTAAGTTTTATTGCCTGGTGAGAAGCAGTAATACTTTATTGTGAGACTTCATCAAATATTCATGGTTAAAGAGAAGTAGTAAATGTATTCAATCAAGTGGTCTTTTAGGGTTTTGAAAAGGATTATGAAGTCTGCTCAGCTGATAGTCTGAACATTCACCAGGGTTGTTTAACAAGGGTAATTTTAATCTCTGAATTTAATTTTGTTAAGACTTGCTTTTTCTCTTTCCATAAATCTAAACCTGTAGAAATCCTGACAAATATATCCATAAATAAATAAATGTCTTGTTGTGTTATTATAAGTAGTTCCAAAATGCTGATAGAGATTTTTAAAATAATTTTGTCAGAAATCTCTTGTATTAAATCTCTTCAAAAACCCTTAATTTTTTTTTACATATAGGAGAGTTGAGAGCTGCCCCCTTCTTTATTGTGAGATTCCTATTCATTTACCTAGTCATTAGCTTTATCCCACTGCTGAAGGCTCTCTGTTGGTCTCTTCCTATGTAGCACAATTTCCAAACTTTTAAAATTGATAAACTTTAAAGATTATGTAGGAGTATAATTGGCATCAACCATATTGTATTCACAACTGCAAAACCAGGAGAAAATATCACATTTGGCGATCTGACTTACTTTTATTAAATTACAGTATATATCTCTGCTTATTTGAGACCAGTTTGGCAAAATCAGTATGGTTTTAGATATGATTAGATGATCTTATATAAAATGATCTCAATTCAATACAAATTTATATTCTTGCTTTCAATTATGTATGTATTTTCAATTATGTATTACAATTATGAACTGAAATTGCATGCTCTTGGGGGTCCTGTTTATGTTTTAAAGATTTGGAATGTTTTCAGCTAAATATTAAGGGAAAATGTTTAATTTTTTTTCCCACTTCTCTTTAATGTTCAATCCTTAGGCAGATGATGTTGAGAGCAAAATTAGAGAAATCATTCCTCCTGGATTTTGTACAAACACAGATGATTTTATTTCATTGTTGGAAAAGGAAGTTAATTTTAAACCCTTTGGCACATTACTTCATACTTACTCAGTTCACAATAAAGAAGCAGGAGAAAACATTACCTATGAAATATACAAGGTAAGAACAAAGCTAGATTTTTCTTTAGCATAAATTGACACTCCTTACTGAATTTACTGAAGGTTACATCCAGTATTTGGTTTATTTTCAGTGATCTTTCTTGACTGCAGAATGTGGCTCTTATCATTTAAAAAAAAAGTTCTTTTCAGAGTGTGTGGGTGTATGGATGTGTGAGTGTATACACATCTTAATCAGAGCATTCTGCTCCCAGACATTTTCCCACAGGACAGTTTTGTGTTCTACAGACTTTCACTTACCTCTGTGATGAGTTTCACCTGACTTTTCTTGGCTTTTTCCCTAGGCTGACATGACATGTACAGGCTTTCGAGAATATCATGAAAGGCTTCAGACCTTTTTGATGTGGTTTATTGAAACTGCTAGCTTTATTGACGTGGATGATGAAAGATGGAACTACTTTCTAGTGTAAGTACAGTTCTAAAGCAACAGTAGACCTTATTACCTCCACAAAGCCTGCATTTTAATTGTGGCGGGCCAATTATTGGGACAGTATAATGATATTTTTCCCAGGAAAGAAAAACTATTGTTTATCAGGCTTGAGTTTTCCTTCATTATGCTTTGGGAGATCTTGAGAATAGAGCTGAATTAAATGCTGTTGTCCGTTAGAGCCCTGAATGTAGGCTTAAACAGTAAAATGAGCTTTGCCTGTGTTTTCTTTTACTTGCCACCTATTCATCTTTATAATAGGCAAGTGCACTGAAGTGATGTAAAGAGGTCTGATTTATCCAAGTTGCTGCACACCAATTAAGTGAATTGTACATTCAGAACATAGCAGGTGTATCCATTGGGCCCTCACAGAGTAGCTTGCTGACACTGAAAATTCAGTCAGAGAATGGAAAAGAAAATGGACACTGCATGGGAGCGCGACTGTAATTGACCTGCTTGGCTTTCTGTTTTATCTGCAGATTTGAGAAGTATAATAAGGATGGAGCTACGCTCTTTGCGACCGTAGGCTACATGACAGTCTATAATTACTATGTGTACCCAGACAAAACCCGGCCACGTGTAAGGTAATTGGCAGTGTAACACGTGCCTTGTCTTTTATTTCAGAAGAGGGAACTGCTGAAGTTTCCAATACTTGTTATAATAGTGTTGATTTGTTTAAAAAAAAATCACCTTTATCTAGTGGATATGCACTGATTTATTTCTGTACCCTTTAAAACAATAGGGAAGATGTTTTGATTATTTTTGTAATTTTAACATTTTTGGAGATAAAAATTTCCTTTTATAGATACTTTGTAAGCTTTTCATCATATAAAACTGATTTCAGATTTCAAGTAGCATCTTTTATTTTTATATTTAAAATTATTTCTTTCTGTATTGTAGCCAGATGTTGATATTGCCTCCATTTCAAGGTGAAGGCCATGGTGCCCAACTTTTTGAAACAGTTCATAGATATTATATCTCTTCTCCAATAGTTCTTGATATTACAGGTATGTAAATCTTTATTCTCACCTTCAGATTGTTACTGAAAGATTTCTACTTTAAATGGCTAGATTTTTGTATTATATATCTGTTACAATGGAATTAAGGCTTCAGCTGATACCCTGGCATGTATAGGACATTTTAGATTGTAAAGTCCTAGGGGGCAGTGACTGTATCTTTCTAACTAGCTATAAAGGACATTTTAATAGAAAGAATTTCCCAGGTTCACAACTTATCATCATCATCATCATTATTATTATTTTGAAAGGGATGTACCTTTTTTATTGATCAGGTTATTCATTGAAAAATTGTTTTTTTCCATATCTTTTTAAAAAAATTTTCTTTTGTTGAAACAATGAAGGATTATTTTGAATGGGTTATAAATTTAATAAGTTTATAAATTATTAATAACTTTTAGGGGTGCTTCATTTTCCTTTCATTATGTTTTAATAATTTTGAGGAAAATATTGAGCCACTTAGTAAGAAAGTAGTAGAATGGTGAACTGCAGAGCCTCTTCATGATGTGAACTTCAATCTATTAATTACCCATAGAATGGTTCGATTAGAATAACTAATGAAAGAAAAAGTGAACTGTTTAATTTGTGATTTCATCTATAACTCTTCTCTTCAAGCAGTATGTTAGTATCTTGAAAATTGAAGAGCTCAGATAAATTGGAAGAATGCTATTCCAGTGGCTGGCCACTAGGTGATGAATTTTTGGCCATTGCAACAACTGTTCATTTTCACAAACAGAAGATAATCGATTTTAAAACTGAATGGACCTTTGGAAATCTAGTCAGACCCTCTCATTTTTATGTATTCGAGAATTTCATTCCATTTACAAGAGACCCCTCAGCATCATATAATAAGATGAACTTACTTTTAATCTAAGATAAATTAAAATCGATCTGAAACAAATTTCAAATGTCTATTTTTGAATAATCTACTAAAAAACATGCTATTTCAACAAGGAATTCAATAATAGATGAAGAGTTGACTTATTTCATCTTGTTATCATTGTAGTTAATTAAAATAGAAGAAATTCAAAATTGGGACACAGGCAAGGATTTAATGAATATTTAAAAGTTAGATAAAGTTGCTGAGTTATAAAGGGATGACCATCCTTCTGATTTTGTTTATGACTCAATGATTTGATGCAGTTTTAATCTAGTATCTTTTGTTAAAGATACTGATTTGAGCCACTCTGCTCACTAAAATGAGACTTATTGACTTTAAGGGGCTTCTGTGTTCAAGAATCTATCTTTGTGTCTAAGTCTCTCACTCTTATTTTATACTGCTTTGTTGATAACTAAAATTTGCTCTTGGTTACTTTGTTATCTGCTTTCTAGAAAAGAGATTATGTCTCATAGAGTAAAAATTATGTAAAAGTATTTTGTAGTGTGCAAGACCTTCATTTTGAGGATGTCTTGTCCATCACAAATATTCTTGTAAATATCCACTATATCTTCTCAGTTAGGCAAGCATTTTTATAGATAGAATACCATACAAAATAATTGGTTGTGTGTTCTCTGTTGTTAAGATGTAAACTGAAGGTGAGAATAAAATTTGATATGAGAATAAAAGTTGTTTCCTTCATCAGTAACATTTTCATATATTTGCCCTTTAGAAATCCCTTATTGTTTAAGAACTTCATATTTTAGAGCTTTTTGTTATACTACATTTAAATTTTGATGCTTAGTTAATTTGTACTTTCATCTTATTTCCTCTTTCCTAATATATCATTTTCCTATCTCATATTTCATTAAGGAGCTTTTTTTTCATTATAACTGAGCACTTACATTGTTAAGTGTTATAGTTTTAACTTGTAAAAATTCAAACTTTGACCCTATTCTCTAATGCATATCCTGATGAACCTTGTAAAAATCTGTATTTTAGCATGTTTCATTATTAATATGTTGCTTATCTCTTTGGCACTAAAGCAACTGATAAAAAGAGACATGCCAAATTGTTGGGGTCAAGAGGTACTGTAAATTCACTAAGGCTAATATTTTCACCCTTAGTTACAGAGAGTTTAAAAAAATTTGAGACAGCATCTGAAATGTAATCAGTCTATGAGGGCATACTTTAAAGCTAAAATGGTAATGATTATTTGCATAGTTTAAGGTGACCTTTTCAATTGTATGAAAATTGAAGAAGAGTTCTAGTTTTAAAATTTATAATTTCTTTTAAGATAAATATTTTTAAATATGTTCCACATTGCTATGAGATACCTAGTGAATTCTAGGTTGCTCCTTAAAAGTTAGATCAAGATTTCCTTTTAGAAATACATCCCTTTCTATTTGTTACACCTAGTCTAATTTTCTTTTTTTCTATGCCAGTTTTCAGAGCCTAAATGGCAATGAACAAAATATTTTATGTTGAAAAGTCAGGAACTTAAGTCAGTATTTGCATTTTTAAAATAAGGTATATAACATATGCGAGTAATCTTAGAAAAACTTGAAATAAGTTCAGTCTTTTTTTCTCCTTTATTTGGATCGGATATTTTGGTTGTTATTTAATTACTGTCTGAGTTATCATTCTCCATTAGAGTTGGTCCGTGTAAAGCTTAGTGGTTAGTGGATTGAATACAGCATGAGCAAATGCAAATTTTCTTTTAACTGAGCTGTTAATTGTTGCCTATAGGCAAGCTGACAGTCACGTTTCACATTCTTGAACCAGACTGCTTTACCTAATAGGTCTTCTGTATTTCTATGCCAGATCATACAGTTCTTCCATGTTTGTTTCCAGTAAGAAATTAAAAAGGATTTATTTGGATAACTTTGAAAAGTTAAAGTCATTTTTAGTTCCTAATATTGATTTTGACCTTGCTTCATTCATCATGCCTGATTGAGAATTTGATGGTCCTCTTTTACAAATTCCTCTAAAAGTTTAAAATAGCATCATATGTTCCTTGTTCCACTATAGTCTAAAACAGTCAGTCAACAGTTATTACATAGTTAACCTTAAAGGAACTATATACTGCCTGAAGACCAAGAGTGAGATCATAAGAACTAGGAAGAAGATTAAGGCAGCATTAAAAATAAGAAATTTTTAGAATTTTATGTATCACAAATGCTTATACAATTCTTTGGGGTGGTAGATATCTTATGTCAATAAATATATAATAAAAAATATGAGCTTCAAGAAGGAAATATTAGAATAAGAGTACTAGTATCTAGAATCAAAAGAAATGTAAAACTTGTAAAATTGGGAATGATTAAAAAGCACATCATTATAAGTAAAACACACAAGAAGAGAGGGAACTTCCAAGCATTTAAGTGTATATGCCTGTTAATAGTTTTCTTTGGCTATATGTATTATATATATATATATACACATGTACATTGTTCTAAAAACATTTAGAATTTGCATAACTTGATGTTGAAGTTCAAGGAGTTAATTTGGCACTTAGAGTAACTTCTTTTGAAACTACTGTTTCTTTGCTCTCTTTTCCTGCTTTCCCTTTCCTTCTTCCCTATACATTTTAGACCCTTTTAAAGTTTTTAATGCCAGAGGGGGAAAAACCTCAATTGCTAGTGACAGTAGCTTGATGATAAAAGTTTTTTATCGGGTGATTGCATGATTAAAATTGTAGCCTTTTGACTACTGGTTCAGATTCACACTTTTTTCATTAATTGTTGAAGGAATATTATAGCTCATGTCCTGCTAGAAATATATTTTAGAGATGTGTGCAGAGTATAGCAACACATTTGAAAAATACCTTTCATCCTATTCTATAGAACTAAGAAACAAAGTAAAAAAATAAAACACTTCTTAAAATAATGCTAAGCATCATAAAAGAAATAACAGATAGAATGGAACAATTTGTGAGTATTAGTTTGGGTAAGAGATAATAGAATGATATATAAAACTGAAATGCCAAAAACTTAGTGCCAGTCTGCAGAGCACTGTGAAGATTTAGTTATGTAGTAACATGTGAATCAGTAATTCTGTGAATTAGAGATAGATAGTTGATATTTCGATGTGTTGGATATTTGTGTTAGAAGGAAAATTTGAAGATTGCCATGTTATCTTCTTTAAACATAGAAATCTTTGATGTGAATGTATTATTAAGCTGAATGCCAGATGTGTGCTAGCCACCAAACTGGAGGAAATATGTTTTCCATGTGGTCAATACTCACATTCCAGTATAATACAATTTTTCCTGTGCTATTATGTCATTACTTTGTCATCTTTAAATAATTGTTTTCCCATGCTGAATAGAACAGTTTCAGTTTTTTAAAAATTTGATAATTTTTATGGGATAGTGTTTTTGTATTGTAAATGTAGTCATAAGCTGGTCAGTTTTATGAGATCAAACAAAAGTAAACCAACTTTCCTGGTGTATAAATTACAGAATTTAAAATTAATTAACTTACTTGGCATGTATTAGTGAATGGCTGCCTCTGAAATGGCTGTTCTATGTCTACTTGGTGGTTTGCCTTTTATGTTTTTAGTCTAGTGAGTATGAAAACTGAGACAGCTTCTGACAGCAGTGTGACATGAGGTAGTATTTTAAAAGACTAACACTTAGGTCATGAGTATTACATAGATTTATAAAGAAAGGATTAAAGTTTTAATATTAGCTAAATTGGGAAATTTTGCTGCTTAAACACAATTGTAGTTTGTAAGAAGTATTTCAAAACCCAGTTATTTTATGCCTTTTATATTCTTATAAACCTTTAAACTAGATTATGTGTATCGTCAAAATAAAAATAAATTATTTTGAGTGAATGTGTTGTCATTTTGACTTTACTTTCTTAGCTGAAGATCCATCTGAAAACTATGTGAAACTAAGAGATTTTGTTCTTGTGAAGCTTTGCCAAGATCTGCCCTGCTTTTCACCAGAGAAGTTAATGCAAGGATTCAGTCAAGATATGGTAACAGAAGCACAACAGAAGCTCAAAATAAACAAGGTATTTAAAATTATTGTAGACAAGTAGTCTTGAATTTTATAAACAAAAAATTTTTATTTAGATACTGATAAGTATATAACAAAATTTTGAAAATGTTTAACATTTTATCACTACATTATTGGCAGAAGTTGACATTCTTCAGCAGTTATAATATAAACAGTTTTTAAGTATTACAAAATAGAACTACTTCAGCAAGAAAGAATGTTCTAAGAGATGCCTTAAGTTTATGATGGCATTTATACCCCTGCTTAGGTGGAAAGGATTTGGAGCAGGAGCTAGGGAGCCCCTTTGTCCCTTCCAAAAGATATCACCTTGGCAAATGTTTTGTAAACTACTAAAGGAAAAGAAAAATTTAAATTCTTCCCAGTACCAACATATTCATCCTTCAAAAATATCCAAAAGCCTCAACGTAGCCTTCATATACTATTTCTTTTCTGGCAGTGGTTATGAACACTAGTTCATGAAGTATAATGGTGTCATTCCTTCATCATTCATAGAGGCATGCAAATATTTAAGAAATGCATATAATTCAGTGCTCAAAAAAATATTTCCCCCTATGATTTCCTAATTATTTTTCTTCTGTTTTAAAATAGCTAACTTATTTAAATTTGGTTTTGGCTTGACAATTTAATGAGAATCATTTTTAGTCTTTGTCAATATGAAAGCAAACTAACATTTTAGCAATGAATACATTAGTGTAGAAATGAACAATGATGTTTTAGCATGGGAACTGGCTGAGTTTTTTTTTCTTCCTTTCATCCTTGTTTTAAAGTATTGAATTTTGTCCTATAAAAGGAAATTTTTAGGAGTCTTTGGCTTAACTGTTAGTCAATGAGGTTCCCATTTTGTGTGACTGGAGTTTGGGACCAGAGAATATACTATTAATAATAGTCAAAAAACCTTTGTGGACATAAATTTTGGCTTTGAGAGGAATAAAGAATGAATGTTAGGGTTCTGGGGAGGCAATTACTGCATAAGAAAATAAGAGATAATTTATTACAGAATTGCATTAAAATATGTAAATATCAGCTTTAATAGTTGTACTTCTTATGTTTTTAATTTCTGAATCTTCTGGAGGCCATAATTAGGGCTAGAATGCTAGTAAATATGATTAGGTTTTTTCTAACGATAAATATATTGATGATAGATAATTCAATTAGATATTTTATTAATTTTTTCAATTTGAAGATTTGAGATGTTTAGAATTCCAGTCTTTTAATTAGTTTATGATATGCAAGCACATTTTTTGATGGAAAGATTGATCAGATACAACCTGTAAGCATAACCAGAGATTTTTCTCCTATTCTTCAGACTATCAGTGTACTTCAGTCAGTCTACTATAAGCCTTGTCCTCTAGGAAGTTACTAGAAAAGTTATTATAGACTCATTGTTTGTAGTTTGAAGGGTCCTGGCAGAGATCTTCAAAGACAAGGGACAATAAAATAAGAAAGAAGAAAAAATGGTTCTGCTTATATATATGGGAAAAGGGGAAAGGGGAGAGCAAGAAGGAAATACCTCATTTGCTGAGATTAAGCAGAAAAAGATCCCTGGCAAGATAGAGCCACCAAGATAATTCAGGAGATCCTAGAAAGTTAGATGAAATACAGGAATAGAGAAGAGAAGTTATATGTGATATGATACACTAAGCTTGATGATGAAGAGTTTTTTTTTTTTTTAGGGTTTTTTTTGTTTTGCAGTGCAAATGGGGTTAAGTGGCTTGCCCAAGGCCACACAGCTAGGTAATTATTCAGTGTCTGAGACCCGATTTGAACCCAGGTACTCCTGACTCCAAGGCCGGTGCTTTATCCACTACACCACCTAGCCACCCCGATGATGAAGAGTTTTAATATTGTTAAATAAAAGTTAGCTTTCCATCAATATTTAGATATCTACTACAGAATTTTTAGTAAAATATTACTATTTGTGCTATCTTTTCCCACAATGATCTGTCATTAAATAAATTCACAGCAATAAACTGAAGCCTAAATTGGGCAAGTCATATCAAACCTTCCTAATTCAGGACTTGACTTTTAATCAAGAGATTTCATCCCCAAATTGGTTGGCCATCTTCGTCCATCATTGCCAGAACAGTTACCAAAAAATGAAAGAAATTGAAAATCTTTGTTTAAGTAGATATATATTCTGTATTAGTTTTTAAGAGATATGCTTTCCTTTATTAAAAATGATCTCGGGGCACAGTGGATATATTACCAGTCCTGGAGTCAGGATGACCTGAGTTCAAATTTGGCCTCAAGAAACTTAATAATTAATAATTATCTATTTGTGTGACCTTGGGCAGCATTGCCTTGCCCCCCCAAAAAACCCCCCCAATAAAAAAGATCTCAAACAAATATAAAGGACGAGTATCTTTTAAAAAATTTGGTATTTTTTAATGTTATATATTCAAAATACTACTTCTAGTGGAAATCTGTATTGGAAGCATTCATAGCATTAGTCTTGGAGAGGGGGCAGTTTTGTGACTATAATGGGGACTCCTTAGAAGAATGGTAGCTTGTAAAAAAGAATGTTCTGATTCTATTTTGAAACAAATGCTGATCATTTTATACCCAACATGTTTACAAGAATTATAACCTGTATTTGTAGAGCTACTTTTGGGGAAGTTTTGTACAAAAGATTCTGAACTTTTCTATGAACTAAAGACATTCTTTACATTGCCTTAAAAATCCTAATTTTTTAAAAAAAGAAGTAATAGAGAAATGGTGGGAAAATCATTATTAAAAATAAATTTTACTAATTTGGAATGATTTGGTACTCTAGTGTGAATTGGGAAAAAGTCTTCCTTTTTTTTTTTTGCAAGGCAATGGGGTTAAGTGACTTTCTCAAGGCCACACAGCTAGGTAATTGTTAAGTGTCTGAGGTCGGATTTGAACTCAGATACTCCTGACTCCAGGACTGGTGAAAGTCTTCCTTTTTTTAATCTCATTTTTTAAAATTATTTTTAAATAAGTACCTTAACAAGTAATGTTAAAAATTGAAACCAGAAGAGATTAGATTATCTTTAAAAGTTATATGGTGGTGTTTTGTTTTGTTTTGGGGTTTTGTTTTGGTAAGGCCATGGGGCTAAATAACTTGCCCAAGGTCACACAGCTAGGTAATTATCAAGTGTCTGAGGTCACATTTGAACTCGGGTCCTCCTGATTCCAGGGCTGATGCTCTATCCACTGCACCACCTAGCTGCCCCTAAAAGTTATTTGTAGTAGGCACAATGGATGTAAACCATAGCTCTTTAAGTAATTTAAGACTTTGCAAATTTTTTTACACAAGGTTGGGGTTTTTTGTTGCTGTTTTGTTTTGCTTTATACTGATTAAAGATAAATTATTTCAAGTTTTCACAGTGTTGATATTTTAATGTCTTTAATATTTTAATAGAATAGACAACATAGCAAAAATTCAAATTTCTTTAAAAACAGAATGTTTTATGATTAGTTGATGAATCCTTGACGTGTGTGTATTCAAGAATTTAAAAAAATTCATGTTGCTTTTTCTTTTTTTTAATTTATCAGCAACATGCTAGGCGAGTTTATGAAATTCTCCGATTACGTGTGACTGACATGGGTGATGCTGAACAATCCAGAGGCTATAGACTGGACATAAAAAGAAGATTAATTGGTCCATATAAGGTATAATTAGTTTTAACTTGAAATGTTGTGTCCTATTCAATATTTGGAGTATCTAGGTGGTGAAATGGCTAGAATGCCAAGCTGGAAACAGGAAAACTCATTTTCGTGAGTTCAGATCTGGGCTTGGGTGTGACCCTGGCCAAGTCTTTTAATTCTGTTTGCCTCAGTTCCTCATCTTAAAATGAGTTGGAGAAGGGAATGGCAAATTATTCCAGTATCTTTGCCAAGAAAATCCCCAAAGGGGTCGTGAAGAGTTGGACACAACTGAAATGACTGAAAAATAGCAATAATTCAGTATTTAAAGGTCAAGAAAAAAATATTATTGGATATAATTTATAGGAGAGTTTAAACCATCCTGCTACTTTTTATTTGACTTGCCCAGAAAAGCTCTAGAATGATTTAAATTTCTGTACTACTTTCAATTTTTTCTTAAGGTTTTGTTTTTTTGCAAGGCAGTGGGGGTTAAGTGGCTTGCCCAAGGTCACACAGCTAGGTAATTATTAAGTTAATTATTAAGTGTCTGAGACTGGATTTGAATTCAAGTACTTCTGACTCCAGGGCCAGTGCTCTATCCCCTGTGCCACCTAGCCGCCCCTACTTTTAAATTTAAAAAATGTTTTGCTTAAATAATGTGTAAACTATTTTTGTTAATTAAAGTATGTGTCATTAGGATAAATTCACACATAGTAGCTTTTTCTTTCACTTTTATGCATCCAGAAAAACCTTAAGGACCAGAACTTGTGGTCAAACTTTTTTCTACCTTCACGTCTTCTACATTTTTCCTGTTCTTTAGTATGCTTTTTCTTTACTGTATTAATAGAACCCTTTTTCTGCCACTAACTAAAAAATAAGGTAGCTTTATCCCCTTCCTCCTCCCACATTTTTGTCCTATCTTCTTTTTGCCTTTAGTCCTCTTTCATTTCTAAACTCTATGTGGAAAGTGTGACAAGGAGATGAAAAAAATTGGTAGCATCTGAGCAACTGGAATAACTGAAGAATTGCCATGATGGTGTTTGGCAAAGAACTGGTCTGAGTATATGCATAGTTTTTCTGTTTTATGGCAATTTTAAATCTTAGTAGGTTGTGTTTCATTATTTACCTCTTTATTATTCATAGCATAAGGATGATTATCTATTGTGTATCTTACTTGTGGAAGTTATAATTTGAGTCTATTAATTAACTTATTTAATTTACTTTTAAAAAGTAAATGCATAAAGAACATCAAAGAAGTATTTCTTTGTCACAATTCTTTCAAGCATATTTCAGAATAATTGAGTTCACTTTAATATTAGAATTAACTAAAATTGATATTATGTATTGACATGTGTATTGTAACCTTTTGAAATTATTCTTTATTGGTTTAGGAGCTATAGTCTGATGTTGTTCCTAAAAATAAAGAGAATTTAGCTAAAGGTGACTTTGAATCGTTTATGAAGATTGAAAGATCTACTTCAGAACCTGCAGAAAGATTGCTCTCAGTACATGTCAAAGCTAAGAAACAGAGTGAGAAGTCCAATGAACTATTATGGAGCATCTCCGGTGATTCTTTTGACTTTGCACCATGATATTTTAAAAACTGGTCTTTAAAATTCCACTTTTTTAAAAATTATTTTCTTTATTTTTTCCAAAACATGCACAGTAATATTCAGCAGTCTTTTTTTTGCAAGGTTTTGAGTTTCACATTTTTATCCTTTTCTTCCTCCCCCTCCTCCTGAGAGAAGGCAATCTAATATAGGTAATACATGTAGAACCATGTTAAACATAAATCCAAATTGATCATGTGAAGGAAGAATCAAATTGAAACAGGGAAAAAAAACCCATTAAAGAGGAAAGAAACCATAATACATAATAAGATTACTTTTAAAATTGTCTGCATTCAAACTCCGTAGTTCCTTCTCTGGATATGGATAGTGTTTTCCATCACAAGTTTTTTAGAATTGTCTTTGATTATTGTACTGCTGAAATGGAGAAGTTCATCATAGTTGATCATCACCCATGTTGCTGTTAGTTTGTACAGTGTTCTTCTGATACTGCTCATTTCACTCAGTATCAGTTCTTTCCAAGCTTTTCTGAAATCCTATCCCTCTGTTCTTTTTGAACAGTAATGTTCCATCCCTTTCATGTACCACAATTTGTTCAGCCATTCCCCAGTTGATGGGCATCCCCTCGGTTTCCAACTCTTTGCCATCACAAAAGAGCTGCTATAAACATGTGGGGGGTTTTACCCTTTTTTGGTTATCTCTTTGGGATACAGACTTAGCAGTAGTATTGCTAGATCAAAAGGGTATGTGCTGTTTTGTTGCCCTTTGGGGATAATTCCAAATTTTTCTCCAAAAGTTGGATCAGTTTACACCTCCACCAACAATGTATTAGTGTTGCAGTTTTCCCACAACCCCTTCAACATTGATCATTTTCCTTTTTACTCATATTGGCTGATCTGATAGGTGTAAAGTGGTACCTTAGAGTTGTTTTCATTTGCATTTTTCAAATAAACGATTTAGGGCATTTTTTCATATCACTATAGCTTAACTTCTTCATCTGAGAATTGCTTTTTCATATCCTTTCACCATTTTATCAATTGGGGAATGACTTGCATTATAAATTTGACTCAGTTCTCTATATATTTTAAAAATGAATCCTTTGTCAGAAGCACTAGTTATAAAAATGTATTGTCTCCCTTTTAATCTTGATAGCATTGGTTTTATTTGTGCAAAAACTTTTCAATTTAATGTAATCAAAATTGCCCATTTTGATTTTATAATGTTCCTAATCTCTTCTTTGGTCATAAACTGCTTCCCTTTCCATAGATCTAACAGATAAACTATTCCTTGTTCTCCTAATTAACTTATCATATCACCTTTTATGTCTAAATCTTGAACCCATTTTGACCTTATCTTGGTATGGGGGTGAGATGTTAGTCCGTGCCTTGTTTCTGCGATATCTTCCAGCTTCCTCAGCAGTTTTTATTAAAGAGTGAGTTCTTATCCCAGATGCAGTCTTGGGTTTATCAAACAGCAGATTACTATAGTCATTTACTGCTGTCTCTTATGCACCTAATTTACTTCACTGATCCACCATTCTATTTCTTAATCAATACCTCTTTTTATAATATGATTTTAGATATGTCATGGCTAGGGCATCTTCCATTCCTTTTTTTTTTTCATTAATTCCCTTTATATTCTTGACTTTTTTGTTCTCTCATAATATGAATTTAGTTTCTTTTTTTTTAACTCAATAAAATAATTTTTGGTAGTTTAATTAGTATGGCACCATTGTGTTTTTCAATTTTTGTAGATTGAGATAGTAAAAAAGCTTTGGCCTTTATGAGAAGCTTCCAGCAAGGAGTTAGGATGCAAAAAACCGCTCCAGGCAAATATCAGTTAAAGCCCCGAGTCATTTTGTACAATTGGGTGGGGGGGGGACCAAGGAGCTAAACTAGAAAAAAAGAATAATTTAATTGCCTCTGGAACTCTGATCTAACTTGGGAAAACTCTCCCCTGGATCTTGGCATGTGGCAGGTACTTTTTTCTCTTCTCTCTTTTTTTTCTTTCTGAGCTGCATCAAGTAAAAGAGACAGAAAGGAATACTGTGTTAAGGCCTGACCTGAGGAAGAGAGGAGAGAAAGCAGCAAGTAGTTAGAGACAGGCACCAGCTAACAATGTGAGATCTTTTGGTCCATCTGCAATTGTAAGTTTTGTTTTGTTTTGTTTTAATTTATTTTAAGGCAATGGGGTTTAGTGACTTGACCAAGGGCACACAACTAGGCAATTATTAAGTGTCTAAGGTCACATTTGAACTTAGATCCTCCTGACTCCAGGGCCAGTGCTCTGTCCATTGTACCACCTTGCTGCTCCCTAACTGTAGTTACAAGTCATCAGTTGCTTCACTATTTTTTTACTCAGTAGGCATTTATTAAAAGGCCTGCAATACTGTCCTAGGAACTGGGGATATAAAGACAAAACTAAAAAACCCTTGCCCTCAAGTAGCTTACATTCTTTTGGAATGATACAACATTTGCATGAATAAGAACAATATAACTGTAGGAGGTTGAGAACAGTCACAACTAAGGGGGCTTCAAAAGACTTCCCATTGGAGATGACATCTAGATTGAGCTTTGAAGGTAAGTTACAAGAGGTAAAGGTGAAAGAAGGAATATACTTTGGGCACGTTGGATAACCTGTGAAAAGACAAAAAGGCAAGAATTAGAGTTCTCAGTTTGGGTCATAACAAGTAGTCTATTTTGGTTAAATCATAGTATGCATGAAAAGGAAATGTGTGAAGTAAACATCTAAAAGGGTAGTATTAGACTAAAAGATATGTATGTCAAACTCTTGAGTTTATCATTTCAGGAAGTAATAGGGAGTCATCTGAGGAGTCTGAGCAGGAAAGTGATATGATCAGACCTATACTTATTTGGGCAGCTGTTTGGTAATGTAGCTTGGAAAGACTAATTGGAAAGGGAGATTCATTAGGAAGTTGTTGTTGTAGTCCAGGTAAGAGATGATGAAGGCCTGGACTAAGTTGGTGGCCAAAAAAAGTGAAAAGAAGTTTGAAGACATGTCAGTTTAACTTTCACAACAAAACTTGGTAACTGATGGATTATAGGGAGGGGAAGTAACTAAAGTTGTGGAAGATTCAGAGGAAATGAATCTGGATGAATCTAGAAGAATGATGATAATGCCTTCAATATAAAGACGAAAGTTGAAACTTAGCAAGATCAAACTAAAGTTCATTGAGATACTTATGGAATATCCAGTTGAAAATGTCCAGAAAACAAATGATGTGGAACTGGAGCTCAGGAGAGATTAGAGTTGGATGTGTAAGTTTTGGTGTTATCTCTATGGAGAATCTGGGAGTTGATAAAAATGTAAGGGGTAAGAAAAAGAGTTTGGGACAGAACTGTAGGCATCACCCAGAATTAAAGGACAAATAATAAGAAGTTATCAAACAATTAGAAAGGAAGCCAGATGAAAGCAATGATTCAAAAGCTTTAGTGTGAAGCTTGTGTCCAGGAGAAAGGAATGATTCTAGCCAATCTGACCATATGATTCTTCTGTTGAGTAAATTCCAGTGATTCCTTATGATTCTGGGATCAAATAGAGTTAGACTCAATAAACATATATTAAGTACTGTATATTTGCCAGATGAAGTTAGTGGTAAATTAGAGAGCACTGGGCTTAGGATCAGAAAGATTCAGCTTCAAATACTTCATAACTGTGACCCTGAGCAAGTCACTTTACCCTGTTGCCCTCAATTTTGTCATCTGTAAAATTACCTTGAAAAGGGAATGGCAAAACACTCCAGTGTCTTTGCCCCCAAAAATTCCAAACAGGGTCATGAAGAATTGGACATCACTGAAAGAAAACAACACCATGTGCCCGGCACTGTACTAAGCAAGGTGTAGAACAAATAATCCCTGCCCTCAAGGAGGGCAGTTTAGTGGGGAGATAGCACATTAAAAGAAGCAGAAGGGGTAGTGGAGAGAACCTGTCTCCGGGGAATGATGAAGTCCTGTAGCTAGGGTGAGAAATTATCTGAGGAGGTATGATTTAGAGTTGAATTCATCTTGCAGAATAGTGAATTTCTGGAGATCATAGCTGGAGGTGGTAAGATATAAGGGAAGGGAGGGAAGGAAATTTGTTTCTCATCCCAAACTACTAAATATGGCTTTTTTTCTTTATCCTTTGTTTCAAGTTCCAACTTTAGAGATCAAGCAAAACAAATATGTTCTCTCTTCCACATGACAACTTGAAGAAAACTATCAACCATCGCATTTTGCCTTTAGATGAAACATCCCCTCTGCCTTCATCCAGTTCCCCTATAACACATTTTTAAAATCCTCTCATTGTCCTGGTTACCCTGTATTCGTTAAATTCTAATTTGTCATTGTCTTTCTTAAAATGTATTGCCCAGAATTAGACAATCTCCATATCTGATCTGACTAAGGCTGTTGTTTATTCTCAAAAAAGACCATGATATCAGGAAGGTAAGGTTGTGACATGCAAGTGAATTGGATTTAAGTGAAGGAGGGCTCTGCAAAGTCACCAGCTTTACTTTTTCCTCTGGAGCCATCTGGGCCTAATGGCAAGATATGGATTAGGACAACTGGAAGTGACCCTGGTTGCAGTGGGAGACTTTGACTTTTTAAAGCTAAGGCAGAGTATAATGGAACCATATAACCTCTTGCTCTGTACAAAATAGCTTTAATGAAGCCTAGGACCATCACCTCCTTGTTCTGTACATTTTATATATATATATTTAGGTTTTTGCAAGGCAAATGAGGTTAAGTGGCTTGCCCAAGGCCACACAACTAGGTAATTATTAAGTGTCTGAGACCGGATTTGAACTGAGGTACTCCTGACTCCAGGGCTGGTGCTTTATCCACTTCGCCACCTAGCTGCCCCCAATATGTACATTATATCTAACACTTGTATTACATAGCTGTATTACATATATCGACAAGCATGTGCTATTGATATTTTTTGCAAGGTTTATTGTGCTTGTGATATCAGCCATGGTTTTGGTTGTTAAAAAATCTTTTAAATCACTTAGTTCATTTTATCTGGGATAACTCACAAGTACCAAAAATTCATGTTAGTTATCTTTGGCATTTATAAATAGGCATGGTGCTAACCTGCAACAAAGTATCACTTAAAGCTGTATCAAGTGCCCAAATGGCCATTATCTAATAACTTTACTCTAGTTTCTCAAGGGGTTAATTTAGTAATTTCAAGACAATCTTACATGATTGGCTAAGCTATCTTTTGGAAGTGTCAGTGTTTCCTTTTGCTTTGCTTTTCTAAATATAACTCATCATGCATAAAGGCAGTACTGTATAGTGTATCAAGATTGGCCTCAGGTCCCACCTCTGACATATATGTGTCAGAGGGGGCCTGGGGACCCCGGGACAATTGTATAACTTGTCAGTGCACCAGGAAACTCTTTAATTCTTCAAGTTGACTAATCCTTGATTTACATGTATGGAAACATTTTTCTGTAGGGAATTCCTTAGGTCTATTAAAATCTCAGGTCCAGTTTAAAACAAAACAAGTCTTTTCAAGTGTTGGGTAGTATCAGATACTGATAGAAAAAAGTAAGCTTTATTACATGGACACAGTGATGGTCATTTACATAATCAATCATTAACTTCCCCCTAATTCAGAATATCCAGGGCACTGTCATTTTTTTTTTTTTTTTTTTTTGCAAGGCAATGGGGTTAAGTGGCTTGCCCAAGGCTGCACAGCTAGGTAATTATTAAGTGTCTGAGGCCCGATTTGAACTCAGGTCTCCTGACTCCAGGGCCGGTGCTCTATACACTGTGCCACCTAGCTGCCCTGGCACTTGTCATTTCTAAAAAGAATTGATACAAAAAAAAATAGGAGACTATTAGCTAAATTATGAAGATTGCTCACTTCAAGATTCTTAACACTGATACCTCTTAGCTATGTGGGCAGATCACTTAATCTTTCTGAGTCATTGCCTCTGAGTCTGTTGTGTGGAAACATTTGTGTGTTTTGCCTTGTAGAATAGAGATGGTACTTTTTAAAGCCTGAAGTCCTTTAGAAATATTAACTATTTTCACTCTTGCAGAAGATTCTGAAAATAATCATGGCTCTTCCACAACCTTAAGGAATTAAACTAATACTAAGCAGATTTAGAATCATTCATTCTTAATCCTTAGAAAGTTTTTTTTTCATAGACCTGTGAAGCTTCTGAATTTTTGAAGCCCCAAATCTCTTTCTGTTGATTGAAGTTTGACACTAAGATGAATACATATCCTTCTGTCACTTTAAGGCTGTTTAGTATTATTCTTCATTTGATTTGGGCCATTAGATTAGGGCTGTGACCTATTTCTGTTTTTTTCCTTGGTCAAGGTCTGTTTAATTTGTCAACCAATTTTTTTTATATATATAAAATTCTTCCAGTTATTTGTACATTGTTTTTCAAGGATAGCTTTTATCTTGACTGAGTTTTAGCATCATTTTCTTCAAAACATGAATTTCTTATCAAAAAAATCTACAAACCAAAAAGTTTCTTTAGTATATTTGAAAGTTATTGTTGACATTGTTCTAATTATAATTAATCTCAATTAAACATAAGATAGGTAGAAACCAGATGGAATGTTACCTTTTTACTTTAAACCCTTTATTTGTAATATAAATGGGCATATTTGTTAATTTTTTTAAAAAATCAAAACAAGATTATAAGGGAAAAGTGTTTAAAATATTCAAACATTTTATTCAATTCCAAGGCTTCAAGAAGTGCTATGTACTTCCAAATCAAAAAGTAGATTTTTTTTTTTTTAGGTTTTTTGCAAGGCAAATGGTGTTAAGTGGCTTGCCCAAGGCCACACAGCTAGGTAATTATTAAGTGTCTGAGACCGGATTTGAACCCAGGTACTCCTGACTCCAGGGTCAGTGCTTTAATCCACTACGCCACCTAGCCGCCTCTTCAGAAAAGTAGATTTTACAAACCAGACTGTCCAAGGAGTTCTTTTAAATATTTTGAAACTCTAGTTTGCGCCAAGCCTAATAAATTTCATGCCATAGCAGTCAGATGGTCTCTGTAAGGTAAGAGAAATGAAAGGATTTTGAAAAAGTAAACAGTGGAAGTTTTTTGTAAATTGTTAAGCCCTTATAGGTAAGTTAATAGTCCATGATTAGCATTGTAATCATCCTTAATGACGAGGATATCAACAAGTATCTTTCCTAACATCTTTATTGAAAAATTTACTTAATTATCCCTTATAAATTTATATATTACTCAAGTGAACTTCTTGAACTTATTACAATTTTTCTTCAATTAAGAAAAAGCAATATTCTCTCCCTTTCTTCTATTGAAAAAATCAAAAAGCCTTTATAACAAATATGCATAATCAAATAAAACAAATTCCTATGTTTACCACATCCAGAAAAGATGTGTTTCATTCTGTACCCTGATACTCACCTCTTGATCAAGAAGAAGGGTGTTTCTTTACTGGAATGGTTAGTTTTATTGTATTGTTCTGAGTTCTTAAGTTTCTTTTTCTTTTTCTGGTTTTTTTTTTTTTGCAAGGCAGTGGGATTAAGTGGCTTGCCCAAGGCCACACAGCTAGGTAATTATTAAGTGTTGAGGCTGGATTTGAACTCAGATACTCCTGACTCCAGAGCTGGTGCTCTAGCCACTGTACCACTTAGCTGCCCCCAGTTCTTAAGTTTTTCAGATTTTTTAAAGAAGATATTTTACCTGAGTTCTTAAATTTTTCAGTTATTTGAATTTAAAAGTTATTGTCTAAATTGTTCTCCTTGGTCTTCTCCCTTACCTTGCATCAGTCAACTTCACTAGATTATTGAAGCTTTCTGAAATGGGCTCAAATGGCTCTGGAAGGGTATGCCCTATTCAAAAGGAACAGAAAAGATGAAAGGGACTATAAAAAAAGCATTATTTACAATATAATCAAGTCAGAAAATCAGAGTGAATGAGGGCAAATATTTGAGTGGTTTATTTTATATGTTAATAAAGAACTCTCCAGAAGTGTAATAATAAGCCTTGACAAGTAGTAAGTTCTCTCTTGCTAGATATGTTCAAGTAGTTACTGGATGATTTTTCTGGTGAGATTAAACTAGATGGCTTTATATAGAAGCCAGTTACTGAGTTCATTGTATAAATATATGAAGGACTCAACAGTGAGAAATTTGAGTTATGGTCAGGTTAGGTAGAGGGAATGGCATGGAGAAAAGTTCATAGACAAAGGAAAGAGCAGAATAAATTTTAATAAATAGTAACCCACTTTAATATAGCTTAGCATATATGAATAGAAATGGTTTAATATAAAGTTGAAAAACTTGGTTGGAGCCAGATTCAGAGACTCGAAAGAGCATGGATTTAATTTATGTTAGTTATAGACTGTGGATAAGTCATTTACTTTCTCTCAGCTTCAGTTTCCTCATTTGGGCAGTGGTGGATCATGTTTTCTAAGGTGGAAAAGTGAACTATTTAAGGTTATTAAACAGAAGAATGATTATCTGAATTTTCTAATTAGGAAATTCATTTGGCAGCACTATGTAGAAAATATTGTAGTTAGGAGTACTTAGGATACTTGGAAGCAGGGTTATAAGTTATAGCTATTACAATATTCCAGTGTGGTGGTAGTGGGAATAGAATGGAGGGCGAAGGTTTAATTGACAAGAATTGATAACATATGTAAGATATGAAAGAGATTGAAGATAAATGTTATGTGAGTTCTGGAACCTAAGGCTTTAGGAGAATAAAGGGCAAGTTGAAGATTAAAGCAGGGAGAGAAAGTTAACAGAAAACTTGTATTATGAAGTAAAGGAGGAACAGATCAGAAAAAGTAGACCATTGATGTCCTTTATTTCTTATCTCTATACTAGTCTAAATAAAACCTATAAAACTTTACTAATTCCATAGTCTAAATAAAACCTATAAAACTTTACTAATTCCATAATAATTTGTAATGTGAAACCTTTTGACTCTAAAGAGAGGAACCTGTTTCCCTCTTATACTTTTTTCTTTAGAGTGTATAATTAGAGATGATAAAAAACTGTATTACCTTAAAAACTATTTTAGAATTCAACATATTTCTTAGTTCTGATTTTGCTATGATCAATTCACATCTTTATATTTATTATGGTTTTGAAACAAGTAGATATTTCATAATGTTAGAATTTTAAAGTACCAATCATAGTCAATTGACATGCCCTGCATTTTCAGTTTTCTAATTCCTCATAATTAAGTGGGTAAAACATGACAGATTATTTGTTCTCAAAAGAATTTTTGAAAGGTTAGAAGTTATTTGGGGTTAGAGCTAGAATTGTAGACATGAGAATTAAAAGGTTCTTGAAATTAAGAATTACTTCCTATTTATAAAAATTCAATTCCTGTTTATAAAAATTCATAATTGACACGAGTTAGAAAGTTCAGTAAATATTAAATAAAAACCTTCTTTTTAAATGAGAATTCTCTATTCAACATTGATAAATATTAATCCAGCTTTTGCTTAAAGAACTCTTAATGAAAAGGGGGGATGTCCACTATTTCATGAACCAACTCAATTAACATCCAGGCTTTATCATGTTTCTTATTGTTCTGCTACATATATATGAACAACTTGTTAATTGAACAACTGGATTTTAATTGATTCCTGATGTGCTCAAAAGTGTCATTCATTGAGGAACATAATTTTTTTTTCAGTATTTTGATGGCATATAGGGAAAGAATTCAATAAATCTTCAGATTTTTTTGATGATGATTGTGTCAAATTAATAACTCATTAATACTAAAGACAAATAACATTTGAATGATCTGGACCAACTGGAAAAAATCTGAACAAAATTGGATTCAGCAAAGATTGATATTTAGTCTTTTATATTTAATTTAAGGTCACCGAAACATAAACTGGGAAGAAGGCAACTTGAGGGTTATAAATTACTAGAACTTATATGATAACATTAGGGAATTAGAAAATTGTGTTGGTGATACTGATTATAATAGTATTTATAAGGGGCAGTTAGGTGGTGCAGTGTATAGAGCACCAGTCCTGGAGTCAGGAGGACCTGAGTTCAAATGCAGTCTCAGACACATAATAATTACCTAGCTGTGTGACTTTGGGCAAGTCACTTAACTCCACTGCCTTGTAAAAAAAAAGTATTCATATTAGAACTCTAGAGTTTGCAGAAGTGCTTAAAAGTGACATTAGGCAGGATATTTATCCTGTCTTGAGTTTTAGCCTCCTTGCAAAGAGAGGATTGAACTCTAGCAAGAAATAGAAGAACCAGGAAATCTCTTTTATTATGTATTGTACTAATTAGACACCTATTTAAAAGATTTTCACCTCACTTTAAAATGAGAAAAAAAATGGAGGCTCAGCTAAAAGAAGCAAAAATTATTAAAGGAACAGAAAAAAGGGCTAAAAGGAAGAGTTTACCAGAAAAATTTTGAAGTAGTGATTTAATTGGCATAGTCAAACTTAAGAGGATGGTAAATTTTTTCTTCGTGTTTATAAAGGTTTAAATCAAGGTGAACAAGTTTAAATCGTAGCATTGAGATTTGCTCTGTTTACCTTTGGAAGGATTTCCATTTACATAGTTCAAAAATAATAGATTTAGAACTCAAAAAGCCCTTAAAAACCCTGTATTCCAACCTTTTCACTTTAAAGATGAGGAAACAGGACTAAGAGGGTAAGGACTTGCCCAAAAATCTTCCAAAAACAGAATAGTGGAGATGATTCTCCTTAATGAGGCAGTGGTGGGAGGAGGCATGATGCTGATTCATAGACAGTGTGTTTCTCAAGGGTGTTCTTTTTTTCTGTTTATTCATTTCTTCAGCCTGTGCCCGGTTTTGGGGTGTTTCCTGAGCTTTTGAGTATTATTGGGGACCCCCCACAAGGATCTCCATATGTAAAACTCTGACTGCCCTCCTGCTCTGTGAAAGACCACAAATGCACTCCTCTGCCACGGGGCTGAGGTGGGGGGGGGGGGGGGGCCTGCTGCCTAGACTGTGATCAGGATCTGAATGTGGTCAAAGGATGCTGATTCAATAGAAACAAATGCTCATACAAAGTTTTTTTTATTTTACATAAACAAGTCTTTTTTATTTGCCCCTCTTTCTCAAAATGTATACAGAAAACAAAATTACCATTTAGTCAGATCTTCACTTTTGCCAAGTATTATCTTTTCTAGAAATTTTTCAAATTTATGAGTCTAAACATTAGATTTTAATATTCATCTTCATCAGAATCCATTACTTTTCTTCTGTTGAACTTAACTGTTATTTTCTTTTCTGTCTGCTGGCTTACTTTTTCAATTATTTCTATCAACCCTGGTTCCAAAACTTTCCACTCAGCTGTCTGTATCTTGCCATCTGTATGAGGTAGTTCTCTACTGCTTTAGCCTTTTCTGGTTTTACAAGTGCTAAATTACTTAACCTGGCCCATGCAGACTGATCCAGAATTTGAGCTAGAATATTGTTTCTCATCTCTGCTTCCCTGTGTTTTGCTTCCTGTTGGGCTGGGTCACCAGAAGAATCCCCGTGCTTGGCCTGCAGCCAGGCCAGCCTCTGCTTCCTCAGCGCCTCCAGGTCTTCGTCCACCATGGCGGGCTGGCAGCACAGCAGCCAGGACCCAGGCGCCTCGACTCCACACGAGCTTCTGTCATACAAAGTTTTAACAGCTTCCTGTAACAGTTCAGCTATGTAATGAATGCATAAAGATATTTCAAACTTAGAAGGGTTCTGGAGATGACTAAATTCAGTTCCCTTCTAAGAAAATAGTCCCAGAAAGCATAAGTGATTTGTGCAAAGGTTCAGCTAATTAATAGTAGAGATAGGGCAGGAATTCAGGGCTTTTGATAGTTTGATGCTTTTCCCGTGTGCACTACCTACCACACAACCTGTCATATAAATGGGAATTGAGTCTGGATGTGGAGAGTCTCACCTTATTTTAAATTTTTTTTCTTTCATTAAAGATTTTGTTTGAGTTTTACAATTCCCCCCTCAATCTTCCCTCCCCTGCCCCCCACATAAAGCAATCTGTCAGTCTTTACTTTGTTTCCATGTTGTACATTAATCCAAATTGAGTGTGATGAGAGAGAAATCATATCCTTAAGGAAGAAACATAAAGTATAAGAGATAATAAGATCAGACAATAAGATACGGTTTTTTTTTCCATCTGGATACAGATGGTATTCTCCATTGCAGATGGAGTCCCTGATTGTTGCACTGAAGAAATGAACAAGTCCATCAAGGTTGAACATCACCCCCATGTCGCTGTTAGGGTGTACAGTGTTTTTCTGGTTCTGCTCACCTCATTCAGCATCAGTTCATGCAAATCCCTCCAGGCTTCCCTGAATTCCCATCCCTCCTGGTTTCCAACAGAACAATAGTGTTCCATGACATACATATACCACAGTTTGCTAAGCCATTCCCCAATTGAAGGACATTTACTTGATTTCCAATTCTTTGCCACCACAAACAGGGCTGCTATGAATACTTTTGTACAAGTGATGTTTTTACCCTTTTTCATCATCTCTTCAGGGTATAGACCCAGTAGTGGTGTTGCTGGATCAAAGGGTATGCACATTTTTATTGCCCTTTGGGCGTAGTTCCAAATTTCTCTCCAGAAAGGTTAGATGAGTTCACAGCTCCACCAACAGTGTAATAGTGTCCCAGATTTACCACAACCCTTCCAACAGTGATCATTATCCTTTCTGGTCATATTGGCCAGTCTGAGAGGTGTGAGGTGGTACCTCAGAGAAGCTTTAATATGCATTCCTTCTAATAACTAATTATTTAGAGCAGTTTTTCGTATGGCTATGGATTGCTTTGATCTCATCTGTAAATTGCCTTTGCATATCCTTTGACCATTTGTCAACTGGGGAATGGCTTTTTTTTTAAATATGGAGAGTCTCACTTTTGATATAAGTTTAGTCTTGAATGATATTGTTATGAGAAAGCCACTTCAAAGCCAGGAAAGTTTGCGTTTAAATTTTTCTCTGATACCTACTGACTGTGGGACCCTGAGTAAATTGCATAACCTCTCAGTGACATTGGCAAGAGAAGGTACCAACAAGTATTGGTAGGATTTCCATATCAACCACAGGAACCCATGAAATTACAGGTCCAGACCATATCTTTATTCTAGTGCATATTATTCTGTTCATTCACATTTACTTTTCTGTGCATTAAGATTTAATGTGTGATTCCCCCCATGGGCAAATCTTTACAATACAGACAACGCATTTATGTTGCTTAAACAACCATGTATTTTTGGAACTAGATAGGCTATGTAAAGTCATTTTCTTAAGTAATATATTTTTTCTTTTTTTGTGCCCAAGATATCTTATCCTCTAATGAGCTACTTCTATTTTTTTTTGGCAGTGTAAATGTATGGGATCATAGGTCATGTGCTACAAGGGACCTCAAAATTCATTTATAGCCCAGCATCCTCAGTTTATCGATGAGGAAACAGACATAGGGATATGGTAACTTATTCAAGGTCAGCTGGATACTAAGCATTATGATAGAGTTTAACCCACATTTTCAAACCCCAGTCAGTTTTCTTTCCACTTTATCATTTAAACATGAAATTTTGCAGTATTTTTTCATATTTGTACCAGAATGGTAGTGGTGAAATAATTGAAATGTAAAACCTTTTATGAGTTAAGTGAGTTGAGGCCGTTTTTTTTGACAAACAATTCAATACATTGGAAATGATTTGATAGTCCCCTGAAATATAATTTTTAAAATGTAACTTAGTAGACAGGCTAATATTAAATTTACAAGAATATTTTTCAATTTTGCTAGCTTAAGTATAGCTGTATACCTACTTACTGGAAGTTCATCAAAAACAAATTTTTTATTATTAAAACTGCTTGAAGGCTATAAAGTTTTTAAAAATCATTTTTATTATATTCTGGTATTATAATATCAGTGCTTATATACTAAGCCATAAAAATATTTGTATGTATTTTTGAGGAAGGTAGGACTTTTTCTGTTACTTTGGATCTTTATGAAACTAAGAATCTGGAAAAAAATAACTTTTTTTTCTTTTCACTGTCTTTATAAGGAATGAATTTTGATATAATAGCCAGTCATATGGATTGTGAGCCTAAAACTGATTGTAAAAAATCACAAAATAATTAATTGCTTTTGAATAAATAAGTTCAATGTGAATTAAAAACCTCTTTAAAGTTTCTAAAAGGAATACATATTCATATGATGGAGACTACATATGGTGAAATTGAGCCATTAAATATTTTAAATATAAAATGAATGTGATAGGGTTTTTTGCTTTTGGTGAAATTGGGAAGCTGAGAAACAGCTTTCTTATGGAATTTACTTACTATTTAAACAAATGCCTTTGTGATTGGGTGATTTATGGCATAGAATACTGTTGCACTGTCAAACAGTCACTTTGAATAGATAGAGTAAAATAAAGATAATAGGGAAGTTTTAGAATTCATTTTCATGATGATTTTAGTTAATATTTAATTATACTTCAATTATGACTTAAGAACTAAATTTACCAGATCTGTATTTCCTTAATTGATGCATAAGAATTGGGGATGGAGGGTGGCTAGGTGACATAGTGGATAGAGGACTGGCCCTGGAGTCAGGAGGACCTGAGTTCAAATGCAGCCTCAGACACTTAATAATTACCTAGCTGTGTGGCCTTGGGCAAGCTACTTAACCCCATCGCCTTGCAAAAACAACAAAAAAAAATTGGGGATGGAAGGAATATATATGTATGAAAGCTTAAGGGAAAATAATCTTAATACAGAAGTATACAAATCTTCCATTATACTTTTAGTTTAGGATTTTTCCTAAAGTAACTCTTAATTAGCTGAAGGTGAAATACTAGTAATAGAACTATAGTTTTTGCTTTTAACATTAAGCTTATTTGCATAACTGTTCTTTACCTGGGTATCCCATGGGCACATCAAACCCAGAATGACCAAAATGGAACTCATTATCTTTTCCCTTGGAACTTTACTGTCCAGACTACCTTATTTCCAGTGATCCAGTCACTTGCTTCTACAACATCCAATCCCTTTTCTAATCAGTTGACTACCATCCTAGTTCAAGGTCTTATCACTTTTCACCTGGAAAATTGAAATATCCTTCTAATTTATTCTCCTAGCTTTCAGTCCCTTCCTTTTCAATCTTTGTCCACCTAGCTAACCAGATAATCCTCCTAAAGTTCAGCAAGTCTGTCCTTGTCACTCCTCTGCCCAAGATTCTTCAATGGCTCCCTATTGTCTTAAGGATAAAATAGTAACCTCTCAACTTGGCATTCAGAGCCTTTTACAATCCGACTGCATCATATTTTTCCAGAGTTATTTCAGATTACAGTCAATTCTGCTGCAACTTTTTTTTGGGGGGGGGATGATTTCTTCCAACTATGATTGATATAGTAGAGAACAATTTGAACATAACACAGATTTTGTATTTGTTTATGCAATTTTATCCCACAATTTCATCTGTGGACAGCAAGAACAGAAAACTACAGCATTAACAATATTTACTCTTATAACTAATAGACTCAGATCTAGAATTGCAAGGGAAATTTTATAGGTATGGCAACTGAGAACCTTAGGGATTAATTGACTTTCCTGAGGTCACACAGTAAGCATTGTAGAAGTGAAATTTGAAACAAGGTCCTCTTGACTCCAGAGTCAGTACTTACACCACAGTTATTTTGCTTTTAACATTGGAGATTACTGTTAAAGTTACATAGATTTAAGTAAATAAGCTGTTGACTTTCCCTAACAGATAATTTTATTTTCTACCCAGAAAAAGCAGAGAGATCTTGCCAAGATGAGAAGATGCCTCAGGCCTGAAGAGCTGACAAACCAGATGAACCAAATAGATATAAGCATGCAACATGAACAGTTGGAGGAAAGTTTCCAGCAACTTGTCTCAGACTACAGGAGGATAATAGAACGACTTGCCCAAGCATAAAGAATAAACCTTTCTGTACAGGATATTTTAAATTTCTGTGTTGTGCTGTGAAACACCTGTAATGGCTTCTTAATTGAGAAATCTTAAGTGACACTTGTATTTACATTAAAAGCTCTTTTTTTCTCCCTTTATTTGAAAATTTTCTTCTAGTGGATTTGGGATTATAAATTCTAGGACCTTGTTTGTATTCTAGGAGCACTCACTGCTAATAAACCACAGATGTAGTTTATGAAATACCCATCACTGCCATTTTTCTTCCTTCTTAAATAAGCATTTTAAATGCTAACTTGAAATTGTCAGGTTGTAATAACACAGTATTCCCTTAAATGAAGGGACCAAGCAAAATAAGGAATATAGTACACAGCAATAAATATTCTTGAACACTAATTACATATTTTCTTCTAGGGTATTATACTCTAGAATGAGGTAACTAGATGGTGCAGTGGATAGAGTGAGTGCTGGCCCTAAGTCAGGAGGACCTGACTTCAAATTCAGACTCAGACACTTAAGAATTGTGTGACCTTGAGCAAGTCACTTCATTCTGACTGCCTCACTTCCAAGGCCTTCTCCAGTTGTCCTGATTCATATCTGACCACTGGATCCAAAATGACCCCAGAGTTGAGAAAATGAGACTGGTGATTTAGTATAGCACCACCTCACTCAAATCCAATTCATGTGTTTGTCATGGTATCATCATCTTCTTAGAACAGAGGACAAACATCATCACCACCATCATCATCATTACCACTGTGGAACTAGAAAATCAGGTTTCTCTATGCTTCTTTTCCAGTTATCTTGTACTATGTCATTTTTTTTTCTTTTGCTCAGCTGATTCTATTTTGAGATTTAGGGATTTTAATAGAACGATGCAAAAGGACTAATAACTTCTTCTATCCCAAAACTATATTAGGGGAAAAATTAAATGTTTCCATGTTGGTGGATTAGAATTATCAGGTGCCTTTAAATAGCTTGTTAAAACTCCTTATGTGTGGAAGGAAAAGTCAAAGGACAAGACTGCCTGATCCTAGGTCTTCCCATATACTCCTGTGATGGAGGGTACAAGTAAAAAGAAAATTCCTCACTATGTCTTATTTTACTTACCATTCTTCTCATCTTGTTTTGCTTAGTTTTTTAATTGAATTTTTGGAAAATGCAAACCTTTCCCAAAATGTTTTCTTGGCTAAAAATTTAGTAGACTTACTTGGAGCTAACAAATACAGTAACAGTTGACCAAAGTCCTACTTATTTGAACCTGTATTTTTGTAGCAAGAAAATAAGCAGCTCTAACTACCCAAAAGAGTTTAACTGGCTCTAGAAACAGTTGTAAAGATCTTTAATTATTGGTCCCACATAGCGGGAAGAGCCCTTGGTTTTATAGATGAGGATACTGAGACCCAGAGAGGAATTTCCCGGTCAGAGGCATTAAGCTGCAAATCTGGGTTTTCAATTCCAGGGACATTTGCATCTAAATCTAGTCCTCTTTCCTCTAAACCAAAATGCAACCAGCAGTACAATTTTTTTTTATGCAGCCCCTAGTCGGTTTACTAAGTGCTTTAGTAAACAAAGCCCAGATACTGCAGAGCTCTCACATTAAAATGGCAAATCAAAATGTACTGTCTGTTTCAATAAGCACTTTTAAAAGGTTGGACAGCCCTGTGCTATACCATGCTGAAGTTTGGAATTTGGAAATATGAAAATGTTTAGGGACTTAACCAATGAAACAGACTAAGTTAGATTCAATTCATAGACTCATCATCATTTCACAGCTGGAGTTGGCAAACTGAATGACTCACATTTTTAAAAGTTTTCTTGTATTTGAATGTTAAAACCATTTGTAGATGGCACTGTATAAAGAAGTAGTGAGCTAGATTTTGCTTTCTGGCCATGGATAAATAGCTCATTCCCCAGATTGTGCAGATATAGAAACTGAGTTTCAAAAGAGGTTAAGTGATAAACTAAGTAATACCATTAAGCAAAGTTGGAATTCCAGTGAAGTGACTCCAGTGTAAATCTGGCACTTCTGCTGTACCATGCTGTCTTTTATATAGATGCTCAGAGATATATCAACATTTTATCTGTATTTATAGTCACCTTGAAGTTTTTTCCTTTGTTGTAGTTAATTTCATGAATTTTATGACTATAAATTCTACCCATGACTTCCAGCAGAGCTGGGGATTGCAAAGAAAAAATAACTGTCATGGAGAAGAACATAGTTTTGAGAATAAAAGCATTGTTTCTAACATTAAATCTTTAAACTATCCACTTACTGAGGTCAGGGACTGTTTCATTTGTCTTTATAACCATAAATGTCTAATAGGCATTTAATAAATGTTTGTCAAATTAATAGCAATATATTTAATATGCTGGCACAAAATTTAGAGCTGGGAAAATATGAAAAAGTATTCATGAGATTTAGTGACTTACTGTAAACAATGAAGAACTTAGGGAAAAATATTGGCTTACATTAAGAATTATAATACTTGGGGTGGTTAGGTGGTGCAGTGGATAGAGCACCAGCCCTGGAGTCAGGAGTACCTGAGTTCAAATCTGGCCTCATACACTTAATTAACTAGCTGTGTGACCTTGGGCAAGCCACTTAACCCCATCTGCCTTGCAAAAATCTAAAAAAAAAAGAATTATAATACTTAAAAATAAATATGGGGGAAATGAAACTTTAATGGAAAATAGTACTTGCAAGCATTACTAATAAGATCAAAGCCATACATATGGGAATTTTTAAATGTATGAGGAATCATAGATCATAAATGTGTCTCTCTTTAGTTCCTTATCATCATTAAGGTTTTTATAAGTAGCTTGAGAATGGTTTTGTCATATTTTGATGATCTTGGGGAAAAGGGAGTTAAGGAGATAGGGAAGAGCCCAAGGCTGGGGAAGGGAGGACGGAGATGAAATAGGAGGAAAATTATAATTTGGATGCACAAGTAAAAGAAAATACATAAACAAGGAATGGAAAGAGTGGGTAATGAACTTCATTTTGACATGAGTGGACCAAAGGAAGTTTGATTATGCAGGAAAGGTGAGAATAAGAGGGGGGAAAGTATATGAAGAGAGATTAATCATAAGCCAAATAATGGAAATTTTAGTTTTAAGAGAAAAGGGATAAAAGTCTGTGATTGGGCTCTAGGTAAGAGAAAAGGAGGAAGTAGGAAGCAGATTCTATCAAACCTAGGACACATCTGCTAAGTACACTTGCCATCTGCTTCTTTCTAAAGATGGGGTAGAAAAATGGTCAGTGCATGTTACTATGAGATAACATTACAATTACAGAGGACTTGATGAAAAATGCCACCTACCTCCTGACAGTGATGGACTCACTTTGCAATTGACTTTTTTTAAAGATATAACCAATATAGCAATTTGTTTCATTTGATGCGTATTTGTTACAAAAGTTTTGTTTTTCTTTTTAAATAAGGAAAGAGAAAGGGAGAGGAAGATGGATTTCATCAATTGAAAAAATTATTGGTGAATGCAATTAAAATTAGGAAAAAAAGGTTGGTGGGAGAAGTATCTTTGTAGCCAGTTTATCCTTCATACAGAAGGGAATAGACATTAAGCAGTACTATGTGCTTTACAAATATCTCTCTGAATTCCCTTATCTCTATAGGATATGTTACGAAATGAGTCCAAATTTGTAAGAATAAGAGCCATTTCCTAACTGATAAATTGATATGAAGAGGCAAATTTCAAAGGAAAAATCTTATTAATACCTATATGCAAAATTCCCCAAGACATTAACAGAGAAATACACATTTAATTCACTCTGAGGTTATAACTCATATCTCTCAAAGTAGTAAAATTGATCAAAATAAGTAAAATAAAAGTTGGAGGGACTCCAGGAAAAGAACATTAATATAGTGTTGATAGAGTTGTGAATTGGTTTGGGCATTCTGGAAAGCAATTTGTTACTATGCTTTTAAAAAAAGAGGTTACTAAATTAGAGATGAAACCAATTTGACAGTGATAGGTAACAATTTTTTACTTTCTCCACAAAAAGCAAGCACCATGGAGCCACAGTCAGGATTACACAAGATTTGGCAGCTAATATGAAGAAACAAAGGACTTGGAATGATATTCTCAAAAGCAAAAAAGCCTAGGATCACAACCATGAATAAGCTGCTCATCAAACAATATAATCTTATAGTGTGGTAAAGGGACATTTAATAGAATATGAAATTCAAACATAAGCCTCAAGAGAAACCAAAATGTAAACATGAGTAAAAAAATCATAAAGTACAGAACAAGGTTAAGTTCTTTACATTCTTTTTATGGGAAGATAATAAATGCAACTTTTAAAACTTTTATCATCAACAGTGACCTCAGATGGAGCTTGATCAGACAGAGGGCCTGGGTGTGATTCTATAGGCTGAGAAGAAGAGAAAGAGGGGTGCATTAGGAAAAGAAGTAAAGGAGAGGAAGAATGAGGGAAAATATTTCACTTATGAATGGGACATGCAAGGAAGATTATAGAATGAATGATAAATGGGAGTAGATGGAAGGGAGCAACACTTGAACCTCACACTCATTTGAACTGGTTCAAAAAGGAAAGAACATAACCACATAATTAGATAGGGAAATTTAGCTTATTAGGGAATTAGGTTAGAAAGGGGTTAAGAAAAAATAGGATGGGGCAATAAGAGAGAGTGAGATAAAATTTAAAAAAGCAATGGTCAGATGCAAAAATAGAGGCTTGATGAGGCCAGGGAGAAAATGTATAAAAAATGAGAATGAAGAGAAATCACAATTAGCACTTACATCCAAATATAAATGGGATGAACTTACTCATAAAAGGAATAGAAGAGAAGAATGGATTAAACCAGAATCCAACAATATATTCAAGAACTAGTTGAAACAGAAAGATACACATAGCATTAAAATAAGGGGATGGAAGCGAGGTGCAGCTAGGTGGTGCAGTGACTAGAGACCTAGCCTTGAAATCAGGAGGGCCTGAGTTCAAATAAGACCTCTTAATAATTACCTAGCTTTGCAACCTTGGACAAGTCACTTAACCCCATTACTTTGCAAAAGACAAAAAATATTAAAATAAAGGGATAGGGAAGAATCTATTATTTTGACTAAGTAAAAAAAGGCGGGGGTAACAGTCTTGATTTCAGACAAAGCAAAAGCAAAAATACATTATTAAAAGAGGTATATTTTTAAATTTTTTAAATTACTGGAAAACATTTTGCTAAAAGTTATCCTAGACAATATAAATACTGAATTTATATGCATCATCTTAATTCTTGAAGGAAGAATTAAATGAGTTACAGGAAGAAACAGTAAAACTTTAATTCTGGGAGACTTCAATTTACCCCTTTTAGATTGAGATATATCTAACCATATCACAAAAAAGAAGTTAAGGAGATGTATGAAATCTTGGAGAAGTTAGTTAAGATGGATTTCTAGAGAATAATGAATCAGAATAGAAAGGAACAAACTTCTCAAATATGCATGGCACCTTGACAAAAATTGAACATGTGCATAAAAACTTATTAAACATGAAAAAAATAGAAAAATGAAATGCATCTTTTACCTAACCATAACAAGATGAAAATTACATCAATAAGGAGCTTTTGAAGGCAACTAGGTGGCACAATGAATAGAGTACCAGCCCTGGAGTCAGGAGGACCTCAGTTCAAATAAGGAGACTTTGAGGCATGGATTAAAAATCAATTGGAGACAAAACCATTTCTGGGAGCCAAGATAGCAGAACAAGTAGTAAATTGCCATAACTTCCTCATATTCACTTCCAAACAACCATAAAATAGCAATCCCAAACAAATCCTGGAACAGCAGAACCAACAAAAAGATAGGGCTAAACAATCTTTTAGCCTAAGAACCATAGAAGATCAGCAAGGAAGTCTTGCACGGGTAAAAGAGAAACACAATTCAGGACAGGAAATGTTGCAACAAACCTCATCTCAGCAAACCAGGGGATGATCCTGAGCCCCCACTGTGTTGTAGCAGGTAAACACCAACACCAAGACACTCCTGCCCACATGTCTCAGCAAAGTCAGAGAAGTGGGCAGACTCAAGCTCTGACAATCTCCATGTGCTTCAGCTGAACTCGGGGCTGGAACCAAACTGCCTCATGCAGTAGGATAGCCAAAGAGAAATGCAGAAAAATCCCACTGGTCTTGGCACAGGCCAGACACCACAACAAGACCCCAGTTCAGCATCAGATAAGCTACCAGACCCCTATGACCCTCAGTAGCACCAGTTGCCCCCGACCCTACCACTTTAACGTAGCATCAGACAAAAGGGTACCCCATGAAGCTCAGGGAAACACCAATGCTGCATCAGGTAAACAGGTAGGGTCTTCAGTTCTGGCATAAGAAGTCTGAGACAGTGCCCCTTCCACCCTGGGACCAGAGCTCAATTTTTTTTTTTTTGCAAGGCAAACGGGGTTAAGTGGCTTGCCCAAAGCCACACAGCTAAGTGATTATTAAGTGTCTGAGACCAGATTTGAACCCAAGTACTCCTGACTCCAGGGCCGGTGCTTTATCCACTATGCCACCTAGCTGCCCCAAGAGCTCAAATTTAAATGAAAGGAAAAAGGCTAAGAAAAATGAGCCAAAAAAAAAAAGAATCTGATCACAGAAAATTATTATGGTGACAGGGAAGATCAAGATACTAACTCAGAAAAAGTCAAGGATATCAAAACACCTATAAAACCCCAAAGAAAAATGGGAAGTGTTCTCAAATCCAGAAAAAACTCATGGAAAAAATCCAAAAGGAATTTAGAAATCATATGAGAGATAGAAGAAAAGTTGGGAAAAGAAATGAGAATGATGCAAGAGAATTAGGAAAAAAAAAGCATCAACAGCTTAAAAAGTAGAATTGGCCAAATGGAAAAGGAGATACAAAAATTCACTGAAGAAAACAACTACTTAAAAATTTAAAATGGCAAAGTGGAAAAAACAGTACAGAAGCTAACCAAGGGAAACAACTACTTAAAAGTTAGAATTAGACAAATGGAAGCTAATAACTATGAAACATCGAGTCAATTAAGCAAATTTTTTAAAAATGAAAAAAATAGGGAAAAACATGTAAAATGACTCATTGGAAAAACAACTTAACCTAGAAAATAAGTCCAGGAGAGATAATATTAGAATCACTGAACTACCTGAAAGCCATAAACAAAAAAAGGACCTGGACAGCATCTTTCTAGAAATTATTAAGGAAAATGACCTTGATATCCTGAAACCCCAGGGCAAAATAGGCATTGAAAGAATCCATCAATTACCTTAGGAAAGCGATCCCAAAATAAAAACTCCAAGGAACATCTTAACTAAATTACAGAACTATTAAATTGAGGAAAAAATACTACAAGTGACCAAAAAGAAACAATTCAAATACTGAGGAGCCAGAAAACATAAGGGATTCAATGGAGCTGACTTGTTGAAACCCTACATGGGAAGATAATACTTGTACTTCTTGAATATTTTTCCATTAGTAGTACAGATAGAAGAAAAGTACATAGTCAGAGGGTATGTATATTAAGGTGAATTTGAGGAAATGACATTTAAAAATAATTTAGGAATAAGAAAAAATAATACACTGGGCGTAGAGGGAAGGAAGAGGAAGAATGGGATAAATTATTTCACATGAAGAATCATGAAAAACCTTTTACAGAAGAGGGAAAGATGGGAGGGTAGGCAATGGGCATTGTTTGAACCTTAACTCTAATCAGTACTGGCTAATACACATAGTCAGTTGAATATAGAAATCTATCTTATCTGTTAGGAAAATAGAGGGGAGGAGATTGAGTAAAAAGGGGGGAGACTAACAGAAGAGAGGACAAATCATGGAATATGGTAGACGGAAGACAGAGGAGAAAGAACAAACAAAAGGAAAAATGGGAAGGGGGGAAATACATAGTAATCATGACTATGAATGTAAACAGGATGAACTCTACCATAAAACAGAAGCTAATAGCAAAGTGGATCAAAAATGAGAATCCTACAATATGTTGTTTACAAGAAACACCCTTGAAGCAGATAGACCCATACAGAGTAAAGGTAAGGGGCTGGAGCAAGATCTATTTTGCTTCAGCTGAAGTTAAAACATCCAAATTCTTTTTTTAATAAATATTTGATTTATTTTCCCAACTACATACAATGATAGTTTTTGCCAATCTTTTTTGCAAAGCTTTGAGTTTTATAATTTCTTTTCCTCTTTCCCTTCCCTCTGCCCCTGAAAGAAAGGAATCTGATCTAGACTTTACATTTGTAGCCATGCTAAACAGATTGAAACTGAACATATTGTGAGAGAAGAATCAGATCCAAATGGAAGAAAGAAAACATTAGAGATAACAAAATTACATAATACATAATACATAAGACAACTTTTAAAAATTGATGGTAAAAAGCTTTGGTCTTCATTTAAATTCCACAGTTCCTTCTCTGGATATGGATAGTATTTTCCATCAAAGTACCTTAAATTGTCTTTGATTATTGTTCTGATGAAGTGAACAAGTCCATTATGGTTGATCATCACCCCATGTTGTTAGTGTGTACAAAGTTCTTCTGGATCTGCTCATTTCACTCTGTATAAATTCATGCAAATCTTTCCAGACTTTCTGAAGTCTCATCCCTCATGATTTCTTATAGAACAATAGTGTTCCATCATGTACATATACAACAATTTATTCAGCCATTTCCCAGTTGATGGACATTCCCTCAAATTCTAATTCTTTGACACTACAAACAGAGCTGCTATGAATACTTTTGCACATGCGAGATTTTTATCCCTTTTTATGATCTTTTCAGGATACAGACCCAGTAATGGTATTGCTAAGTCCAGGGGGTACACACAGTTTTATTGCTTTTTGGGCACTGTTCCAAATTATTTTCCAGAAAGGCTGGATCAATTCACAATTCCATCAATAGTGCATCAATGTCTCAATTTTCCCATATCCTCTCCAACACTGATCATTATCTTTTCTAATCATATTGGCCAATCTGAGAGATGTGAAGTAGTACTTCAGAAAGCATCCAAATTCTTTTTTTTTTTTGCAAGGCAATGGGGTTAAGTGGTTTGCCCAAGGCCACACAGCCAGGTAATTATTAAGTGTCTGAGGCCGGATTTGAACTCAGGTACTCCTGACTCCAGGGTCGGTGCTCTATCCACTGTGCCACCTAGCCACCCTAAGCATCCAAATTCTTAAAAGAGAAGTTAAGTGAGGGGCAGCTAGGTGGCGCAGTGGATAGAGCACCTGCCCTGGAATCAGGAGTACCTGAGTTCAAATCCGACCTCAGACATTTAATAATTACCTGGTTGTGTGGCCTTGGGCAAGCCACTTATAACCCCACCGCCTTGCAAAAACTTAAAAAAAAAAGAAAAAGAAGTTAAGTGAGTTACAGGTTTGTGACTGAACAAGAGACAGAGAGCATTACAAAATATAAAACAGATAATTTTGATTATATAAAGTGCTTTTTTAACAAACAAAACTAATGCAACCATGAGTAGAAGGAAAGAAGAAAGCTGAGAAACAGTCTTTACAGCAAGAGTCTCTGATACAGGCTTCATTTGTCAAAAATATATGGAACTAAGTCGAACTGGTAAGAATACAAGCCATTCCTTAATTGATAGTCAAAGGATATGAATAGGCAGTTTTCAGATGAAGAAATCAAAACTATTAATAGATGTCTGAAGACGTACTCTAAATCACTTTTTAATTAGAGAAATACAAATTAAAACAGCTAAGAACCACACCTATCAGACTGGCTAATAAGAGAAAAAAAGGAAAATAATAAATGTTGGAGAGGATGTGGGAAAATTGGGACACCAAAACACTGTTAGTGGAGTTGTGAACTGATTCAACCATTCTGGGAACAATTTAGAACTAATGCCCAAAGTATAACCAAAATGTACATACTCTTTGATCCAGCAATACCTCTTTTAGGTCTGTATCCCAAAGAGATCATAAAAAAGGGAAAGAACCTAGCAGCCCTTTTTGTGGTAGTAAAATAATGGAAATTGAGGAGGACCATCAATTGAGTGATGGCTGAATAAATTATATTATATGAATGTGATGGTGTAAAATTACAGAAGAAGAAATGGTGAACAGATTTCAAAAAACCTGGACTTTAATGAACTGATGCAAAATGAAATGAGCAGAACTAGGAAAATTTTTTTTTAGATTTTTTTTCAAGGCAATGGGGTTAAGTGACTTGCCCAAGGCCACACAGCTAGTTAATTAAGTGTCTGAGGTCGGATTTGAACCCAAGTGTTCCTGATGCACCAAGGCTGGTGCTCTATTTACTGCGCCACCTAGCCGCCCCAAGAACCAGGAAAATATTGTACATAGTAGCAGCAACATTGTGTGATGATGATTGTGTGAATGATTCAGCTCTTCTAAGCAACACAATAAACCAGGAGAAGTACAAAGATGTCATGAAGGAAAATGCTAACCATATTCAGATAAGAACTGATGGACTATGAGTGCAGATCAAAGCATACTTTTTTCAGATACCTTCTTTTTTGTGTTTTTTCCTCCTTTTGACATATCTTCTTTCACAATAGTGATTGATATGGAAGTATGTTTTACATGATGGCACATTTATAAAGTTTATCAAATTACCTACCATTTTAAGAAGAGGGAAAGGGAGGGATGAAAGCAGGGAGAAAAATTTGAAACTCAAAATCTTATAAAAATGAATGTTGAAAATTGTCAAGACGTAATCAGAAAAAATACTATTTAAATTAATTGGAAACTGAATAATCTATTTGTAAATAATTAATGGCTCAAAGAACTAATAGAAGAAATGACAATTTCATTAAGGATAATGACAATAATAAGATCATAATTTGAGGGATATAGCCAAAGCAGTACTTTAGGCAAAACTGATATCTCTAAATACTTATATCTATAAGACAGAAACGAGAACAGAGAAGTGGGCATACACCTAAATAAAACTGGTTGTTGTTTGTTGCTATTTCCAACTCTTCGTGATTTTATTTAGGGTTTTCTTGGTAAAGATCCTGGTGTGCTTTGTCATTTCCTTCTTCAACTCATTTAACAGATAAGAAAACTGAGGCCAAAAAAGGGTTAAATGACTTGACCAGGGCTGCACTACTAGTAAGAATTTGAGATCACCTTTTAACTTATCTTCCTGACTCCAGGCATTCTATCCCCTGTGCCACCTAGCTGCCTTTAAATAAAACTAGAAAAAACAACAAATTAACAACACCCTCTCTCCCCCATTAAATACCAAAAGAGAAATCCTGAAAATTAAAAAAGAAATTAACAAAATTGAAAGTTAAAAATCTAAACTGCAGGACCAGGTGGTTTTTAAGGGGGAAGGTATAAATAAAATATTAATCATTGGCAAGTTAAGTTTAAAAAAGAAAAAGAAAAACCAAATTACCTATATCAAAAATAGAAAGGGTAAATTCGCAACCAATGAAGATGAAATAAAAGCAATTGTTAAGAGTTATATGCCTGGGGTGGCTAGGTGGTACAGTGGATAGAGCACCAGCCCTGGAAACCTAAAAAAAAAAAAAAAAAAAAAAAAAGAATTATATGCCAATAAAAGTGACGGTCTAAATAATATGGATGAATATTTACAAAAATATAAATTGATTAGATTAAGAGATAAACCATTCTTAGACAAAGAAATATGGGTAAAAATTGGAAAGAAGGAAGAATAATAGTACTAAACTACAAAATTATAACTGTCAAAACAACTTGGTACTAGAGGTAAGAAACAGAGATTGATCTGTGGAACAGAATAAGTATCTAATGTATAGATCCAAATCAGCACAGTAACCTAGTGTTTGATAAGTTCAAAGCTCCCAGCTATCGTGACAACTCTGATTCCAGAGTCCTCTTGAAGAAACAAGCCATCTAGAATAGTGACAGGGGCTCAAATAATAAAATTCAGGATAGGGGTGGCTAGGTGATGTAGTGGATAAAGCACCAGCCCTGGAGTCAGGTGTACCTGGGTTCAAATCTGGTCTCAGACACTTAATAATTACCTGGCTGTGTGGCCTTGGGCAAGCCACTTAACCCTGTTTGCCTTGCAAAAACCTAAAAAATAAAATAAATAAAATAAAATTCAGGACAAGACCTGGCTCACCTTACTGTCCAAGAGAGCAAGAATAAGAGGAGCCTAGCCCTGACATACAGTGACTATTCAAAAAGAAAGGCTGAAAACATAAGGTAAAGAGAAGGCATACACAATATAACAAAAAAGATTCTATGAATCTAGGTCATTCTAAGAGAAATTCAGAAGAATACAATAATTCCATTTTTAAAGCTCAGATTTAAAACATATGTCTACATATAGACATATTTCTATAGGAATGCCTATATAACCATATAGTAATATTAAAAATATAAATCTATGTGAATCTATTTCTATAGATATAATATCCAGGGGGCAGCTAGGTGGTAGAGAGGATAAAGCACCAGCCCTGGAGTCAGGAGGATCTGAGTTCAAATCCAACCTCAGACACTTAATTACCTAGCTGTGTGACCTTGGGCAAGTCACTCTTAAACCCAGTGCCTTAAATAAAAAAAGATATACTATCCATATATACATTTATATGTGTGTGCTTATATATATATATATATGTATTACATATAATACATATATATCTATGTGTATATATATACATATATATATATATATATATATATATATATATATATATAGAGAGAGAGAGAGAGAGAGAGAGAGAGAGAGAGAAAAGAATGAAAATGTATATATGTATATAACTACAAGGAGCTATAAGAATTCCTGGAAGAAATGAAACAAAAAATAAAAGATTTATTGCAAATGAAATGAAAATCCTAGAAAAAATGAATGGAAAGGAAAATAAACAGCTTAGAATAGTAAGTTATGGAATCCTGTGTGTATGTAATAAATTTAACAATGTATGTAACAAACAGAAATCACTGACTTTGTGAAACAGCAAAATATTCAAGAACAAAATCTAAAGACTGAAAAAAATATATATGATATGTAATACCAAAAGCAACTGACCTGGAAATCAAGGCAAGAAAAAATAATTTAAGAATTATTGTTATCCCTAAAAAACAAAACAAAAGAAAGTCTGCAGTGGCTAGGTGGCGCAGTGGATAGAGCACCGGCCCTGGAGTCAGGAGTACCTGGGTTCAAATCCGACCTCAGATACTTAATAATTACCTATCTGTGTGGCCTTGGCCAAGCCATTTAACCCCATTACCTTGAAAAAAATCTTAAAAAAAAAAGTCTGGTTATCCTATTTCAAGAAGTCATAAATGAAAACTGCCCAAATCTACATGGTATCCCAAGATACTTATTGTAATAGTAGGCTATTAAAACTTAAATTTCTATTATGAGCTTTATAATAGAAAGAATTCGCTTTCTGAAATAACCCAAAGTGAAAACTCTGAGTAACATCATAGCCAAAATATAAAGCTTCTAAGCCAAAGAAAAAAAAATGCAGTAATCCTCCAAAAGGAAGAAAGGAATAGTCAGGTGGTACAAGAGGTGGCAGCTATGACTATAAAGGAAAGATATCTTGGAGTACTATATTCCAAAAGGCAAAAATAAAGGCTTACAATTAATTATAACTTATTACGAAAAGCTTAAGTTATTCCAAATGGATTAAAAAATGGAGTTTTAATAGAAGATAAATTTTTCAAGCTTTTTTTTTTAAGGCAATGGGGTTAAGTGGCTTGCCCAAGGCCACACAGCTAGGTAATTATTAAGTGTCTGAGGCTGGATTTGAACTCAGGTACTCCTGACTCCAGGGCCAGTGCTCTATCCACTGCGCCACCTAGCCACCCCAACACAAATTAATTTTTTTTCCCTTAGGCTTTTTGGAAGGCAATGGGGTTAAGTGGCTTGCCGAAGGCCACACAGCTAGGTAATTATTTAAGTGTCTGAGGCCAGATTTGAATTCCAGGGCAGTGCTCTACCCACTGGACCACCTAGTTACCCCACTCAGGCATTCTTGAAAGTCAAGAAACATCTAGCAAGTAAATACACTTGAGTAATCTGAAAAAGTGCCATAATGATTACATGCTTACTTTCTAATAGAGGAGAAGAAATAAGCATCTTTTGAGAATTTTTATTTTCCAGGATCACAGAGTTAAATGAGACATGTAGAAGGTGTGGGTGGGTTTATTCTGTTTTGATGATCTTAAAATAAAAATGAAACTTAATAGGAATGAAATGGGGAGGAAAACTGTGGGCAAAGTGCTGAAGTTTGGCATCCAAACTCCTAGAGGAATAGCTGAGTGAATTGCAAGGAGACATAGTCAGCAAAACTTTATTAATGGGGGACCTCAACCTCTCCCTCTTAGAACTAGATAAATCTAATCACAAAATAAACAAGAAGGAAGTTAAGAAGGTAAATGAAATAGAAAACTTAGATATGATAGACTTCTGGAGAAAACTTAATGGAGATAGAAAAGAATATACTTTTTTCTCTGCAGTACATGGCACCTATACCAAAATTAACCATGCACTAGGACATAAAAGCCTCTTAATCAAATGCAGAAAGACAGAAATAATAAATGTATACTTCTTAGACCATGATGCAATAAAAATTACATTTAATAAAGGGTCAAGGAAAGAGAAACTAAAAATTAATTGGAAACTAACTTAATTTTAAATAATGAGGGATCAAATAACAAAGCATAGAAATAATTATATCTAAGAAAATGCTAATGATGAGACATCAAACTGAAATTTATGGGATGCAGTCAAGGCAGTTTTGAGGGGAAACTTTATATCTCTAAATGCTTATATGAATAAAATAGAGAAAGAGGAGTTCAATAAACTGCGTATGCAATTAAAAAGGATAGAAAAATATCCCCATTTAAATAGCAAATTAGAAAATCAAGGGAGAGATTAATAAAATTGAAAGCAAGAAATCCATCAATCTAATAGATAAAGCTAAGAGTTGGTTTATGAAAAAGTCAATAAAATAGATAAACCTTTGGTTAATCTGATTAAAAAAAAAGAAAGTAGACAACCAAATTACCAGTGTCAAAAAGGAAAAGGGTGAAGTAACCACTAATAAGGAAGAAATCAAAGAGATAATTTGGAGCTATTTTGTCCAACTGTATGTCAATAAATCTGATAACCTGAATGAAACAGATGAAGTACAAACTGCCCAGATTAACAGAAGAGAAATAAAATACTTATATGACCCCATTTCAGAAAAAAAGAAATTGAAGAAACCATCAATAAACTCCCTAAGAAAAAGTCCCCAGGTCCAGATGGATTTACAAGTGAATCCTACCAAACAATTAATTCCTATTCTACAAAAACTATTTTAAAAAATAGGAGTTCTACCAAATAACTTTTATGACACCAACATATTGCTGATACTGAAACCAGGAAGAATCAAATCAGACAAAGAAGATTATACATCAATCACCCTAATGAGCATTGATGCAAAAATCTTAAATAAAATTTTAGCAATGGGATTACAGCAAGTTATTACTAGGATAATACACAATGATCAGGAAGGATTTATATGGGATAGGCAGGGATAGTTCAATATTAGGAAAACAACTCAACATAACTGAACATATCAGAACAAACAGAAATTATATGATTATCTGAAAAGATGCTTTAAAAAAGCTTTGATAAAATACAACATCCATTTCTATTAAACACAGTAGAAAGTTTAGGAATAAATGGAGTTTTCCTTAAAATAATAAGTAGTATCTATCAAACCATCAACAAATATTTTTTGTAATGGGATAAACTTAGAGAATTTCCAGTAAGATCAAGGGTGAAACAAGGATGCCCATTATCACCATTACTATTCAATATACTTTTAGAAATGGTAGCTCTAGCAATGAGAAGAAAAAAGAAAATTGAAGGAATCAGAATTGGCAATGAGGAAGCAAAGTTTTCATTCTTTGCAGATATTATAGTATACTTAGAGAACTCATTTCATCTAAAAAACTCCTTGAAACAGTTAACAAATTCAACAAAGTTACAGGATATAAAGTAAACCCACATAAATCATTAGAATTTCTATATATGAACAAAGTTCAAGGGCAAGAGATAAGAAGTGGCTGTATGAACAACAAAGCCCAAGAGCAAGAGATAGAGAAATTCCATTTAAAGTAACTGTAGACAACATTAAATACTTGGGATTCTACCTCCCACAACAAACCCAGAAACTGTATGAACACAATTATAAAGCACTTCACACCCAAATAAAGTCAGATCTAAATAATTGGGAAAATGTCAATTGTTCATCGTTAGGTCGAGCTCATATAATAAAAATGACAATTCTACCCAAATTAAATCACTTAATCAGTTCCATACCAATCAAACTACCAAATAATTATTTTTCTGTGCTAGAAAAATAGTAACAGAATTCATCTGGAGCAAGAATAGCAAGGGAACTGATGAAAAAAAAATATAAAGGAAAGTAGTTTAGCTTTACCAGGTCTAAAACTATACTATAAAGCAGAAGTCATCAAAACTGCCTGGTACTGGTTAAGAAATAGAGTAATGGATCAGTGGATTAGGATAGGTTCAAAAGAAATAGTAGTAAATGACTACAGTAATCTATTGTTTGACAGACCCAAAGCCATAAGCTTCTAGGATGAGAACTTGGTATTTGACAAAAATTGTTGGGAAAACTGGAAAATAGTATGGCAAAAATTAGGCATAGATTCACATCTCACACCCTATACTAAAATAAGGTCAAAATGGTATAGGATTTAGACATAAAAGGCAACACCATAGATAAATTAATAGATGAAGAAATACTCATCTATCAGATCTATGGAAAGGGGAGAAATTTATGACCAAACAAGAAATACAGTACATTATAAATTGCAAAATGAATAATTTTGATATTAAATTAAAAATGTTTTGAACTAATAAAATCAATGCTGCCAAAATTAGAAGAAAAAACAAAAAACTGGGAAACAATTTTCACAACTGAGAGTTCTGATAAAGGTCTCATTTCTAAAATATATAGAGAATTGCATCAAATTTATAAGGTTGCAAGTCATTCCCCAATTGATCAATAGTTAAAGGATATGAATAGACAGTTTTCAAATGAAAAAAAATAAAGCTACATATAATTATATGAAAAATGCTCCAAATCACCATTGATTAGAAAAATGCAAATTAAAACAACTGTGAGGTACCACCTCACACTTATTAGATTGGCTAAGATGACAAAAAGGGGAAATGATCAATGTTGGAGAGCTTGTGGGAGGACTGGAACATTAATGCATTGCTGGTGGAGTTGTGAAAGGATCCAACCATTCTAGAGAATAATAAGGAACTATGACCAAAGAGCAATAAAACTGTGCATAACCCTCTGACCCACCAATTCCAATTCTACCCAGAAGAAATCATAAAAAATGGGAAAAATCCCACATGGGGATGCCCATCAATTGGGGAATGGTTAAACAAGTTATGGTACATGAATATTATGGAATACAATTATAAATATTATGGAATACAATTGTTCTTAAAGAAACCATAAATGGTCAGACTCTAGGGAAGTATGGAAGGAATTACAGGATCTGATGCTGAGTAAATGAAGCAGAACCAAGAGAACAATGAACACATTAACAACAACACTGTGAGATGATCAACTGCTATGGATATAGCTGCTCTCAGCAGTTCAGAAAACTAGGACAACTGTATTAGACAGCTATGGACAATGCTTTCCCCCATCCAGAGAAAACAAAACAAAACAAAACAAAAGAAAACAAAGTCAAAAAAATCCTTCCGAATCTAAGGAACACCACATTCAATTTTTTAAAAAAAAAAATCTTACATATTTCTTTCCCTTTATCCTAATTCATCATATCAAAAATGGCTTACCTGTAAGCATGCTTACTACAAATAAGTATGTACAATATTAATCTGACTATTTGCCCCTGAGTGGAGGGGTGGGTGGGAAGGGAGGGTGGAAAGAAATTTTGTAACTTAGAAATATGCATAGGCATATAGATGAATATTTTTAAAAAACTTTCATAAGGTGTATTTGGAAAAGTAAAACATCAATAAAAAATGAAATACATTAAACTGGACAGAGAAACAGGAAGTTATGAGGAGGTAGAGGTTTAAAAGGGATTTTTAAAAGGGATATCATTGAAATATTAATCAGAAGTAAAATAAATTCCACTTTCTGAGAGGTCATGAATTAAAAAGAGAGAAAGGATAAGAACTTGTGAATGGGGTCCGAGAAAGGGGAAGAAAAGAAAGGTAGTGGAGCCTAAAGAGACAACTTCAGTTATAGATTACTAGTATTGATCACATTCCTTTTACCACCTTCATATAAAGATGGGGGGGAAGATAAAGAGTATAAAAATATAAAAGGATATGATGGAAGTAAAGACAAAATTATCAGCCATAGCTGGATGTAAATAAGATGAACATTCACCCATCAAACAGAGAAGGTAGAAAAAAATGTTAGAAAGAATTAATCATTATGTTGTTTACAAGCAACATGACAGAAATTCACACTAAGTAAAATGAGGTGTTGGAGCAGAATTTATTATGTCTTAATCTAATTCAAAAAAAGGAGACATGGTGATCATAATCTCCCACAAGGCAATAATAGGCATATTTAAAAAGATAACGGGAAAATACATTAAACTGAAAGACACTATAATAATAATACCAATACTTAATATAAATGAACCAAATGGCATAGCATTTAAGTTCTTAAAAAAAATTAGTTACAGGAAGAAATAAATAGTAAAACAATAATGAACCCCTTTCAGACTTTTAAAAAAGTCAACAGGTAGTTCAGTGGCTAGAGCACCAGCCCTGGAGTCAGAAGTACCTGAGTTCAAATCTGGCCTCAGATACTCAATAATTACCTAGCTGTGGAACCTTGGGCAAGCCACTTAACCCCACTGCAGTAAAAAAAAAGGTAAAAATAACAAAATTCATTTTTAAAAAGTCAACAAAATTATAAATAAGAAAGAAGGTTTATCAAACAAGAAGAGGGTTCTATCAGACATAATAGATCTAGAGTAGTTACTGAATAGGAATAGAAAGGATTATATATTTCTTAGCTGTGCATGGAATCTTTGCAAAATTTATCTAGGTGCTAGGGCATAAAACCTTCATAAACAAATGGAGAAAATCAGAGATAGCAAACACAATCTTAACTAACTGTGACACAATAAAAATTGTATTTAATAAAGGATCTTTAAAGAAAAGATTCAGGGTGGCTAGGTGGTGCAGAGGATAAAGCACCAGCCCTGGAGTCAGGAGTACCTGGGTTCAAATCTGGTCTCAGACACTTAATAATTACCTAGCTGTGTGGCCTTGGGCAAGTCACTTAACCCCATTTGCCTTGCAAAAAAAAAATTCATTCTTGGAAGAAACCTAAATAATATAATCCCAAAGAATTGGTAGGTGAAAAAAAATCATAGAAATGAGACAATTTCATCAATGAAAATGAAATGACACAACATACCAAAATATCTGGGATGAAGTCAAAACATTCCTGAGGGGAATTAGCAAAAGAAAGATCAGAGCAATAAATTGGGCTTATGACAACAACAAAATCCCTTTAGTTAAATCAAGAAATAAAAATAAGAAAGTCTAAAAATAAAAGATGAACAAAATAAAAAACAAAAATTAAATTGATAAAAGTAGCTTTAATAAATTAATATAATAGACATACATTTAACTAATAAGATCCAAAAAGAGAGAGGAAAACCAAACAGCCAGAATTTTAAAAAGGAAAAAGAAAATTTACAACAGATGATGATATAATATAGGAAATTATTAAAAATTATATATATATATATATATATATATATAGAGAGAGAGAGAGAGAGAGAGAGAGAGAGCTAAAAAACTCTTCTGAATTCAGAAAGAAATAAGAAAAGAGGATAGGGAGGGTAATGAGTTAGAGGGCAAGATAATCAGATTATGTAGAGGGTGTGTAGATTAATGAGGGGGAGCATAGAAGATGGTACAGATCACTGGGGAGGGAATATAGAAGGGTGTATAAGGTGAAGATTCTTTGAAGGGCAATTGATTTAGGAATAGGAAGGCAGCTAGGTGGTGCAGTGGACAGAGCACAGGCTTTGGATTCAGAAGGATAAGAGTTCAAATCTGGCCTCAGACATATGCCACTTATGAGCTATGTGACCTTAGGCAAGTCACTTAGCCCTAACTGCCTCACATCCAGGGCCATCTCCAGTCAACCTGATTCATATCTGGCCACTGGACTCAGATGACTCTGGAGGAGAAAGTGAGGCTGATGACTTAGCATAACATCCCCCTCACTCAAATCCAATTCATGTGCTTGTCATGGCATCACCTCCCTGATATCAAGGTCTTCTTTGAGCATGAAGGACAAACATTATTAGGAAGGCAAGGTAGTGAGTAGAAGTAAAGTAGAAGAGTGTTGCTTTCAGGAAATGTTATAAAAATGAGAGATACATACAAACCAAATATATAACTATGAATATGTATATGTATCTATATTTCTATTTATATACATGTATACATGGATATGTATATGGATATATATCAATATGAAGATATCTACATATATGGGTGTTTAGATGGGTATGTATGTGAGAATTTATATATGTATATACATATGTGTGTATACATATATATCCATATTTGATTAGGTGTTCTGGGGGTAGATGAGAGGGAGGAACTATAAGCAGTGCACAGCAAAGAACAGAAGAAAACTTACAAGTAAACAAAGAAAAGATGGACAATTTTGAACCTTGTGTAACATTTATTATAAAGGGTTTCTTGAAATTGAAATTTATTGCCTTATATTATGAACCCTCACTATGTCATTTGCTGAGCACATGACAATTTTTTAAATTTTGTATTTGTTTTAAAAAATTAAAGTTATTTTGTCCAATTATATGCTAATAAAATTGACAAACTAATTGAAATGACAATATTTTTAAGTGCCCCAGTGAACAGAAAAGAAAGAAAAAATATAAATCTAAAAAAATGTCAAACTAGCCATAAATGGACTTTCAAATAAAAAATTCTAAATCCAAAGGAATTTCCAAAGAATTCTATTAAGTGTTTAATTCCAATTTTATAAAAATGTTGACATAAGAAAGATGAAATCCAACCAAACTCAACAAAAAATCTACAAGAGAGATATCAAACATGGCCATAGCAAACCACAGCACTCCCAACTGAAGCCCAAACCAGATTAAAATGTAATTGGGAAGTATTTAGCAAAATAAGTAAAAATATAGTAAAACTCAGGTTTTTTACATTTTTTTTACATTTTTACATTTAAAACATTTTACATTTAAAACATTTAAAACATAAGTCAATATGTAGCCTATGGGGAACCTTAAGTACAGATTAGTGGCTCCCATTTCTATTACAATTTGCTACCAATGCTCTACAACAATACATTTGAAAGATTATGCACCATGATGTACAGATTGGATTTATAACAGAAATACAGAATTGCTTCAATATTAGAAAAACATCTTAGACCGTATTAATAAGAAAACTAAGAAAAATCACAAGTATATCAGATTAGAAAATTGAGCAAAATATCCTTTTATTTTAAAGACAGTAGAGAACATAGGCATAATTGTACTTTTCATTAATATGATCAACAATAACTACCCCAAAACAAAGCCAACATTATCTATAATAAAGAAATGCTAGGAGCTTTTTCAAATAAGATCAGGTTGAGGATATCCATTGTCAACACTTTTATTGAATATAGCTATCAAAATGTTAGCTATAGCAACATAAAAGGAATTTGAATGAATTAGACACAAAGAAATAATGAAATAATTATTTCTTGCTTTTGATTTGGTTCAGAAAACACTAACAGGTAATAATTTCAATAAAAAAGATACAAAATAAACCTGTACCTGTATGATACAGACACACATTCATGGCACTATACACACTATACACTTCTTTACAATGACTGGGACTAGTATATTAATCTGCTCAAGGAAATTCTGGAAACTGACCATGGGATTGGTTTACTTGGATCACTACAAATACAATATTTATTTATGTATGCATTTGTTTATTTATTGCTGTGATAAGAAAGAATCATACCAACCATGAACTATTGCAGTGATAACATTAGTTTAGGATGACTACTGTTATAAAGATTACATAGTTTAAAAATTCTGTTACTATAATTGAACAGTTAAAAAAGCCTTGAGCAACACCATACAAAAAGGAGATTTAAAAGATGTTAAAACTTGTATTTCCAAAGATTAAATTTTATACAGCAAAATCAGAAGTAGAAGCTACATTAGCAGAAATTCCTGGAATCCTTAGAGTTGTCTTATTCAGCGTAGAAATTAGGTGTGTGTGTGTAGCATAAATCAGTGGGGTTGGTTAGCAGAGATGTTAAAAATCCTATCGTATACATTAAGAATTATGCTAGAAGGGGTGCAGCCAAGATAGCAGCATAAAGGCAGGAATTCCCAGAAACTCATTCCCCCAAAATATTCCAAAAGCTGCCAAATTATGACTCTAGTCAAAATTTAGAGGGGCAGAACTCATAGAAAGACTGAATGATACAATTTCCGAGTCCAAGACAACTTATAAGTTCTGTGAAAAGATCTGTTTCACTGGTTCCAGAGGTTGGAAAAAAGTCACAGCCACAACATGACACAGCGTAGGGATCACTGGAACAGCTTGAAGGAGTGGTGAGAGAATTCTGCTACACCAGGGTGAGTGTGGAGCAAGCACTGGCCTCAGAGCAGCCCTGTGGTGAGAACCTGCAGCGGGAATCGGGGAAGCAAGACTGTGCATTGCACAGACAGTAACGGGGGTGGGGGGAGCCTGCAGAAATCTCTCTGTTCTCCCTGGGACAGGACTCTGCTGTATGCCCACACTCAGAGCCAGGTTGCAGTTTGGGCTCCCATACTACCATAGCTGAGCAGGGATTCTCCTCACAGCTCCAGGGCAGAGGGGAAGGCCTGTGGTCATCCACATACCAGAGCACAGGCAAGGGAGCAGTCAGAGTCTCTCATAAGACCTTGGAGGAATTAGGGTCCCTGTTGATTGTCCCCAACCCCCCCCAAAGACTTGGAAGTGCAGTAAATCAGTCATAGATTAAGGAAATGAACAAACAACAGAAAAAGAAGAATTTGTTCATAGAAAATTACTTTAGTTGCATGGAGGACCAAAATACATACTTAGAAGATGACAAAGTTGAAGCTTCTGTATCCAAAACCTCCCAAGAAAAATAGAAAATGGGCTCAGGCTATGGAAGACTTTGAAAAACAAGAGAGCTAGAGGAAAAATTGGGAGGAGAAATGAGAGTGATGCAGATAAATCATGAACTAAGTCAACAGCTTGGTGAAAGCAATACAAAAAAATACTGAAGAAAATAATATATTAAAAACCAGTTTAGGGGGCGGCTAGGTGGTACAGTGGATAAAGCACCAGCCCTGGAGTCAGGAGTACCTGGGTTCAAATACAGTCTCAGACACTTAATAATTACTTAGCTGTGTGGCCTTGGGCAAGCCACTTAACTCCATTTGCCTTGCAAAGAAAAATTAAAAAAACAAAACAAAACAAAAAACCAGTTTAAACCAGAAAAGGAGATAAAAAAGCTCTTTGAAGAAAATAACTCCTTCAAATGCACAATGGAACTAAAGGAAGCTGATAAATTTGTGAGAAACCAGGAAGAAATAAAACTATTCCAAAAAAGCCAAAAATTAGAAGAAAATGTAAAATATCTCATTGGGAAAACAACTGACCTTGAAAACAGATCCAGAAGAGATAATTTAAAAATTATTGGGCTACCTGAAAGTCATGACCAGGAAAAGAACCTGAACTTCATTTTTCAAGAAATAATACAGCAAAATTGTCCTGTAATCCTAGAAGCAGAGGGTAAAATAGAAATTGAGTGAATCCACCAATCACCTCCTGAAAAAAGATCCCAAAAGAAACTTCTAGGAATATTATAGCCAAATTCCAAAACTCCCAAATCAAAGAGAAAATTCTAAAAGCTGCCAGAAACAATTCAACTACCAAGGCTCCATAGTCAGGATTACACATGATCTGGCAGCATCTACATCAAAGGCTCATAGGGCTTGGAATATGATATTCTGGAAGGCAAAAGATCTTGATTTGCTACCAAGAATCAACTACCCAGCAAAACTGAACATCCTCTTTTCAGGGAAAAAGATGGACTTTCAATGAAACAGGGGACTTTCAAACTTTGCTATTGAAACAATCAGAGCTGAACAGAAAGTTTGATCTCTAAGTGCAGGGCTCAGGTGAACCATGAGAAGGACTAATTAAGAGTAGTAACTTAATGATGTAGAACTGTATGTATTCCTGTATGGGAAGAAGATACTATAACTCATATGAACTTTCTCATTCATAAGAACAGTGAGAAGGAACATATATAGAGAAGGCATAGGAAGGAGCTAAATATTATGGTATAACATAGTAAAAAGAGGGAGTCAGTAGGTGATAAAGGAAACTACTGGGAGAAGAGAAAGGAGAGAAAGAAGGGGCTAAGATATTTCACATAAGAATCAAGAAAAAGCTTTTTTTCAATGGAGTGGAAGAGGGGAAGGCGAGGGGGAATGAGTGAACCTTCATTCTCATCAGAAATGGCTCAGAGAGGAAATAACATACACACTTAATAGGGTGAGGAAATCTATCTTACCCTAGAGAAAAATGAGAAGAAAGGGATGGGATAAGGGGGGATAGGTGACAGAAGAGAGGGAAGATTAGGGGAGAGGATACTCAGATACAACACACTTCTGAACAGGGACAGGGTGAAAGGAGAGAGAGCAGAATAAATGAGAGTGGGGAGGAATAGAGCGGAGGGAAATACAGCTAGTAATAGCAACGAGGGAAAAAATAATGAAACAACTTCTTTGGTGGACTTATGATAAAGAAGGCAACAAACGCCAGAGACAGAGCCATTGGAATCTGATCACAGACTGAGGTACATTTTTTTTCCTCTCTCACTATTCTTGAGGTTTTTCATCTTCTTGGGTGGTAGGGGGTTTACGTCTACTCTCATAACAACATTACTGTAATTATATAAAATAAATAAACCCCCTAAAAGAATAAGATATTTCTCTTGAGTTCTTGCTCAAACTCTTATTGAAACTCAAATTCTTATTTAAAAAAAGACCATCCAAGATTCAAGGAAATATAAAATTAATCAAGACAACTGCCCCAGATGCTGTTCTTTTTTTTTTTTTTTTTACAAAGTGTTAGTTTGCAAAAGCATCAGTCCAGGCAGAATGTCTTTTCTCATTTACTGCAGTTCAAATATTAAATTACCACTGACTCTTTTTTTTGCTCATCTTCTCAAAATATATTTGACTGGATTATTTAAGTATCATTATTTAATCACAGTAGTCAAAGGTTTAGATATTTGTTATTTCCTATTTTCCTTCCTTTCAGTGGGTTTTATATTTTGAAAACACTATACAGATACCTGTTGATTCTGTGTTGTGCTCAGCTGTAAAAGATCTCAAAAGTTCATACTTTTGTGGAATTTCTTAATTGGACACTTTGTAAATTATAAAGGGTAACCATAACTGGTTTTGCTTTTGGTATTAATATGTAATATATATATATATATATATGTGTGTGTGTGTGTGTGTATACATATGTGTATATATACATATATATGTAAATGTCATGTATTCCATGTTTTTTCACAATATAGATTAAACTAAAATTATCTTTAAAAGTTTAATCTAAAAAAATTCAATCTACAAAAATAAGCTTTTTTATGTTACCTGTAAAACATAAGAGAAAAAAATGGAAAAATAGATTACATTCAAAATAACCACTTTGCATATGCTGCCCCTGCCTGCTTTCAACTCCATGGAACAAGGATAAACCCATTATGAGCTTGCTTACTCAAGCCTTGGTTGACATCACCTCACCATCACTTTCTCTTCTGATTGAAGAGTTGGAGTTCTAAACTCCAATCAATGCCTTCCTTTATAGAGGTTAGAAACTGGACACTTAGCTTACTCCACCCTGAGTTCTGCCTGGTTTCAACTCAAATTAGTTGCCTTATCAAGGAGAGGACAGGAGGGAGGAAAGGAGGGAGAGAATTTAAAAATAAAAAAAATTTAAATTAATGTTTAAAAATTTTGCTTATAGGGGTGGCTAGGTGGTGCGGTAGATAGAGCACTGCCCTGGAGTCAGGAGTACCTGAGTTCAAATCTGACCTCAGACACTTAATAATTACCTAGCTGTGTGATCTTGGGCAAGTCACTTAACCCCAATGCCTTGCAAAAACCTAAGAAAAAAATTTGTTTATAGTAATTGAGAAAAATAATTTTAAAAAGAAAATATGTACAATTTATTATATACTTTAAAAAATAAAGCTGAGATTTGCAGTTTAGTATATATTCCTTTCTTTTTCAGTTCTGTTTTATACACAGAAAATGGAACACTCAGGTTAAATTTTTTTTCAAGTATAAAGGAAAAGGATCTAGCAATACCAGATTCTCAAACTATCTACAAACAGTGATATTCAAAACTATCTGATACTGGTTAAAAAAAAAAGTACTAGAAAAGTTGGTCAGTGGGAAATATCAGGTACATAAGATTCACAAGCAATTCAATATAATACTATGGTGTTAGATAAACCCAAGGACACCAATTACTGGAGTAAGGCCTCACTATTCAACAAAAACTGCTGGGAAAATTGGAAAGCATTCTGTGAGAAATCAGACTTTGATCAACATCGCATTTACCACCATGCATGCTCCAAATATACACATGTCCTAGATATAAGAAGTCATATCAGAAAGAAATTAGAGGGTAAGAATTCTTAGACAAACACGGAGCACAGCTGATCACAGAAGTTTAAATGGATACTTCTCTAGCAGATTTCCCTCCACCCACTCCCAACATTCCTATTCTCTTACTAATCTTCAATCTGTCCCAATCTACTAGGTTGCTTTCCTACTGCCTAATATATATGACCATGTTTCCCCTATCTCCAAATTGATGCACTAATCTACCCTATTTATAATCCTATATTTTTCTTCCCTTTTATATTTTAGAAATCTATAATATATAAAAATAATATAATATATGACAAATATAATATATAATAACATATTTGCACATATTATGTATTATTTTATATGTCCCTTCCCTTTTATGACTAACTCCTGGAGAAAAAAGTCTACAATTGGTGCCTCTACTTCCTTTCCACTCACTCTCTTCTTAACTTTGCATTTTGTTATCCAATCACATCATTCGACTGAAAATTTTCCTTATCTCTTAATTATTCAATCTAATGGCCTATTAGATGGAGGTTCTTCATTCTAGAAGAGGACCATAACATCAGGGAGGTGATACCATGACAATCACATGAATTAGATTTGAGTGAGGGGAATGCTGTCCTGAGTCACCAGCCTCACTTTTTCCTCCAGAGCCATCTGGGTCCAGTGGCCAGATATGGATCAGGATGACTGGAAATGGCCCTGGATGCCAGGGTAATCAGGGTCAGGGTTAAGGACTTGCCCAAGGTCACATGGCCAGTAAGTTTCAAGTGTATGCAGCTGGATTTGAACTCTTATCCTCCTGACTTCAAGACCAATGCTTTATCAATGCACCACCTAGCTGCCCATTGTTAGATTGTGAGCTCCCTGAGGACAGGGACTTCCTTGTTCCTGTCTTTGTGACCCTAGAGCTTAATACAGCACCTAGGATATAATGGATGCTTAACACATCTTTATTAACTCTAACTCTATTCTCGATCTTCATTCTTCTCGATGGTCACTTTTTGGAGTTAGAAAAAGAAAACATGAATTCATCTTGTGGAACAAAGGTTTAAATTTAAAGAGAAAGAATGGATTAAAAATGAGAAGAAGGAGGCCTAACAATATAGTACCAAATTGGTACTGGCTAAAAAATAAAGAGGTTTGATCAACAGAAAAGATTTGCTATATAATATATAGAAGCAAACATTTATAATAACCTTCATAAATTTGATGATTCCAGCTACTGGGGCAAAAACTTATTTGATTAAAAAATACTGCTGGGAAAAACAGAAAATAGTCTGGTAGAAATTTTGTATAAAGTGACATCTCATTCTCTATACCAAGATAAGTTATAAATGAGTATATGACTTAAAAATAAAGAGAACATCATAAACCAATTGGAAGAACAAAAAAGAAATTACCTTTCAGATTTATGGATAAGGAAGGGTTCATGACAAAAAAAAATGGGACAGAATGATCAATCACAGAAGGTAAAATTCAGAGAAGGGCATTTTCAATTATCTAAAATGAAAAGTTTTGCACAAACAAATCCAATCCAGCTAGTATTAGAAGAAAAGCAGGTAACTGAGAAAAAATAATCTTTGCATCAAGTTTCTCTTACAAAAATTTCATTTCTAACATACACACACACACACACGCACACCCCTACTATGGCTCTGTGTATGTGTTGCCTTAAATAAAATTTTTAGAAGATATTATGTTCTTATGTTTTATTGTATTTTTAAATTATATTTTCTTAATATTTCTTAATTATATACTTTTTGCAAGGCAATGGGGCTAAGTGCCTTGTCCAAGGTCACACAGCTAGGTAATTATTAAGTGTCTGAATCCAAATTTGAACTCAGGTCAGGGCTGGTGCTCTATCTACTACATCACCTAGCTGCCCCCCAATTACATTTTAATCTGGTTTGTGGGTATTGTGGGTTATGTATAGTTTGTAGGCTGAGTGTATGACACCTCTGCTAATCACTAATAATCATAGTAATGTAAATTAAAGCAAGTCTGAGATTCTACTTTCACCTATCAGATTGGTAAAATTGGTTTTTAAAAAAAGGAAAATAATAAATGTTGGAAAGCCCACAAAAGAACAAATATCTTACTGTTGATAGAGTTCTAAACTGATCTAGCCATTCTGGAAAGCACTTTGGAACTATGCTCCCAAATTCACAAAACTGGGCCTATCCATTGACAAAGTAATAAACCATTATTAAATATATACCCCTAAAAGGTATCAAATAAAGAAGAAAAAAAGATCCATTTATACAAAAATACAATTTGTACAAATAACAGTTCTGTTTCTACTGGCAAAGAAATGGAAACAAAGTGTGCTCTAGAATGGCTGAGCAAATTATTGTGCACAAATATGATGGAAAACTATTATTCTATAAGAAATGATAAAGGGGACAGTTTCAGAGAAACCTGGAAAGACTTGAATGAAATGATCCAGGATTAAATGAACAGAATTATATATACAATTAATACAATAACAATAACACTGTAAAAAAACTCACTTTGAAAGAATAAAGAACTATCAAAAATACAATGACCAATCTCTATTCTAGAGGTCTTGTGATGAAACATACTACTCACCTGGGGATCAGGAGAGTTCAATTGAAGAGTAGTAGAACCAAACCAAGATAGTAGTTAACAAAATTATTCAGTCAAATGGTAAAAAAAAAAAAAAAGAAAAAAAAAAGAAAAAAGTAATTTATTGTTTCTTTCTTAAAAGAACAAGTTGATGCCTGGAAAAACAATTAGAAAACAACTGGTTTAAAAAAGCTACTAAAAATAGATACAAAGAAAAAAAGTAGGGGCAGCTAGATGGTACAGTGGATAGAGCACCAGCCCAGGAGTCAGTTCAAACCTGACCTCAGATACTTAATAATTACCTAGCTCTGTGGCCTTGGGCAAGTAACTTAACCCCATTGTCTTACAAAAACCAAAAATAAAATTAAAAAAAGAAACCAAGTTGTATGGTTTTGAACCCTTTGGTACTGAAGATAAATTATGCTATATATATATATATATATATATATATATATATGTATATATACATATATATACACACACACACGCACATACATATATGTATATATATATAAGTTTAGACTGTATTGTAAAGGATATAGGGCTATGTCTTATTTGTATGTAAACAGTTTGATTGTTTAAAGGGGTAGAGAAAGATTTCTTTTTGGTTAAAAAAGTAATGAGAGGGGCGGCTAGGTGGTGTAGTGGATAAAGCATGGGCCCTGAAGTCAGGAGTACCTGGGTTCAAATCCAGTCTCAGACACTTAATAATTACCTAGCTGTGTGGCCTTGGGCAAGCCACTTAACCCCATTTGCCTTGCAAAAACCTTAAAAAAAAAGTAATGAGAGTACAGTTTTGAAAATCTGAGCTATGATGACTGAATAGAAGGAAAACCGTAACTCCAAAAAGATGTAGAAAATGAAACAGACTGATTCCAGCCCCCGCCAAAAAAAAAAAATTGCACTGAGACAGGGTGAACTGTGGAGGGGATCTACTTCTAGGTATGATGATCTAGGGTAAGGAACAGATGTGGAAATTGAAGAGATGTTATCAACTGGGAAATGGCTGATCAAATTATGGCCCATAAAATGTAATGAAACACTATTTTGCGATAAGAAAGAAGGGGTTGTTTTCAGAGAAACCTGAGAAGACTTGTATGAGCTGATGCAGAATGTGGTTAACAGTTTGAAGAAAATGACTGACACAAATGTAGACTGCAAAACTGTACAATAAAAGAATGTGAGGCAGAGTTCTGAGTCAATAATCATTAATAGGGACATGGCACACTTTAATGAATGGGATCTTAGATTTTCCTATTTTGGATGCCACCTTCCTACAGGGTCTTAGTTTTATAATGCTTGATACCTAGACAATATAGATGAAGCAGACTAAAAATACAGTCTCATTTATTGATAAGATATTGACCTTGACTTTCCAGGAGGGTTTACATAAAATACAGAAGCCCATTAGTTGACAAACCTATATCTTGACCTTCCAGGAGGTCCTACTGAGCTATAGAACAAACCTTAACAGACCTACTTAAGTCATTTTCTTTTTAGGTTTTTTTTTTTTTGCAATGCAAATAGGGTTAAGTGGCTTGCCCCAGGTCACACAGTTAGGTAATTATTAAGTGTCTCAGGCCAGAATTGAACTCAGGTACTCCTGACTCCAGGCTGATGCTCTATCCACTGTGCCACCTAACCCGCCCCCTCACCTTGTCTTTTCAAGAAGTCCTACAGAATTGCTGAGCAGACCCACAGACTGGGCTGATAAATAGATATCAAAGCATCCATATGGCCCAAAGGGGCAGTAGATAGGCTGGTCACAGATTGGCAAACAGGATCATGGCTATCTTCCCATTGGACAATAAAGGGATGATAAGGTTTGGAGGGGCAACAAAAATAGTTGGAGGACTTTCTATATCAGTTAATCATCTCTGCCATACTGGGCTACTCCTCAGCAGGAAGAAAGGGTGGAGGTCCTCTAGTTGGCATCCTATCATTAAACAAGTGAACTTCATAAAAGCAAGTAAACTTATAATCTTCTAGCTTAAAGTTTGATAACTAGTTTAAAAAACTTATCTATTTATTCCTGAGTGTAGAATATGTGTTCTTATGAACTTTCTTATACAAATATTAAATATATATCATTAGATAAATATAATGCTAATAATTACTAATAATCACTCCTATATAATCACACTTAATATTGATTAGAATAAAATATAGGTCTAATTAAAATTATCTATCACAAATAACAATATTATAAAAACAAACTGTGAAATATATAAAAAGGAATGAAGAAAACAAGCATTTATTAAGTAGTTATTATTTCATCTGATCTTCAGAAGCTCCTCATAAGTTAGGTGCTGGAAGGAAATCAATGCAGTGCTGAACCATGATTTCAGAGGACTCATGATTAAACATTCTAAACATGTTAAAAGAGGAGATGGTCTCAGCTAAGACTGAGACGTTTTTTGGATATGACCAATGCAGGAATTTATTCTTCTTGACCTCACATGTTTGTATAAGGGTTTTTTTTTATTTTTTATTGGAGGAAATCAGGGAGATCATTTAGATTGCAGTGAATGAAAAAAAATGATTTTTTTTAAAAGAAATAGTTTTCAGGCATCTAGGTGGCACAGTGGATAGAGCATCAGCCCTGGAGTCAGGAGGATCTGAGTTCAAATCCGAACTCAGATACTTAATAATTGCCTAGCTGTGTGACCTTGGAGAATTCACTTAACCCCACTGCCTTAAATAAATTTTTAAAAAAAGAAATGATTTTCAAGGACAACAGTCAGTCCCCCAAGTAAGCGCCAAAAGAACCATCCTAGACCCTCTTTCTAGAATGGTGGCAAAGCCCAACTCTAACATCAAGTAAAGAAATGGAATGAAAGAAGAGGCAAACAAACAAACAAAAAAAAAAGACTCCATAATCATGAGTTATTTTGGTGTCAAGAAAGCTCGACACAAGTATGGAAGATAATGACTCCAAAACATCTACATGTAATGTCTCTGAAAAAAGTACAACTGGAATTCTTGGAAGAGATGAAACAAGAGTTTTTTTAAAAAGAACTTTTTTTTTAGGTTTTTTTTTTTTGCAAGGCAAATGGGGTTAAGTGGCTTGCCCAAGGCCACACAGCTAGGTAATTATTTAAGTGTCTGAGGTCACATTTGAACTCAGGTACTCCTGATAACCAGGGACAGTGCTCTATCCACTGCGCCACCTAGCAGCCCCTAAAAAGAACTTTTAAAAGTTTTATAAATGGAATGGTGACATGAGAAAAAACTGGAAAAGGAATGAGAGGTATAGAAGAAAGAATTGGAAAAGGAAGTAGAAGCTTGGCATGAAGAGCACAAAACTTTTGCCCAAGCCACAAAATCCCCCCAAATTAGAATGAATTAAATGGAAGTCAATGACTTCATTAGAAAATAAGAAATGCTAAAGACTGAAATATCAAAAGATTGGAAAAATAGAAAAAAAGTTATATTAACTAAACTGGAAAACAGATCAAGTTGAAGTTTAAGACTCATTGGACTACCAAAAAAAGAGCCTAGACAACAAAATTCAAGAAATCTTAAAATTTAGAACTAGAAAGCACAGTGAAATTAGGAAGAATTCATTGATTCCCTTCAATGAAAATTCACATGAACATCATAACTAAAATCCAGAGCTTCCAAATCAAAGAAACAATACCAAGTTGTAAAAAAAAGAATTCAAGTTCAAAGGAGACAGTCAGGATCACACATAATTTAGCAGTTTACACTGTAAAGGAGTAGAGAATTTAGAATATGATATTCCAGAAGGCAAAGTGCATAGCATAGAGTCAAGAATATGTATCTTTAATGAAACAGAGAATTCTTCAAGCATTAATAATGAAAACACAAGGGATATATAAAAAAATTGAAATTCAAACACAAGAGTTAAGAGAAACATAAAGTAGTAAAAAAGAATAAAGAAGGAAATTTACTAAGCAAGAATTAACTGCTTATATACTCATATGGGAAGATGATATATGTGTCCCCTCCAAGCTCTATCATATCAAGGGTCACAGACAGAATTTAATTAAATTAGATCTGGAAATGGTTCTACTATATCTTTCTTTCTTTTTTTGGGGGGGGGGGGGGCAAGGCATTGGGGTTAAGTGATTTGCCCAAGGTCACACAACTAGGTAATTATTAAGTGTCTGGGGCCATATTTGAACTCAGGTCTTGACTTCAGGGCTGGTGCTCTATCTAATGAACCACCTAGCTACATATTTTAATGATTTTAAGTGAAGAATGGAAAAAGGGGGTATAAAATATATGATTGTGGGAGGGTGGTGAGGAAAAGAAAGTTAGGGAAAATTATCTCACATAATCAAGGATGCACAAATAGACATTATATAAACAAGGTGGAGGGGATAAGAAGGTAGCTGACACTTCAACTTCATTCTATATTCTGGGTACAGAAAGAAATATATATATATATGTGTGTATATATATATATATATATATATAATTCAATAGGAAAAAAGAAAAGGGGAGAGGAAGGAAATAATTAACCATAAGCAAAACAAACTTTGAAGATATATAAAATATTCATAATTATTCTGAAGAGGCAAAGAATGGAATGTAAAGGGAAATCCACATATTGGGGAATGGATCAAGTCATAAATGTAATGGAATACTATTGGGCTATAAGAAATGATGACAATTTCAGAGAAATTTGAGAAAAATTATATGATCTGATTTGAAGTGAAGTGAATGGAAACAGAATAATCAATATGTGGATAGCAAAAGTTAAAGACAAATAAATTTGAAAGAATTAGGCACTCTGATCACCATGATTATCAACCATGATTCCAGAGGACTAAAAATGAAACATAATAGAGAAGTGCAGAATGAGACTTTTTTCCCCTAATATGGCCTATGTGAAAACTTGTTTTGATTAAATATATATGTTTGTAGCAGTTTGTTTTTTAGTAGCTTTCGGGGGGGGGGGGGGGAATCTGAGGTGGACTAATTAAAAAGGCAGATTTCTGAAGAATAAAAAAAATTGTGATTTAGAATAAAACATAGAATATATTGTGATTTACTTTTTGGAATAATAATTAGGTTCCTCTAATTCAGTAGAATTACTTTTAAAAAAGTAAATTTGAACTAGGTCCTCCTGACTCCAGGGCCAGTGCTCTTCTGTGTCACCTAGCTGCTCTCATATGTATTTTTCCAAAGACAATCAATTTGACAAGCTTTGCAGTTCTTTGGGAAGTACAAGGTAATCCAATAACGTAGTACTTTCTCAATACCCTATTAAGGGAGACTGTAAGTTGAAAGAGCTTCTAAATGCTTCATTGATTTGAGTGTGGATGAAATGAAAATCAGCAGACAAGTCATTGGCTGAGGTGAGGCTTTCATGTGGTGTGGACACTCCTGGATGACCAATGTCATCCAAGTCTGCCCTCATCTAATGGGTTTTACTTCAACATGTGATTCCTGTCAGGTTTCTGTAAATGTGTGCCCATCTTCTGTCACAGGTACCAACTGTACTGGTGGGAGGGTGTGACCCAGGTTTAAATGCAGAAGATGACAGTTTCCAAATTTTATGATCAACACAGTAGAGGAGTAAGATATTTTTTACAATTTTCATGACCTCTCAATTTTGTTTACAGTCATTTTCAGTTATGTCCAACTCTCCCTAATCCTATTTGGATTTTTCTTGGCAAAGATACTAGGGTGGTTTGCCATTCCTTTCTCCAGCTTATTTTATAGTTGAGAAACTGAAGCAAATTGAGTTAAGTGACTTACTGAGGGTCACACAGTTAGTAAAGGTTTGAGGCCAGGTTTTCCTGACTTAGATCCAGTGCTCTACCATTGTACCAAAGCTGCCCCATGAGTTCTCAAACCTCTCTGAAATGTGAAATGTGCACTAGAGTTAGAGCTGTGTCTGTGGTCTAAGATCATGGGCCCTGAGAATGCTTAACTCAAATCCACCCAGCATCCTTTCCCCCTCTAGGCCCACCACACTCCCAGAAATCACAGAATTCAGCTCCATACCTGGCCTCCCCCAGCCTCCCCCCCCCTTCCCACCTCAGTCTCGCTTCCCCCCCCCCCCCCCCCCCAGCCTCCTGGACTCTCAGGCCCAGGAGTTCCAAACTCCAAACAGAAGAAATTTGCTCAGGGTGCAACAGAACTCAACTGGAAGAAAAGAACATAGGGAATGGGGCAGGATATGTGACCTTACTTTTAATAAAACTCAACTCTACATTTCAACCCTCTCCTCTTGCCCCTCAGTGCTTCAGAGAGAAAAAATTCCAAAAGGCAGAAATTTAATTAGACTTGTGTGCGTGCGTGTGTGTATGTGGGGTATGTACATGTCATGTGTGCATGCACGTGTGTGGTATGTGCATGTGTGTGCTATGTCCATTGTATGGGGTATGTGTGTATGTATGTGTGGTGTATGTGGGCATGATATGCATGTGGTACGTGTGCCTTGCATGTGTGTGTATGTGCACATGTGTGGTGTGTGCATTGTGAGCTGTGTGGGTGTGGTGGGTGCTTGTGTGTACATGGGTGTGGTGTGTGTGTGCATGTGGGTGCTGTGTGAATGTGTGTACATGTTTTTGTTGTGTGCGTGCATGCGAGTGTATGGGTATGTGCATGCATGTGTGTGGTGTGTTTGTGCATGTGTGTGTTGTGTGTGTGTGTGCATGAGCGCATGCTTGCTTACTCTATGAGGTTAGAGATCTAAAGAACTCAAAGCATGGATCAAGAGAGAATTGGTGGGTGGGGTGGGGAGAGTAGACTTGTGAGGCACTCCACTAAGCTTGAGGGAAGAGCCCAGCATCCTTCTAGGGCTGAGGCTGGGGCTGGTGCCCCCCATAAGTCACTTGTGGCAGAGAACTCAGTTGGTGAATCAGGAACTGCCAGTGTGGGAAAAGTATATAATGTTTTCGAAATAGGAGATGCAGTGGATAAAGCCATCAAAAATGGTTTTGAATACTTACTACCTATGTAACCCTAGGCAAGTCAGTTAAACATTTATTTGCCATAGAAAAATGGAAATAACAACAGCACATACTTCTCAGAGTTGTTGTGAGGATGAAATGAGATAATCAAATTGTAAAGAGCTTAAGACAGTACCTATCATATTCTAAGTGCTATATAAAATTTAGCTGTTACTACTATTATATGATGATGATGATGATGATGATGTTTGTCCTTCGTTATAGAAGAAGACCAAAATATTAGGGAGGTGATGCCATGACAAGCACTTGAATTGGATTTGAGTGAGGGGGTGCTGAGCTAAGTCACCAACCTCACTTTCCCCATTTTGATCCAGTGGCCAGATATGAATCAGGATGACTGGAGATGTCCTGAATGCAAGGCAATCAGGGTTAAGTGACTTGCCCAGATAGATTTGAACTCCTATCCACCTAACTCCAAGACCAGTGCTCTATCCACTGTGCCACCTAACTGCCCCATTATTCCAGGGGAGTTGTGACTGAGTGATAAAGGCAGTGGACTTGAAATCCATTGGAGATTTCCTGTACAGAAAGAGAAAGAGAGAGAAAGGAATCAAAAATGTGTAATAGCGGAAAATAAGAGGGAAAAATCTGAAGTAAATTAATAAATATAATTATGATAATAAATAATGATTAAAGAACATAACAAAATTTCTTGGATATAGCTAAAGCAATCCTGAAAAGAATAATCATATCCTTACAATCATACATTAACAAAATAAAAAAAGCAGATTAATGAACTGAAAATGCATTTTAAAAATTAGTTAACGAATATACCCAAAAGAAGTTCAAAAGAGGTGACATTAAAAGTTAGAGAAACAGGTAAGCTGCAGAAATTATCAGTAAAACAAAAAATTCTTTGAAAATAATACAAGATTCATGAAGCTTCAACCAATCTGATTAAAAAGATGGAAGAAAATCAGTCATAAAACAGCAAATGAACAAGATAAAATCATAAAAAAACAGAAGAAATAGAAAGAATAAGAACATATTATGCACAGTAATGTGTTCCCAAAATGGAGAATACAAGGGAAATAGAGGAATACCTTCAAGAATATAAAATATCCTAAGTGACAGAAGATCAAATAGAGATCTTAAATAATCCAATCTCAATAAAAGAAACAGAACTAACTGTAAAGAAACTATCAAAGAAAAAAAGTGGCCCAATGAGAACACAGGAGAATTCTATCAATATTTTATTTTTTAATATTTGATATTTATTCTCATTTTGTACAAATCATGTTTTTATACATTAATAAAATATTCTTGTTTAAGAGTAAACAAAATACCCCCTCCCCCAAAAAATATAGACTCACTTGAGTGATAAAGTAAAGGGGAGAGAAAAAAATCAAAATGTAAATTAAAAAAAATAATAGTAATAATTGTAGGTATGGCCAGGTGGCGCAATGGACAGAGCACCAGCCCTGGAGCCAGGAGCACTAGAGCCCATATCTGACCCCATACACCCAACAATCACCCAGCCATGTGACATGCAAGCCACCCGAACCCCACTTGCCCTACAAAAACCAAAAAAAAAAAAAAAAGAAAAGAAAAGACGCAAAATAAAATAAAATAGTAATAATAGTAGGGGTGGCTGGGTGGTGGACAGAGCATTGGCCCTTGAGCCAGGAGCACCCGGGTCCAAATCCGGCCTCAGACACCCAATGATCACCCTGCTATGTGGCCCCAGGCAGGCCATCCAGCCCCATCTGCCCTGTACCCCCCCCTAAATAATAATAATAAAAAATGTGCTTCAGTCTTTGTTCCAACACCAACAACTCTGTCATGGGTGGATCACATTCTTTATAAATCCATCGCATAAGTTGCTTCCATATTTTTCCACCATTGCCATTGCTGATCGCAACTCCCTCCTTTCGTACTTCTCCACTACCATGTACTATATTTTCTCCCTCCTTTCACTCTGACTCTGCTCTAGGGTATCTGAGTGGCACAGCAAGCAGATCCCCAGCTCTGGGGCCAAGAGGCCCTGAGCCCCCATACCACCCCTTAGGCCCAGAATCCACCTAGCCCTATGGTCCAGGATAGGCCATCCAATCCCAGGCCCTTGCAAGAAGTAAAAAAGAAAATGTATTATAGTTGACCACTCTCCCCCCATGGTCCACCCTCTCCTCCATCACTCACATTGCCCCCTTCCCTCTGTCTCCCTTCTCTCCTTCTTACTCCAGATGCCTATACCCCATTGAGTATATATGCTGTTTCCTCTCCTAGTCACCTCTGATGAGAGCAAAGATTCCCTCATTCCCCCTTGTCTTCCCCCCTTCCATATCATTGCAATAGCTCATTGTAATAAAGCAAAATCTTATTATATGAAATATCTTGGCCTATTCCCCCTCTCCTTTTTCTTTCTCCCATTGCATTCCCCTTTTTTCTATTGACTCCATTTTTACACCATATTTTATCTTCAAATTCAGCTTTCTCCTGTGCTTCAACTATACAAGCTCCTTTTACCTGCTCTATTAACTGAGAAGGTTCATATGAGTATTATCAGTGTCATTTTTTCTATACAGGAATACATGCAGTTCATCATCATTAAGTCCCTCATATTTTCTCCTTCTCCTCCAATCTCTATGCTTCACCTGAGTCCTGAACATTTGAAATTCCCCTGGTTAATTGAAAGTCCATCTTTTCCCCTGGAAGAAGACATTCAGTTTTGCTGGGTAGTTGATTCTCGGTTGCATTCTAAGCTCTTTTGCCTTCTGGAATATTATATTCCAAGCCCTATGAACTTTTAATGTAGTTGCTGCTAAGTCCTGTGTGATCCTGACTGCAGCTCCACGATATTTGAACTGTGTCCTTCTGGCCGCTTGTAATATTTTCTCTTTGACTTGGGAGTTCTGGAACTTGGCTATAATATTACTAGGGGTTGGTTTTGGGGGATCTCTTTCTCGGGGCGGGGGGATCGGTGGATTCTCTACATTTCTATTTTGCCCTCTGCTTCTAGGATAGCAGGGCAATTTTCCGGTAGTAATTCTATGAAAATGATGTCAAGGCTCTTTTCCTAATCATGATTTTCAAGTACTCCAATAATTTTTAAATTATCTTTCCTAAATTTGTTTTCCATATCAGTTGTTTTTTCAATGAGATGTTTCACATTTTCTTCTAATTTTTTATTTTTTTTGGTTTTGAAGTAATGAGTCCTGATTTCTTGTAAATTCATCAATTTCCCTGAGTTCTATTCTTTGTCTGAAGGATTTGTTTTCCTCAGAGAGTTTTCTTGTCTCTTTTTTCCATCTGGACAATTTTGCTTTTTAAAGCATTCTTCTCCTCAATAACTTTTTGAACTGTTTTATCCATTTGACCTAAGCTGGTTTTTAGCATGCTATTTTCTTCAGCATTTTTTTTTTTTGGATTTCCTTGACTAGGCTGCTGACTTCATTTTCATGTTTTTCCTGCATCTCTCTCATTTCTTTTCCCAGTTTTTCTTCTAACTCCCTCATTTGATTTTCAAAGTCTTTTTTGAGCTGTGTCATATAGCCTGATCCCAATTTCTGTTTTTCTTGGAGTCTTTAGATGCAAGAGGTTATGTTTCCTCATCTTCAGACTGAGTATATTGATCCTTCTTGGGATCATAAATAATATATTTCTCAATGGTATTCCTCTTTTTTATCTGCTTGCTCATTTTCCCAGCCTAAGCCTGTTTTGGGGGTGCTTCCTGAGTTTTTGGGACACTCCCACAAGGGTCTCAGTGTGTGAGGCTCTGTCCTCCCTCCTGGTCTGTGAATGACCATATGTGCCCCCCTCTGCCACGAGGCTAAGGTGGAGGGGCACTGCTGTTCTATTAGGGGGCCTAGACTGCAATCAGGGTCTGAATGTGGTCAGAGCCCCAGAGTCCCGTTCCAGGGGCAGAGGACAGAGCTGGGCAGTCTCTCTTCACTCCCCTCCCAAGGTTCAATGGGCTCATGCCCTGCTTACGGGCTCACCTGCTTCTGTTTCCTGGATCTGGACTGCCTTGACCATGCTGCTTGCTGTGTGCCCTAAGGGCTGGGCTTCAGGTGTTAGCTCTGGCAGAGGTCCCCCGCTGTTCCCCCAAGTTGTGCCTGGTGCTCCCCGAGTGTAGTTCAGGAAACTTTCCTGCTGCTCTGAGCCGAGGCTCCCAGCACCCTGGGGCTGCCTCCAGGAGGCTGAAATTCTTTCACTCTTGCCGGGCCGCCCCTCCAACCCCGGGGGGCAGAGCCTTTCTGCTCTTTTCCAGGTTACCTTGAGTAAAAGAACTGCCTCACTGGGTCCCTCTGTGGGTTCTGTCTCTCGAAAATTTAAAGTCCTTAGTTTCAAAGATTTATGAGAGAGCTCCTAAGACACAATCCACTCTTGTCTCCATCTTTCTATCAATATTTTAATGAACATTATTCTCAAAAACGAGAATCTCCAAAGACAATAGCCCTACTACTTAGTCCAGAGAAAGATAAAACACACAAAAAAATACTATAGACCAAGATCATTAATGAATACGAATTCAAGAATTTTAAACAAAATTCTGTCAAACTCATTACAGTGAAATTATTCATTAAGACCAAATTGGATTTAAACTAGGAATTCAATTCGGAAAATAAACAATATAACTAATCATGTTAAAAACAAAAAAACATTCAAAATAAGATGATTATCTCAATAGTTATAGAAAAGGCCTTTGACAAAAGATAACATTTATGCTAAAAATCTTACAAAGCATAGACATAGGACTTTTTTAAATATCATAAAAACATTTATCTAAAACCAAAAGAAATCTTTTCCTAATAAATATGGATATAAAACAAGGAAGCTTACTCTCCTCACCATAATTTGATATAGTTCTGAAAATGTTAACAAAAGCAATAAGACAGAGAAAAAATTAAAGGCATAATTTAGAGGGGCTAAAACTATCACTATGTGCTGATGGTATGATGTTACTTGGAAAATCCTGAGGAATAAGCAAAAATATTGAGCAACTAATAAGCAACTTTAGTAAAATTCCAGGCTATCAAGTTTACCTTTTAAGACATCATTTCGGGGTGGCTAGATGGCAGAGTGGATAGAGCACCGGCCCTGAAGTCAGGAGTACCTGAGTTCAAATCCAGCCTCAGACACTTAATTACCTAACTGTGTGGCCACATTTAACCCCATTTGCCTTGCAAAAACCTAAAAAAAGAAAAAAAAAGGACATTATTTCTATATTGCTTGCTGCCTTGGGAAGGAGGGAGGAAAGGGAGAGAAAATTTTATAAAATGAATGTTGAAAACCATCTCTATATGTAATTTGGGAAGAAAATGTTAAAAATTAAATGAAAAAGTAAAAAATCATTTCCAAACAATAATTTTAAAAATCTAAGAGGCAATAATAAAAAAAAGGACATTTTATTCCAAAGAACTACAAAATGTATAAAATATTTGGGACTCTATTTATCAAAGTACACAAAAAGACTTGTATAGATTCAATTACAAAATTCTCTTTAAAGAAATAGAGTTATAGTACAAGATGAAGGGCTAGAAATTTTTCCTGATCCCCATGATTTCTCAGACTTCTCCAAAATAAAAATGTTGTATCAAAGATAAAGTAAATTAAACTGTCACTTAAATACAGACTCAAAAAGAAATCTATTGTCCATAGACAATAGATTGACTTAGCAAACCATAAAATAACATTATATATGTTGTTTTGGATTTTTAATTTGTTAAGTATTTTTGAAATGACATTTTAATCCGGTTTGGGGCTCAAGTTGGATACCTCTGGTCTGGAACATCTAGAACCAAAAAGGTTAAATAAAAAAAAAGATTCATAAATCAGACTCATAAACTGATACCTACATTGATCTCATGCAGTAAATGGACTTTCCTCAGTCATGCACCATGCTACTAATTAGAGAAGCTTGCAGCAAAAATCTAACCACCATACATCAATCTTCTCTCCCTTTTTCTAGTGTCATGGAGATCTAGGATCCAGGCTTTAGGTGTTTGATTAAAACCTTGACAGACCATTTTGTACCATAAAAGACCTCTGCAAAACAATAGAAGGACAAAGTGAAAGGTTCAGGACACATGTCTGGGTTTAAAATGGAGCTCAACTTCACACTTCCCCCCCCCACCCACTCTTCCTTTTTCCAGAGGCTTGGGACTACATAAATCAATCCCATAGCACTGAACATCAGGGCAGCTCTCCAAACTGCAGGTGTTGAGGCAGAGAACTGAGGAACAGTGTGTGTGTGTGTGTGTGTGTGTGTGTGTGTGTGTCTGTCTGGGGGAGGTGGGGAAGATGTCATGCAACACTTCACTAAGCCTGAGAGAAAAAGTTCACTTCCAGTTAAGGATAAAAAGGAAATTATTATATTTATACTGGAAGGAACCATAGACAATAAATTAGTATCAATAATAAATTTATATACTCCAAATGCCTTAGCATCCAAATTCTTAAAGGCAACATAGACAATAACATAATAGTTTCAGGATACTTCAATATCCCCCCTCAGTTTTAAATAAGTCTAATAGAAAGATAGGCAAAAAGGGTAAATATGGAACTAAACACATTGCTAGCATAACTAGAGTTAAAAACAAATAGACAAATAAACTTCTGGAATCTCCTAAATGGGACAGCAAAAGGATATACAGATTTCTCAGTACTTCATGAAACTTTTGCCAAAGCTGAACACACATTGTGACACAAAGATAATACAAACAATTGTAAAAAGATAGTTGGAGTGGGAGTGCTGAGTGACATCACAGGAGGAATCAATTCATTATGCAAAAGAAAATTATCATGATGAAGCAACATGTTAAAATTTCTAGGACAAAGTTAAAACAGTTATTGGGGGAAATAGCATCCCTATAAACATATATTAACAAAACAGAAAAAGAATAATAATGAACTGAATATGCATTAAAAAACTTAGAAAACCAACAAATAAACAAACCTAAAATAAGAACAAAAGATGTTACTAAGAGTTAGAGGAGAAATAGATAAATTGGAAGCAAAATATAAAAATGATAATTAAACTAAAACATGGTTCTTTAAAGATACTATTAAAACTGATAAACATTTAATGAATATGATTAGAAAGAAGAGGACTGAAAATCAAATCAATATAATAGCAAATGAATTAGATGAAGTCACAACAAAACTAGAAGAAATATAAAGAATAATCAGAATATACTTTTGCACAGGTATATGCTCACAAAGCTGAGAACAAAAAAAAGAAATTGAGGAATAGCTTCAAAAATATACAATACTCAAACTATTAGAATACCAGATAGGGATCTTAATTAACCTAATCTCAATAAAGGAAGTAAATCTAGTTATAAGGGATTATCAAAGAAATAGAAAACTCCAATTCTTGACATATTTACAGAAGAATATTATCAAAGTTTTAAAGAATAATTGAGAAAGAACCCTTGTTTCAGGAAAATATCATCTTAATAATTAAATCAAAGAAAGACAAAACATAGAGGAAAAATAATAGACCAATATCATTACTGAACATTGATTCAAAAATTTTAAACAAAATCCTGTCATACATAATTCAGAGATTTATCTAAGAGATCATTCATCCTGGCAGCTAGGTGGCATGGTGGATAGAGCACCTGGAGTCAAAAGGACCTGAATTCAAATCCAGAATTAGATATTAATGCTTACTTAGCTATATGACCTTGAGCAAGTGTACAGTGTTCTTCTGGTTCTTGCCTTGCAAAAATAAAAAAAATTTAAAAAATCATTCATCTTTTATATCAGAAATTCAAGAATTATTCAACATTGGGAAGACAATCAACATAACTAATCACAATAAAAACAGCAACATCCAAAATTACACAGATGCAGGAAAAAATTTTTTTCACAAAAGTATTATACTCTTTTATACTAAAATCCTACAATGTTAGGAACAGAAGGGCATTTATTAATATAAAAAGTATCCCTCTAAAACCAAAAGTATACTTCATATGTAATTGTAAGGTTAATTCATATGTAACGTTACTTTTTCTAGTAAATTTGAAAGTAAAGCAAGGAAGTCCACTTTCCCTACTATTATTTGGCACAGTTCTGGAAATGTTAGCAACAGTAACAAGAATGGGAAAGAAACTAAAGGCAAAAACATAGGTAAGAGAAGATAAAATTATCCCTTTTTCTGATGTGATAGTATACTTGGAAAATCCTGGAGAATCAGCAAAGAGATTAATCAGGATAATTAATAGCTTAAGGAGAGTTAAAAGTTACAAAACAAACCCTCAAAGATCAATTCTAGTGGTAGCAAAGAATTGGAAATTGAGTGAATGTCCTTCAATTGGGGAATGGCTTAACAAACTATGGTATATGTACCTCATAGAACACTGTTATTCTATTCGAAACCAGGAGGGATAGGAATTCAGGGAAGCCTGGAAGGATTTGCATGAACTGATGTTGAGTGAGATGAGCAGAACCAGAAGAACACTGTACACGCTAACAGCAACACGGGGGTGATGATCAACCTTGATGGACTTGCTCATTCCTTCAGTGCAACAATCAGGGACAATTTTGGGCTCTCTGAAATGGAGAATACCATCTGTATCCAGAGAAAGAGTTTGAACAAAGACCAAAGACTATTACCTTCAATTTAGGGAAAAAACCCCGTTATCTTTTTATGTAATTTTGCTATATCATTTTTCTTCTTTAACAATATTGATTTCTCTCTCATCATATTCAACTGCAATGTATACCATGGAAACAATGTAAAGACTAACAGACATGGGGCAGTTAGGTGGTGCAGTGGATAGAGCACTGGCCCTGGAGTCAGGAGTACCTGGGTTCAAATCCTATCTCAGACACTTAATAATTACCTAGCCGTGTGGCCTTGGGCAAGCCACTTAACCCCATTTGTCTTGCAAAAACCTTAAAAAAAAAGACTAACAGACTGCCTTCTGTGGGGGGTGAGAGGAGGGAAACAAGAATGAGAGGAAATTGAAACACTCAAAATAAATAAAATCTTTCTTTAAAAAAAATCAATTCTATATCATAACAAAATCCAAAAAACAAAAATAAAAAGGAAAATCCAATTCAAATAATTACAAAAATTCATAAAAGATCTGGGAATTGACCTACCAGAACACTCAATGATAAAATAATTTTAAAACAAACAACTTAAATAGATAGAGGAATACTCAACACTCATTAGGTTGTGCCAACATAATAAAAATGACCATACTATGAAAGTTAATTTACAGTCTTAATGGTATACCAAACAAATTATCAAGGAAGTATTTAATAAATATTTCATATGTTGATAAAATAAAAAATTCACTTGAAAAAACAAAAGATCTATAATATCCAGGAAATTATGAACAAAAGAAGGATAAAAGGGCACTTCTAGACCTCAAACTGTATTATAAAGGAGCAGTCATCAAAACCATCTGGAATTAGTTAAAAAAATTGACAGCTCAATGGAATAGGATGCATCAAGGAGAATAAACCCAGTGGAACTCGATAGCCCAGAGTCTGTTTGATACAGTTGAAAGCACCAATTACCAAGGAGAAAAAAATTCCTTTTTTGATAAACCTGCTTGGAAAAATTGGAAAGTAATCTGTCAGAAATCAGGCAAAGATCAATAGATTCCACAATACATTCTTTTTTTTTTTAGGTTTTTTTGCAAGGCAAATGGGGTTAAGTGGCTTGCCCAAGGCCACACGGTTAGGTAATTATCAAGTGTCTGAGACCAGATTTGAACCCAGGTACTCCTGACTTCAAGGCTGGTGCTTTATCCACTACGCCACTACGCCACCCCCACAATACATTCTAAACAAGTTTTATGACCTTGACATTAAAGCTCATAACATAAAAGAATTAGATGAGAAGCAAAACATATCTCTCTCACAACTATGGTAAAAGGGTATATTCTAAATCAAACAAGAAATAGAAGCAACTACAAAAAATAGATTACTTAGAAAACATGAAACTGAAAAGTTTCTTCATAGACAAACTTAATGCACCTAGGATAACCAGGGTAGTGTTGGAATGGGTGGGACAAATCTTTATATGAAATTTCCATGATAAAGATTTTGTATCTCAGGATAAATAAACAATTAAATATATATACATATAATATATATATATAATATGTCTAAAATCCAATCTCTAATAAATAAGTGGTCAAAGGATTAGAGCAGTTCTCAAAAGAATAAGCTTAAAGGATTCATAACTACAAGAATGCTCCAAATTACCAATAATAAGAAAAATGAAAATCAACAGAACACAGGTTTTATCTCATACCTGGCAAATGGGCAAAATTACAAAAAATGGCACTAGTCAATGTTGGAGGGACTATGGAATGATGCACTAGAGTACATTACTGGTGGGGCTATAAAATGGAACAATCATTTTGGAAAGCAATTTAGAATCTATGAAGATAAAGTGATTATGAGGTTCACACATTTGAACCAGAGACTCCATTACTGGACTTCTCAAGGATTGTCCCCAAAATCCCCCAAAGCCTTGGAAGTGCAGTAAATCAGATACACACACACACACACACACACACACACACACACACACACACACACACCTCAAAATATTTTAAATCATTTTTGTGCTAGCTAAGAATTTAAAACCAATGGTAATGGCTAAACATAATCTGTATGAATGGAATGGAATAATTACTGTGCTATAAGAAATTATGTGGGTAAATACAGAGAAACACAGGATTTACATGAATTGATGCAGAATGAAGTAAGCAGAGTCAAGAAACAATCTACACTATAACTACAATTATGTAAGTAGAAAGAACTAAACACATACGGAATTAAAAGCTAATGTTGCAAAATTTGAAAGATTGAAAGAAGCAATATGAAAGGATACTCCTATCCCACTCCTTTTTTTGGAGCATAGATGACTTATTGGCTAAGCTTTCTATATATTTTTTATTGTTACAATAATCTTGTTGTGAGAGTAAACATAAACCCCCCCTCCCCTCCCAAAATGAGAAATCTCAAGAATAGTGAGAAAGAAAAACAAAAGTTTGCCTCAGTCTGTGTTCAGATTCCAACAGTTCTGTCTCTAGGATGAGTTGCCTTCTTTATCAGAAGTCCCAGAGAAGTTGTATCAGTAGTTTTCCCACTGCTATCACTAGCTGTATTTCCTTCCACTCTATTCCTCCCCACTCTCATTTATTCTATTCTCTCTCTCCTTTCATCCTGCCCCTGTTCAGAAGTGTATAGTATCTGAATACCCTCTCCCATGATCTTCCCTCTATCACCTACTTCCCCCTTCCCCCACCCCTTTCTTCTCATTTTTCTCTAGGGTAACAGATTTCCTCACCCTATTGTGTGTGTTTCCTCTCTGAGCCATTTCTGACGAGAATGAAGGCTCACTCATTCCCCCTTGCCTTCCCCCATTCCATTCCATTGAAAAAAAAAAAGCTTTTTCTTGACTCTTATGTGAAATATCTTAGCCCCTCCTTCCTCTTTCTCTTCCTCCCAACACTTTCCTTTATCACTTATTGACTCCATCTTTTTACCATATTATACCATTATATTCAGCTTCTTCCTATGCTTTGTCTATCTATATATATGCTCCTTCTAAACAGTTCAACTGTGATAGAAGTTCCTCATAATTAGTCCTTCTCATCTATCCTCTCTATGGTTCACCTGAGTCCTGCACTTGGAGATCAAACTTTCTGTTCAGCTCTGGTTGTTGCAATAGGAAAGTTTGAAATTCCCCTGTTTCATTGAATGTCCATTTTTCCCCTGAAAGAGGATGTATGTACAATTTTTCTGGGTAGTTGATTCTCGGTAATAAACCAAGATCTTTTGCCTTCCAGAATATCATATTCCAAGCCCTACAAGCCCTTAATGTAGATACTGCCAGACCTTGTGTAATCCTGACTATGGAGCCTCAGCAGTTGAATTGTTTGTTTCTGGTGGCTTTTAGTTTTTTCCTCTTTGATTTGGGAGTTTTGGAATTTGGCTATAATATTCCTGGAAGTTTCTTTTCGGATCTCTTTCAGGAGGTGATTGGTGGATTTTTTGGTGGATATTTTACCCTCTGCTTCTAGGATCATAGCACAATTTTGCTGTATTATTTCTTAAAAAATGAAATCCAGGTTCTTTTCCTGGTAATGACTTTCAGGTAGCCCAATAATTTTTTTAATTATTTCTCCTGGATGTGTTTTCAAGGTCAGTTGTTTTTCCAATGGGATATTTTACATTTTCTTCTAATTTTTGGCTTTTTTGGAATAGTTTTATTTCTTCCTGATTTCTTGTAAAGATATTGGCTTCCTTTAGTTCCATTCTGCATTTGAAGGCATTATTTTCTTCAGAGAGCTTTTTTTTATCTCCTTTTCTTGCTTAATTTGGTTTTTAATATATTATTTTCTTCAGTATTTTTTGTATTTCTTTCACCAAGCTGTTGACATGGTTCATGATTTATCTGCATCACTCTTATTTCTCCTCCCAGGTTTTCCTCTACTTCTCTTATTTGCTTTTCAAAGTCTTCCATAGCCTGAGCCCATTTTCTTTTTCTCTTGGAGGTTTTGGATATAGAAACTTCAACTTTGTCATCTTCTAAGTATGTATTTTGGTCCTCCATGGGACTAATTTTCTATGATCAGATTCTTCTTTTTCTGTTGTTTGCTCATTTCCTTAGTCTATGACTGATTTACTGCACTTCCAAGTCTTTGGGGGGAGGGTTGGGGACAATCAACAGGGACCCTAAATCCTCCAAGGTCTTATGAGAGACTCTGACTGCTCCCTTGCCTGTGCTCTGGTATGTGGATGACCACAGACCCTCCCCTCTGCCCTGGAGCTGTGAGGAGAATCCCTGCTCAGCTATGGTAGTATGGGAGCCCAAACTGCAACCTGGCTCTGAGTGTGGGCATACAGCAGAGTCCTGCCCCAGGGAGAGCAGAGAAACCTCTGCAGTCCCCCCACCACCACCATCTATAGGCTGAGAGCTCTGGGAGTGCTGGGAGGCTCTGCTGATGCCTGCTGCAGGTTCTCACTGTAGGACTGCTTTGAGGCTGGCGCTCCACTCTGGTGTAGTAAAGTTCTCTCAATCACCCTTTACAGCTGTCCCAGTGATCCCCGGGTGAAGTGGTCTGGAAATCATACCCTCTGCCATGGACCCAAGTGCCTGGCCAGGTATGCTGTGGCTGTGTTGAATGGCAGCTACAGTTCTTTCCAACCTATGTCCCAGTGAAATAGACTTTTCCTGAGGAACTTTTAAGTTGTCTTGGACTGGGAAATTATATCACTCAGTCTTTCTGTGAGTTCTACCCCTCTAAATTTTGGCTAGAGTCATAATTTGGCAACTTTTGGAGTTTTGGGGGAACAAGATTCCAGAAATTCCTGCCTTCATGCTGCCATCTTGTCTCTCCCCACTCCTTTTTGTAACAGGTGTTACACATTGCACATTTTTAACAAGTAATAATAAATTATATTAAATTTTTTTCCTTTTCTTTTTTTTAAATCCTTAAAACATGCTATTTGTTAAATGGGATGGCTCTCTGGGAAGGGAAAGTGAGGGACTAATAAAAACTACAATAATATATGAAACAAAGCACTGAAACCTTAATTTAAAAAGATTGTGATATATTTCTTATTCTTGCATCTGCTTTGACTACTATATCTGACCATAACAAATCCTTCTTTAAAAAGCACCACTGATCCCCTGCTCTTGCTTCTAGAAAAAAATCACATCCTGTTTTGACTTTTAAAACTCTTCACAATCTGACTCCAGATTTTCTTTTCTGATTTGTCTTAATGACTTTCATAATCCTATATTTCAATCAAACTGACCTACCCTTCTGATCCTTATAATTTCTCCTTTGTCTTCCAATAGGTTATCCTCCAATCTTGGAAAGTACTTGCACTTTACCTCCTCTTCTTGAAATCACTGCCTGGCTTCAAATTCCACCTCATGTCACTTCCTAGGAGCCATTTCTTGATATTCCCAATAGCTAGTGCCTTCCCTTAAATTACTTTATATATTCTGAGCATATTTTATATTTACTTATATGAATGTAGATTAATAAAATATAAACCCCTTGAGAGCAGAAACTATTTCATTTTTGAATCTCTCTCTCTCTCCTGCCTAACACTGCTTAAATATATATACTTCAGTATTTTGATTTGGGTATCATTACCCAGACATATCAGCTCTCTAAGAATCATTTGTGATCTTTCAAATATCATAATAAAAGAAAATGAATCTCTCTAGGTCTTAATTTCAGCCTCTATTGTTATTAACCACTTAATCATTTCCTTCTTTTCATGGAGTTGTATGGTTGAGAAATTCACCATTTATCATGAAAATAATACTATCGATTTTACTTATTCCTATTTTGGTATCATCTATCTTAAAATTGCAAAGTAACTTAATCTTAACAGTGTGACATATCAACAAGACAAAACAACAAAAAAACCCCCAAACACAACTAAAAATAAAAGGTGACCTCCAGTGGCGTGTGAATTATGCAAGACAAGGAATAATTTTGATAGGGTTTCACTTTATGTTAGTGATAGTCATGTCCAAGTGCTTTCCTGACAATAGGAGGTATGTGGCAGCTAAAAGAATTTTTAATGATTCCTAAACATTGTTCTATGAGCTTTTTGAAATTAGAAGAATATTAAAATCAGGAAAACTGTCAAATCAAAACAAAAACTTATACTAACAACTGCTAGAAAGAAAAACCCCTTGGCACAAGCTAGTACAAAGACTAGAATACTCAAGATGAGAAAAATGTCATTCACTTTTTATGAAATTCACTTTTTATTTGTCTGTTATACTTATTATAAGACAAGTCCATGTGAAGCTGTTTGATCTGGACATGTTCATCTACCTGTACAACATGCATATCTTCAAATGTAAGAAGACTTGAATGTACTCATGAAGAAGTAAGGTATAACAGGAGAACAATATATTCAGTGAGTACAATAACGAAAATTAAAGCCCACAATAAAGAAATTGTACTAAATCCAAGAGTCAATATTGATTCTAGCAGACAAATGATGGAAACACTCTTCCTTTTAGTGAGGACAACGGAGATTGGAAAGACTACCTTTCCATACTTATTACACATTATTCTCCTTTCTTTATTCTGTGGTGCAGTCAAACTAACTTTCTTTTTTTTTTAGATTTTATTTTTGAGTTTTACAATTCCCCCCCCCAGAAAGCAGTCTGTTAGTCTTTACATTGTTTCCATGGTATACATTGATCTAAGTTGAATCTGTTAAGAGAGAAATCATATCCTTAAGGAAGAAAAATAAAGTATAAGAGATAGTAGAATTACATAATAACATAATGGGTTTTTTCCTAAATTAATAGTCTTTGCTCAAATTTCATGATTCTTTCTCTGGATACAGATGGTATTCTCCATCACAGATACCCCAAAATTGTCCCTGATTGTTGCACTGCTGGAATGAGCAAGTCCATCAATCTTGGTCATCACCCCCATGTTGCTGTTAGGGTATGCAATGTTTTTCTGGTTCTGCTTATCTCACTCAGCATCCAAACTGACTTTCTTAATACTCCACATATACTAAAAAAGATGGAAGATTAGGAGGAAGGAGTATAGCTCAGTTCCATATCAAAACTGTTCCAACAAAGGTCTAGAAAGATACCATACTGAGTCCAGATTGAGAAATCCAAATAATCCAGTAACTTTTTTTCAGTCCAGGTTGCCATTGGGAAATTTAGAGATCTGAATGGCCTCTAGACAATGTATGGTCAGTATCTAGCCACAAGAATGCAATTGGAAATCTTATGAACACACCAAACATGAACTTGAGGCTGTGCACTAGGGACAGAAATAGTTAAGGATCTAGTACGGAAGAAGCTAAAGCAGGGCAGGGGGTAAGAAGGAGAAACTTATAACTCTGTTGCTCTTACTCCAGAACTGGACTGCAGATTAAGTGTTGACTCAGAGAAGGACCTGCAAAAACAATTAGAAGACCAGGGCATGAAGTAGCTAAGGAGTACAGATCTGATGCTATGTAATAGGCAAGGGACAAGCACAGAATCAAGAGGTTACATGACTTTGATCTTGGAATGGTCATGAATCCTGCTCCTAGCTTGATCTGAAATCTGCAGATAAATAATTAGAGCAAGGAGCATAGACTAAGAGGAAGTCTATAATTTTGTTGCTCTGAATTGGCATATTTTTCCAGCTAGCTGATGTTGACTGGCTCCAGAAGTAGTCTGTTTAGAGTTTCAAGAGCAAGTTTATAGTTGTATTGCCCAGACCCAAACCTGGGTCAGGAGCTTGCAAAGTTTAGACTGGGGGCAGCAATCAAACTTCACCTAGGATCAGAAAATTTCAAAGAAAGCTATGGAATCCCTTGCCTATATGACTTAGCCTACAAAGAAAACAGCATCAGGATCCAAGAAAATACAAAATAAATTCAAAACAAAGACCAGCTTCCAGAAATATTCAGAGGCTGGTCCTACTAGAGTCATAATCTAAGAAGTTTGACTGGAGAAATTGTTCAACTTTTTCCCATATATAAAACTCCATGTTCACATCTGCCCCTTAGCTCCTACATCTAGAATGCATTTCCTACTCACCACCACTTTTAAGAATCCCTATTATCTTTCAAGAATCTACTTCCTACCTGAGATTTTTCCTCCTCTCCCCAGTTGCTACTGACTTTCCCCTCCCCCATTATCTTTTATCTATTTTATGTATAGAATGTTTGTCCTTCATTCTCGAAGAAGACCTTGACATCAGGGAGGTGATACCACAACAAGTACATGAATTGGATTTGAGTGAAAGAACTGCTGTGCTAATAAGTCACCTGCCTCACTTTCTCCTCCAGAGTCATCTAAGCCCAATGGCCAGATATGAATCAGGATGACTAGAGATGATCCTGGACATCAGGCAATCAGGATTAAAGGGACTTGCAGTATCAAGTGTCTGAGGCTGTATTTGAACTTCCATCCTCCTGACTCCAAGGCTAGTAAACTATCCACTGCACCACACATATGTGCATTTATTTGCTTATGTATTTATCTATTTATTTATGCTTTTTTACTTTTATTTTTGTATCCACACTGCCTAGCACAGGGTAAGGGGGAGTCAGGAGGGGAAGGTTAACTCATTAAGATAATGAATTCGGATTTAGACATGCTAAATTTGAGATATCTTTGGGCGATCCAGTTTTAAATGTCCACCACTGGTGATGTGAGAATAGAGTTCAGTTAAACTGAAAATAGTTTGAGTTATCTGTAAAGACATGATCATGAAACCCAGGGAAGTTGATGAGGTGATCAAGAGAGAGTATATATGTAGAAAGAAGAGGACCCAGGACAAGATGTTGGGAAACATAGTTAATGGTTGTGTCATAGATAATGATTCAGGAAGTGAGATGAAGAAGTAGAGAATATTTCAATGAAGACTCAGAAAGGAGAGAGTATTTAGGAGAAGAGGGTCAAATATAGTATCAAAGACTATTAGATTAGGCAATTGAGATCATTGATTACTTTGTAGAGAGCAATTTCAGTTGAATGATGGGGTTGGGAATCAATCTGTATGAATGAAGAGGTGGCCACAGTACTCGTCAAGGCTAACCCCTTTATATGTACAAGTGATGCCTTTCTATTCCATCTTTTTCAGCATATTTTCCTGACATCCCTGCTCTCTTACTAATCCTTAATCTCTCCCTATCTATTGGTTGATTCCCTTCAACCTTCACTGTCATATCACCTTTATCCTTAAAAAATGTAAGTCTCTACTGGCTATTATCCCACATCTCTCCTCATTTTTGTGGTTAAACTCTTTGATAAAGAGGTCTATAATTGGTGACTTTACTGCCTTTCCTCTCACTATCTTCTTACCCCTTTGCAGTCTATTTCCCAACCAACCTCACAATTCAAACGAAATGGTCTTTTCTTAAACATCATTCTTCTTGACCTGAGATTTTGACATTTTTGAACACATTTTTTATCTGTGATATTTCTTCTCTTTTTTTGTCACATTCCTCTTTCTGAGTTATCTAACTCCTCCTTCTCCATCCCTTTTGCTGGATCTTCATTAAAATCACATTGGCTAACCATGGGAGCCTCCCAACACTCTGGCTGCAACCTTTTTATCTTCCCCTTCTATAATCTATACTATTTCACTTAGTCATTGGCTCCCTTGGATATAAGTATCATCTCTATGGTAGTGATTCTCAGGTCAATTTATCTAGCTCTAACCTCTCCATTGACCTCTAGTCTAATATCTCCAACTATCTATTGGATATCTCAAACTGGATTTTAAATTCAACATGTCCCAAACTTAAATTATATTTTCCTCCAAGACCATCTCTTTCTTTCTAATGAAACCCTGAAGGTCTTCCCTTCCCAGACTGATATTTTTTTGGAAGTGGTCATCTCTCTCTCACCTAACCTTAATGACTGGACACTGTCTCAGTCAAACTGTGACCTGGGAAAGACCTAATTTTTTGTTCGTTTGCTTGCAAGTCAGTGGGTTGAGTGACTTGCCCAAGGTCACACAAACTAGGTAATTATTTAGTGTCTGATGCCAAATTTGAACTCAGTTCCTCCTGACTCCAGGGTTGGTCTCTATCCACTGTACCATCTGGCTGCTGTAGATCTAGCTTTTTAAAAAGCTAAGGACTCCCATTACATTCAGGGCTATCTTTAATTATCCTGATCCATATCTAGCCCCTGGACCCAGATGGCTCCAGAGGAGAAAGTGAGACTGGTGACTTTGCACAGCCCCCCTCACTCAAATCCAGTTCACTTGCGAGTCATGGCATCACCTCCCTGATGTCATGGCCTCCTTGGGAAATGAAGAATAAACACCCAACAGTCACTGTGGAGGGCAATAATATCTTCTCATTTTCCTAAGCTCACAATTTAAGTGTTATCCTTGACTCTTCAATCTCTCTCTCACTTCTCATATCTAATCTGTTGCTAAGATGTTAACTTCACCTTCATAAAATCTCTTATTCATGTTCCCTTGTCTTCTCTAATACTGCTACCACCCTAGTGTAGGCCCTTTATCACCTCTCACCTGGACTATTACAACAATTTAGGCTTGACTCTCTGACACAAGTCACTCCCAATTCATACTCCAGTCACCTGTCAAATTGATCTTCCTTAAGTGTAGGTTTGACCAAATCATTCCCCTATTCAATAAACTCCAGTGACTACCTATTATCTCTTAGAGAAATGAGAGGATCAAGACAGTAATTGGTTAATTGTGGGAACTGAGTGAACTACACTGACTCCATCTCAATTCTAGAATTCAGTTCCCTTTCCATTCAATTATGTATCTAATCCCAAATTGTGTTCTCTAAGAAAACCTTATTCACTTGTGCGAATTGGGGGAAAAAACTGTATTGTATTGTTTGAACCTAGCCCTGATTGACTGGGAAGCTGAACCATCTCTATCAGCTGCTTAGATAACTTAACTAAGGACCTAAGTTAAGTTAGGCTGACCAGAAGCTCAGTCAAATCTAAAGATTGATGAAAACAATTTCCTCACAATTGAACATCTCAAGCAACCCATATTTCTTATCTGAAAATGGCTCTCTACATTTAACAGCAACATTATTTCTACGCTCCTTCAATTTTTTTTTTTAAGTTTTTGCAAGGCAATGGGGTTAAGTGATTTGCCTGAGATCTAGGTAAGTGTCTGAGGCCAAATTTGAATTCAGGTCCTCCTGACTCCAGGGCCAGTGCTCTATCCACTGCACCACCTAGCTGTCCCTCCTTCAATTGTTTATAGACACTTGCGGGGGGTTGGGACATCCCTTTTCTGATTTCAAGGAATTGTACCTGTTCACTCTCCTCCTCCCAACTTGGAAATGTCCCTAATCTTTCATTTAATTAGAAATCAGATTATTCAATTTCTAGTTTACTTTTAATTAATTGGTCATGTCTGATTAATTGTTTTTAATGTTTAAAAGGTTGTCTCCCCTATATTCAAGGACCAGGCCTAAGCTGAGGTGGTCTATTTCTATTTTTTTTGGCGGGGGAGACAATTGGCATGCATTGCTTAATAAATCAATGCTTGGAAGATTGAACTTTTGTTTCCTCATTCATTTCATCTTTCACTGGCAACAATTAAATATAAAATCTACACAAGTGGTGCTAGAACAGATGAAAAGATAGCTAGGCTGGACAGATGAATGGGATGAGCAGCATAATCTAGTTTGGGGTTGGTCAAGGTAAGGTTTATACTGATTTAATCACCAATCAAGTTACCTCAGCCTCTGGATGGTAGCTAAATGGATTAACTTCCCTAGAGACAGAGGGCATTGATTTTGAAGGTATAATGTGGAAAGTACTAATCCAGGTAGTCTTTTTTTATATTGAAATGTCTGTGTTTGCTGATGACTACTCAATGACAAGAAAATTTTAAAATGAAACATGGCAACAGTGACAAGGTAGAAGGCAGCATGTCCTGGGTAATTGGATGAGAAGTAAGATCTGGCATAGGGCCAGGTAGGGCTAAGTAAGAATTTAAACTGGGTAAAGACTGGTTAGGATAATATTAAAATAGTCTAATTGAGTAGTAGTAAGGGATCACACTAAAATAGGATAACTATAAGAATAGGGAGGAGAGAACAAAATGTGAAAGGAATTAATCAAATGTGGAAGATAAATAGAGTCAAAAATGATACCTAAGTTGTATACATGGAAGACTGAATAAAAGGTCCAGTGTCTGAAATATTGAAATCAGAAGGGGGAAAATGTTAAGCTTTTCATCTGTTTTAAGGCACTGAAATAAACACTACTGATACAAAGACAACAACAAAACAGTAATTGCCCTCAAGAAGCTTATGGAGGGAAAAATAACATTAACACAATATTATTTTAAACAGGTTAAATACAAAATAACACAAAGAAAATAAGATGAGAAGATAATAAGCTCAAGTTTGGACATATTACATTTGAGGAGTTGATAGATATCATGTGAATAGGCAGTTGGAGATGTGGGCCTGGGTTTTGGAGAGAGATGAGGATTTGATATACAGAACTTCTGAATAAGGGTGATAATTAAAGCTTTGGGAATAGTTGAGATTGTCAAGAGAAAAATATAAAGAGAAGGGCTTGGATCAGAAAGTCAGCCTTAATGAGTAAAGAAGATTCTTCCAGTTAATCTTATTATGTCCTTCCCAGAGAAAGGTTTTCCATGGGTAAGATCCAAAAACAACCATGTATCTAGCAGTTTCAGAAAAATTCTATGTGGTTCAATTGTTGTTTATTTTTTGTTTTGAAGAACATCACTGGATGAATGGGAATGAATTGGATTATAAGTGAGACAAATTGCAAAAAGTTGTCAGTCTTATTCTCTCTGAGTCATCAAAGTCCAGTGGCAAAGTAAAAGGCAGAACTAGCAATGACCCAGAATGTACTGGATGACCTTGGTGTCTCTGATATCAAAATGATCTGTAAGTGTTCCACAGGGCCCATTTCACTCACCTTTATGGTCACTGGAACAAACTTTTTTTTTTTTAGCTTTTTTTTGGCAAGGCAAATGGGGTTAAGTGGCTTGCCAAGGCCACACAGCTAGGTAATTATTAAGTGTCTGAGACTGGATTTGAACCCTGACTCCAGGGCCGGTGCTTTATCCACTGCGCCACCTAGCCGGCCCTAGAACAAACTTTTTATCTGCTCATTTTTGTCTAATTCATCAACTGATTGGTTATCCTCACCTGGTTTAGGTTATTTGCTTCTGGGTATGGCCTCTGTACTTGTTACAGCTTCTTGGACTCAAAAGGTGGGAATTGAGTTCCAGTTGGACATCAAAGGTAAATGAGCAGACCTGAAAAGGGCTCTCAGCAAACCCTCATAAAAAAAGGTGGTAGCACTCCTTAAACACCCTATTTGCTTCAATATTGGTTTTGAGAAAGAGAACTAGCTCCATATCACTGTGGAAAAAAAATGCTAACTTTGGAATTAGGAAGTATGGATCCAAATTCTACTTCAAACATTTCTAAGTTCTGTGATTATATGCAACTCATCTCTTTTAGAATCATAGCTTTTCATCTGTAAAATGGGAATTATATATTATACATAAACGTATACACACACACACACACACATATATACACACACACTGTCTACTTTGTAGGATAGGCTTAAAGCAAACCACTTAGCAAGTCTTATAGCATTGTGTCAATATGAATTGTCATTATTATTGTTAAAGGACAACAAATTGCTATGCTGAGCTAGGAAAAATTTCCGGGGAAGTAGATAACTGCTGTTCCTTTCTCCCCCTCCCTATCAAAAAAAAAAAAATGCCTTTAAATTCACCCTAATAGGCTATCAACTAATTTCTGACTACTTTGATGAGGGAAAGGATGTAGGTGAAATGTGTGACAGCAATGGATGGAATTTTTAGTGACTTTTTTCAAGAGTTGGTTGATCATTAGGGATTTCCATTTAACATTTATGAACAATGTGGTCAGGCCTCCCACATAGGAGCTTAACCTAATTAGTCAATAGCTTAACCAGTCTGACCGCTGTTCCTGACAAGACTTGTGCTTAACACTTCCAAGTTCCAGACCTGGCAAATCAGACAATAGACAGATACCCAGTGGAATTGTGGTGAAGCTTCATGTTCTCAGTACTTTCCATCAGATCTACGTACATACCAGAGGTGAACAAGACTTACTTGTGGGAATAGATAGATCTTCATACTTTGGTTCAGGGCCACGTAGAGCCAAGGAAAAAAAAAAAGACATTTTAAAATTTTTCACATAGTTCAATCTGAAATATACCTGTTAGTGAAATTTAAAATCTACCTTTTTCAAAATAAATTAATTCTGAAGTTAAAAGCGAAAATCTGACAAATAATACTATCTTAGTGAGTCAGATTATAGTATTTTTATTTGATCAGCAGTCAAGCATGTTGAAAAAATATTTTATTTAAGACAGTGAGAAATAAAGGGGATATTGTGTATTGTTTAAATTCCTTACTTTGAAAGAACTTCTGGCACTAATTCACAGTGCAGTTCTAAACAGGATTATCTAACCGGGCCTCAGTTTCCTTACTCATTAGGACTGTATCTTTAAATTCAGAGGATTTTAAATAGGATTTCCTCTCCCCCCTCCCAGATTAAAAGACTAATTGGGAAAGGGGTTTTAGTCAAGCTCTCACTTCAGCTGGATGAGTCTTTAAGAACTGTAATGAGTTATTTTGGCAGGTGAATCTGTGCAGAAGCCATGGGCTGTAAATGTTTATTTGCCTGGGCTTCCTGAATTCTCCATTGTGATAGCTCTGGGTGACAGCAGAGTAAGCCCTGTGTGTTGTCTGTTCCCACAGCAGCTGCAGCTTTTCTTCCTTTATAGAGTAGAGCGACAGGCAATGATTTTGAACGTGCCTCTGATGAGAAGAATGCCCTCCAGTTAAAGTAGACTGAACGTAGTCTTATACAGTTGAAGTAGACTGAAATGAAGGCAGATGAGATATAGTTCAATGGAAAGGAAAGTCACAGCATCTGCCCTCTTATTTCCAGAGCTTAAATCAGGCAGAATCTGATTGAACTTCAAATTGTGTGTGTGTGTGTGTGTGTGTGAGTGTGTGTGTGTGTGTGTGTGTTTTGGGGGGAGGGAGAAGGATGAGTCTGGGAAGAACAGGTTGAGAAATATACCAGTTCAAGAAAGAGGCATTTTTTCTATCATTAAAACTCTACTTATTTTATTCCTATGTTGCAGTGTATTTCCTGATACAGACGTTTAAAGGTTCTTGCAATAAAGTAAATTGTGTAGCAGCAAAGGAATAGAAAACAATTTAATCTTTATAACTGGAATAAGTCAAAATTACTCACCCACAGAAAACTTCAAAAGCCTAGACCAATGAGATGACTGGTCCTTTTGCCCATCTCTTCATGCCCATTCCCATAATCACTAGGCTAAAAGCATATTACCCCATATATACTTGCGGTCTTATATTCCTTAAGAGTTCATCCAGAAATATAACTTCCTATGAATCTAGCAAAAGCTAATAGGAGTTTAAGAAGAGAAATGAGAGAAAAAAGGTATGCAAGTTAACAGAAGGACAGCTCAATGTGAAAGAAAATCAAGAAAGAGAGAATAATAAAACAACTCATAATAGGGAAGAAAAAATGAAGCAAAGAAGAGAGAAAAGACAAGGTGGTGAAAAGAAAGCAAGAGAGGGAAAAAAAGTAAAGAGGAGTAAAAGGGTAAAGTTTTGTAAAATGTTACCTTCTTTTCTGTTTGGTATCTTCCTATTCTATCTAGCTTTAATATCTATTGGCCTCCATATATGTTGTTTTAAAAGGTCAGTCAAAAGAGCAAACCAAGTCTTTGTCTACTCACTTTGACACTTATCTCACCTAGCACTGAAATGCAAGACAATGCATTTTGCCTCATATCATTTGTTTCTTTATAAGGAGAGATGACAACTCTTCAGATGTGAGGGATAAAAAGTTGGGGGGGGGAATTTTCTTATTTTTCTTAGGCAATCATTTCTAGGAGTTTGTGGAGAATCAGAATGAAATTCTTTCAGAGCTACTATTGAACTTCAATCTGGTATTCTTGTTTCCATAGCTTCCTTAGAATATAAACTAAAAGTCTGGTATTTTAGTCCAAAGTTTTAAATTATTTCCCCTGTAATTAAGTTGTTTAAAGGCAGCAGTCATATTTTATCTTTCTCTGCTCTCACATAATCTGTACAAAATGTTGGGCATGTATAGTTGTCAAATCAACTCAACAAGAATTTATTAATGATTTCAGAGAAACCTGGGAAGAATTGTATGAGCCGATACAAATGAACTGAACAGAACCAGGAGTATAATCTATACAGTGACAACAATACTGTAAAGACCAACAACTCTGAAAGATTTAGACCCTCAGATTAGTGTAATGACCAGCTATGATTCTAGAAGACCAATGATGGAACATACTATCCACCACCAGATAGGTGATGGACCCAAAGTGCAGACTGAGACATCTATCCACTTTTCTTTTGGACATGGCCAAAACAGAAATTTGTTTTGCTTCATGACTAATATGTAATATGTTTTGCATGATTGAAAAGATATAATACATAATTAACTGCTTGCATCTCAGGGAAGGAGGAATGAGGGAGAGAAAATTTGGAATTCAAATTTTTTAAAAAGTGAATGCTAAAAATTATTTTTATATGTTACTAGGGGAAAATAATACTTTTAAGTGTTTTTCTTGATTATGTATTTTTTTAGGGTTTTTTTTTTTTTTGCAAGGCAAATGGGGCTAAGTGGCTTGCCCAAGGCCACACAGCTAGGTAATTATTAAGTGTCTGAGACCGGATTGGAACCCAGGTACTCCTGACTCCAAGGCTGGTGCTTTATCCACTACACCACCTAACCACCCCAGATTATGTATGTTTTTAATGGGAGTTTTGGCTTTCTTTCATTTTTAATTGGTGGGGAAAGGTAGAAGGGATAGGAGAGCTTTTGTTAATTGAAAAAATAAAATTTAAGTTGAAAAAGCCTCATTTTTATTAAACTCCTATGTGTTAGGCACTGTGTGCTAAGTGTTAGGGGATTAATAAAAGGGGTGGGCATGGTCTCTGTCCTCAAGGAGTTTATACTCTAAGGCAGGAAACAACAGGTAAACAATCATACAGAGAAAAATACAGAAAGGATAAATTGAAGATAATCTTGGAGGGAAGGCACTTATTAAGAGATAAGGAAAGTCTTTTTTTTCAGAAGGCAGAACTTTAACTGAGACTTGAAGGAAAGCCAGGATATTTAAAAAATAGAGACGAGGGAGAGAATTCCAGGCATGAGAGATAACCAAGAAATATACACAGAATTTGGATATGGGGAGAACTGTGCAAGAAACAGTTAAGGAGGCCAGTAGAGTACATTATAGAAAATAAGGTGTAAGAAGACTAATCAGTGCAAGGTAGGAGGAAAACAGTTTACGAATGGCTTTAAAAACCAGAGAATTTTATATTTGATCCTGAAGGTAAGAGGGAACCACTGGAATTTATTGAACTAGGGGGAGGGAACAGTGAGGAAGAAGGCAACATGGTCAAAGCTACAATTTAAGATCACTTTTTTAAAACAAATTTTTAAAATTTTCTTAAATTTATTTATACATTAGTAAAATATTCTTGTTGTAAGAGTAAAAATAATACCCCTCCCCCACAAAAATATTTAAGATCACTTTTTTAAAAATTTATTTAGTATTTTTTCTCCAGTTACATGTAAAAAAATTTAACATTAGTCTTTATAACTTTGAGTTCCAAATTCTCTCCCTTCCTCTCTTCACATCCCTCCCCGCCACTGAGAAGGCAAGCAATTTGATGTTATATATGTATATTCATGCAAAACATTTCCATATGAGTCATGTTATGAAGAAAAAAAAACACCTTAAGAAAAGTAAAGAAAGTAAAAAAGTATATTTCAATTTGTATTCAGACATGATCAGTTCTTTCTTTGCAGATGGATAGAATTTTTTTTATCCTAAGTCCTTCAGAATTGTCTTGGATTATTGTATAGCTGAGAATAGCTAAGTCATTAGTTGATCATTTTACAATATTACTCTTACTTTGTACATAGTATATTTCACTTTGTATCAGCTCACATAACTCTTTCCAGTGTCCATTTTTATAACACAATATTATTCAAGATCACTTTGATAGCTAAATGAAGAATGGACTGGAATGCGGAAGAGACTTGAGATAGACAGATGGCTAGCAGTCTATTTCAATAATCTTAGGTTTAAGATGATAAGAGCCCACATTACAGTGGTGGAAATATCGAGAGGAAACAAGGGCTGGGTCATACCTCAGAGCTGTTCTAATGGTAATGAAGGACTCTCACTAAGTTCTGAAGACTCTTTTCTAAAAAAAGTTACCTTAGACCACAAGGTATAGTGAAGATGGGTAATTATTTTATATTATTTGCATCTTAAACACTGGGGTCTTTCTTCCTCCAAACGTCCATAACATTTTTCATGGATCCTTTTGTTCAGTCTAGAAAAGACAGTACCAGTATACAATCCCCTGATTTATTTTACCTTTTGTAAGAATTAGTTCCCGGGGGCACACATACCATGGGAGGAACCCTCCTTACCCAGAGTTCTAACTAGGAATACTTTCACCTTGGGTCAAAACATTTGGTGCAGGAGAGAGGACAGAAGCCAGTATAACTTCAAGGTTCAATTCTAGTAGGGGATGGGGTTGTTAAGACTTGTGGCTACTGGGATGATGAGACTCAGATGTAATTAGGTCTTTTAGAAAAGGGCTAGAAATAAACTTCAAGGTGAAGTATGGAGAACTGGTTGCCCTAGAAGAAGGAAGCTTGTGTCTCATGAAGTATGGTCCTCTTCCAGGTTGGTAACCTGGGGTAAAAAGTCTGTTAGCTTCATACTAGCTCAGGTTCTGGGCCTATCTTGCAGGCAATAGAACCAGGAAAGAGATCAAAAAGAAAGAAATGTGTTGCTGTTTTCAAATTCCCCTCTACTAGTCATGGTGGTTTCCCTGTTTGAAGGGTTCCCATGTTTAACTGAGGACTAAATAAAAATTTCCTCAGCATTCTTCACATGGGGACATTTCATCTTCCATGCTCATGCCTTTGTACAGGTTATGCCCTATTCCTGGAATACTCTCCCTCCTCACCAACACCTCTCAAAATGCCTAGCTTCTTTTAAAGCTTAACTCAAGTGCAACTTACTATATAAGACCTATCCTGATCCATCCAAATGTTAGGACCTCTCCTCCCAAAATTACCTTGTATTTACTTTATATTTATTTATATGTTGTTTTTCCTGACAAGGCAAAGGGGTTAAGTGGCTTGCCCAAGGCCATACAGCTTGGTAATTATTAAGTGTTTGAGGCTGGATTTGAACTCAGGTACTCCTGACTCCAGGGCTGGTGCTCTCTATCCACTGCACCACCTAGCTGCCCCGACAAAACAGTTTTAAGAGGTTCATATTTAGCTTCATATTTGTCTTTGAATCTCCAGGACCTACCATAGTGCCTAGCACATAGTAGGCACTTAACAAATGTTTGTTGACTAATTTCTGAAAACCTGAATTTGTTACAATTTTTTTCCCCTCAGATAAATGCCTGCTTCTTTCCTTCCATACTTCCTTCAAATATTTTAAGATGATTAGCTTACCTATCAGAAGGTGGCCACAGAAAATCTGAAAAACACTGAAGAACTCTAAGTACAGACAGAAGCATATTTTTACACTTTACTTTTCTTGTTTTTTTTGTGTTTTTTTTTGCAACAAGGTAGGAAAATTATGGAAAATTTTGCATGACTTAATATGATTATTGCTTATCTTTTCAACTGTTGGGAGAGGAGAATTTGGAAGTCAAAATTTTTAAATGGATAGTTAAAAAAAAAAGAAAACATTAAAAATTCCAAGTGCCCCCCTTCACTTTATTTTTTTAGGTTTTTTGCAAGGCAGATGGGGTTAAGTGGCTTGCCCAAGGCCACACAGCTAGGTAATTATTAAGTGTCTGAGACTGGATTTGAACCCAGGTACTCCTGACTCCAAGGCTGGTGCTTTATCCACTTCACCACCTAGCCCCACCCCCCCCTTCATTTTAGCAACAGATTTGACTTTCTATTTTGCTTAAGAATAAGGCTCTTAGATATGACCTTACCTTAACCCTTCCCCAGTATATCTCAAAGCTGCAAAGAGACTTCTGGATTTTGTCCAGTACAGACGAGGTAATTTTAAAAATGCTTTTGTAAATTTTATTTTGCCCCTGTGTATTTTGAATTAGGAAAGAAAGTACAGAGTTCAGTGGAATATGATGAATACAGATCATGTATCTGGCAGTGAATCTAGGGCTTCCTTTATTAAGAGGAACCAAATTTTTGTAATTTGAGTCTCCACAAACATTGATGTGCATGTTTTCCCTTTATCCTCAAGCAACAACTGTCACTAGGTGTCATATAATTAGAAAAGGTAAGCATCATTTTAAATGTTCAGTCTACTGCCAATTTCATGCCACTGATTGTCCACCACTATTATTGGCAGTAAAATGGGGGTGGTGATAAATTGAAATACTTATTTCTGGCTGTCAAATAATGAATAGCATTTCTGTTCACAAATTTGACTGTGGGAGTTAGGAGGGGAAGGCGCTAAATTGGGTTGGACTGGGTTCAGGCAAAATGATTTTATTTCACTTATAAATTGAGCAAGGAGAAAGAAAAAAAAACCCAATCCCCACCCCCTTTAATTTCTACTTAACTAAATATTCCTACTGGGTTGGAAATAACAGCAAAATCACTGTCCAGTGCTGAACTTGGAGAAGGGTTGAAAGAAAAGGCAAGGTCAGAAATATAAAAAATTATAGCCCTCCCCCCAAAGGAATTCTAGATTCAAGGATGACAATATGTGAAAATATCTCTAACACTGGAAGCTCTTAATTTGCAGAAATATTCTCTAGATGCAACTTAATCCAAAATTATAGCAACCAATTAAAATGCTACAGATAGTTCAACAAATGAAGAAAATCTAATGTTCCTCTCAACTAAAATGATTTCCCATCATAGTCACATATTAATGATCAAATTAGGAGTTCCCTAGAGGAACAGTCACTAAACATTGATTAAGCGCCTATTGCCAGGCAATGTAGGAAGCACAGGGAATACAAAGAAAGGCAAAAAAAAAAATAGTCCCTGCTGTCAAAGAGCTCACAATCTAATGTGGGAAAAAACTATGTACAAACAAGATATACACAGAATAAATTGCAATTAATGAAAAAAAAAGGAAAGGCACATTTAAGGGGGATTGAGAAAGACTTCCTGTAGAAGATGGGATTTTAGCCTGGACTTGAAGGAAGACATGGAAGCCCAGAGGAAGAGATGAGGGCACAGAAAATCCCAGAAATGGGAAACAGCTAGTGAAAATGCAGGGAATCAGGAGATAGAATGTCTTGTTTGAGGAATAGAAAGTTCTAAATAGGATAAAGGCACTGTTTTCAAAGCAACCAAGAGAGTAACTGAGTGTTGTTTTAAGAGTTGGTGGTTTACCAGTGACTTCCAAATATAAAAGAGGATGTGCTACAAATCAAATATATCTTTATTTTGCTTTCATTTCATTTTCTTCTACAAACAAAAAAAACCTCAAAAAGCATAATATCTGGCCTCCCATCCCCAAAAGAAAGATATTTTGAGCAAAAACATGTCCACATTTAGGGCATCATAAGGATTTAATAAATCCCCACCCTAATATTTAAAGTCAAATTGCATACAAAAAGAATGAAAATACCTTTTATAGATAATGAAATTCATGAAACAATTGAATCAGAAAGGCATAATTTATGGGAGGTTCTCACAACTACTTCACAAAAATTAAGCTAGCATGATTAAATCAACAGAGGATGGGAAATATTCTTTTGGGTCACACAGTGTAATATTGAATGATTTATTATATCTTATTTAGTTAAAATACTGATTTTCAGGATCAAATAGCAAAATCGAGGACTGGGGCCCAGGACTAAAATCGAAACTATCTTAGTCTTGGACAACTCTTTAAAAGCTGCTCAGGTTGCCAGGCCACCAGGATTTTCCCAGTTTCCCTGAGGGGCCATCTGATCCTGCTTTCTTTCCAGCAGGAAATACAACATTATTTCTAATTAAACTGTAATGCATATCTATGTAACATTTTTCATCCAAGGATTTCAAAGCACCTTTGTCTCAGTTTAAAAAAATCACAGATGTGTTCTATGAAAAAAAATTCAAATTTATAATACATTAATTAGGAGATGGTTATTAGCATTACAAAAGCATTATTTACTTTACAAAAAAAGATTTGCCTCAGAATTCCTTGAGAGGTACAAGCTCTCTTGCATTTTGGATGAGAATGAATTTATAAAAATTCAATTTTTATACTTTTCAGGGAACACATGTATTATGTAAAGTGAGGTACAGTCACATGGTAAAACATTGTTAATGTGGCCAGAATAATAAATAGTGTGGTAGGAGGTAAGAAGAAAGGGCCAATTTTACTTAGTAAAGGGTGAATTGCAGAATATATTTCATAATTGCAATTTTATTGCTATCAAATACAATACATTTTACAAACTAGAATGTGAACTGTTGATAATTTAATGAGAAACCAAGAGAAGTTAATTGAAAAATAATGAATTACAATAGCAATAACAAAATTATATTGAATTGAAGAGGAACATCTTTTACTAAGAATGAACAGTTGCAAACAGTTGCTGAAGGCACACTGGAAGATCCTTTATTTCTTGAACACCTTTTGAAAAAGTTACTTATTTTAGACTGGAATCCCCTTGCAAGAAATTTACAGAGGAAGAAGTTGTTTAAAACTTTTTACTTAACAACAATCACGAATTCAGCATTTGAATTATTGTTACTCCCAAAATAATGTAGTTTTGCAGTATGATTAGTTTCCTCAGAGAGAAGAAACTTCATACTATTGGGCTACTCAGTCAATATATGGCAAAATTCAGAACAGACTCTGTATCAGATTCCATTCAAATGCTCTTAATTATTCACTTATGGAATGAAGGAACCTGAAAGATTCTCTAACACAGTCTAGCCGGTCTCTTTATCCAACATATGGAATTTAATGTAAATTAATGAATTCAGAAGATTTAATCCGTTGACTTCCAAGGATATAGCAGGATGGATATTAGATCCAAGGTCACTGAATGAACTATCACTTGTATCAATTTATAACTGGCTTACCAATGGAATCTAGTTAAATCTGGATAACTAAAGTTCCTTTCCCACTATGTGATATAAGGACACTGCACTGAAAAACAAGGGTCCTGGTCCTAGACCTCAACTCAGCTACTCTCTATTTGGGTAATCCTAGGCAAATCTTTTCCCATTCCTATAAATAAATTTCCTTATCTAAAGGAGAATTCAACTAGATGATTTCTGAGGTCTCTACCATGATTCTTCTATTTCATCTCTTCTTGAAATTAGTAGCATTTATAAAAGGCTTCTCTTCAAAGCATTTTGTAAACCTTAAAGCACTATTAAAGTTGTGAGTTATGAGTATTATTTTATCTTAAATGCACTGAAAGATAGCCATTGTACATTTGGTTTAGATAGTCAATTAGCTGCATCAGAGGACTATCTTTTCTATAATGCTTCCTGCCATTCAGCTAGGGTGTCTCGAGTTCTCCCCTCCCCCACACTACTGTATAGTTTATGGGCTTAAATAGCACTCAAGTCTGAAGCGCGGGCCATTTAAGAAAGTCTTCAAGTGGCTCACGCGTTCTCTCCATTAAAGCAAGGTGTCTTAACAGGTGATCCTTGAACTCCCTGGGGGGGGGGGGTTTATATCTTCTATTTTAACTAACTTCTAACTGAAATTTAGCATTTCCTTCAATTATTTAAAAAACACAATTCAGATAAGGGCCCCATCAGCTTTAGCAGGCTGCAATAGGAACTCATTATACAAAAAAAAAAATGGTTAAGTGCTCCTGCCCTAAAGGATGGTCAAGTTTGGAAAGGCAGAGCCTCTCACGACCTAATAAAGTATTTTATCCAATATTCAGGGCAAACCTGCGCAGCTCATTTTCCTTCACTCAGAAAGAAATCAGAACCATTCTCCACCTTCTCCCTTTGAAGGGTTGCCCTCAAAGGCACATAATTTGGTTTCCGAAAGTAAAAATATTTACCTCCTCTCTAATTAGCTGGCCTGCTTAATCTTTGTTAGCTCTCGGGTTCCTATCGTTTCAGGCAAATTAAAGGATGGTGCTGGTTACTCGGCCGCTACTTTGACAAGGCGGGTCTGCGGCTGGGCCTTGGGCCGGGCGCTGGCTCGCGAGGTCACGGCCCCGGGGCCCGGGCCGGGCTGGTCCGCGCGCCGGCTCCCCTCGCTGGGGCCGCCCCGGGGGCTCCCGCCGGCCGGGAGCGCGCGCGGCGAGGCGGCGACTTCGAGAGACGCTGGCATCCGGCTCCAACGGGGGGAAGAATTTGCGAAAGAAAATAAATTTGCCGAAAAAAACCCTAAAACGTTGCAGAAGCCGCGGGCGGGCGGCCGCCGCGGGGGGGTGTTCCTCCCCACAGCTGGCCGGGTCCTCCCCCTTACCTGCCGGTCTTCCTGCTCGCGCCCGGAGCGGGGGCGGGGGAGGGGCGGCAGCTCGGCTCCTCCGGCCCCGGGGCTGCGGGCCCGCATCCGGCCGCCGCGCTCCCCGCGCACGCGCGCTGCTCCCCCGCCGCCGCCAACTGCAGTTCCTCCCCTCCCCCACGGCATCGGGGAAGCGCCGGGAGGGGGAGGGGAGGGCTCCCGGCCACGTGACCTCGTCCAAGATGGCGGCGGCCAGAGGCGTCCACCTGGGCTTCAGTAGAGGTAAGAGCCCGGGGAACCGAAGCGCGCGTGTGTTCCCAGGCGCGCGCGCGCCGGCCCCGGGCACACGCGCGCGCGCACACTTACACACACGCAGGACGCGGCAGTGCCACAGCGGCGCACACGCACACGCACGGGTTATAAGTTGACATAGATTCATCTGGACGTGTAGACGTCTACATGCCTCTGCCTCTCTGTCTCCCGCCTCCCTCCTTTGCCCTTTTCTTCCTCTCTCCATTTCCCTTCCTTTCTCTCCTCCCCATCCCTTGTTTCCTTCCTCCTCTCTGTCCGTCTCTCCCCTTCCCTGCCCTCTCTGCCCTCTTCCCCTCCCTCCCTCTTTCTTCACTCTCTCCATCTCTCTCCCTCCAAAACCTCATCAATCAGGCAGTAGATACCATTTCAGATCCATTGTTCATTTCCTTCATTGCCCCCCTCCCCCCACCCACCCCCGTAATTATATGCTAAGACTTGGGGAAATGCTTCAAGATTGCTGCTGGTGTCAGAGTGCAGTTTAAATTGTGGCACCTCAGTATTGCCAACCATTTCTATGACTACACATAAAGAGAGGAGAAATACACACAGTAGCAGAGGTGCTGGATTTTCCCCTGCGGTGGAAAAGGTGCTAGATTTGGAAGTGGAGAACCCGGGTTCAAAATTGTGCCTCTCCTACTGGGTATGTTCAAGGAATCTTTCTAAACTCTGGGAGGACAAAGACAGCCCAAAACCTGTCCCTGCTCTCAAGGAATTCATAGTCTTAACAAAGAGACATCAGATAAGCAACTATCTACAAACAAGATATGTATTGGATAAGTTGAAAATAACCAGTGTCATTGCATTTCAGACTACACGGTAGCGAGTAAGATGTAAGAAGACTCAAAGGGGATGTAGGGGCAGGTTATGAAGGATTTTGAAATGTCAAACAGAGAATTCTTTGATATTTGATTCTGGAGATAATAGGCAATCAACAGAACATACTGGGGAGGGGGCCTAAGGATATGGTAGAGGGGATATGTGATATATTCATATCTATGCATTAAGAAAATAGAAAACTGGGGGTGGCTAGGTGGCATAGGGGATAAACCACCAGCCTTGGAGTCAGGAGTACCTGGGTTCAAATCTGGTCCCAGACACTTAATAATGACCTAGCTGTGCAGCCTTGGGCAAGCCACTTAACCCCGTTTGCCTTGCAAAAACCTTAAAAAAAAAAAGGACAAAAATACATAACTGTTATCTTATTGTATAATTTTGCTGCCTCATATTTAATTTTTTTTCCTTAAGGATATGATTTCTCTCAACACATTCAATTTTGACCAATGTATAGCATGGGAACAATATAAAGACTATCAGACTGCCTTCTGTGGAGGGGTGGGGGAAGGGAAGCAAGATTGGGGGGAATTGTAAAATTCAAAAAACAATTTAAAAAGCTGAAAAAAAGAAAATTAGATAGTTGAGTAGAGGATGGAATGGAGTGGGAAGAGACTTAAGGCAGGGAGAACAACTAGCAGCCTATTGCAGTAGTCCATATGTGAGGTGATATGAATCTGCATAGGGTAGAAGCAATGTTAGAGGAAAGAAGGGTATGTTTAGAAGACATATTATAAAGGTAAACTTGGCAACATTGAATTTTGGGGGGAATATGAGAGTGAAGGATGATATATAGATCATGAGCATGTTGATGCTTTCAATAGGATAAGAAAATGAAGAAGAGGGAAGAATTTGGGTGGGGCAGAAATAAGTTGTTAGGACATGTTGAGTTTAAGCTATTTATTGGATGTTCAGTTAGAGATTTGTGACCTTGAACATGTAACTTAATGTCTTGGCACCAGGCTTTTTATTTGTAAAATTTAAAAAAGAGAATTAGACCAGATGAGTTTTGTAAAGAGAACTAGACTGGATGAGTTCTAATGCCTATATTAGCTGAGTCTAAGCTCTCTGTATGACTTTCTGTGATCACATTCCTGTCACCCACCAAGATCAGGCTATCCTAGGTTTCCAGAACTTAATAGAGATTTATTCAGCAGCCATTGTGATTTAGTAGAAAGATTTTGAGTTCCATTCTCTCTCTCTCTCTCTCTCTCTCTCTCTCTCTCTCTCATTTACCAAATATATGTTCAACTCTCTGTGCCTCATTTCCTCATCTATAAATTAAGGAGGTTGAACTTTCTACTCTAAATGCTATTACATGGATTTAAAATGTTTGCATGTGAGTGAAGTTACAGCTATACATACTTATTCTTCTTAATCTGAGAAATTTATTGGAATATTAGGTTCCTAGGTATTGGAAACAAGTAAGATTGTTCCAAGTAAGGGGAACAAGGTACTTTAAATCAGGACAGGACAATCCAGGGAAACAGTTTTTCCTGATTGTTTTTTTAGTCATTTAAGTCACATCCAACTCTTTGTGATCCTGCTTGGGGTTTTGTTGCACCAGTTTGTATATGAGTGGAGAGGTAGGGCAGCTAGATGGCACAGTGGATAGAGCATTACTGGCCTTGGAGTCAAGAGGATAGGAGTTTGAATCCAGCCTCAGACATTTACTAGTTATGTGACCTTGAGCAAATCACTTAACCCTAGTTGCCTTTGATCCAGAGCCCTGTCTAGTCATCCTGATTCCTATCTGGCCACTGCACTCAGATGACTAGAGGAGAAAGAGAGGTTGGTGACTCAGCACAGCCCCCCGTCACTCAAATCCAATTCCTGTGTTAGTCATGGCATCACCTCCCTGATGTTGTAGTCTTCTTTGAGAATGAAGGACAAGCATTATTATTATTTTTATTATTATTATTATTGTTAGAGTGAAGAGGTAAATTGAAGAAGGAGACTAGTTGAAGGGATTTGTTACAGAAGTCTATCAGGAACCATTGGAGAACTTTTTTTTTAGGGTTTTTTTTTTTTTGCAAGGCAAAATTGGGTTAAGTGGTTGGCCCAAGGCCACACAGCCAGGTAATTATTAAGTGTCTGAGGTCAAATTTGAACTCAGGTACTCCTGACTCCAGGGCCAGTGCTCTATCCACTGTGCCACCTTGCTGTCCCCCCCCCCCCAATTGGAGGTTTTTAAGGAATGATTAAATGAAAATTAAGCCCATAGTTTATACCAAACAAGTGCTGGGTATAGGGACTGTACCTTGATTTCACTGGCACAGGATCTCCTGAATAAGGAAACTCCTTCCATAAATGCACCTCTATAACCTTTGAAAGTTTCAGACCCATATAAATCAGGAGTAGAACTTAAACTTGGTTTTAAACTGTTAGATTAAAATTAATACAAGGAGCAGAGAATTGATCCTTATTTTGATGCACTTCAGCTTCACAGGCTGCATTGAGTACACAATCACCTGCAGATGCAGAAGATCACATACCAATGCTCCCTGGGTCTTCCTGACTCCAGGCCTAGTACTCTATCTACTATACCACCTAGCCCCCCGTATGGCTTTGGTTCTTTGGTTATTGTTGTTGTTGAGTAGTTTCAGTTATGTCCAACTCTCCATGGCCCCAATTGCAATGAAGTGTAATAAGAAAAAACACTACTTTCTCTTTGCAGGGGACAATTATTTTAAAATTTTAAAAGCTCAGATTATGATGCATTTGGGTATCTAGTTAAGTCTCAGGATAACTCAGGAGTCAAGGTTTGTGACTCCTCATTATGCTAGCAGAATGTAAGCTCCTTAAGGACAGATGCCATCTCATCTCCTTTTTATCTTTGTATCTCCCAGTGTATATTACATTTCAGATAGTGATTAAATTCTTATTGGATTGAATTGCTATGAAAATTTTGTTGTAAATTAATTGATCTGGAGTATATAGAATATTGAATTCTCTCTCATTGAGGTGAACAGAAGATAGATTAATGGAGAAAAGTTAGAGTAGGGTAGTGCAGTGTTTGAAAGAACTTACTGTGGGTTCAGGGTCCATGGGTTCAAATCCCACAAGTAAGCTACTTCCCATGTGATCTTGGGTAAATTAGCTAATCCTACAGCCTAGTCTCCTCCATTTTAAAATGAAGGGGGTTTGACTAGATGATCTCTGATCTATGATAGCTGTATGATCCTGTGAACTCTCAGTAATATAATCTATACATTTTCTTTGGTAGAGATCCAGTCAGTCATGCTGCTTGTCACTTCTTCACTGCCTGTCAGTGTGTCCTCAGAGATGTTCAACTAACTTTAACATTAGGCTAGCCCAGGCACAGTCAGGAAAACAAATCTGTTGCAAAATTAAGTAAGAAAGATGTAATAAGATAAATAATAAAAATTCATGTTTATGTAACACTTTTAGATTTCCAGAACACTTTCTGCACAGGAAGCTGAAAGGCACGTAATGTAGGTACTATTAGCTACAATTTGTTGATGGGAAACAGACTCATAAGTGACTTTTTCAGGGTCATATAACAGTAAGTGCCTAAGCCAGAATCCAATCTCAGATCTTCTGACTTCAAATAAATATTAAGAAGCAGTATTTTTTTAGGTTTTTTTTTTTTTGCAAGGCAAACAGGGTTAAGTGGCTTGCCCAAGGCCACACAGCTAGGTGATTATTAAGTGTCTGAGACCGGATTTGAACCCAGGTACTCCTGACTCCAGGGCTGGTGCTTTATCCACTACACCACCTAGCTACCCAAGAAGCAGTATTTTTTAAGAAAGATTTTATTTATTTTGAGTTTTATAATTTTCCCCCATTCTTGCTTCCCCCACCCCCGTAAGAAGGCAGTCTGTTAGTCTTTCCATTGTTTCTGTGATATACATTGATCTAAGTTGAATGTGATGAGAGAGAAATCATATCCTTAAGGAAGAAAAATAAAATATAAGAGATAACAAAATTACATAATAAAATAATGGGTTTTTTTTCCCCTAAATTGAAGGTAATAGTCTTTGATCTTTGTTCAAACTCCACAATTCTTTCTCTGGATACAGATGGTCTCCTCCATAGAAGATAGCCCAAAATTGTCCCTGATTGTTGCACTGATGGAATGAGTAAGTCCATCAAGGTTGATCATCACTCCCATGTTGCTGTTAGAGTGTGCAGTATTTTTCCTGGTTCTGCTCATCTCACTCAACATCAGTTCATGCGAATCCCTCCTGGCTTCCCTGAATTCCCATCCCTCCTGGTTTCTAATAGAACAATAGTGTTCCATGACATACATATACCACAGTTTGTTAAGCCATTCCCCAATTGAAGGACATTCACTTAATTTCCATTTCTTTGTCACCACAAACAGGGCTGCTAGGATTATTTTTGTACAAGTGATGTTTTTACCCTTTTTCATCATCTCTTCAGGATATAGACCCAGTAGTGGTATTGCTGGGTCAAAGGGTATGCACATCTTTGTTTCCTTTTGGGCTTAATTCCAAATTGCTCTCCAGAAAGGTTGGATGACTTCATTGCTCCACCAACAATGCATTAGTGTCCCAAATTTCCCCACATCCCTTCTAACATTGATCATTGTCCTTTCTAGTCATATTGGTCAGTCTGAGAGGTGTGAGGTGGTACCTCAGAGATGCTTTAATTTGCATTTTTCTAATAAGTAGTGATTTAGAGCAATTTTTCATATGACTATGGATCGCTTTGATTTCCTCATCTGTAAATTGCCTTTGCATATTCTTTGACCATTTGTCAATTGGGGAATGGCATGATTTTCTGAAAATTTGACTCAGTTGTCTGTATATTTTACAATGGAGTCCTTTGTCAGAAATACTAGTTGTTTTGGTAGAATTGTCATTTTTATTATATTAGCTTGACCTGTCCATGAGCAGTTGATATTTGCGCAGTTATTTAAATCTGATTTTGTTTGTGTGAGAAGTGTTGTGTAATCATTTTCAAAAAGTTTTTGAGATTGCCTTGGCAGGCTCCCATGTATTTTATATTGTCTGAGGCTTTGATTGGGATTCCTCTTTCTAGCTCTTTCTGCTGTATCTTGCTAGTCATATATATATATACATACATACATATATATATGTATATATATATATATATATATATATATATATATATATGAATGTTGAGGATTTATGAGAGTTTATTTTAAATCCTACAATTTTGCTAAAGTTGCTAATTATTCCTAGTAGTTTTTTAGATGATTTTTTGGGATTCTGTAGGTATACCATCATGCCATCTGTAAAAAAGTGAGAGTTTTGTTTCTTCCTTCCCAATTCTAATTCCTTCACTTTCTTTTTCTTCTCTTATTGCTGAAGCTAACATTTCTAACACAATATTGAATAGTAGTAATAATGGGCATACTTGTTTCACCTCTGATCTTATTGGGAATGCCTCTAGCCTATCCCCATTGCATATAATGCTTGTCCATAGTTTCAGATAGATACTGCTTATTATTCTAAGGAACAATCCATTTATTCCTACACTCTTTAGTGGTTTTCTGGTTTTCCGTTTTTTTGCAAGACAATGGGGTTAAGTGGCTTGCCCAAGACCACATATCTAGGTAATTATTAAGTGTCTGAGGCTGGATTGGAATTCAGGTCCTCCTGACCCCAGGGCCTGTACTCTATCCACTAAGCCACCTAGCCACCCCCCACTCTCTAGTGTTTTTAATAGGAATAGGTGCTGTATTTTGTCAAAAGCTTTTTCAGCTTCTATTGATATAATCCTATGATTTCTGATAGTTTGTTATTGATTTAATTAATTATACTAACAGTTTTCCTAATATTGAACCAACCCAGCATTCCTGGGATAGATCCTACTTGGCCATAATGTATTATCCTAGTGATAACTTGTTGTAATTGTTTTGCTAAGATTTTATTTAAGATTTTTGCATCTAGAAGGGGGGCGGAGCCAAGATGGCTAAGGACTCTAACTAAATTTTCCAGAGACAGAACCCACAGAGGGACCCAGTGAAGCAGTTCTCCTACTCAAGGTAACCTGCAAAAGAACAGAAAGGCTCTGCTCCCTGGGGTCGGAGGGGTGGCCCACCAGAGCGGTGGCCCACCACAGCAAAAGAACTTCAGCCTCCTGGAGGCAGCCCCAGGGCGCTGGGAGCCATGGCTCACAGCAGCCTGGGAGTCTCCTGAGCTATACCCCTCGGGGAGCACCTGGCACAAATCAGGGGAATAGCTGAGGACCTCTGCCAGAGCTAGCACCTGAAGCCCAGCCCTCACTGCACACAGCAAGCAGCACAGCCAGCACAGCCAAGTTCCAGAAACAGAAGCAGGCTGGGCCAGTAAGCAGGAGCCCCCAGGGCATGATCCCATTGAGCTGAGGGAGGGGAGTGAAGAGAGAGACTGCTGAGCTCTGTCCTCTGTCCCTGGAACAGGACTCTGGGGCTCTGACCACATTCAAATCTTGATCGCAGTCTAGGCCCCCCATAGGACAGCAGGGGCTCCCTCCACCTCAGCCTCGTGGCAGAGGGGGGGCATATGGTCATTCACAGACCTGGAGGGAGGACAGAGCCTCACACACTGAGATCCTTGTAGGAGTGTCCCAAAAGCTCAGGAAGGACCCCAAAACCAGGCTAAGGCTGGGAAAATGAGCAAGCAGAGAAATAAGAGGAAGACCATTGAGAAATATTTCGCATATGAGCCCAAGAAGGATCAAAACACTCAGTCTGAAGATGGGGAAGCACAAGCTCCTGCATCTAAAGACTCCAAGAAAAACAGAAGTTGGACTCAGGCTATGATAGAGCTCAAAAAAGATTTTGAAAATCACATAAGGGAGATAGAAGAAAAATTGGGAAAAGAAATGAGAGAGATACAGGAAAAACATGAAAAAGAAGTCAGCAACTTAGTCAAGAAGATCCAAAAAAATGCTGAAGAAAATAACATGTTAGAAACCAGTATAGGTCAAGTGGATAAAACAGTTCAAAAAGTTATTGAGGAGAAGAATGCTTTATAAAGCAGAATCGGCCAGATGGAAAAAGAGATAAGAAAAATCTCTGAGGAGAATAAATCCTTCAGACAAAGAATAGAATTCAGGGAGATTGATGAATTTACCAGAAATCAGGAATCAATACTTCAAAACCAAAAAAATAAAAAATTTAGAAGAAAATGTGAAATATCTCATTGAAAAAACAACTGATATGGAAAACAGACTTAGGAAAGATAATTTAAAAATTATTGGAATACCTGAAAGTCATGATCAGGAAAAGAGCCTTGACATCATTTTCAAAGAATTACTACAGGAAAATTGCCCTGATATTCTAGAAGCAGAGGGCAAAATAGAAATGGAGAGAATCCACCGATCCCCCCGAGAAAGAGATCACCAAAAACCAACCCCTAGGAATATTATAGCCAAGTTCCAGAACTCCCAAGTCAAAGAGAAAATATTACAAGCAGCCAGAAGGACACAATTCAAATATCGTGGAGCTACAGTCAGGATCACACAGGACTTAGCAGCAACTACATTGGAAGCTTGTAGTAGGGCTTGGAATATAATATACCAGAAGGCAAAAGAGCTTAGAATGTAACTGAGAATGAACTACCCAGCTAGGCTGAATGTCCTCTTCCAGGGAAAAAGATGGACTTTTTAAAAAAATTTTTATTAAAGATATTATTTGAGTTTTACAATTTTCCCCCAATCTGGCTTCCCTCCCCCCACCCCCACCCCACAGATAGCACTCCGTCAGTCTTTACTTTGTTTCCATGTTGTACCTTGATCCAAATTGGGTGTGATGAGAGAGAAATCATATCCTTAAAGAGAACAGAATTCTCAGAGGTAACCAGATCAAACAATAAGACATCTGGGTTTTTTTTTTCCCCAATTAAAGGAAATAGTCCTTGTACTTTGTTCAAACTCCACAGCTTCTTATCTGGATACAGATAGTACTCTCCTTTGCAGACAGCCTAAAATTGTTCCCAACTGTTGCGCTGATGGAATGAGTAAGTCCTTCAAGGTTGAACATCACTCCCATGTTGCTGTTAGGGTGTACAGTGTTTTTCTGGTTCTGCTCATCTCACTTAGCATCAGTTCATGCAAATCCCTCCAGGTTTCCCTGAAATCCCGTCCCTCCTGGTTTCTAATAGAGCAATAGTGTTCCATGACATACATATACCACAGTTTGCTAAGCCATTCCCCAATTGAAGGACATTTACTGGATTTCCAATTCTTTGCCACCACAAACAGGGCTGCTATAAATATTTTTGTACAGATAATGTTTTTACCCTTTTTCCTCATCTCTTCAGGGTATAGACCCAGTAGTGGTATTGCTGGGTCAAAGGGTATGCACATTTTTGTTGCCCTTTGGGCATAGTTCCAAATAGCTCTCCAGAAGGGTTGGATGAGTTCACAGCTCCACCAACAGTGTAATAGTGTCCCAGATTTCCCACATCCCTTCCAACAATGATCATTATCCTTCCTGGTCATACTAGCCAATCTGAGAGGTGTGAGGTGGTACCTCAGAGAAGCTTTAATTTGCATTTCTCTAATAATTAATGATTTAGAGCATTTTTTCATATGGCTATAGATTGCTTTGATCTCCTCATCTGTAAATTGCCTTTGCATATCCTTTGACTATTTGTTAATTGGGGAATGGCTTTTTGTTTTAAAAATATGACTCAGTTCTTTGTATATTTTAGAAATGAGTCCTTTGTCAGAATCATTAGTTGTAAAGATTGTTTCCCAATTTACTACTTTTCTTTTGATCTTGATTACATTGGTTTTATCTGTGCAAAAACTTTTTAATTTAATGTAATTTAAATCATCTAATTGGCTTTTAGTGATGTTCTCCAACTCTTCCTTAGTCATAAACTGTTCCCCTTTCCATAGATCTGACAGGTAGACTAGTCCTTGATCTTCTAATTTGCTTATAGTATTGTTTTTTATGTCTATGTCCTGTAACCATTTGGATCTTATCTTGGTAAAGGGTGTGAGGTGTTGGTCTAATCTAAGTTTCTTCCATACTAACTTCCAATTATCCCAGCAGTTTTTATCAAAGAGGGAGTTTTTATCCCAATGGCTGGACTCTTTGGGTTTATCAAACAGCAGATTACTATAATCCTCTCCTGCTTTTACACCTAGTCTATTCCACTGGTCCACCACTCTATTTCTTAGCCAATACCAAACAGTTTTGATGACTGATGCTTTATAATATAATTCTAGATCAGGTAGTGCTAAGCCACCTTCATTTGCATTTTTTTTCATTAAACTCCTGGCAATTCTTGACTTTTTATTTCTCCATATGAATTTACTTACAATTTTTCCTAACTCATTAAAGTAATTTTTTGGAATTTTGATTGGTAGGGCACTAAACAGATAGTTTAGTTTTGGTAGAATTGTCATTTTTATAAAGATGGACTTTCAATGAACCAGGGGAATTTCAATTGTTCCTGTTGGAATGGCCAGAGCTGAACAGAAGGTTTGATCTTCAGATACAGGACTCGGGTGAAGCATAAAGATTGGAGGAGAGGGGAAAAATATGAGGGACTTAATGATGATGAACTGCAGTATTCCTGTATAGAAAAATGACACTGATAATACTCATATGAACCTTCTCAGTTAATGGAGCAGGTAGAGGGAGCTTTTATAGTTGAAGCACAGGAGAAAGCTGAATTCGAAGATAAAATATGGAGTAAAAATGGAGTCAATAGAAAAAAGGGAAATTTAATGGGAGAAAGAAAAAGGAGAGGGGGGAATAGGTTAAGATATTTCATATAATAAGATTTTTCTTTATTACAATGAGCTATTGCAATGATATGGAAGGGGGAGGCAAGGGGGAATGAGGGGAACCTTTGCTCTCATCAGAGATGACTAGGAGAGGAAACAGCATATATACTCAATGGGGTATAGACATCTGGAGTAAGAAGGGGGAACAGGGGGAATGGGTGGGGATGTGAATGATGGAGGAGAGGGTGGATCATGGGGGGAGAGTGGTCAGATATAACACATTTTATTTTTACTTCTAGCAAGGGGCTGGGATTGGATGGCCTGTCCAGGACCATAGGGCCAGGTGGATGCTGGGCCTAAGGGGTTGTATGGGGGCTCAGGGCCTCTTGGCCCCAGAGCCAGGGATCCATCTGCTGCACCACTCAGCTACCCTACAGCAGAGTCAGAGTGAAAGGAGACAGAAAATATAATACATGGTAGTGGAGAAATACGAAAGGAGGGAGTTGTGGTCAGCAATGGCAACGGTGGAAAAATATGGAAGTAACTTTTGCCGTGGACTTATCATAAAGAATGTGATCCACCCGTGACAGAGTTGGTGGTGTTGGAACAAAGACTCAAGCACATTTTTTGTTGTTATTATTTTGGGAGGGGGTGCAGGACAGGTGGGGCTGGGTGGCCTGCCGGGGGCCTCATAGTGGGGTGATCGTTGGGTGTCTGAGGCTGAATTTGGACCTGGGTGCTTCTGGCTCAGGGGCCCATGTTCTGTCTGCCACGCAGCCACCCCTACTATTATTACTATTTTATTCTATTTTGGGTCTTTTATTTCTTTTTTTTTTTTCTTTTTTGGTTTTTGCAGGGCAGTGGGGTTTAGGTGGCTTGCATGTCACATGACTGAGTGATAGTTGGTTGTATGGGGCCTGATGTGGGCTCGGGTGCTCATGGCTCCAGGGCTGGTGCTCTGTCCATTGCACCACCTGGCCATGCCTACAATTATTACTATTATTTTTTTAATTTTAATTTTTTTTCTCTCCCCTTTATTGCTCAAGCAAGTCTATATCTATGGGGAGGAGGGGGTATTTCATTTACTCTTAAACAAGAATATTTTATTAATGTAAAAAAACATTATTTGTACAAAAGGAGAATAGATTTTAAATTAAAAAAGTAGAACAAAAAAAATTTTTGCATCTATATTTATCACTGAGATAGGTCTATAATTTTTTTGTCTGTGTTTTAACTCTTCCTGGTTTAGGTATCAACACCACATTGGTGTCATAGAAAGAGTTAGGGAGAATTCTGTCTTCTAGTTTTTTCAAAGAGTTTATAGTGGAGCGGAGCCCACATAGCGATATGAAGGGATCGAGTCTTAGGAGCTCTCTGATATAACTCATAAGCTAAGGATTCTAACTAAACTTTCCAGAGACAGAACCCACAAAGGGACCCAGTGAGGCAGTTCTCCTACTCAAGGTAACCTGGAAAAGAGCAGAAAGGCCCTGCTCCCCGGAGTCGGAGGGGCGGCCTGCTGGAGGGGTGGCCTGCCAGAGCGAAAGAACTTGAGCCTCCTGGAGGCAGCCCCAGGGCACTGGGAGCCACGGCTTACAGCAGTGGGGGGAGTCTCCTGAGCTGCACCCCGGGGAGCACCGGGCACAAAGTGGGGGAACAGTGGGGGAACTCTGCCAGAGCGAGCACGTGGAGCCCAGCCCTCAGAGCACACAGCAAGCAGCTTGGTCTTGTGGCAGCCCAGACCAGGAAACAGAAGCTGGCAGAGCCTGTAAGCAGGAGCTCCCAGGGCCTGAGACCATTGAGCAGAGGGAGGGGAATGAAGAGAGAGAGACTGCTGAACTCTGTCCTCTGCCCCTGGAACAGGACTCTGGGGCTCTGACCACATTCAGATCCTGATCCCAGTCTAGGCCCCCCCATAGAACAACAGGGCCCCTCCCCCACCTTGGCCCCATGGCAGAGGGGGGCACTTATGGTCATTAACAGACCAGGAGGGAGGACAGAGCCTCACACACTGAGACCCTTGTGGGAGTGTCCCAAAAGCTCAGGAAGCACCCCAAAACCAGGCCCAGGCTGGGAAAATGAGCAAGCAGAGAAATAAGAGGAAGACTATTGAGAAATATTTTGCAAATGAACCCAAGAAGGATCAAAATACTCAGTCTGAAGATGAGGAAGCACAAGCTCCTGCATCTAAAGACTCCAAGAAAAACAGAAATTGGGCTCAGGCTATGACAGAGCTCAAAAAAGACTTTGAAAATCAAATGAGGGAATTGGAAGAAAAACTGGGAAAAGAAAGTAGAGAGATGCAGAAAAAACATAAAAATGAAGTCAGCAGCTTAGTCAAGGAAATCCAAAAAAATGCTGAAGAAAATAGCATGCTTAAAACCAGCTTAGGTCAAATGGATAAAACAGTTCAAAAAGTTATTGAGGAGAAGAATGCTTTAAAAAGCAAAATTGGCCAGATGGAAAAAGAGATAGGAAAACTCTCTGAGGAGAACAAATACTTCAGACAAAGAATAGAATTCAGGGAGATTGATGAATTTACCAGAAATCAGGAATCAATACTTCAAAAACCAAAAAAATGAAAAATTAGAAGAAAATGTGAAATATCTCATTGAAAAAACAACTGATATGGAAAATAGACTTAGGAAAGATAATTTAAAAATTATTGGAATACCTGAAAGTCATGATCAGGAAAAGAGCCTTGACATCATTTTCAAAGAATTACTACAGGAAAATTGCCCTGATATTCTAGAAGCAGAGGGCAAAATAGAAATGGAGAGAATCCACCGATCCCCCCTGAGAAAGAGGTCACCAAAAACCAACTCCTAGGAATATTATAGCCAAGTTCCAGAACTCCCAAGTCAAAGAGAAAATATTACAAGCAGCCAGAAGGACACAGTTCAGATATCGTGGAGCTGCAGTCAGGATCACACAGGACTTAGCAGCAACTACATTGGAAGCTCCTAGGGCTTGGAATACAATATACCGGAAGGCAAAAGAGCTTAGAATGCAGCCAAGAATGAACTACCCAGCAAGGCTGAATGTCCTCTTCCAGCGAAAAAGATGGACTTTCAATGAACCAGGGGAATTTCAAAGGTTCCTTTTGGAATGGCCAGAGCTGAACAGAAGGTTTGATCTTTAGATACAGGACTCAGGTGAAGCATGGAGATTGGAGGAGAGGGGGGAAATATGAGGGACTTAATGAGGATGAACTGCATGTATAGAAAAATGATACTGATAATATTCATATGAACCTTCTCAGTTAATAGAGCAGGTAGAGAGAGCTTTTATAGTTGAAGCACAGGAGAAAGCTGAATTCGAAGATAAAATATGGTGTAAAAATGGAGTCAGTAGAAAAAAGGGAAATGGAATGGGAGAAAGAAAAAGGAGAGGGGGAATAGTCCAAGATATTTCACATAATAAGATTTTTTTTTATTACAGTGAGCTCTTGCAATGATATGGAAGGGGGGAGGCAAGGGGGAATGAGGGAACCTTTGCTCTCATCAGAGATGGCTAGGAGAGGAAACGGCAAATATACTGAATGGGGTATAGACATCTGGAGTAAGAAGGAGGGGGGAGCAGGGGAAAGGGGTGGGGATGTGAATAAAGGAGGAGAGGATGGACCATGGTGGGAGAGTGTTCAGATATAACACATTTTCTTTTTTTTACTTGTTGCAAGGGGCTGGGATTGGATGGCCTGCCCAGGACCATAGGGCCAGGTGGATTCTGGGCCTAAGGGGTGGTATGGGGGCTCAGGGCTTCTTGGCCCCAGGACCAGGGATGTGTCTGCTGTGCCACTCAGCGACCCTACAGCAGAGTCAGAGTGAGAAGGAGAGAAAAAATATAGTACATGGTAGTGGAGAAATAAGAAAGGAGGGAGTTGCAATCAGCAATGGCAATGGTGGAAAAATATGGAAGTAACTTTTTCAATGGACTTATCATAAAGAATGTGATCCACCCGTGACAGAGTTGTTGGTGTTGGAACAAAGACTGAAGCACATTTTTTGTTATTATTATTTGGGGGAGCGTGCAGGGCAAGTGGGGCTGGGTGGCCTGCCTGGGGCCACATAACAGGGTGATCTTTGGGTGTCTGGGGCCGGATTTGGACCCAGGTGCTCCTGGCTCAAGGGCCAATGCTCTGTCCACTACCCAGCCACCCCTACTATTATTACTATTTTATTTTATTTTGGGTCTTTTTTTTTCTTCCTTTAGGTTTTTGCAGGGCAGTGGGGATCGGGTGGCCTGCATGTCACATGGCTGGGTGATTGTTGGGTTTACGAGGCTGGATATGGACTCCGGTGCTCGTGGCTCCAGGGCTGGTGCTTTGTCGATTGCGCCACCTGGCCATACCTACAATTACTACTATTATTTTTTTTAATTTTAATTTTTTTTCTCTCCCCTTTACTTTTTTTGCCCAAGCAAGTCTATCTATTTTCATGGGGGGTGGGGTATTTTGTTTACTTGTAAACAAGAATATTTTATTAATGTAAAAAAAACATTTGTACAAAATGAGAATAAAAATAAATTTTAAAAAAATGAAAAAAAGAGTTTATATAGAATTGGAACCAATTGTATCTTAAATGTTTGATAGAATCCACTTATGAATCCATCTAGCCCTGGAGATTTTTTGTTAGGGAGTTCAATAATGGTTTATTGGATTTCTTTTTCTGAGATAGGGTTATTTAGGTTTTTAATTTCCTCTTTATTTAATCTGGGCAATTTACAGTTTTGTAAATATTCATCCATTTCACTTAGATTGTCAAATTTATTGGCATAGAGTTGGGGAAAATAATTCCAAATTATTATTTTAATTTCCTCCTCATTGGTGGTGAGTTCATGTTTATCATTTGTGATACTAGCAATTTGGTTGTCTTCTTTTGTTTAACCAAATTGACCAGAGCTCTATCAATTTTATTGTTTTTTTTTCATAAAACTAAGTCTTGGTTTTATTTATTAGTTCAATAGCTTTCTTGCTTTCGATTTTATTAATTTCTCCTTTAATTTTTAGAATTTCTAGTTTGGTGTTTAATTGGGAGTTTTTAATTTGTTCTTTCTCTGATTTTTTAAGTTGCATATTTAGTTATCGATTTCTTCTTTCTCTAATTTATTCATGTAAACATTTAAAGATAAAATATGTCCCCTGACAGCCACCTTGAGTATATCTCATAGGTTTTGGTATGTTGTTTCATTATTGTCATTATCTAGGATGAAATAATTAATTCTTTCTATAATTTGTTGTTTGATCTACTCATTCATGAGGTTTTTTAGTTTCCAATTAGTTCTGGGTCTATATCTCCCTGGTCCAATATTGTATATGATTTTTCTTGCATTATGATCTGAAAAAGATATATTCTTCGTTTCTGCAACTGATCGCTAGGTTTTTATGCCCTGTACATGCTCAGTTTTTGTCTAAGTGCCATGTACTACAGAATAAAGTATATTCCTTTCTATCCCCATTCAATTTCCTCCATAAGTCTTTCATGTCTAGGTTTTCTAACAATCTATTTACCTCCTTAACTTCCTTCTTGTTTATTTTATGATTAGATTTATCAAAATCTGAGACTGGGAATTTAAGGTGTCCCACTTGTAGAGTTTTGCTGTCTATGTCTTCCTGTAGCTCTTTCAACTTCTCCTCTAAGAATTTGGATGTTCTACCATTGGGTGCATACATATTTAGTATTGAAATTGCTTTATTGTCTATGGTCCCTTTTAGGAGGATATAGTTTCCTTTCCCATTCCTTTTAATGCTATCTATTTTTGCAGCGGCTTTGTCTGAGATAAGGATTGCTATCCCTACTTTTTTTACTTTAGCCGAAGCAAAATATATTTTGCTGTAACCTTTACTCTATTTAAGCAACATATTTTAGGATTCTGGTTTGTAATACACTCTGCTATTTGCTTATGTTTTAAGGGAGAGTTCATCAAGTTATAACTACTTACTCTTTATTGCCCTCCATGCTACCTTCCCTCTGTTTTTATATTTCCCTTTTTCCCTTTTATCCATATTCCCCAGTATTTTGTTTCTGAATGCTGCCACCTTCAGTGTGTTTGCCCTCCTACATCAAGCCCTTCTCCCCTTTCTTTCCCCTTTCTCTTTTCTACTTCTTCCTTCCCTTCCTTCTGTAGGTTCCCTTTTTTCTCCCCTTGCCATCCCCCCTCCACTTTTCCTCTTTTAATGCTTGAAAGGTAAGATAAGTTTCTTAACTTAACTGGGTATGTGGAAGTTAACATTTTACAATAAATTTTTTTGTACCTCTTAATGTAATGAGATTTACCCCATTCAGTCTTCTCCAACCTCCTGTCTCCTTGCTGTCCTGCTTTTTAACGAGGTATTGTTTTTGAATCATTCTATCTGAGTCACAGAAAAGACATGAGTGTCTATCCTTATGGCTAAATATTCTCTTTCTAATAGAGTTAGAATTCTTAAGAGTTATTAGAGTCTTTCTCCCAGGTAGGGATATAGCCAGTTTCATCTTATTGGATAACAGTCTCACAGATAAGTCATGAGTGATTGTCACTTCTGGCTAAATATATTCTCTTTAATAGAGTTACATTTCTTAAGAAATATGAGAATCTTTCTCCCAGATGGGGATATAGCTAGTTTCATCTTATTGGATAGCAGTTTTTTTTTTCTTAACCCTTTTTTTTAAACCTTTTCATGTGTCTCTTAAGCCTCCTGTTTGATGTCCAAATTTTCTATTTAGCTCTGGTCTTTTCATCAGGAAATGTTGGAAGTCTCCCATTTCATTAAATGTTCATCTTTTCCCCTGGAAGAGAAGATTCAGCTTTGCTGGATAGTGGATTCTTGGCTACATTCCAAGCTCCCTTGCTCTTCTCAATATCTCATTCTAGGCCCTTCAATTCCTTAATGTTGCAACAAGGTCCTGCATAATCCTTACTGTATCTCCTTGGTATTTAAATGGTTTCTTTCTCACTGCTGGCAGGATTTTCTCTTCTATCTGATAGTTCTGGAATTTGGCCACAACATTCCTTGGTGTTTTCATTTTAGGATCTCTTTCAGGAGGGGATCTATATATTCTTTCAGTAACTATTTTGCCCTCTGGTTCCATGATATCAGGGCAATTTTCCATCACTAAATCCTGTATTATTAAGTCTAGGCTTTTTTTTTCTTTTCAATGTTTTCAGGAAAACTATAATTCTCATGTTGTCCCTTCTTGATCTATTCTAGAGGTCAGTGGTTTTGCTGATGAGGTATTTTATATTTTCTTCTATTTTTTCAATCTTTTGGTTTTGTTTAACAGAATCTTGTTGTCTTATGAAGTCATTAGTTTACACAGATTCCATTCTTTTGTTTAGAGAAAAGGTTCCTTCATTTATCTTTTGCAACTCCTTTTCCAATTGATCAATTCTATTTTTGAAGGAGTTTTCCATTTGCCCAAGTGTAGTTTTGAGAGAATTTTTTTTTTCATTTGCCCAGTTGAGGATTTGAGAGAATCATTTTCTTTTTGCCTTTTCTCAATTGAGGACCTGAGAGAATCATTTTCATTTTGTATTTGTCCAATTGTATTTTCCAAGAATTTGTTTTCTTATTGAGAGATGTTAATTTTCTCTTGCAACATGTTAATGTTCTCTTGAGTTTCTTTTCCCAGTTTTTCCAATTGATTTTTAAACTCTTTCCTGATTTCTTCAAGGAAGTCTTTCTGGGCTGGATACCAATTCATATTCTCCTCAGTTGTGCTAGTTCTCTCTGGGTTAGAATCTATTTCTTCTAAGTATTTCTCCAGGGGTCCCCCTTTTGCTGACCTTGCTTCATTTTCCTAGGATCTTGTGTTAGTGGAGGGGCTGGCTCTCAGAGGTTTGTTTTTGAAAACCCTACAAGACTTTGTTCATTTGGCTTAGTAATTCCAAAGGCCAGCCAGTAAGGGGCACTACTTATTCTCTCTGGAGTGTTTGAGGCCCTCAGCATCAGGGTCTGAGTTGTCCTTGAACAATGGACTGGGCCCTGTGGGAGGTAGTTACTCTCCCTTGTTGCTGAGTGAACTCTGTTGCCCACATCTGAGCCTGGGGGGGGGGGGGGCATTGTTTGTTCTGGGAGCTCAGGTCCCCGAGCCCAGTGGTTCAATTTCCAGGCATGCTCTGCGATTCTCTGGAACTCACCCTCCCATTGCTCCTCTCCCCCTGGTCAAAGATTCTGCATCTAAAATTGGTCTTTGGACCCACCACTCACCAAAGCCTCTGCGACTAAGGCCATTCCTCTGGCTTCCCTTTGCTGCTATCCCTGCATTGGCCCTCTGCTCTCTGCTCTTGGTTCATCTATGGTCCCCTGAGACAGACCCTATTGGTAGGTGGTCTTCTCCTAGCTTTTTTTTTCTGGGTTTTGTTGATTGAATTTCTTTTAAGAGGTTTCTTTCTTGTTATTATTAAGGAGCACTTAGAAGAGTGCCTGTCTTCTCTCCGCCATCTTGGCCAGAATTCTGAAAAAGCAGTTTTTTAAATAACCACAGTGCTTCTATAAAGACCTGTTGTTTTGGATAATTTCTGCTAGTGTTCTGTTCTCCAAGAGAGAATCAAAGGTTAATTCTAATTGCCTAACAGTATGAGACTAGTTTTAATAAGGTGACATATATATATATATATATATATATATATATATATATATATACTTCTTTTGAAAGCCAGATAATAAAAATGTAGCACAGTCATTGTCATTTATTCAATAGAACCCTGATCTGACATGCCCTGTGGTTATACAAATTCAGAGGTGCTTAGAGTCACTTTGTGTCCCTGAAAACCACTCATGAACTTATATGTCTTTTGTAATAGGGTAAGTCCAGGAGTCTAGTATTAATCATCCAATCAATCAGCAGGCATTTTTTTTCAGGTTTTTGCAAGGCAAATGGGGTTAAGTGTCTTGCCCAAGCCCAAGGCTTGCCTTAGCCACACAGCTAGGTAATTATTAAGTGTCTTAGATTGGATTTGAACTCAGGTCCTCCTGATTTCAGAGCCAGTGCTCTATCCACTGCTTCACCTAGCTGCCCCCCACCCAGGAATTTCTTAAGCTAGCTGTTTTGTATGCTAGGCTCTGGGCTGGGAACTGGTGATAGGACAAATATAAAATTGTCTCTGCCCTCAGGGAGCTTAATACCAAAATGTAATGTAACTTCGGTTTCCAAAGGTAATTGGGGAAAAAAGCAAAAGAACCTAGATGTTCTAAAATGTTTATAGCAGGGCAGCTAGGTGGCACAGGCAGTAAATAGAGTACTGGCTCTGGAGTCTGGAGGACCTGAGTTCAAAGCAGGCCTCAGACACTTAATAATTACCTAGCCATGTGTCCTTGGGCAAGTCACTTAACCCCATTGCCTTGCAAAAGAAAATAAAAACAGAAAACAAACATAAAATGTTTATAGCAGCTCTTTGTGGTGGCAAAGAACTGGAAATAGCAAGGATGGTTATCAATTGACTGAACAGGTTGTAGTATATGATTGTAATGTAATAACTACCATGCTTTTAGAAATGATGAGCTCAATGATCTTAGAAAAACATGGAAGGACTTGTATAAAATAATGAAGAGTGAAATGAACAGAACCAAAAGAACCGTGATAATGATATTGTTTTAAGAGTTGAGCAAACAAGTTATTTTGGCTATTATAAATACCCAAATTAATTATTAAGTACATAAGAAGAAAGTCACTCTCTGCCTCCGAGATAGATAGATGATAAATAGATGTGTAGAATAATTTTACATATATCTATTTATATTGAATTCATATGTAATGGGGGATAAAAGCAAAAATAAATTTATATAATAAATTTGTTCTTATATTTGAAAGGAATAGCAAATTTATATATAGTAGATTTGCAGTTTCATGCATAATCTTTTTTAATTATACTATGTGAGGGGAAATGCTTGTTTTATTCTATAAATTAAAAATAAAATAAAATCTAGGAAAGGTTACAATGGGAAACACAGAATGTAATGCAAATAAGTATGTAGGAAAATCAAATTCTCTTGGGGGAGGAGTGTGGAAGACTAGAATCTGGAAGAGCAGGAAAGTTTTCCCTCTTAGGTGATATTTGAACTGAATCTTAAAGGAACTCCAGGATTCCAGGAATTGAAGGTGAAGAAGAGGGCTTAGGGACAACCAGTACAAAGGAGTTAGTGTCAAGATCTATAAATGCCAAGCAGAGGAGTTTATATTCTTTCCTAAAAGCAATATGGAGGGTGAGTTCCAACACAGAGTCGTAGAGCTCACCTGGAAATTGAACTGCTGGGCTTGGGGACCTGAGCTCCATACTTTTTGCATAGCACTCTTCCCAGAAGAAACAGTAAACACCCCCCCCACACACACACACACCCCTACCTCCTCAGGCTCACTGTGGGCAACAGAGTTCACTCAAAAGAAAGGCAGATTAACTCCCTCCCCCAGGGCCCAGCCCATTGTTCAAGGACAACTCAGACCTTGCTTGAGGGCCTCAAACACTCCAGAGAAAGCAACCAGTGCCCCCTACTGGCTGGCCCTTGGAATTACTAAGTCAAGTGAACAAAGCCTTCTGGGGTTTTCAAAAGCAAACCTCTGAGAGTCAGCCCCTCTCCCAACACAAGATCCTAGGAAAATGAAGAAAGGCCATCGGAAAGGAGAACTCAGGGAGAAATATTTAGAGTTCTTTGGGTGGTGGGAAGAGTGCTAATCACACCTTCCATTTAAGGAAAATCACTTTAACAGTTGTGTGGAGGATGGATTAGATTGGGAAGAGTCTTGAAGCAGAGAGACCAATTAGATTATTTTGCAAGAGTCCTAATAAGAAGTAATGACAGCCTTAATTGGGATGGTGGTCATGTAACTAGAAGGAAATAACTGTATCCAAGAGATGTTGTGAAGGTTGAAACAAGATTTCAACTGATTGGATATTTGGGTTTAGCAAGACTGAGGAATTAAAGATGATACCAAGGCTATGAGTCTGAGTTGCTAGAGGCAGGTGGTATCCTCAACAATAATAAGGAAGTTCAAAAGAAGAGTGAGTTTTCAAGGGGGGTGTTGGGAAGGATAACAGTTTCCATTTTATTCATTTTTATTTTTTTCTTTAAGGTAATGGAGTTAAGTGAGTTGCCCAAGGTCACACAGCTAGGTAATTATTAAGTGTCTGAGGTCAGATTTGAACCCAGCTACTCCTGACTTCAGGGCCTGTGATCTATCTACTGTGCCACCTAGCTGCCCAACAGTTTCCAATTTTAGATGTTGAATTTGAGATGCTTCTAATCAGTCATTCAATAAACATTTATTAAGCACCTACTGTGTGTGTAACTTACTGTGCTAAGCCCTGGGAATTCAAAGAAAGGCAAAAGATTGCTCTCAAGAAACTCACAATCTGTTAGGATAGAACATGCAAACAACTCTGAGCAGACAAGCTACATACAAGATGAATTGGAAATAATAATTAGAGGTAACACATTAGAATTAAAGGAGATTGTGAAAGGCTTCCTGTAGTAGGGAAGATTTTAGCTTGGACTTAAAGAGAAGCCAGTATGTAGAGATGAGGGGAGAGAATTTTGGCATGGGGACAGTCAGAGAAAATACAGGGAGTCAAGAGTTAGAATGTTTGAGGGATGTCAAAGAGCCCAATATCCCTGGATTTTAGATTCTGGGGTGGGGAGGTGGGGGGCAGCGAGGTGGAAGGTGCAAGGTATAAGAAGATTGGACACTGGCAAACATGTATTTGATCCTGAAGGCGATAGAGTGCCACTGAAATTTATTAACCAGGGAGGTGACATAGTCAGGTCTGTATTAAGGAAGATAATTGAGTGGTAGATAGATTGGAGCAGCCTGGGAAGCTAATTTTTTTGTATGATTCAACATTTAACAATATCTTTAGGGGTAGAGAAGGCAACAAGGGTTAAAAAGGGTTGAAAAGGGAGTAAGGTTAAAGAAGACCTTCCCCTCACGGACTTTTCATCCACTTAAGGCAATTTTTTCTTATGTAGTCTCTTTCTTGGGTAGTTCTATTTTGTGTGGTCTGTTCCTTAGCCTTTATTTGCTAAAAGAATGTGGAAAGATTAGAGAGAGGGAAGGTATACAGGATGAATGATGGGAACGAAATGACTGTGGATAGAAGTGGCATTTTCTGAGATGAATTTAGGAAATTCTTATTGGTACTTAATGCTGGAGTGGAAGATTGTAGGGTGAGAAAGGAATGAATGTCCTTCAGAGCTTTTAGCAATTTGGGGCTAACACTAATAGGCATCAGCATTATAGAAGACATTCAATTCTCAATACAGTGGGATTTCTAGATCTTGTCCTTGGATAGTTCTGTCACTAAGATAAAATGGTGAATTTTATAGAGTATGTTCATTATTTTCAGAAAATAAGCAATGCCTAATTTTCAATGACAATACCATGGATCCATATAGTGAGTGGAAATGGAAATCACCATATGACTTTAAAGCCCTAACCACTGATTCTGGAGCCTTGTACTTGTAATCTTGCAACTGAATGTGAATTGGAAAAAAATTGTCGTTATGAAAAGGAGAAATAGAAGAAATTATTTGCTTTAGAAATAAAGCACAGAGAGAAAGAAAGAGAAAGTGATAGAAAATGAGAATGAAGTTTGAAATTTAGCCTAGATTTTTTTTGCAAGATAATTTGCATAGTATTTTTAATAAATAAACTTTAGTTTCAAAAAATACAATAAAACTTCATTAAGCATTGTCTTGAGAAAACTTTATTTTTTTTTGCATTGCTGTGTCACATAACCAAAAACATTAAAACCTTCCTAGTCTCTTCAATCAAAAAACATTTGTCTACCTTGTCTAGCATCAGTTGCTACTATATGCCAGGGTCAATCAATATAAGGACATAATAAAGCATAGTAGAGAATCATAGAATGAATGGTGCCATCTGTACTCTACCTCTTTTTTTTGTCCACAGCAGAAAAAAAAGGGGGGAGCAGCTACTTTAACCAGTGAAACAAATGAGTCCCACTTCATTGAACTATGATCCTTCAAGTAATTGAACATGTGATTCCTATGTATGATCCCAGGACTTTTACTAAATTCTTTATATGTGTCCAGTTTTCTGTCTTGTTGCTCAGGTAGAACAATAGCCTAGAGTGCAAATTTGGTTCAGCTTGGTTCAAATGCCACCTCAGATACTTGTTAACTATATGATCATGAGCTTTAAGCTTTCTAGCCTCAGTTTCCTCATCTAAAAAGTAGGGATTGTTGTGAAGATCAGATGAGATATTTGTAAAGTACTTTTCAAACCTTAATAAAACATAATATAAATGCTGGAAAAAAAAGAATATTTCAGTAATTGTCACATAGTCAACCCTTAATTATTTGCTCCAAAGGAAAGAATAGGACAATTAGGGAAACAGAAGAAAGAGTAATAGAAAATCCTAGGCAACTTAACTACCCTGTTAGCTGATCTAGGGACCAAGACTATAATGTCAATGAATATTAATGCTCCAACTAGGAAGAAAATATTTGGCAGTAACTTGGGCCAGGAACTCACCTAAGTTTTCTTAAGGGAATGGTTTGAGACTATGTACAGATATCCACCAATAACAGATATAATGACTTATAAAAGTGGGTAGCACATAACTTCTTGTTTTTGTTTTTGTCGCAAGGCAATGGGATTAAGTGACTTGCCCAAGGTCACATAGCTAGGTAATTATTGTGTCTGAGGCTGGATTTGAACCTCTCCACTGTGCCACATAGCCACCCCTAGAGCATAACTTCTAAAAAGCCTATCCTAATGCTTTGGTGCACAGGGAAAGGGGAGAATAAGGGAAAATTGTCTGAAGATTGAATGATGATATGCTTAGATTACCCATCGTGAATTTGCAGGGAAAGGCAGCCATGCACTACTTCTTCTGAATGGACAGAAACAATGAACATTGAGCTGAATTCATTGATTGACTGGAGAATCAGACTGGAATCATAGAAACCAATGATAAGACTATTGAAATAGTTCAAGGGTAAAATGATAAAGGGTTACACTAGTGGGAAAATGAGAAGCACAGTAAAAATGTGTGAAACCATTTTAAAGTAAGATACAGAATTTAGTAACTGATTAGGATTAATAGGAAGAGAAGGAAGAGTCCAAGTTAACTCTAAAGGCCTAGGGCACCAGTAATAGGAAAAAGGGGAGTCAGAAAGAGAAGCTATATAGGGGAGAAAGTTTCAGTACATAAGTTAAAAAATGTTCTTTACCTCAGAGTTAATGTATTTTTTAAAAGCTCACTTTAAAATTTATAAAGCATATTTCTCTTAAGTGTAGGCAGTACAAGTATCACCTTCATTTTACAGGTGAAGAAATTACAGTTCCAATAGCTGAAAGAACTTGTCCATGGTCACACAATTATTTTATAATAATTAAAGTCTGGGTCCAAGTTTCCTTGCTCCTTTTATTGTTTTGCATGTTTTCTGCCACACACACACACACACACACACACACACACACACACACACACACTGCTCCTCATAAGTAGAAGTCATACACATTTGAGAGTAGATATGCCCTTAGACACTTGGAAGTATAGGACTGTTGAATAAGTTTTGGGGGGCAAATCATTGCTTCAGATGTAGAAGTTTAGTTTGAGAATTTTTTACAAGGAGATGATAGGTTGAGATTTTTCCCCCAGTAAGATTTGTGTTTGCCTTTTGTTTTAAAATAGCAATGGTTTCCAAATGAGCTGTCCTTCCCTCTCCCCTAAATGAGTTATCATTTGACATAGTCCCTGTGTGATAAAACTATGCAACATTCCACATAAATAACCCACCCTAAAGGGAAGCACACTCCCTCATCTCTTCTCCAGATCAGGATTGCTAATTTCAATTATATAGACCTGATAGTTCAAGTTGGACTTATATTCAAACTCTACTATAAACATGAACAATAGATTGAAGAATGAAACTCACAAATGGAGGGAAGGAGAAGGAGCCAATGAAGAAGACAAAAGAAAAAGGAATAGGAAAAGTAAGAGAATCAGGATAAGAAAATATCATGGCATCCAGGAGAGAAAAATCTTACAGAAAGGATAGTCAGCATCATGTTAAATACTTCAAAAAGATAAAGAAGAATGAGGACTGAGAAAAGTCAATGGATTTGTCTAGTAAAAAATGATTGGTGACTTTGAAAAGAAGAATTTCAATTGAATCCCAGAAGTGGTAGCCAGATTACTATGGAGGACACAGTGACAAAATGGAGGTGGATGGACTACAGCAATGGTATTCATCTTTTTTAATCTTTGTACTTTTAAATTTTTTGAGGATCTCCCAAAGAGTTTTTTTGTAGATAATATCTTTTGTAGATAATATCTTTGGACCCTCTGAAAGGGTTTTGAAGACTTCAGAGACTCTGGACTATACAGTGAAACCACTGGTATAGACCATTTGATCAAGAACTTTGACTATGAAAAGAAGAGAAATAGGATAATTAGTTAATGTGGGTAGCAGGGTCAAGTGAAATTTTATTTGGGATAAAGAGACTAGTTTTTGTTTGAAGGTAAAAGGGAAGGAACCAAGCATGAGAAATATAATCAGAATCCTGGAGAAAGAAGGCATAATCAAGGGAGCAGGGTCTAGGAGATGGTATAAAACTCAAGTGTGGAAATAAATCTTAGAAAGGAAGAGGTACCTATATCAAAGATAGAAGAGGAGAACCACTTCACTTAAATTCAGTTTACACATGCAACAAAAGACATCACTCATAACCATTCCTTAAAGTCCTGTGGTGACAGGCAAGTATTGAAGCAGCAGGTGCGGTTAAACTGGGAGCTCTAGTCACAAACCTGCACACAGGTGGCCCAGGTCATAGGGTTGTTTTCCTCACTGAAAGCAGCAGTGAGATTCGACAGCCCCCTGGGTGACTGAACAGCCCTTTTAAAGATCACACTGCTCACCTCATGATGTGAGGAAGGGACTAGAGAAGATGCCCTAAAAATTGTCTGCTTACTCAACCCTGGCCTGATTACCTGAGCGGGCAGGGATGCCACAGTTCAGTCGAGACCCAAACAAATTACAAAAACTTCTTCAAAGAAGATTCCGCTCATTATCAGTGCATGGAACATGTACATACTCATGGACAATACAAGATCCAATAGACTTGAAAGACAAACAGCCCTTGTTGCAAGAGAACTCAGCAGGTATTATATCCAAATAGCAACCCTGAGTGAAACAAGGTTGACAAATGAAAACCAGCTTACTGAAGTTGGAGCTGGATATATATTTTTCTGGAGTAGCCACAGTGAAAGGGAGCACTGTGAAACTGGGGTAGATTTTGCAATCAAAACTAATCTAGTTGACATTCTTGAATGTCTACCAAAAGGAGTAAATGACAGGCTCATTAGAATGAGATTGCTACTTCTAGGGAAATGCCATGCTACCATCATCTGTGCCTATGTTCCCACCATGACAAATACTGATAAAGTTAAAGAAAAATTATATGAAGACCTGGAGACCCTTATCATCAATGTACCAAAGGAAGAAAAGCTTATAATTTTGGGTGACTTTATTGCTAGAATACGCCCAATTTACCAGACATGGCAGGGAGTTCTTGGAAGGAATGGAGTTGGAAACAGCAACAGCAATGATCACCTACTACTGAAGACCTGTGCATCTCCTGACCTTCTCAAACACTCTTCTTGGATATGCCCTCATAGCAAACATTGGCATCTATAAGACTATGTGATCGTAAGAAAAGACAGACAAGATGTAAGAATGACAAAGGCACTGTGTGGTGCAGAGTGCCGGACAGATCACAAACTCATCCTCTCTAAGCTAAATATTCACATTCAACAAAAGTAGTGACCCCAAGGCAGGAACAGTTTATTGCTAACTTGGAGGGGAAACTGAGTCAACACACAGTTGGCAACAGTGTATCAGAAAAGGAGTATCAGAGATCTGGTGTACAGCACTGCATTTGCTCATCTTTGCCAGAACCCTCACAAACACCAAGACCAATTTGATGCAAATGATGGGGAAATACAGAAGCTGTTAAATAAAAAACAAGAATTACATGGGGTTTAACTAGCAGGATAGTTCATCCATTTCTTTTTTTAATATGTTTTTCCAAGACAAATGGGGTTAAGTGGCTTGCCCAAAGCCACACAGCTAGGTAATTATTGTCTGAGACCAGATTTGAACCCAGGTACTCCTGACTCCAGGGCCGGTGCTTTATCCACTGCACCACCTAGCCACCCCATAGTTCATTCATTTCTAAGAAGGCAGCATTTAATTCCATCAAAAGTAAAGTGCAAGTGAAGCTTAGAGAGATGTAGGACTCTTGGCTCAGGAGGAAGGGAGATGAAATTCAATTTTATGCAGATAGTAACAAACCAAAATGCTTTTATAATGCCCTGAAGGCCACTTATGGGCCAAAAACTTGTAGTGCAGCTCAATTACTCAGTGTTCATTGATTAATGATAGGGCTATGATCCTAGAGAGATGAACCAAACACTTCCATAATGTTATGAACAGATCCTCATCAATCAATGTAGAAGCCATTGTTGTTTACCTCAAGTTGAAGTCAATCAGTGCCTAGCTGAAGTTCTAACTGAATGCCATTAGGCTCCTTTCAAATGGCAAAGCACCTGGAACTGATTCTGTTCCAGCTAAGATCTGCAAGGTGGGGGGGGTCCATTGCTCATCCAAAAACTGACTGAAATTTTCCAGGTTATATGGCAAGAAGAGGTTTATTCCCCAAGAACTCAAGGATGCCTCCATTGTCTATCTCTGTAAAGGTAAAGGGAATAGATTGTCCTATGACAATCACAGGAGTATTTCTCTTTTAGTCATTGCTGGTAAGGTTCTTCCTTCTCAATGGACTGATCCTTCACCTGGAAGATGGTCACCTCCCTGAGAGCCAGTGTGGCTTCAGAAAAGATCAGAAAAGATGGTGTTTGCTGCCCAGGAAAAATGCCAGGAATAGAACAGAGTCCTTATATAACATTTATAGATCTGAAGGCCTTTGATACAGTCAGTCGTGAGAATTTATGGGAAATTATGTCAAAGTTTGGTTGCTTGGAGAAGTTTAGTACAATTATATGTCTATGATGGTATGCAAACCCAGATTCTGGATAGTGGACGATGCTCTCAAGATTTCCCAGTCACCAATGGAGTGAAACAAGGATGTATCCTCGCTCCCATACTTTTTTATCACAATGTTTTCAGCCATGTTAGCAAACACCTTCACTGAGGATGAACATGGCCAGCTACTGAACTGATGGCAAATTCTTCAATTTGAAAAGGCTACAACCAAGACCAAAGTGGAAGGAGTGTTGGTGCATGATCTTCAGTTTGTAGATGACTGTGCATTCAATGCAGTCTCTGAAGTTGAGATGCAATAAAGTATAAAATGATTCTCTGCTCCTTATGCTAATTTTGATCTAACAATTAACAGGTACTCCATCAGCCAGCACCACACCATCCATACAGAACCATCAATTACAGCAAATGGAGAAGTTTTGAATACTGTGGTCAAGTTCACTTCCCTTGGCAGTGTCCTTTCCAAGGAGGTACCCATTGACAATGAGGTTGACACTCAAATTGCCAGAGCTAGCTCAGTATTTGGGAAATTTGGAAAGTGTGGGAGAGAAGAGGTATTAGACTCACTACCAAACCAAAGGTCTACAGAGCCAATTTGCTGACCCCATTGTTATATGCCTGTGGAACCTGGGCAGTAGACCAGCACCATTTCAGGAAACTTAATTGCTTCCATTTAAAGTGTCTTAGGAAGATTCTGAAGATCACCTGGTAGGAGAAGATACCAGACACTAAGTTCCTTTCTCAAACTAAGCTGCCTAGCATTCCAACACTACTACTATGATGGTCTGGACACAATGTTAGAATGCCAGATATATGTTTGCCAAAAAAAAATTACTTTATGGAGAATTCACACAGGGCAAGAACTCATGCGGGGGGGGGGGGGTTCAGAAGAAGCGATACCAAGACACCCTGAAGATCTTGCTGAAGAACTTTAGAATGGATTGTACAACATGGGAGACACTGGCACAGCATGGCGTACCCTCATCAGAAAGAGTGCTGAGCTCTATGAGGAAGGCAGAATTGAAGGAGCTCAAAGGAAATGTTACATCTGTAAGTTTAGAGTACCCACCCCAGGTGTTCACATGGACTATTTGTGCCCTGCCTGTAGTAGAGTATTCCGAGCTTGTAATGGTCTGATCAGCTAGAGTCAGACACACTATAATTTATCTCAAATATAGTGATGTTGTTTTGGTCTTCTTCGATAATGAAGGACAAAAAACCAACTATTTCCAGTTTTGGGAAAATTGTAATAACACTATGATTTTTAAAATGTTAAACTTCCAATAGGGCAAGTGGCTAGCAAAATAAGAGGAAAGTTTACTAATTAATTACCAATAGTGTTCAAGGACAACTACATCTGAGGTGTCCTGAAGTTCCCTTACTCTCTGGGTCTGAATTTCACATCCTATTTGTCTTTCCTATTCTGTATAATGATTGTTTTGAATTTGAATTTGGGGAATGTCACCAACTATTCCTATAATATCAGATAAGAGTCGTACTGAAATGGAAAGAACTCTCATGTCTTTCCCTCTGAAAACTGACTGCTCTTTGGAATTGATTCTGATCAATTCCAAAGATTGTTGTTCCTGTTCCTTCTTTTATTTCACCCCTACTTTACTGCCTTATGAGTAGAAGCAGCTCGGTGCTTTGCTGACTGCTAGAATTCTGCAATCAGAAAGGTAAGTGAGTGACACAGCAGGGAGAGCGAGGGTGGTGGGATTGTGATGTGAGGGAGGGCGGTGATGTTCTCCATTGGGAGGTAATGAAATTTTTATATGATGGCTAAATGGGGGGATGGGACAAACAGACTGCTATCAATATGGTTGCTGGTTGTGAGCTTGTTGAAGATTATCAATTATCCTTAATCAAAAAACTCAGATGTTGAATATCTTCATGTCAGTGACTTTGCTGGGATACCATCTATATCAGTAGAATGGAGTGAGAGAAAGAATTAATGAACTTTTATAAAACACCATAGCTGCCAAGGAGATTTTTCAGAGGTCTAGAACCACTCTGTACAGAAGATAGCTATGTTGATTAGCTTTTTAATAGTAATTAAATTTATTTGGAAATTCTAAATACTTTTAAAATAGTTACTTATATTAAGTATCAGATTTGTTTTCTAGCACTGTTTTCTTTATTTTTTATTAGAATATAAGTTTCTATAGGCAGTGGGGAGCCATGGACAGTTTAATAAGATTGGTATTAAGTTTAAATGAGGATGACTTCCTGTATGGAAAATTAAACTTGCTTGACCTTGAGGCAAGCTTCTTCTCCAGGAAAAATTCTTATGGAGACAAATACACTATATCACATAAACTTTAATAATTTAATTGTCCCTAAATCTATTTAAGGTAAGAAAATTAATGTTAAGTAGCAATTTTGTACTTTTTTCATCTGATTTTTTCCTCGGATTTTATGCAACTCATGCAATAAATATAATCAGGAAAAATGATTTTCATCCCCCAAAAGCCTAACTCTCAAAACAGTATATAGGTTTAGACTAATTTGAAAATTTTATAGGTTGTTTACAGGGTTTGAATACTTATTAATTGATCAGATAGCCTGATGCCATCCAACTAGCCGCTGAACTCCATCTTCAGGCTTCCCCATCTTCCATTTTATGAGATAGATCTTGTTCCCTGGCTGCTGTTACTCTGAACCCAGAAGTCCCTCCTGCCCCCCCCACTCCAATTGTATCTCAGACTCCATTGTGGTAGTAGCATCAGATTGGTACCTTCCTCAACCGGGTTACCAAATAGGGAGCAGTCAGCACTGGGACCTATTGTCTAATTGAGAGGTTGACGGACTGAGAGAAATTATGTGGGAGAGGATGAGAGTATGTGGGTGAGGTGTATGAGTTGGGGAACAGGTTCAAAAGAAGTTAAGCTATAAGAGGAGTTATGTGAATGAGTATATGAAAGAGAAGATAAGGAAATGTGTAAGTGTTTATAGGAGAGGGAATGCTGTGTGGGAAGTGGAAATGTGACTGAGATTAGCATGGTTCAGAAGCTATAATCTGCTATCAGATGACTCTGTTTGAATGTGATCCTCCCCACCAAAGAAGTTGCCCAATATTGTACTACTTAATGATTTCTTAGCAGTACCTTTATCTCCTGTAGAAAAATGCAAAATTATTTTTTATATATTTGTAGAATACGTTCTTCAGTCTTCTCAGAGCAGGTCATTATAAGATCATGGATTTATAACTGGAAAGGAACTTAGAAGTCATCTAATCTAAGCCCCATTTTCATAAATGAAGAAAATGACATACAGAGAGGTTCTGAACTATCTTTGTATGTCACTGTGTCCTCTGATTCAGAGCCCTCATTTTATATTTGAGGAAACTGAGGCCCAAAATATGATATAACTTGCTATGGTCACATATATAGCAAGAGATGATATTCGAACTGTCTGTTTTTCCCTCATATCATTGTGACCATCACAATAAGTTGCTCAGCTTCTTCTGCTCATTTCTATATCCGTTCACACAAGTCTTCCACATTTCTCTGTATCTGTCATTTTCATAATTTCTTGCAGCACAATATTCTTTTACAAATATATACCACCCTTTGTTCAGCTTCTCCCCACTTGATGGGCAGCTATTTTTCCCCCCAAGAAGCAGTTGCTACAATAAAAAGTGTCCCTATAAATACTCTTGTGAATATTAGTAATTTCCTTCTAATATTGACCGGTGTGGGGGGTATTGACAAAAAATGGTTTTATCACAGAATCAAAGATTATGTTCAGCATAGTGGTGGGTTGTTTTCTTTTGAGGGGGAAGGTGGAGGGAGAATAGAGTTGGTTACAAATTGTTTTTCAGAAAGGTTGAATCCCTTCACAATTCCACTAGCAGTTTATTAGCTTGTTGTTTTATTCTTTTTTTGCCAACTTGATACCCCAGAATTGGAGACAATACAATTGTTTTTGTTTGTTAATAATTATTAAATTTACAGTTTAAAAAAGATGGGGAAAAGATTGGGAACTTAAGGAAAGTAGAAAAGATTAAGAACAACCTTTCAGTACTAAATAGGCAACAAAAGATTGAAAAAAATAGAATTGCCCCAAAGCAAAAAGAGATGATGTTAGAAAAGCAGCATTATATTGGGTCAAGTTAGCACAGCTTTGGGATTTACAAAGCATTTTCCCCACCATAACCCTGAAAAATTGGTTGCACAAATATTATTTCCATTTTAGAGATGAGGGAACTGAGCTTCAGTGAAGTGAATCAGGAAGATTGGAAGAAAACTAAACCTTTCCAACAAAGAGCAATAAATGACCTAATGAAATTGGTTTCATTAAATCAGGAGTTAGAGAAAAAAGACTGAGTAAGAATATTAATTTGGGGGGCGGCTAGGTGGCACAGTGGATAGAGCATAGGCCCTGGAGTCAGGAGTACCTGAGTTCAAATCCGGCCTCAGACACTTAATAATTGCCTAGCTGTGTGGCCTTGGGCAAGCCACTTAACCCCCTTTGCCTTGCAAAAAATCTTAAAAAAAATAAGAATATTAATTTGTCCCAGTTGGAGGTCGAGATGGCAGAGGAGGCAAGACAGAGAGTAGAAAGGAAGGGAGGAACAGAATTTGGGGGATTGGATAGAAGTAGGAAGAAGAAAAGGTTTTCACTAGAAATTTTAGGTATGGATAAATGATACAAAGGAAGTGATGGTTAGGAAATCTTGTAGAAGTGTGTTAGCATTAGTTGACTTGCCTATGTCATAAAACACATTTAAAATATTTTGAAGTAAATTGTTATACTGTTTTAAAAAGTTGTTTTATCAACTTTAAAAATATTCAGATATTTGTGATATATTTTGAATTTGAAATATTACATTCCATTTTGGTTGATGAACTTTAAGAACATGGAAATGGTTCTGTGTGAACAAATGGATTAATTGAGAGAACTAGATTGATGACAATTGGACCATTTTTTTTAATCTGGCTATTTTTTCTATATGCTTTCTTTTGGTTTCATCAGCTCCCTTGAATTCAATCATTTGCTCTATACTGGTGACTCCCAATTCTAGTCCTAAACTCTCTCCTAAACTGCAGTCCAGCCAACTGCCTATTGGGAATCCGCCCCCCCCAGGTGGCATGTCAAATTTAATATGTCTAAAACTAAACTCGCCATATTTCCCCAAAAAAATGTATCTCTTTCCATATTTCTCTATATTATCTACCAGACTTTTTGAATAAACAAGAGGTAGAAAGCAGTGAATAATTTTGATCACATTAAATTAAAAGGATTTTGTATATATTTCTCTATTTCTGTTAACAGCAAATCTCTAAGCTTCCGTCCACTCATGTAAGTTTGTATTGCACCATGTATCTGCCCCATGGGTTTGTATTCTTGGAGTCTTTCTTGACTCTTCCTTCTCTCTCAAGTCTCATATCAAATCAGTTTCCAAGTACTTTCAATTTTACCTCAACAGTAGTAGCTCTTGTATCTGTCCCCTTTCCACTCATAGCCTCTAAATCAGGTCTTTATTATCTGTTACCTATACTGTTATAATAACTTCCTAAGTTGCTTATCTGCTTCCATTTTCTCCCATACTGATGACAAATTGATATTTCTAAAATAAAGATCCAGAAATCTTCAGTGACTCCCTAGGGGTTCTAGGATAAAGTTCAAACTCCTCAACCTAGTGTTTAAAGTCTTTCCCAATCTGATTTCCTACTATTCCTTTTCCTACATTCTTCATAATTAATAACTGATCAAGAGCACTTGAGATTTTCAAAGTGCTTTGCAAACATCTTATTTGATAAAGCATTTTTAATGAAGAATTTATTAAACACCTGATACATTCCAGACAACTTGCTAGGCACAGATGATACAAAAATAAAAATGAAAACACATGCCCTCTGGGAGCTTATATTCTATTAGGGATACATATGCATAAATAAGTATATATATATATATATATATATATATATATATATATATATAATGAATGTGAAGTAAATTTGATGAAGAGGAGAGACATTAGCAGATGGGGAAGTAAGGAAGGCATAATATAGAAGATATCATTGGAGTTTTGAAAGAAATAAGGGATTCTAAATGGTAGAGGTTAAATGGGAGTGCATTCTAATCATAGCATGCACCAATGTAAAGACTTGGAAATAGTAAATGAGGAGCAGGAACAAGGTTGCTATGTTCCCTGAACTGTTGAGTATGGAAAGAGGGTCATGTAGTAACAAAGTTAGAAAGGGAGATTGGGACCAGGTTCTAAAGAGGCTTAAATGCTAACTAGAGAAGCTTAGATTTCATTTTAGAGGCCTTGCGAAGACTTCAGGGGTTATTGTGTAGGGGAAAGACATGGTTGATTTGCACTTTAGTCATAGGACAACTGTATGACAGATGTGTTGGAGAATAGAGAGACCTGAGGCAGGACATTTAAGTATAAAGGGCAAAAATTCAAGATACTATGGAGTTAGAAAAGATACAGTTTGTTAAGTGGGATGATGGAAAGTATTAGGGCAAGAGTCAAGGATAACACCAAACTTGCAAATTTGGATAATTGGAAGGATGGCAGTGTCCTCAGAAAAAAGAGGAATTAGGTGGAAGAGTGAGTTTGGGGATAAAGGTAATGAGTTCTGCTTTGTCTATGTTGAGTTTGATATGCCTAAAGGATATCCATTTTGAAATATTCAATAGACAACAAGATAGGTGTAACTGTACTCAAGAAAGAGACCAGAACTGGATATATCAATTTAGCAGTCATCTGCATAAAGGTGGTCATTAAACATGTGGGAGCTGATGAGGTCACCAAGCAAAAGAATACAGTGAGAATAGAATAAGATCCAGGATACAGTCTTGATATACAACCATAATAAGGGAGCATAATACAAAAAGTGAACCAGCAAAAGAAACTGAGGAGTGGTGAGCATGATAGGAGAGCCAAGAGAGATCAGTATCATGAAAACTGAGAGAAAAAAATATCCTGAAAGAAGTGATGAGAAGTGGCAAATGCTGCAGAGGAGTCCAGAAGGATCAAGGTTTAGAAAGCCATCAGATTTAGCAATTAAGAGATTATTGGCAAGGATCTTCACAACAAAGTGAGGTAAGTGCTAAAATGGTATTATTCTCATTTTTCTAATGGAGAAATCAAATCTCAGAGTGATTTGCTCGTGATGATATAGCTAGCTCTAGCATTCTTTCCAATCTGACTCATTAGATTATCAATGGATAGTCTTCCCAGCTGAAACAGGGGCTTGTACCCACTCTCTGGGGCAATGAAACTTACTGTTGGGAGCTGGGCAGCTCCCTAACAGCTACATTTGGTCTGTGGTTTCATTCAAAATGGCTAAGAAGCATTAGAGAAGAGATTCACTGGGGAGATTTCTCAGGGCAGGTATTCTGCCTCATCAGTCTTCACCTCCCTCCTTAACTGGGCTGGGGCTGCAGTTGTCTTGACAGATTTCCTTGCTCAGGGGAAAAGTGCTATGCCCTGTATTAACTGGGCAAAGTCTCCTAAATTCTATGATTCTGTGCATGGGAATCTTATAGTGCTGATACCTGCACAGATGATTAGTTGTTAAGGCCCATGACAATTTACTGACTTGGCTCAGGATATTTATGATAATCCAAAGCTCAGAGTTACAATGTGCAACTATTTCAAGATAAGATGAATTGTCAAAAGAATTCCCAACAGTACCCATAAAGCAAACTTTATAAACAAGGAATTATGAGGTGAGCAATCAACTCAACTGCAACAAAAGTCTAGGCTGCTAGGCCAGAAAACAAATAGATTTTAGGTCTCTGAGTTTATGCTATAGCCATAGTACATGTGGCTTGTGAATTTGATTCAGTATTGGTCTTTCTCAACATATCCTGTTGCCTATGGATTTTAAAATCTATACTGCCACCCAACACAAACACCATCACCCCTCCCATGAATATTTCCTGGGCTACTGGAAAGATTATTTTTTGGGGGGGAGGGGGGAAGGAGCAGTGTGGCTTGAATTACAAATTATGCTTGAAGATCAGCTTTGTGGAAGCTCTGGGCAGGCAACCACATCTGTATCCTTTTTCTTCAGCCATGCAGTGAAGAGTCCATACCTCTAAATGAGAGACCAGGATCTTATGACATCTAGGGAAATCAAGTCTAATTCCAGCTTTTCACTGAACTTGTAACATAAGACCCTATAGAATATGAGGTGGATGTCCCCTTCATTTATTCTAGGGGTTTCACTGGATTGAGACTTGTACAATTTAAAGAGCTCAAAATTTTATCGTTTAGTGGAAAGGACTACATGAACAATGATTTTGTGGATAGCCCAACCTGATTTCCTTAATGGTTTTCTATGTTTCTGGGATCAGTTGTCAATTTGTGGGAGTTTAAGGCTGAATCTGGGGTTGTGTTTCATGTGACCTCAACCATGAGTATTGTGGTGGGTGAGGTAGGCGAATGTGGGAAAATGAAAAGGGGTGAACCCATGATTCAAAAAAAGAAGGGACTAATTAGGGAATTTGTTTAGCTTAACTATGCATATTTTTGAAAACGATTTACTTTTTTCTTTTTCAATGAAAAGGGAGAGGTATAAGGGAAATAAAATGAATTTTTCTTCATAAAAATTAATTTAAATTTGAAAGAGAAAGCTTGGTTCTATATGAGCATAATTATAGTTTTATATGGTTAAAGCAAAGCTATGCAGTAGGGCAGAAAGATTAGCCAATTTTCTTATTGATGAGATAAAATAACTGAGAAATACCATTCTAATATCCCACCAATCTCTTAACTTTTTTTAAATTATCTATTACTATCAGTAAATCATGTTATACCAAATATTTGTTCATAAATTATACACATTGTGTGGGATGAATGCCACTTAAATAAATTTCAGAGATCTCTCAAGGTATGAAGAGAAAGTTTTATTCCTTTCTTGAGAGACAGGCTCCAATCAATTACAGAGACTGAGGCAAAGGGAAAAGACCCAAGGGGTCACATTTATCCCAATGCAATCCACTCCCCCCCATCTTCATTAATGAGGAATGTGATCTTCACAATATAAACTCTTAAATTAATCTAAGGAAAAAGCATATAATTCAAACCGAAATAGGATTATCCCTTCAACCCCAGGAATTGAATGGTCATTTGGACTTTAACAGATAAGACAGAGTCGGTTGACTCTTCATCAATATCCCAGAAGTTGCTTGTCAAGGGAGGAGGGGCACATAAATTCAACTATTTTCTAATCTATAATGTTCTACTGAAGAAATCTCAGACTTTCTCCCACTCATTGTACTAAAGTTCTAACATTATATACATTATAAAATATGCACAAAGTAGACATTTTAAAACTATATAAAGATGCAATGAACCATATTTTAAAGAAATTTTACTGTTTTAACAATCACAAAACTTTTTTAACTCTTATTAAAAATATTCTCAGTAATATGAACAATATTAACAATAATATCAATATTATTAACGAAAACAACATTTTTTAGCAAGAACAATGTGATAGAATGTGCTTCATTGTTTTTTGAAAATTTTGGTTTATACTTTTGAGGTAAAGCAATATGTTCCATATACTTTAAAAGTAGATGAGGAAGTAAGGATAGTGTTCTTCCCTGTAACATCATGTTATATCCACTCTTCTTTCAGGATACTTTGTAGCCCTTATGTGACATACTTGAATGTCTGACATATGGAGCAAATGATAGCATCAGTGTCGAATATTAATAAAGCTTTATTTATTTTTTATTCTTGGGGATTTTTTTATGTTTTTTGCAAGGCAGTGGGATTAAGTGACTTGCCCAAGGCCACACAGCTAGGTAATTATTAAATGTCTGAGGTCAGATTTGAACTCAGGTACTCCTGACTCCAGGGCCAGTGCTCTATCCACTGCACCACCTAGCCACCCTCTGTTTTATTCTTTAAACTATGTTTTTACCCAGGTTTTGTAATTTATTTTTGTAATGTGTACAGGTACCAATCATATCTTGCCCTTGGCACATCGTGTTAATCAGCAGCATCTGATTTGCTGTAAACAAACATTGTGGGCTGGATAGAATCTGAATCTTAATATTGGTGGGTAGGAAATCCAGGGTGTGTGGGACAGCATTCCACTTGCTTAAGTAAGTCAGGTTATTAAAATTCTAGGCTGGAAAGAATAATTGATTAGAATGAGCCTCATTACTTTATTATGTCAGCTGCAACACTGAAGTAGAAGTTCTATAGTAACTATGCTGCAAAACTGATTTGGGCTGTGATTATAAATAGCTCTTCCTGGTATATTGCCTTGTTCTGTGCCTTCCCTTTTTTAATCCATTCATAAAATAAAAAAGTGACCACAATTCTTTAGACAACTTTTCTTTCTATTTAAGAAATCATCTACACAATCTTCAGTTTCTATTTCTATAACTGGAATGTACTTGGTGGTTGTTCAGATTCCTAATTCTTTTCTAAAGTTGCAGAGTATTTTGTAGGATCATTTTTCTCTTGAGCCACCTTCCTCTCTTTCTTGACTTTGGGTTTCTAAAATGTCTGAGCTGTTAGAATGTTATCATCTATATATGAATTTAGCTGTAAATCTAGTGCTTTGTCCAAATTGGCAGCATCTGGCTTGAGGATGGAGAGGTGGGAATTGTCTTTCAGCCTCCAAGGGGCATAGGTTGAGTGTACCTTTCTTAGTGGGCAAGGAGATGGCTAGCAGGACCAGAATTTGACTACAAGGGCTGTCATCTCAAATGCATCTTGCCTCCCTCTCCCCTTCTTTGATTTTATCCATGGGTGCTCTAGAGTGGCTAAGGCTGAACTATTACTATTTCAACTAACACATTTAACCAGAATAATAAAAAAGATCTTGAAGGTCTCAGGTCAGTGATTCACAGACCTCAAAGGGCTGAGATAGGCTTAGGAGATGAACTTCAGTTTCTCACTCTTTTTCCTTCACAAAAATGAAAACATAAGGAGTTATCTGCAGAGTTAAACAGGGCACTGAACTCTGTTCCACTTTGTGATTTTCTATCTTCACTTTTTTTTTTGGCCTTTTTCTGAACTATCCCAGTTGGAAACAATCTTTCTTCTGGAATAATTTCCTCATTCATTTTCTCCCTTCATAGGTTTCTCTGTATGTCCTCTGTCATTTGAAACCCTTCACAAGTTGTTCTCAACCTACCTTTTTAGCTTTATAACATACTTCCCTTCATGCACAATTCAGTCTTCAGTCTAGTGAAAATGGCTTTGTACTATTACTCATACTCAACACTATCACCTATCTCTGGGCTTTTACATTTGCTATGCTCCTACCTGAAATGCAGTCCCTCTTCACCTCTGCCTCTTAGAAAACTTAATATCCTTCAAGACCCTCTTCCACATACTCCACACAACTCCCACAACTACTCTCCTCTCCTCCCCTCTCTCACAACTACTAGTGTTTCTTGTTATCTATTTTGCATATACCTAAATGCACATATCATCTCCCTGATATAATATGATAGTTTTATGCACAAACTTTGACTTTCCTTTTGTGTGGTCTACATTTTGCAGTGTGTGGTGTATCATTTTTAGTTGGTTCAGTTGTGTCTGACTTTTTGTGACCCAATTTGGAGTTTTCTTGGCAAAGATACTAGAATGGCATGTCATTTCCTTCTCCAACTCTTTTTCAGATGAGGAAACTGAAGCAAACTAGGTTAAGCGACTTCTAGCATCCCAAAGACACTGAATAGTATCCAAGGCTGAATTTGAACTCTGGTTTTCCTGACTCCAGACCTGGCTTAGCTCTATCCATTGTGCCACCTAGCTGCCCTAAGGCAAATAATAGATAGATTAATAAATTTTTGCTGAGTGATTGTCATATTATACTAGATCACTGGACCTGGGGTTTGGGCCAGCCTTGCTGTTTCCAAGAACTGTCTGATTGATCCTACATATGTATTTCTTCTTCCTCGCTGCTGCCTGTGTCTCTGTCACTTCCTCCTTCCAGGCTGTATTTCTTTGTGCTACCACAGATGCCCAGCCCTTGGGGATAGACAGCAAAGGAGAGAGGAACTGAGAGCCCACCTAGCTCCTGCAGAGTCAACTGGATGTGTGAATAAATTCAGAAACTGAATTTGGGGAATGACCAAAGCCCTGGGGCCATATTTTCTTCTTATTCCCCTCTTAATAGCCTTACACACAATTTAGGGGCAGAGATCTCCACTTTGGAGATCACTGAAAGATCTGAGTAGTCTGCCTAAAAGTTGGGTAGCCAAGAATTGTATTTTAACATTCAGGGTAATGAAAAGTGGTCCAATAATGGAAGACCAGTTGAGGTCTAAGATCTGCTGTGATGTGATCAGGTAAAATATTTTTCAATGGGAAAAAACCTCTATAAACAAAGTTTGGGGTTTTGGGAGAGAGTGATCAAAAGAGATTACCTTTGTGAAACTGTCTACCAGTACTATATTGTGGTCCTTATTCTGAGCACAGGGTGATTGCCACACAGTGTGGTTGAGATTTTTCGATTTATTAGAGGGTTCTTGGCATTTTTCTTTAGGTCCAGTATTCAGGCTTGGATTTCTTAGATCTGGGCATATTGCTTAATATTGGACCTGGATCAGGTATACCAAACAGAGCACTTTGAGAAAAACACTGTTTCATTTTCCTGAGATTTCTTCTGTAGTGGGTGACCATTGTGGGGGGTGGTGGCTGCAGATTATATTTATTTTCACTTAAACATGAAAGTATTTCGAAATACTTCAGGGATTGTGAGAGTTCCATGTTTAGAGAAGTTATTGAGGCAAATCCAAAAGAAACACTATACCAAAACTTTAAATACACACAAACACACACACACACACACACACACACACACACACACGCACACACAAAAAGTCTTAGAAACATAATTGGAAAAAAAGATTAGAAAGAGACATGAGAGCATCAAACCATCTATGTTGTAATATTAAAATCTATACTTCTATGATTTTATTGTTATTTTTAGTTTATTGAGGTTATTGTTTGTAATAGATATTACTTATTTGTTTTTAAAGTAAATCTCTGGAAAGTGATTGACACATTTTAGTTCCCCAAAGACCTGACTATATAAAGTTCTTGTTTGAATCAGGTTAAAAATGTCATTTTTCACTCATCCTCCTTTCAGAGACTATTAGGTGGTATCCACACTCTTCTAGTCCAGTCTAGGGCATTTCATAGTGGGTCATTTTCATTATAGTTAAATTTGGAGATATTGGCCAGGTGTACCAGTCCCAAATGATGACTATTCATTGGAGAAGCCTAGTACAGTAGAGAATACTGGTCTTGGCATGAGAAAGACTTTGGTTTAGAGCCTACTTTAAATTCTTGATAGCTTTGTGGTCCAGGGCAAGTCAACTTATCTTTCTTGGTCTTAGTTCCTTGTTTGTAAAATGAGACAGTTGGACTTGCTGGCCTCAAGTCCCTCCTAACCTTAGATCTAGGAACTTGTGATCCTTGTTTTTACTTGAATGCCTTCCTCCAGCCTCATCTCTGTTTGTTAAAATCCTACCCACCCTTCCAGTTTAGTTCCTCAAAGTACTCCTCCATGAAAATTTCTTAAGTCCCTTCAATCCACCATGGTTTTTCATTCTTCTTTCTTCAGAGTTCAAACAATTCTTTGTTCTTTTCTTACATCTTTATTCTACTTACAGTTATTGCATAGTTTAATTAGATGTCTCTTATTCCCCATGTCAGCTCCATGAAGGGAATGACCATATTGTAATCGCTTTTGTATCTCCTTAAGCAACTTGCAAAAAATGCTTTGCAAATACTAAGTAATTGGCCATTTACTCTGAGGAAAAAATGTTGCGAATCTGACTGCTAAAAACTGAAACCTTGGCTATAAAATAGAAACATTTCTCTAAAACTGCAAAGAAGAAAGTATAGAAATGAGGTAAAAATATCTGGAAATTGAAACAAGGCTTTTTTCATTTTTTTTACCTCTTCTTCCCTCCCTAGGTCCCTTCCTTTTTTTCTCTCAGAGATACCTAATGACCTGCAGTGTTTTGACTAGATAAAATTAAAACCCTATGAATTAGTAAGGAGGAAGGAGTAATTACAGTTAAAAGTGATGGTTAAAATAAACAGGTAGAAAATATCAAATTAAGTGGAATTGAGTTCATTCATTTAACTAATATTTATTTGTCCAGTTGTGAATTTGCAGATATAAAGGAGATACAGAAGAGTTACTCAGCAGTTGAAATCAAATAGAAGAAGAAAGAAAATGACTAGATATTACCAGACTGGATGGGGAGAGGATGGATGAGTAAGATGACAGACATAACACAGATAACAAAGACTGGTGTGATTTTCAGTACTTCTTTTTGGGTTTGAGGAATAAGAATGACAATAAAAAAGAAATTGAACTTGAATTTTGTTTTTCGTATATTCTCTAGGTGGGGTGATATTGAGGGAGGGTAAGAAGGCAGATTTAAACTGTTAAAAACAAAATTTTTATAATTAAAAACTTTTTTAGAACTACAGATTTTCAAACAGAGACTGGATAACCATTTGTTTGAATATTGTAAAGGACATCTCTACTTCCAATTTGGTTTTCACTAGTTATCCTTATGCTTCTTTCAAAATTGTATAATTTTGGGGGCGGCTAGGTGGCACAGTGGATAGAGCACTGGCCTTGGAGTCAGGAATACCTGAGTTCAAATCCAGCCTCAAACACTTAATAATTACCTAGCTGTGTGTCCTTGGGCAAGTCACTTAACCCCACTGCCTTGAAAAAGCTAAAAAAAAAATAAACTAGAAAGTTAAAATAGAGAAGAAATCTAATGTTTTATTTTTTCTGTTGGTATTTGATTCTTTCACAATATGATTATTATGGATCTATGTTTAGCATGATCTTACAAGTAGAACCTATATTAGATTGCTTTCTATTGGAGAAGGGGAGGAAAGAAAGGGAGGGAGGGAGGGAGGGAGAAAAATATAAATTCAAAACCTTTCAGGGGGTGGGAAATGATTGGTAAAAACTACCATTGCATGTTTTTTGGAAAAACAAATAAATAAAAAATATATTTTTTAAAAATCACTTTTCCTTTTTAAAGGAAAGAATAATGAAGAAATCAAAGTAATTAATAGTCACATAAAATGTTCTAAATTATTAGAGAAATGCAAATTAGAACAACCAATTAGATTGGCTAACATGACAGAAAAAAGAAAGTAAATGCTAGAGGGAATATGGAAAAAAAAGACACCAATGCATTGTTAGTAGAGTTGTGAACTCCACCATTTTGGAGAAAATTTGAAACTATGCCCAAAAGGCCATAAAGCTGTGCTTACCCTTTGACCCAACAATACCACTCTAGGTCTTCAAAGAAACAGGAAAAGGACCTATTTGTGCAAAAATGTTTATATCAGCCCTTTTTTTGTGATAGCAAAGAATTGCAAATTGAAGAGATGCCCATTAGCTGGGGAATAACTGAACAAATTGTGGTATATTATTGTGATATGATAATATTGTGATATAAACAATGACAGGTTTCAGAAAACCTGGGAAGACTTATATGAACTGATATAAGGTGAAATGAGTAGAACCAGAACACTATCCATTTCCAGAGACAAAACTGTTGAACTTGAAGTGTAGACTAAAATTTCTTTACTTTTCTTCCTTATTTTTTTATAGTATGGTTAATAAAGAAATATATTTTGCATGAAAAAAGGAAAGAATATAAAGCTAAGAGAGAATCAAGACCTCAGATTCTACTCCAAGCTATGTGACTTGGGGCAAGTCAACCCACCTCTGGGACCTCCAACTCCTCTCTAAAATGAAGAGGTTAAACTACATGACCTCCAAGAATCCTTCCAGATCTAAAATGTCTACAAGACTTAAAAGTAAAATATTCTTAAAAGTCTACAAGACTTTATGCCTAGCCTAGTAACTTGTAAAAAGTCTGAGTAGCTTATGACAAAAAAGTCTGAGTGACATTGAATAATTTTGAAGCTAAAAAAAATATATGCTTAAGCTGTTTGGCTCTCACTTTGCTGAGTTTTCAACTTTGGGGGTACTGATGAAAAGATAAGTGACTTAGTCTTTGAAGAGATATCACTCGAGGAAGTCAGTGATGATTTATTCTACAACATAAATAAAAAATATTGCCTTTAAAATTTTATTGCTTGAGTACTGCCCAGGATTGAAACGTGCACACGCGCGTGCATGCGCGTGCGCGCACACACACACACACACACACACACACACAGTTGTGAAATCTATGTTTTATCTTTCAAAGAATCTTTGGACAAAGGATTACAGGATTTTTAAAAATTTTGTACATTTTGTACATATTTTTTTTATTTTCACAAGACTCATCTAATGCCTCCACATTTAAAAATTTTCTTCCTGAAAAAAATCATTTCAAAACTTTCTTCCTCTTCTATCTCCATTTCCTCTATTAAAAAAAAAATCTGTGAATTAGAGTTGTTAGCCTTAAAAATTGTTGTCTTGTCCTCTGCCTAAGAAGCATGGGACTTTAGCTTTCCTTTCAAACTTCAAAATGGATCAGACTGAATGGAGGTGGGGAGAGCTTGCTTTTGCATATATCACTGATCTTCTTGTTGTGTTTGCATATAAATTAAACAGCAGATCTAAAGTTCCAATATAAATATTCTTAAAAATCTAAATTAACATCAGTGAGAAAGCGAGCTAAAAAATGGTGATTCTATCACTCAGCAGTGGAAAATGTTTTGCAAAGTCTTACCTTGGATGAAGGATTTTCCTAGGACTTCTTAAAAAACTAGAACTGTGTGGTAATTTTGATGACTGTCAGTTCCTGTGGGGTGTTTACACAAAGGTACTTTTAAATGAAGAGCCATTTTTAGAGCAATTAAAAAGGAGGATAGACAGAGTAGTTGGCTCAGGGGACTGACAGGTCAGGGTTGAGGTTTATTGACAGGGCAGGGTCAGGCATTCTGTGCTCCCGCCACTGCCCCACTGTACCTGCCCTCAGGCTTCGTGAAGACTTCAGAAGTCTTTTGTGCTGTCAATCCTGCTCCCTTCTGTAGCACTACACATGCTGAAGAAGAGAAGCTTGAACAGGGAGGGGATGTGAGTCATGTCTCCTGAAACTCTGTGGTGTGCTGTGGAAATGCTGCTTTAAAAACAAACTGTTAATGTTTGTATACATCCACCTTTTCTAGCCTGAATGTTTCAACCTGTATGGAGAGGAAGGAACTGAAAACATACCAGGGATTGTCTTCTGTTCTTCAGACGCCATAGTTTGCAGTTATTGAATCCCGAAGAAAGAAATTGCCTGGCTGAAGTAGTATTTTAATTTCATTTTTTAGTTTTGAGTTACACGCTTCTGGCAAGCTCCCCGACCGCTTCTGTTACCTGGTGGCGCCTATATTTCATCAGACTTAGACAGACAGACTACCTGGATCCAGGCCCAGATGAACTGTTGTGACTGATAAACATGATCCCACCCTGCCCCCCGCATGGAACTCCCTCCTTTTCCTTTAAAGGAATCCAAGACTTTGAGTCTTTCGAAGGATCCCCAAGGGAGTTGAAAGAAAAATGTGTTCAGGCCTCATTTTTATTATTTCACTGCATCCCTTCTGTACCCAGAGTCCAGCGAATATTAACAATTGTGCTACCACTCTACTGGGATTTTGGTAAAAATTTTCTCTCAAATAAAAAATGAGCATAGGGACATCTAACAGTGCACAGAATGGTAGAACTTGTCTGACATCTTGTGATTGCCATTTACCCAAAGTGTCAGTGGGATATTAAACAAACAAGAAGAGAGATGGATGCTCTTTGTTGGATGTTTTCAGAGGTCTTTGGGACATCTAGAACATTTTACTAGTAAATGAACAATTAATTTGGAAAACTGGGTCATGTCGGATTTAGAGTAATGATATAACATTCAAACATTAAATAAATACACTTTTTATTTTGCTAATATTCTCGTGGTGGCTTTTCCTTTCATTAGAAAATATTTTAAAGATTTGTTTTTATGATTGCAAAGGGAGTATTAGCATTCAACGTAATTAAACTTAATTGCATTTCCTATGTGATTTATTTTTAGTCTGTTTTTGTATGCATTTTTGATTTTTGCCCTTCTGTATACCCCCTCTGTGTACTCTGGGCTTGCCTTGATAGGGTTGTGGGAAAACTGTTAGCTATGGAACAAACAGAAGTCACAGATTTTTATTGTACTTTTGGACATTTTCAAATCAAATTTTAAAATATTGTTAAGTGCAAAAATCACGAAACTTAAAGTTCACATGCCAGAGTTACATTTTTCACTTTTTTTTGCAAGGTGACCTAGGAGACATTACCTTGTTGACCTTAATCATACAATTTGTGAAATGGCAAAATAATGTCTGCCCCCACCTCCCCACATTCTCCAGGTAGAGGATAATATCTCTAAAACACATAAGGAAAGTGCTACTTAGCACCCTGTCAGGTCTTGGGGTTTCCATTCCTTGTCATTTGTATAAAATAATGTTTTCAACATTTACCCACTGAAGTTAAAACATTTAGATAACTACCAAATAAATTAAAATATTGAGTGAATCACTTTAAACAAGTAGAAAAATAGAACCATCTTATACTTTTTATGCTTCAAAAAACTCACCATAGAACTGTGGAATGTAGATGATGTATTTTTCTGGGACAAAACAGGGTTGGGGAGTAAGACCTTTACAGCTCAACTAATAGACAACTGAGCACAGTGCCCAGAACTGTGGAAAAGGACGTTGTCTATAGACACACAAACTTCAACACTGGCAAGCTGGTAGCATTTGTAATGTCACCACCTTGAACTGCTGCCTATTGAGTTGTTGGGTTTTCAGTTTGTAGCCAAATTTTAGGAATTTGCCCATGTATATCCCTACTTTTATCAATATTGCCAAGCTATCTCTTCAATGCTTATAAAGCCCACTTTTTAAAGATCTCTTATGAGGAACCCTTGTGATATTTAATTGTTCTAGTCTCATGGAATAGAATCTGATAGAATTTCAACCAGAGTAGCATGACTTTTTAAATGGTATAAATGGATTGGGTGATGGAAGACTCTAAATTTTTACCACATTTTCTATCTTTTGATTTCCTTGCTTGAAAAATGAGATTTAGGGGCAGCTAGGTGGCGCAGTGGATAGAGCACCAGCCTTGGAGTCAGGAGGACCTGAGTTCAAATCTAGCCCCAGACACTTAATAATTACCTAGCCATGTGGCCTTGGGCAAGCCACTTAACCCCATTGCCTTGCAAAATCTAAAAAAAAAAATGAGAGTCAGGTAATGTTATCAAGTACCTTGATAGTATCATGCTAGATATGATAATATATATCTTAATTTTTGAATTATATCATTTGAATATATTAATATTTGAAGGTTCTTTTCCACTATGGTTTTTCTATTCACAAAGATATAATTATTGCTAGAAAATAGAGAGCTTCTTCTACTCCTCCTCTTCTTTCTAAACAGGATTAAGTGGATTGCTCAGAATCATATCGCTAGTAAGTGTCTGAGGTCATTCTTTTTTTTAAAATTTATTTATTTTATTTTTAGGCTTTTTTAAATTTATTTTTATTTTTAGGCTTTTTTTGCAAGGCAATGAATGGGGTTAAATGGCTTGCCCAAGGCCACACGGCTAGGTAATTATTAAGTGTCTGGGGCTAGATTTGAACTCAGGTCCTCCTGACTCCAGGGCCGGTGTTCTATCTACTGTGCCACCTAGCCACCCCTGAGGTCATTCTTGAAACTCAAGTCTTCTGAACTCCAGGACTGTTCTCTAGACTGTTCTCTATCCGCTGTCCCACCTCTGCCCCTGAGAATGCATAGCATCTGGATAGCATTTTTTTTTTAACAGAAAGCAGTCTATATAGTCACCTTTTCTGCAGAGTTTAACAGAGAGAAGCTAGTTGCTACAAAAAGAAACCAGAAGAACCTAAAAATGTCCTTAGTCATGAAAGACTTGATCTACTTGCTAAAATTGAGGAAGGTAGTGGCCAAGGACAAAAACTAGTATATACACTCATTTGTAAAAATGTTACAAAAGGAAATAGTGGAAAGACTTGAATAATATTTTTTCAGAAATAGTAGGAAGTAGTTGATGGAAAAAAGAAATTTACATAAAGCTTGGCAAAAGGCTCAATTTAACCAGATCATCAAGGGTATGTAAGGATAAAAAAAGATCCACAGATGAAAAAGGGGGTGGTGATGAAATGAATCACGATAAACTATAACAAACTCTTGCTATCAATAACAGTGAAAACTGGAGGCAGCTAGGTGGCACAGTGGTTAGAGCACCGTCCCTGGATTCAGGAGTACCTGAGTTCAAATCTGACCTCAGACACTTAATAATTACCTAGCCGTGTGACCTTGGGCAAGTCACTTAACCCCATAGCCTTGCCAAAAAAAACAACCAACTAAAAAAATACCAGTGAAAACCACATTTAATATGACATTAAAGAAGAGGCATTACCATCAACTTTGCTGCTATATTGCAAGATCATGGGACCTTTCCATCTGACTTGCAACTGAATCTTCTATATATATCATCTCTCCTAGAATATGAACTCCTTGAAGGCAGGGTCTATCTTAATATTCTCTTTATATCCTCAGCAGTTAACACAATGTTTTGCATATAGTAAGTCCTTAATACTTTATTTGTTCATTCATATTTTTTTTGGGATTCTAACATCACAGTGCTGCACACAGAAGTAGAAATGATGTTAAAAAACTAGAACATTCATACAGAGAGGGGATCCATGCTGGAGGCAACACAACTTTGAGGCCATTGAGAGACCAGTTTTTAAGATAACTGAAAGAGAGGATAATGCCAAATATTTGGGGAAAAAACTTGATGGTATTACTACTGAAAAAAAGAAAGTTGAGAAAACATCAATCATTACTGACACATTTGTCTGTTTTCCTACCTCTACAAAGTTTTTGAGAATAATTTGCTCTTTCATCAAGGATGTCCTTGATGGAGGTATCAGAAAGGAACTGGCAGACATTCAAACATTATATAATGCCTGTTGTTTGGACCAAAAAAAAAAAACATTTGATTTTTGTAGAGCCAAAGGATGCCTAATGATTCTCTTCCAACAAGGGCTCTCTCATCCCTCCTTTAAAATCCATGGGAAGAGCATTGCATTGAGATCAGCAGACTTGGGTTTCAGTTCTATCTCTGCTACTTACTATCCATAAGACATTAGATAAATCACTTAATTTCCCTGGTCCTTGGTTTTCTCATCTGTGAAATGAAGTGTTCGGTCTAATACATACTCCTTCCAAATTTATGATCCTGTTCTCCTAAGAAGCTTTGAGGGGTCAATAGGGATCCCTTCACTCAATGACTTTCTGATTAAATATACCATCGAAGTGAGGTATGAAACAGAAAATGCAGTTGTTACTGGAAGACAATCAGTTGTGTAATAAGACCGGGTTCACTTCCTTGGTAACTATGTTACATCAAGAAATGTGAAGGTTGGTAGACTCCCCCAGAACACTGGGCAGACTGACCTCCTTGCATAGGATTTCCAGGCATGTGTGTGTGGACAAAAGTCAAGGAAGGATGGGAAGTTGTGGTCAGTTTGTGATCTTCATTGTTGGAAGGAAAGGGCCATCACACCTTATGGAAGTGGCCTCTATATTTAGTCCAGTTCTCTCATTTTTGCAATTAAGAAAACTGAGACCCAGAATTGTTAAATGTATTCGCTTATTCAGTAGACATTTATTAAGTCCCTACTATGTACCAAACATTGACAGGGCTAAGCACCCAGGGCCACACAGCTAATTAGTGTCATAGCTGGCATGATATCCCAGATCTCCAGGAGTCCATGAGTCTATGACTTTTCACTGAACTCTGTTGCCACTTGTAATTTAGCTCATTTTTCTCTGATGTCCTGATAAATTAGCAGCATCAAGTGTAACACATTAAGATAAATGAATAACACAGTGATTTAAAGAACCCCTCATTATGGAGCTGAGATGACCATAAAGGACAGGAAGATCAGTTTTGCACCACTAGGACCCAGGAGCTTTTGAAAGATCAGAGGAGAAAAATGAATAAAGAGTTGGTGCCAGGAGCTAATTAATCATAAAGAAGACTTCTTCTAGCACTTTAAGAACCATGTACACCTGGTGTATCTCAGTTTATGTTACAAATGTGTTGAAAATTTTTAGATAAGTAGGATTTTTAAAAATTAAATCCTGTTTTCCCATTAGCTCCCCTTTGAATTTCAAGAATTTTTTAAATCTTGATTTCTGATTGATTTTCATCTTTAAATGTCTTTGAACAAGTTAGCTGTAAATTTCTCTAATCCTTAACCTGTCTGTCAAGTAGTGTAAATAATCACCTTAATATAGTACTGTGAGTGAGGAAAAAAGGGGAAAGAATCTGGGCTGCTATTTAAGTGATTAACTGAAGGAAGAATATTTTTTGTAATGAGAATAATCATGCTCTAATGCATCTGTTTTGTAAGTATGGAATTTTACATATGAGGTTTCGTTGAAGTAGAAATACATAGCTATGTACTTAAATTTTATAGAGGTTTCTTGGGGGAAAGGATAATAGAGGATCAAATTAGATATATGGTACTTACTTGAATCCATTCTTTTTGTTGTTGTTGTTTATTTTTTTTTGAATTTTACAATTTTTTTCACCTAATTTCGATTCCTTCCCTCCACCCCCCACAGAAGGCAGTCTGATAGTTCTTTACATTTTTTTTCCATGCTATACAATGTTCAAAATTGAATATGTTGGAAGAAAAATCATATCCTTAAGAAAAAAATAAAATATAAGAGATAGTAAAATTATATAAGAGAACTTTTTTTAAAAAATTAAAGGTAATAATCTTTGGTCTTTGTTTAAACTCCACAATTCTTTCTCTGGATACAGATGGTATTCTCCATTGCAGATACCCTAAAATTGTCCCTGATTGTGGCACTAATGAAATGAGCAAGTACATTAAGATTGATCATCACCCCCATGTTGCTGTTAGGGTGTACAATGTTCACAATGTTGTTCTGCTCATCTCATGCAGCATCAGTTCATGCAAATTCTTCCAGGCTTCTCTGAGTTCCCATCCCTCCTGGGTTCTAACTGAACAATAGTGTTCCATAATGTACATTACCACAATTTGTTCGGCCATTCTCCAATTTATGGATATTCATTCAGTTTCCATTGAATTCATTCTTAATTCAGTGTTAGGTTAAAGGGGAGATCTGGAAGAAGGCAAATTCTGAGTTGAGGTTTAAGGAATGATAGGAATATAATTGGAAAACTGAATAAAAGAGATTGTACAAGATACAGTACACCATGCACAAAGTTTAAAAAGCAGGAAATAAATGGGGAAAAAAAGGTTTTTCAGTTAACAATGATCAAAGATGCCAGTCCAAATGATAAAAGAGTAATAGTAATAATAATAATAATAATAATAGCTCAAATATATAAAGTACATTGTGGTTTCAAATACTTTACAATGTATTCTTCCACTTCATCTTTATAACAACCTTGTGAACTAGCTAAAAATAACAACATCATGACTTGCTCATGTCATCAGTACAACCATCAAGGATAATTTGGGAGTATCTGCAATGGAGAATACCATCTGTATCCAGAGAAAGAATTGTGGAGTTTAAACAAAGACCAAAGACCATTACCTCTAATTAAAAAAAAAATCTTATTATGTAATTTTGCTATCTTTTGTACTTTATTTTTTCCTTAAGGATATGATTTTTCTCTCAATACATTCAATTTGGATCAATGTATAGCATGGAAACAATGTAAAGACTTTCAGACTTTCGTCTGTGGGGAAGGAGGGAAGCAAGATTGGGGGGGAAATTGTAAAATCAAAAAAACCCAACATCATTATCCAACATTTCCATGGTGTTTTAAGATTTTTAGAGTGATTTATACATATCATCTCATATAATCCTCATGACATCCTTGCGAGGAATTACTATCCCCATTTTATAGATGAAAGTAGTTCCTTCTATAAAGCTGTAAGAATCAATTGATATTCTCAATTGTGTGTGTGTGTAGATATATATATTATATATTATATATGTATATATAACTCACTTCATATATCTAGAACTAGAAGGGATCAAGAAGTTTATCTGGTATACCCCTTTCCCCCTCATTTTACAGTTGAGGAAATTGAGAACCAAGAAAATAAAGTGACTTATCCAAGGTCTCACAAGATTTTAATTTAGGTCTTTAGACTCTAGTAAGTGTTCTTTCTTACTTGCTTATTTGAAAGACTATATAAATGTTATTATTAAAACTTTTAAATGTTAATAAATGAAACTATCAGTTGCTGTGCTCTAAAAAATATAGAATTCTTTTTTTATCCATTATGAGAAGCAAGCAAAAACTTGAGAATGGGAAAAAACCATCAGTAATTTACTAAAAAAAGAGAAAATTGTTTTTCTCTCTGAACTTAATAGCTATACAGAGCTATAAAAACATTCATTTTCTGAAAAGAGGGGAAAAACCCAACCTTATTGGTACCTCTTGTACCAGGGAACTTCAGTGATAACTAAAAGTTTCTATCAATTGAGGAAAGTTTATCTACCCTCTCTCATTTTAGTTTAATTCAGGATATGGTTTGAACAATTCCAGTGGAAATTATAGAAAATAAAGAGATCTGAAAAAGAATAAACTTCTTTTAAGAAAAACAGGGCGGCTAGGTGGTGCAGTGGATAGAGTACCGGCCCTGGAGTCAGGAGGACCTGAGTTCAAATGTGACCTCAGTCACTTAATAATTACCTAGCTGTGTGACCTTGGGCAAGTCATTTAATCCCATTGCCTTGCAAAATCAAAAAAAAAAAAAAAGAATGAACTTGATCAGATCCCAGTAGACGAAACACTTAGAAAGTTTTGTATTTATCACCTTAGATGGTGGTCTTTATTAGAGTGCCTCAAGAATCTGTCCTTTACATTATTGTCATAGATAAAAAAGGGTGTGTTCATCAGAGTTGCAAATAATTTATAATTTACAGAGTATAGCTAACATGTTGGATTCTAAAGTTAGGGATATATTTGTGTTTTAAAAAATCTCATAAATACAGAATAAGAAGGCATGAATAAAAAAAGTAGATTTCCATTTGATTTAAGGAAAACTTTACCACCAATCAGAGATATCCACAAATGGAATGGACTGCCTCAGGGATATTAAGTTCCTCTGTACTAGGAATTCTTCAAGTCTCTGTGACTATTTCCCAGGGATGTTATTCAGAGAATGTTTATTAAAGTATGGGGGGGGTGAAATTGGTATCCTCTGAAATCATTCAGTAAATAAGTATTTACCATAGTGTACCAGGTACTATGCTAAATGATGGGGATACAAAGACAGACAAAAGACAGTTCCTTCTTCCAAGGAGCTCAAACAAGAATAAAAAGGACAAATTGAAGATAATCAGCAAAGAGAAGGCCCTACAGTTAAGGAGACTGGGAAAATCCCTTCCATCTTTGAGATTCTATGACAATACCCTCCTAATATCAAGTCCCAAAGTGTTAGAATCCAAGGGACATGTTTTTTACTTAACACTTTCTTATCATTTAACATTACTGCCTTAAAGTCTTGGCTCTAAGAGTTTTGAAGCTATATAAATTGCCTGACAACAAAATTCTTTCAGGTTTTTTTAATCATCTTACGTTACTTTCATCTGATTGTAAGTAAAAATGCACTTAGATTTTCAAAACCAGTTGATTTTTTCTGGACCATTTGTTAAACAAATTTCTCTAATTCATATGCACAGATCACAGTAAATAATTTCAAAAATAATTTTCACATTACATAGTTTTTAGAAATTATTTGTTGGAATAAATATGGCATGGTAGATGGAGAATTAGTAAGACCTAAGTTCTGATCCCCACTCCCCTCTCCCACCCCACCCCCACCCCGGTTATCTATAGGCTGTGTGACTTTGGGCTGTTAGTGATATTAGGGATGAAAAGAAAAAAATTAACTGTCCCAAGGAACTTATTTTCCACCACGGGACAATATGAATACATTTAAGTAAATACAAAATATGTGCAAAAATTTGGAGGGTACAACTATTACTTGTGGGAGAGGATTAGGAAAGACTTTTTGTAAGAGGTAGCTCTTGAGCTGAGTTTTGAGAGTTCTGAGGGATCAAGATAGAAGGGAGATTTTGTGTCTAAGAAATAACAAGAAGTTTGTAATAGAGATAGAGTTGAAGGGGAATAATGGGAAATCTAGCAGAAAAACTAGGTTGGAACCAGATTATAAAGAACTTTTATTAATTTGTTAATTTGTGCTTAATCCTCTAGACAATAGGAGGCCATTGAACCTTCTTGAGCAGGGGAGTGACATGTACAGATAGCTTTAGGAATATCAGTTTTGAAGCTATGTAGAGAATTAATTGGAGAGAGATATTGGAGGTAAATAACCCAATTAGGTGTTTGTGGCAGTAGTCTAGATGAGAGATGGAGAGCCTAAACTAAGTTGACGACTGTGAGTGGAGAGAAGAGGACAGAGATGAGAGGTATCATGGAAGTAAGATTAACATGATTTAGCAACCCATTAGATGTGGGATGAGAGAGTTTGAAGAGGTTGACTCTAAACATGAATTTGGGTGCCCGGCAGGATATGGAACCCTCCAAAGAAATTGGGAAGTTAGGAAGGACTTGATTTCTAAGGAAAAGCTAATGAGTTCTATTTGTGACAAATTGAATTTGAGATGCTTATGGGACATCTGGTTTAAATGTCCCAATAGGCAATTTAGGAGAGGACTTTAAATATGCCTATTTGGGAATCATATGTAGATTGGACCTATGAGTACTGATGAGTCCATTGAGACGATGCAAAAAGAGAGAAGCCAGTCTAGGAAAGAGCCTTGGGATGCACCCATAATTGGGAAGTGTGATGTATGAGACAGCAAAGGAGACTGACAAGGAGAAAATAGGAAGTCATCAAGTAGGAGAGAGTTGAGAAAGGGTATTATCACCAAAACCTAGAAAGGAGAGGGTGGTAGACAGTTTCAAATGCTGCAAAGAGATCAAGAAAGATAAAGACTTAGATTTTGTAAAGGTGAATAGAGATACAGAACTTGAGGGAGGATAGTGGGATCAAATTAAGATATTTTTTAAAAATAGGGAGACTAAGGCATGTGTAGTCTGGGGAAGAGTTTGAAGATGGGGGAGGGAGTGATTTCAGGGCCTGGAGAAGATAAGATGGGGGTTACCAAAAAAATACTGAGACTGGAGTAAATAATGAAGAGTAAAAGGAAAGATAGATAGCTAACTTATTTAGCACTTAATGTAGGCACTGTGCCTGAGTACCATTATAATTATCTCATTTAATCCTCTCAATAACCCTAAGAGTTAGGTGCTACTTGCCCAAGGTCATAAAATTTATTTAAGTGTCTGAATCTGGATTTGAACTTAGAATTTACTGACTTCCAAGCTCAGTGCTCTAGCCAGTGTGTCACCCAGATGTCCCAAAGATGTCAAGGGGTTGTGTGATATATAGAAGTGGAGAAGCTCAGTGTGAATGAATGCTTTTTTCCCCTAATTATAAACTATGTAATTGTAAACTAATATGTAAACTATGAGGGGACAGAATGATATAGGAAGCCAGAGAAGATAAAGTTTATACAGCCCTCAGTGGGGAGTGTGAAATAGAATCAGTTATGGGAGAGCTTAAAAATTGGATTGCCTTGCAAGAATGAGGGCCCAGTTGAAATTACATAATGTAGATTTGGAATGACTCCTTCCCACAAACTTGACTGATTTCCAGAGTCTTGGTGTTTTTATTGGTAAAAGTGAAGGTTTTAGAGAGGATGGTCTCTTAAGGTCCCTTCTAGCTCCCAGTCTGTGAACCTAAACTGATAATCATCATTCTGCATTAATAAGACTTTCTTTCTCAGAAGTTTCCTATACTAATAAAAATAACAAGTCTAGTAGAAAAATATTAGGTATCACATACATACCAATAACTGCAAAATGTTTGTTTAAATGAATAATTTAAACATTTTGCAGTTATTGGTGTGTATGTGTATGTGTGTGTGTTTGTGTATTTTTAAAGGCTTCATACATCAGGATGAAATTTAAAGGGAACAAACCAAAATAGTGATTAAAAAATAGGTTACAACCTGTTTGTGGTGGCAAAAAAATTGGAAATTGAGTGAATGTCCATCAATTAGGGAATGGCTGAACAAACTGTGGTATATACATACATATATATATATATATATATATATATTATGGAATACTATTGTTCTATTAGAAACCAGTAGGGATGGGAATTCAGAGAAGCCTGGAAGGATTTGCATGAATTGATGCTGAACAAAATGAGCAGAATCAGAAGAACATTATGCGCCCTAAAAGCATCATGGGGGCGATGATCAATCTTAATGGACTTGCTCATTTCATCAGTGCAACAATCAGGGACAATTTTATGGTATCTGCTATGGAAAATACTATCTGTATCCAAAGAAAGAAGTGTGAAGTTTAAACAGAGACCAAAGACTATTTACCTTTAATTTTTAAAAAAAAAGGTATCTTATTATATAATTTTGCTATCTCTTATATTTTATTTTTTCCTTAAGGATATGATTTCTTCCTCAAAACATTCAATTTTGATCAATGTAAAGCATGGAAACAATGTAAAGACCATCCAACTGCCTTCTGTGAGGGATGGGGGGGGAGGCAAGATTGGGGGAAAAATTGTAAGATTCAATAAACAATTTTTAAAAAGTAGGTTACCTATCTCTTTCCAATATGCCTACGATTCCTTCTGTTGGTCATTTTTTGGGTGAATAATTCACTGTTTCCAAAAAACTCAGTTAACATGTAGTACCTGGGTTCAAATCCGGTCTCAGACACTTAAAAATTACCTAGCTGTGTGGCCTTGGGCAAGCCACTTAACCCCATTTGCCTTGCAAAAACCTTAAAAAAAAACAAAAACAAAAACAAAAAAAATGTGAATGTAAACTTAATACCTTGAAGTTAAAATACTTTAAGCTTTGAACATTTATCATTAACTGATATTAGTTCTCTGATTAGCTGGGAATAGATGCTTTTTTACTTCTGGACTGGAAAGAAATGGGTCAATATTAGAAGAGGAGAGATGAATCTGGGATAGAGTTCTTGGAGGCTTTTGATGGAGGAGGGGGAAAAAGAAGGGCTCCCAAAAGGGAAATGGAGGTCTGCTAAAGACAAATTTAGCAATTTTGCCAAACCCTAACTCTTACAGCACTAAATGAAGCACAGTTAAAAATACACACTTGATGGGAAACAGTCTAGAGATAGTGTTATAGAACACATACTATTAAAATGAATTTTACACCATCATATTCAACTGAGTTGTATAATAATGATTTTCATGGAACATCATTTACCTCTCTGACATGCCTGCTACTTGAGCAAAATAATACCTTTGTGGATGAGAACTAAACACAGAGGCATTCTTTCTTCAGGAGTCTAAACAGAGAGAACAAGCCTGGAAAATAGCATGTTAAATTCATATTGTTGGCAAGACTACAGTTTAGTTTGATCCAGTATATTTCTGATACATTTCACCAAATGCCTTTTTTTTTCAGAAAAGGGGGAGACTGGTAGTCTGATTAAAGTGGCTTTAGAAATGGCAGTTGGAGAATTTGAATTCTAAAATAAAACCATACATAAATTGGCCAAATATTTTTCAACAATGAAGTAACCAGTAGCAAGAAGTAAAAGCTTTATTGTATGCTTTCCATAAGTGCCTCAGCTGGTTGGGCTGATCATTACCATGCTGCCACTTTCCATATCCTTGCTGCTGCTACCCCCATGTCTTTTGTTGTTGTTCTATTGGCCAAACATATGTAGCAGTACCATGGGGCACAGAACATACCCCCAGGTTACTAAATGCTGCCAGATGTGGTTAGGATGGACTGATTTAAATGACTATGATTTAAATAGTTAACTTTACCTGTTTTCTTTTGAGTTTTGAGTTTCTTTCCTATAGTAAAATGCATATTTAAAATGATTCCAGTCATGTCCTGTGTCCTGTCCTACCTCCTTGTGATAGGTGGAAGAAGGGCAGAAGGGAAAGTAGATGGATATTTGGTTCATTGATCTCTAGTGGTTTTGACTTTTTCCTTTTTGGCAAATAATTGTTAGATGCAATTGATTTACTGAGAAGTGTTTTGATTGTTTAAACTTAGGTAAATCTCACAGCTATGAATTTTTAACCAGAATTATGATTTTTCTCTGAGCCTATTATTTATTTTAATGCTTTCTCTTTGGGCCTAGAGAAGTCAGTAGTTTGCCACTTCAGGAAGTTAGTCTTGCCATAAAAGAACTTTTTTTTATTTGCATTTTATCATGTATGAAACACTTGGATGCATCCATATCTAAGAAATAAACACAGATACCTGTTCACTTGGTTTTTTCATAACAAAATAATTGAAGGAATCCATTTAATGTTTTGTTATTTTAAAGGCAGATTATTTTCATTTGAATCAGTTGATAGTGTAGTAATTATTTTTCATTGTCCTACTTGTTTGTTTTTGTTTTTTAAGAAGTAGGAATAAAAATTGGAGCTGTGATTTCATTGGTATAGAGAGCTTCCAGATGGGGAAGGTCAGCACCTTCTCTTTAACTTAAATCTTAGGGCAATTGTACTTAACCTGATACCCAGGGACTTAAATATATACATATACATATTTCAATTATTGGTTTACTTTGTGATCTTTTGTATTTTATGCATTTTAAAACATTGTTGTAAGAACAATGGGTTTCCCCAGATTATCACAGGGTCAATGACATAAAAAAGGTTAAGAATCCCTCTCTCTTAAAGAATTGCTGAGATGTTGTGACTTGTCCAGAGTCCACAGCCAGCATCTATCTGAGATAGGCCTGGAGCCCAATTTTTCCTGATTTGAAGGTTGATTATCTGTCTACTATGTCATGATGCTTTTCGAGAAGTTAAAATAAAACTTGAAAAAATTTTCCCTGCCTTCAGATTATCAGTACATATTTTAAGTTATTAGCATTAAAATAGAAATAAACTTGAATAGTGTGGGTATGTTTATGTGTATGTGAATTTGGCCAAACTTCAGTGCTCTTATCTGTAAAAAAAGAAAAAAGATTGAACTTTCTTTTCCAACTCCAGATCCTGTAATCCTAATGTTTTATTTAGAAATGTGTTGATCTGGCAGTAGAGACAAAAGTAGCAGCCTTATAGTTGTTAGTTTTAATCCTCAAGATTATTAGCTACTTGTGAGGAAAAAGGGAATAAATTGCCTTTTGTTTTCTTTGATCTTAAATGAATTCTAATGATGAATAGGCTGTTATCTAGTTATCAAATTACTTTTTCCTGTGTATCAAATGATAGAGTCTTGGAAAAGTATCTGAGGAGACAGTTTGCTCTCTGTTTGCTAGGAGACCCTTCCTAGCAAGGGTTGAGATAGTAGATAACCCTAGCTGCCTAGAGACAACTCTGCAACTAACTGTGTGACCTTGAGCAAGTCACTTATTTATTCCCTTAAGAGACTGAGAAGAGAAGACAAGTACAAACAAATGACCTTTGAGGCCTTAATCTTAACTTTTGCTCCCCCAAAGAAGGCAAACCATAGGGAAATAACCTGTTTCCAGCTCCCTGCTTTTCAGTGACTGACCATAAATCTAGAAATAGAAAATTTCACAGGATTGTATATCAAGAGCTGAAAAGGACCTCAGAGTCCAACTTCCTCATATGTAAGATAGGAAACTGAGGAAGTTTGAGTCATTTGTTCTGGGTGACACAGATGCTAAGTGTAAAATGAGATTTAAATCCTCATCTTTTAAGGCCAAAATTTCCATTGCTCTGTACTATCTTACATATATATATATATATATATTTTCCAGGGTGCTATTAAGTTTCATCTGTAGAAATTCAGATCTGGAAGGAACCTCAAAGAGGATTGAGCTTGGGATCACTACAGGAAGGGAAATAATCTCAGAAAGGATTTAGAGTTGGGGGTTTGGGGGGGGATGGGGAAGAGGAGTGGGTACTCTTAGATAGCCCTGGATCCAACTTTTTCTGCCACCCTAGACATTCTTAGTCATAGGCTTTTCTTAGACGCCACTCTTCCAAGGGAGAGAGAGCTTTGAGCAGCCTCTGAAGACAATTGAATAATAGAATCGCCTTATTGGCAGGTTATATTGAAGACCACTCCTGCTCTGCTTTACATACTGACCAGGATCAGATTTGTGCATCAGTACTGGCAAAGTTCCCAGCTGCTGACTTGAACACTGGGGACATTAAATTTCTTACATGCTACTCTCTATATAGTGTTGTGCTAGTAATCATTTAACAACTTTTGGGATGGAGTGGGAGGCATGCAGAACACATTTTAAATTTAATCTACACACTTAATATTTTCTCTATTGCTTTCTAAGTCTAGACAATTAAGAAAACCATAAATCAAACCCTGGTTTGTGTAGGTTTGCCGATTTCTGAAATGTAACTGCTCACCCTGAAAAATTAATAGTTGCACAATCATTTCAAACTGACTCTAGCACCTCCCAGCTCCCCATCTCTATATTGTACTAAGAGTCTATATCTCTGCTAAAAAGAATTAGGCTCTTAACTGGGTTAGGAGTTTGCTAGCTTCTAAGGATCCAAGGGGATAGGAATCAGGATAAAATCCTTTGACCCTCTTCATTCCTCTTCCCTCCTACCAGCCTCCTCCTCTCCCATTTTCCTCAGTAATACCAGACTCTTTGATCCTCAACCAATATGGAGAGGGAGGACAGGATTAGGGCAGGTGATTGGAAGGATGAATGTATTCCCAGAATCTTCATATTCCCTTCTGCTTGTGTAATGTTGAGTGAATTTTCCTGCAGAAACAATATTATGTGATATTCATTTTTCAGACTTTGCCATTAAGCTTTAATCTATTTAAAAATCCCATATGTTTTGCAATATCATAGTTTTCACCCTTTCTATTGTAAATATACATCTAACCACTATATATAACATTGTTTTTATGAGAAAATATGTTCAAAGTTCCAGACTATTGACTTATAAACACATTTGTGGAGGGCCAGCTTTTGTAAATTGATGATTTTTTTTGCAAGGCAAATGGGGTTAAGTGGCTTGCCCAAGGCCACGCAGCTAGGTAATTATTAAGTGTCTGAGACTGGATTTGAACCCAGGTACTACTCCTGACTCCAGGGCTGGTGCTTTATCCACTGTGCCACCTAGTTGCCCCTAAATCGATGATTTTCTGCATAAATTAATTATTCATCACTTAAATGTTCTCCTCCAAAAATACTGTCCAACATATTTGGTGGGAAAGGGGGAAAATTAATAATAATTTGGGAAATTTTGTGTGCATAGAAGAGGTAGAGAGTTCTGGAGGATATGGATTTATATCCTACCTCTAACCCTTGTATGACACTAGACAAGTGAGTTCCCCTACTTCAGCCTTATTTTTCTCCTCTCTGATAGGAAGGAGTTGGATTAGATAATGGGTTTTTTAGTTTTTTGTTTTTTTTTTGCCAAGGCAAATGGGGTTAAGTAGCTTGCCCAAGGCCACACAGCTAGGTAATTATTAAGTGTCTGAGGCCAGATTTGAACCCAGGTACTCCTGACTCCAAGGCTAGTACTTTATCCACTACGCCACCTAGCCGCCCCGTGAACTTGTTTTTAAAAAAAAATAATATTTTGATAATTACATTTCATTATAGGGGCAGCAAGATGATATAGTAGATAGAGCACCCAACCTTGAGTCAAGAAGACCTGAATTCAAATCCAACCTCAGACACTTACTAGTTGTGTGACCCTGAGTAATTCACTTAACCCTATTTGTCTCAGTTCCACATTTGTAAAATGAACTGGAGAAGGAAATGACAAAACACTCCAGTATCTTTGCCAAATAACCCAAATGGGGTCACAAAGAGTCAGATTGAAAAGGAATATCCAAAAAGTATGAGAGAGATCCATGAAACAAAAGGTTAAGGATGCTTGAAATTGATAGATTCAGAGGTTCTCTATAACTCTAGCCCTCTTATCCTATGACTTAAAACTGATGACCAAATTTGAATTTTACAAAAGTTGCTATTGATACCAAAAATGTAATGTCTTTAGTTTGGGTCTTAGTTTAACATTTTATATAAAAGTTCAAACATATACTCAAGAACAGCTGTTACTTTAACTTGTTTGGGCATTAGGAATGATAATTATAATCTACTTTAGGCTATGGGTCAGAATAATTTCAAAAGGAAATATTCATTCCCAGTTTTAAAAACAGAGCTCATAAATTCCAGTGACTAGGTTGCCACTTGTGACAGAAGTTTCAGGGAGAAGGAGAAACTGAGGCTGGAAGGATTTTTATGTGTTCCCTAACTAATTACCATCAAACCTAGAGAGTGCTGACCCCTGATTACATGGTTGGGACTGCAGCACCAAGGTGATCTTTACCATTATCAAGGCATAACCATTGAGGTGATGAAAACAGGTATGGAATGTATTTGATTATGGCAAAGCCCTAAAGCATACATATTACCACCCAGTTCCCATCAACAAATCACACACTTGTTTTTCATGATATATCACTTTTCCTTTTCCTTATCATCAAGAAAATGCCTTCTGAGGCAGATCTTAGCACCATTCTTCAGAAGTCTACTTGCCAGCTAATATTTTTTTTAAGAATACAGAAGAGGAAATAGAATTTGCTTACTGTATATTCTATCTCTAGCCATTCTGAAGTCTAAAACTGTCTTGATGGTGCATGGTGTACTAGAAAATCCTCAAGGTGACCAAGCCTGAAACGCTTTAAGATCAAAGCCAACACCTCCAATCATACTGCACTTGGAAATAATTAGGTACATATGATCTGTAGAGCACTGGTGTGCTTTAAGCTGTTTGAGCTGCTGTAGTCTGTATTGGCTGAAACTTTGGGCCACATTATCACTCGAAAGAAGAGTATACTGCAGTCATGTGGAGGTTACAAATGCATGAATAATCACAAGGAGAAATCTGTCTTCAAGAAGAGGCTATGATCTCCACTCTGTTGAGCTGAGATGAGAAGTTTCCAGCTTCCTCTAGTTGTTCCTTGCTCACAAACAGGAAGCAACTGCAGGTTAGGGCTTAGCTAGCATTTGAAATTTTTGTTGTTTCACAGGATGAAAATCCATACAAGATAGCACAGGTTTAAAATGAAGTCTTCCCCTTCTAATCTGGAATACTTTAACAAAGACGTTTTCTTTGTATCAGCTATAAATCACCAGCCTCACTTCCTCCTCCAGAGTCATCTCTATCTAGTGGCCAGATATGAATCAGGACTGGAGATGGCCTGATTGAGAGGCAACCAGGGTTAAGTGACTTGCCCAAAGTTACATAACTAGTTAAGAGTCTAGTATCTGAGGTTGGATTTGAACTCAGGTTCTCCTGACTCCAAGGTCAATGCTCTATCCACTGTACTGCCTAGCTTTCTTTATTTAAGGTTGATAAATATTATCTCATTTTATCCTTACAACAACTCTGGGATAGAGTGCTGTTATTATCTCCATTTTACAGATGTTTAAACTGAAGCAGACAAAGCTTAATTGACTTGTTCAGTCACAGAGTAGCTGAGTATCTAAGGCAGTATTTGAACTCTTGTCTTTCTTATTCCAGGTTCTACACCCTAGCTATATCCCCTGTCTCCCAGCATCCTTCCAATTATTCAGCCTTACAACCTCAGTGTCATTTTCAATTTCTGACTGTCTCTTATCTAATTGGTTGCCAAGTTTTGTCATGTCTACCTTTGTAACATCTCTTGTATAAGCTCCCTTCTTTCTTCTGATACTACCATCACCCCAGTGCAGACCCTTATTGCCTCACACCTGGACTTTTGCAGCAGCTTTCTGGTTGACTTCTCTCCAGCTTCTCTGGTTGACTTCTCTTCAGCTGTCAATTAATCTTACTAAAGAGTAGATCTGATCATAGTTTTTCCACCCTTACCCCCCACCCCATTCAACAAACTTCAGTGGCTCCCTAATACCTACAGGATCAAGATCAATATAAAATCCTATTTGGCTTTTAAAATCCTTTGTTACCTTCCTACTTTTCTAGTCTTCTAGAAACCCCCATTTTTCCATGTGTTTTGAAACCTAATGACACTGACGTCATTAGTATCTTCCATCTGATAACATCCCCAATTTATCCTGTATATATCTTGTTTGTATGGCTTTTTTTTTGCAGATCATTTCTCCCAGTAATAGACTGTGAGTTCCTTGAGAACAGAAACTGGTTTTTGTCTTTCTTTGTATCGTCAGTGCCTGAAAGTGGTACACGCTTAATAAAATGGTTGTTGACTTGACTTGATTTGACTTCAGTTTAAAGAAACCTTGGACTTTTATTTTTGCTTCTTGCAAATGTGCCCTTAGGGTGCGGACACTATGTTGCTCTCTCCCCAAACCCAGTTATTCACAGAGTTGGGATACAGTAGTTGACCAGGTGGAAGGAAGTGTCTGGGTTATCATAACTGTCACCAACAACTGCTTCTAGGTCAATGGAAACCAAGAGATAGTTCCTGCTCTGGTATATAAAGTAGTTTTAATATAGGAGAAATTTTAGAGAGCTTTTTAGATTTTTTCCAAGGTATGGCTACTCATTCCATGGGATCTAGCAGAAATATAACCAATTGTAAGAATGACCTTTGAGGAAGATAAACAAAATGAAAAAGCTTAATGTTGTTGATACGTGCACTGGCAAGCATCTCCTTCATCACAGCCTTGGAACTCTTAAGAAGCTTACATTTGGGAACAAAGAGCTGCTAGTGGGATGGTCATGTTTCTACTTGTCTAAAGAGTCTAATTTATGTGTAACATACCATTGAGAGGAGAATGGGTATTTCCTTCTAAAACTGCCTTTGATAACTTGACTAGCCATGTTGACTTCCCCCAGCAATGAACTCAATTATCCTTCCAGAGTTGTCCCCGTGTTGTCCACTGCTAGAAAGAAAGAAAATTCTAGGGTTGTTCTTCATCTGAGTTTGAAAATATTCTCAAGGGAAAAAAAGAAAATATTTTTACATTTTTATATTTCTTGCTTTCCATATTCTAAAGTATATGCTTCGTTTCATTTGGGACTAGCTTGAGATGATTTGAAACCATGTTATTTTGTTATTTCATCGCACCCTTTTTTCTACCTTTTTTTTCTTCATATACCCCTAACTCCCAATATAGTAAAGAGTCCTTGTTTGGTGATGACTGTGTTTTTGACCTAGTTGGAGTTAAGGCTGTCACGGTGTCAAAACAGGAGTCCACTTCCAAAGAATATTTTTGTCATCCTTGGATTTTTATAGTCACATCATTTATACATGTGGTATGACTGGTCCAAGCCTCCTTTTTTCATCCTTTCTAGGAACTGAGTTTTCCCAATTTTTTTCCTTTCTCCTTGAAGAGGAAACAGTTCATTGTTTTCAGACATTCCCACTTCATGTTAGTTTTCTTTGCAATTTGTTACCTCTGAGACCTGGCCCTGTGGGGCCCATGTAGTATTTGGAAAGAGGGCCAGTGGCCTTGAAATATTTTTTCTCACTAAATAACAAAATACTTTTTTGATATCTATTACTCTGTTTTCTCAAGAAGTTCTCAAGAAGTACATGCATAGGTAACTGACCAAAGGTGAGTGTCACTGGCATTAACAGGTTTTCTAGTTTTAATGTTCATGGTCTATTTTTTTTTTCATTCTAGCTGTCTGAATGATTAATGTGACTAGGAAAATACTGTTGACCCATTTAAATCATGTCAAACAACATCCCTTGCTCATCTACATAATGAAATACACACTGAACATTAAATCTTAAGTGTGGGAGCCAGTGAACTACAAAATAATGTTTTACTCATTTAGATTAGGAAGCAAAATATAGGACATTAGTACTAATCATAGTATTAAATATTAAACCATGCAAATTGTAATTGTCACTGAGAAAGAACTTTAACAGGAAAGACTAATAGCATTTCAACTATAGTAGTTAATTAAGGGAGATTGGGGGGGGCATGTGCAACAGTATGAGGTTTAAGAAAAGTCTGTGTGTGTCAGATGCATTTTTAATATTCTGATATCATGGGATTCATTTCATATAGTTGAGGTCTTTCACTTGTTAATCAGCAGGTTAGCAGGCTTAAAAACATCTGTCTCAAAAATAGTTATATATTTTTTCATTATTTTAGCAAAATATCTTCTGAATTTTTAGTTGAAATGAAGTCATTTTGTCATCCATCAGACAACAAATAAGATAACCCTTTAAAAGAAAGATTTTAATGTTATGTGGACATTATTTCCAGTGTGTTTAAATAAATACAAAATTCAAAGATACTGAATTTAGGCTATTAGGTTTCCATGGTTACGTACCTTTCTGAGTTATTTTGTGTATTGTGTAAATAGGTCTATGAGTCACCTATAATTATTTGTTTTTTTGTTTGTTATGTTGGTAATTCTGTGTTTGGTTGAATTTAATACAGTTCACACCACATGCTTTGGTTTATGTATATTTTAGTGTGTGTGATTGACAGTGATTGAGCATTTCTCATGGAGTGCTTGTTTTTTTTTTGTCATAAATGATGTATGTTGGTAGTGCTAGAAATGTAAACAAGTTCTTCCTCTATCACTGTTTAATAAACAGGGAATTTTATGCAAAGAAGAGACCCTTGTATATTTCAAGTAATAAAGATAAAATCTTATTTGATATTTCTATGAAACAATCACTTTATAAATATTTTTTTAACTATTTTCTTCAAAACTTGTTCTATAATACTGTCAATTACTCAGTCCATTTAATATTACATAGGACTGGGGCGGCTAGGTGGCTCAGTGGATAGAGCACCAGCCCTGGAGTCAGGAGTACCTGAGTTCAAATTTGGCCTCAGACACATAATAATTACTTAGCTGTGTGGCCTTGGGCAAGCCACTTAACCCCATTGCCTTGCAAAAAAAAAAAGTATTACATAGGACTTTTGGTAACCATACTGTTGAATAAATGATATTTAAAGATAGTATAAAAATATAAAGTTTTCTGATAAAACTACATAGCATGTTACTATAATAAACTTGGTGAATGACTTAGTTACACAGTAGAATCTTCGGGTAAATAGCTCCTCCTAATACCACCCTTTACCATTATTCATTCCCACACCCTTTACCATCACACATCCCCTGAAAACAGTTGGTACCTCAGCTTAGATATTTGGATGAATTCATAACTTTTACAAACTTGATGATAGGCCAGGTGGTAGAAGAGTTGATTTTCCTATATTTCGAAATATTGAGATTCATTTCCTTGTCTAAAAAGAAACTTGGGACAAGAACAGAGACTGAGTCTTTCATAATTCACCCAATTGGACATTACCTATGAACTTCCTGACTCTTTCAGAGCTTGAAGTTTCCAACTTTAGAAGGTTGGGTAGGATGATATAGCTGCTTATTCATTAACATGAAATACCTGTGGCACATTAATAATTTTTAAACCAGTTTTTCATGGCCAATCAATACACTTTGATTTTTGCTTACCATCAGCCAGCTAGTAATCAGGGAATAAAAAATTAATGGACTATTAGCCCAGGTAAAATGTAATTAGGTAAATGTGAAGAAAATCCCATAAGACATTCCCTCACAAAAATAATGGAGTTTTGATTTAGCCACTGTTTTGCATTTTGTTCCCCACTTTTAGTCTTCCTCTAATGGATATGTTCTATTATTATTATTATTATTAATATTTTATTATCATTATGTTTGTATTAGAAATATTGTTCAAAAGGTTATAAATAATATTGCACTATTAGGGAAATTATATTACAGCTGTCAATATAAAAATGTGAAGATGGATTTAAATATCCACCAGGTGTGACAGATATCCAATTCCATCAGCAAGAGATAGCATTTTTAAATTAAACTATGCTTTCAAATGTGAGCAGCAACTTGTTCAAATAAAAATAGAAATTATAGGTACTTGATAAAAAAAAGCATTTCTGGTTGAGGAAATGATTTTATAGTCATGGTATAACAACTGACTAAATACTCAACAAGTCTCCCTTTAAGTATGTTCTATTGCGGTACTCTTCAGTTATTGTATAAGTACCCAAAACTATGAGGATAAGTGGACCTTTGTTCCTACAATTAGCCAATTGTGTATCTGGTTGTATTACATATACAGTATTTTTATGGTGATAGAACTATTCCAACCTCAAAGAAAGCTACTCTTGGAAAATACTAAATTTTCTTTTTTATTACAGTCTGCTATGTATTGTCTTTTATTTTCATTGTGAAAATAACCCTTTGAAGTGTGCCCTTAGCTTCTATTGTTTTAGAGCTATGTATATTCAATCATAGAAACATGAAAGTACATTGCTTTCCTAAAGCCTTCGCCTTGTCATTTTGGGTTGTGATTACTGACTCTAGTGACCATCTTTTCTATTGCATGGTGATAAGGCAGAGAGAAAAATCCACACAATTATCAAAACCATCCAGTGCAGAATTTGTATTCAAATGTATTCTTTTTATTTTCTGTTCCTCACCTGAAGTTATGCAATCAATGAAAACATTGCATGTAAAGCATTTTGGTGTAGATTTTTAAAAGGCACTGATACTGCATTGTTCAGCCCAGACTGTAGCTTCTGAGCTATTTTACACCAATTGTTTGCAGAAATGACTTTAAATGGTACACACACATGGGGGGGGGGAACAACTTGCATAAAAGATACTGCAATATAGAATATCAACAGTGTTTTTGCAAAATAAAGCCCCCCAAATTCTCTGGGTTGTTTTCATACACTTTAATATAATAGAAATAAGGCATATTAACTCTGTATCCATAGTATATTGAGACTCTTTTGTCTCCTTTCTTAGGTTTCCTATGTATTATTATGATTTTAGTCCTAAATAACTCATATTTTGGATAGGATTATATATGTCAGAGAACATGTATGACCTATTATCCAAAAGAATTAAAGGCAAACAAGAATCTGCAAAGTAAGGGTAATTTATCTGTTTTTTAACTTGAGGTACTTTTCATATAAATTGTGTCTAAGATTCAAATCAGTGTGTGAATCTTATCAACTTGATGTTTCTGGTTCTGATTTCTGTGTTTTATTGCAAACTCCTTTATTTTCTTCATCTTCACCAAAAGTGTGTAAGGTAAAAGGAATGTTTCTCTTGTTAGACTTTGGAAAGTTGAAATTTGCCAGATGTCTTATGCTAACTAGGAGTCTGTATTCCCTGGGTACCACCAGTGTGAAACTCTTAATATTACTCAGCCTGAGCTTTTGGATTTTATTCATTTGATGTTTTTTTGTGCTTCTACTCTAATTAGCACTTGTCTTTTGTTTTGTATTTATGTGGTATTGCTGGATTCAGAAAGCCTACAAGAAGAATGGTTTTCTGGATGACATTTTTTTCCACTGGGCTTAACTAGAATAAAGTATTACATTTTAACTATGGTATTAATAAATCACTTCTTTATTTTCCCAGGAAGAATACAATATTTCTTTGTCCAAAAAGTTGGCCTGCACATATGCATTGTTAAAATGCAAAAGAATTCTACTTTTCTATAAACTTTAACCTATAGGCAATGAAATCTGCTTCTTGTACAGTATGATTATAAAGGCAAGCTTAGTGATTTTCCACTTTGATGTGGAAAAAGGAAGATTTCCATCTTGAGGAGAAATGTGTACACAAGTTAATGCTCTTTCCTTCCTTCCTTCTTTCCTCTTTCCTTCCTTCCTCCTTTCCTCTTTCCTTCCTTCCTCTTTCCTTTCTTCCTTCTTTCCTCTCTCCTTGCCTCCCTCATTTCATAGGTGATTTTTTGTTAGCTTTGGATTTCGGGTATGCATTCTTACTACACTGATTTTTTTATACCAAGTATCACTGTAGTAAATATTCCTGTTTCCCACTTTAGTTTACCAGAGGCTGAAGGATGGTTTATCTTATTGCAAAGGGTTGGAATAGTGATCAGAAAATTAGCAAACCAGCCTTTTTAAAGAAGCAAAATGAGAATTTCCCCTCAATTTTCTTTTTGTTTGTCATTGACATTATACTCCATCAATTGCTATTGATAAAAAAAGAAGAAAAAAGATGGCATGGAGCCAGCTTCCTGAAAGAGCAATGAAGAGGGTCATGTTTTGTCGTGACCTGGGCACTGTTACTTGAATGTTGTTATTATTAGGCAAGGCAGCCCTAAGGCTGTCACCCTTCCTCTCAATAGAAGAGGCTCTAAGTCTTTCTAGCTTTCCAACTTACCTTCTCTAGGATTGTGACCCTGGGGTTTTAGTTTATGACTGAATGATGAATTCTGAGAACTCTAGTATGCATTTGCTTCACCTTCATTTGAATAGGCACACTAAGCAGAGAAATAATAAATGGTTTCATAAGCAGTGGTGGTAGTGTGCCCAATTTTAATATGAGAGAAAAGGAGAAATTCAAACAAAATCTCATTGGCCTTTATTAGCTTATTCTAGTCTAGTGGAAACTGCCAACCACAGCATTAAATGACTGGTACAAATTGTAAGATTCATATTACATGTTGTTTCTATGTAAAAAAAAACATGTTTTTTGGCCATTTAAAAACACTCTGAATTTCATAGTTATCTTATGCTTTCAAAATATTATATGATGGTATTGAATATAAATAACTATAAAACCATTATTTTTTGCATGTTAGGATGTTTATTTTTGACAAATATATATTCCTATACCATATTTTGAGCATTTAAAATAATCTCCTCCCCCAACACCTGCATAGCAAATGGGATTATATTCTCATTAAAATTGTTGTTTAATAAACACTGTAGCCATATCATGTTGGCGGAGGGGAGTTTCCAAATGCTGCTAATTAGAGAAAAATGTTTTTTTACAGGCTTGTAAAACAGATTTAGTCTTCATTCTGTAATGGCATCTTGGCTTGTAATCCAGGAAACAGTCGTGTATGGTGTCCATATCCATGATTTCCTGAAATGGAGAAAAAGTGTGGAAAGCATCTGGAGAAAAGGAGACTCCCTTTACCAGCTTGTTTCCTGTAAGCTAAATTGGAAGACCTTGTCTGTGCAAATAGATTTCAAAATAGAGCCTGCCCTTTGACTGTCTCCATAATTACATGGCTCTCTCTGTATTTTATTTGGCTGCCAGAGCAGTTAACCCCTGGAAGTAAGGGGCTGATGATGGCGTGGGCCAGCATGGCTACACATGTCCATGTGAATAGAATATACTGTTTAGAGAAGCCTAGCTAAAACCTCATTACAATATTCTTTAACTTAAAAATTTTTACAAGTTAGATAATGTTGATTATAGTTGGTTAAAGGGCTGCTATATATAGATAATAAAGAGATATTGGTTGTTAAAAAAAAGTGGGGGGAGAAAGTTCCTTGTTGCTTTGATGTAATCAACATCTGTCAACAGAATGAATTTGCTTTTGTTTAGTTTCAAGGGCTCTTGTCTTTCTGCTTTGCCCAATCAGTTTCTGCTTCAGCCTGAGGCATTCCTCTATGTTGTTCTTTTATTCACCAAATGCACAGGTTTTCTCTTGTGAAATATGAGCTCTTCTGCTATACAGGTTACTTGTAGTTGGAAGAAACCTTTAATCTTTTACATCTATTCTTGAAATGTGCATCTTGAATAGTCATAAAAAAATCAATAAGAGAGGTGTATTAAGTATGCAGACTATTTAATTTTCTACTTACTACAATTTTTCTAAGATAGCAACACTGTCATGTGGATCTTCAATGTTTTAGGTTAAGAAATAGAAGACAGAGATACATTTTGTCATATTCCCTTTTGGTTTTGAAACAGTACTTTAAAAGCTTGCGTCCCTACTCTAGGTAATTGGTTGGAGTTTCTGAAGTGTTATCTTTCCTTAGTTCCTAAATTAGCCTCTTCAAAAGGTATTCCTGTAGCATATTACTTACTGAGACTGCCATAGGAAGGATTTATTATTATTATTATTATTATTATTATTATTATTATTTTATGTAGTTGGTTAAAAGTAGCTCAAAGTTTGCCATACTGGAATTAGATGCTTTTAAATAGGTAACCTATTTTTTTTTAATCTGATTTAAAGTTAAAATGTATTGGTAAAGCATGATGATTTAAAAATTTGGTATCCTAATTTGGTATTATTTAAATCTAGTGTAGAGTCTTCACTTTATCCAAATGAATTACCTCTATTGTAAAAATCAACTAGACATTAACATACTATAAATAATACTTTTGTAACTAGCCCCTCTTCTGCTGACAATTGCAGAAAAATCATATTAAAAGAAATGTTTTAATAATATGTCCTTTAAAATTATGTTATCTTTGTTGAGTTTGTCAGCTTCTGTGAATTAGTACCAGGCAGATTTTTATGAGTGGTAAGTTGTTTTCTGCTCTATCACAGTATACTTTTGAAATGCAGAATAACTGAGAATTAAAAACATGTGATAGTGTTTCCCTTGAAGAGTATTTAATGTAAATGAATGGTTTAACTTTAGTGATAAACCACACCTCACTAGAAGGGGGGGGGACTTCCTTCAATTTTATAGCTGTTCAAAAAGAAAATTCTAAAACATCCATTGGAAAGTTCATTGAACCTCTCCCTTAAAAAATACTTGTTGACCAAGAGAAAAATCACATTTACAAGACTAAAATCAACTTAATTAAGGGTCATTAATAGAGGTGCATATACAAAAACCCTCTGCTTAGTGGGTGAAATGGGAGTATTTCATTATGGAGTATAGCCTGTGTGAACAGATAACAATTAAAACAGACCTAGACTAAAAGGCTAATAAATATAGGGCACATTGTATGCAGCAAAATTAGTCACTTAACATGTACCCCAGCCTCTACCATACTTGAATTCTGTAATTCTACCTTTGGGGCTAAATCTGTTCAAGGAGGGGGAAAAAACTGAAGCCCTAGTAGATTATGTTTTTACTGTTTATGGGAACATTTAAAGTCATATCAAAGATTTACATTGTAAATACAAATTTAAAACAGGAAAAATATGCCACAAGATCCAGGATACATTCAGCAATTTTGAGAGATGCTCAGACTGCACAGTGTGATTCTCCATGGAGCGAAAGAAGCACTTGACTATAATTTCCAGTGTTCAGCACAAACTATGTGCTGATACAATTTTTGTAACACTGAAAATAATTCTTATTATTATACTTGATAGCAGTAAGTATTCTAGTATTCATAACAAATAACATATAGATTTGCTACCAAAAAAGCCTGTACAGAGTTTTTGTTAAATAATCAACACTATACATCCTCCCTGGGATGATCTGTTTGAGGACTAGTAGTGATGATCCACAGCATCTCCTTCTAGAGTGTCAGGCTCTCCTGATATTTCTGATGCCTTTCCATTAGAGTATGCATGGATATATCAGCTTGATAAAACTGTCTGTTTTATTACTAATTAGCAACACCATATAACTTGTATCTCCACACCCTATCCCCAGATACTTTAACAAAAAGATGAGCTGTGGACTGTAGTTGAACAATAGTGAATAGAACACTGGATCACAGTAAAGAAGGGGAAGTGTGGCCTAATGGGAACAGGCCAGGTTGTTCCTGTCTGTGATGATTGATGAGGTGGGTACATCAAATTAGTTGTGAATGCAGCAACTTAAGAGTTAGAGGGGTTGAAAAGAGGTATTAAAAATACTGTTTTGTCTGGGAACGGTGAGGGAGATAGGAAGGAGGAAAGAAATGTATATAAAATATAATAATATTTTTCTGGAAATTTCATATATATATATATTTCCTTTTGGGTAATCTCTTAAAGTAGGACATGGAATTTTTATTTTGTTTTCTTATGAGTTTGAGAAGAATTTTATTATGTTAGTTTGTATTTGGTAAAAACAGGGATTTTTCTTTATTTCTTTATGATGTTTACTACAACCTTTATCTTGGAATGGCATGTGGTTGGTGTAAGTACATTCTTCATTTCACCTGTGAAAGGACTACAGTTTTTTTCTTCCTGGTTTGTAATGAATAGTTAGTAGAATAACAACACAGTACGGTACCTTATTATCCTGTTATCTTGTGACAACATTTATAGTGTGTCTTTTATGGGATGGAGGTGAAGATTTCATTCCAAATAATGAAGTATCCTGTGAATGTAGAATAGTTGATAAGATAACTTGGCACATGTATAGCCACGATTGTTAACAGATTGAATGTTTCTGGATGTGTTTTAGAGTTTAGAATCAGATGTTTAGAATTCTAGTATACAGTCAACTCTGTTTGTATCTGAATTTAACCTTTCATCAATCTTTTCTGTGGCGAGTCAGATATAATGGCAGCATTCTGTTTATCATCATAGAGAATATCTAAAAGATATCTATACTCCTATTTAAATGAGAGAGAAATAGTGGAAAGAGCAACCTCAGACATCTTAATGTCTATATCTTTAAAATGAGAATAACAATACTTGTACTATGTAGTTTCCCCAGGTTGTTGCAAGACTCAGAAGAAATGATGGTCATAAAAAGTGCTTTAAAAAAACCTTAAATAAATGTGAGCTGTTATTGTTTTATTTAACTGTCCCAGAGAGGTTAAGTGATTTGCCTCAGGTCATACATACAGCTAGAGTATGGTCTGGGATTTGAGCCTAGACTTTCCAAATTTCAAGTCCTCCCCACCATCCCACTGGGTCTTATCTCAAAAGATAGGCAAGACCATTATAGTTGGTCTCTTGCCTAGATGTGATGTTTCAGTGTATAGTAAAAATCCCCCTTCTGTGACTCTGTATTAGAACTGAGTAAAACTGGTAGATGGCCACCTTATAAGATCTTGGCCACTTTGACTTAGGCTTCATCACTGTTCACAATTCTCTAGCCCTCAAGAGGTGTTAGTAAGATATTTTAGGATTCATTCAATCCACTTCCCTAATTTACAATTGAGAAAGTTGAGTCCTGGACAGTGTATATATATGTTAGAGGCAAAACTATAATCCAGATCCCCAGACCACTAGTCCAAAATTTCTTTTGTCACTATGGAAGCCCTGATAAATATTGGTCCTCTTGAAGGCTTTTGGAGATTGGAATGAGATTCTTAAGTGATTCTAATGGAAGGTGTTCTTTGAATTTTTGTTGTTATCCTTAGTGACTCAGTAGATAGAGCACTGCACTGACCTTGGAGTCAGGAGAACAGGAGTTCGAATCCTGCCTCAGACACTTGACTCTTACTAGCTGTGTGACTTTGGACAAGTCATTTGACACTGATTCACCACATCCAGGGCCATCTCTAGTTGTCTTGATTCATATCCTACCACTGGACCCAGATAGCTCTGGAGGAGAAAGTGAGGCTGGTGACTTAAGACAGTACCCCCTCACTCAAATCCAATTCATGTGCTTGTCTTGCTATCATCCCCCTGATGTTGTGATCTGCTTCTCTCCCACCAGAAAAAAAACCCTAACTGATCATAAAACAAAACAACTTATTCCCTGAAAAATACATTATGCATCTTCAATAATACATCCCACCTAGTTGACTCTGGGTTGAAGCACTTGCTTTAAAAAGGAAAAATGAATATGGAAAGTCAAAGGAGATAAGAGTACTAGCCTCAAATTCAGGAAGAATTCAACTGAGGTCCTAGATCTGACTTATATACCAAGCAACTCCCATAGACTAGGTGCATGAACAATTGCCAATCTCCATTGGAATTTCCACACTAGGATTTTCCTCTGTATAGCAATAAAATCATTGGCTTGGACCCCAAAATGAAAATTTTTAAAAATCATAAAATTAAGAAAATAGATATAAAATCAGATAACTCAAAAAATACTTCTATTAGAAGGAGCATATGAGAAATTGTACCTGACTCTGCTAATCATTTTAGAGCAATTTCTCTAAAATGGTGCTAATAATAATAATAATACCAGAATTATCTGTTTCCATCCTTGTTATGAATTAAGAGATTTTTAACTCTTAAAGCAGTTTATGAGTATGAGTTATTAATTTCTCTTGGTCAACCAGATAATGCAATACAGTTTCTTTAATCTGTAGAGGGGTGAGAGATTTTGGGATCAGAATGTTGCATATGCTGTCAAGGTCTTTGGTTGATGAGTTTTGCTTGTTTTTAATGTGTCATGAAGGAGAGTTCAATAAGTGGGGGAGAAGAAACTGACAAATGACTTGGTATAGGAAAAAACCCATAAACCTTTTAAAAAGAGAGAGAGAATTTTCTCCTACTGTAGTGATGAGCCAGATGACCAAGAAATAATTCTCTTAAAGGGGACCTTATCCAATGTGAGAGCTAATTAGACAGAAATTCTCCCTCCTCATAGAAATGAATGCTGTGATTTGTTGTTGCTTGATTTCATGATATCCCCTCTCCCCCAAAAAGGCTTCATAATATATTCACTGTTGTACAAAATAGATAATATATATAAAGATCTTTGTAAACTTTAAAGTATTATAGAAATGTTAGTTAATATCAGCATCATCACAGATTTAAATTATATCCTCAAAATTTGACAACTACATATTATACAGATGTTATTCCTATCTTTTCACAAAATCATGATGAACAGTGTTTACTATACTTGTGTTTTTTTTACATCTAAAGTTAATTTCAATCCATTTTGTTTTGATAACTCCCTGAAATTTTCCTGACACCAAACCAGGGATGGGAAGAATATTGTCAGTGGCCCTGTTATTTCTTCTGTAAACTATTAATCCAAAATATTTGGGACAATCCCAGGGATTTTGAGAATACATCAGAAAATAGCCATCCTTGTAAATGATGAGGGCTGAAAAAACTGGGCTTTATAGAATCAAATTGGCCATGAATTAGATTTAGCAGCTGATTGTCAGTCAGTGAATGCATATGTTACAAACATCCTTTGGGTGTGACTGAGGTGTTTGTTGTTGAATGTCCCAGGCTTAATCTTGTAGTTTACTTGTCTAGAGTCTGATACTAATGAGGCCTATGTCAAGGGTTAGATTCTAGACAGCTGTTTTTATTCAGAGAACTTTTACAGAGATGAAAATCTTTCTTACAGATTTACATGAACTTATACAAAAAAGAAGTAAGCACAACCAAGAAAACAATTTACACAATGACTACAATGATGTGAATGAAATAAAAAGGAAAATGAACACTGTCATTATAAGTGTGGATTGTTATATATGGTGTCCGATGTGGTTGATGTATTGGGGTTTTTTCCCCTACTTAAATCTTTGGTACAAGGGAAGGCTTGCTGGGTAAGGGGAGACAGAGGGAGAGATATATTAAGAAATAGTTGAGGGGCGGCTAGGTGGCCTAGTGGATAAAGCACCTGCCTTGGAGTCAGGAGTACCTGGGTTCAAATCTGGTCTCAGACACTTAATAATTCCCTAGCTGTGTGGCCTTGGGCAAGCCACTTAACCCCATTTGCCTTGCAAAAACCTAAAAAACAACAACAACAACAACAAAAGAAATAATTGTGATGTCAATCAATCAACAACTGTTTATTAAACATCTATTATGCATCAGGCAATATACTAAACTTTGAGGATTAAGACACTCCCTGCCCTCAAGGAGCTTGCTACGTGATGTTCCCAAATAGTAAATAGAAGATTTGTGGAAGAATCTAACAGCATGAAAATCAAGAAAAGACTCTGAAAGGGAACTGAAACTTGGAGGGATGGTTCCAAGAAGGCAGAATATTATAGATATGGGAAAAGCATGATGAAGAATGGAATCTGTTGTGCCAGGAAAAACAGGTGGACCAGTGTGACAGAAGCATAGGTGAGGGAAAGACATGTGAAATATAGCCTGGAAATAGGCAAACATACAGAAGTTAAACCTTAAAACAGCAACAATAAAACACAAACAAAAACCCAAGCACTTCTCTTTCATAGTTACAGATTAGATCCTTTACCAGAGACATGCATCTCACAAATGTGTTTCCATTCACAAGGCAACAATGTAAATGACTCAATCTAACCCTATCAGACTTTTGGGGGGGGGAAACAATTTAGTAAGAAAGACACCTTGTGTTTAAGAATGGCATCAGGGATAATGATGAAGTAGACTTTTAAGGTTTACAAAGTACTTTCTTCATAGCAATTCTGTGAAGTATGTAGAATAATTAATTTCCCCTTTTGACAGCCAAGAAAACTGAAGTTCATAAGGCTTAATCCCACAACTAAAAAATTTGGGAGCTAGAATTTTAATTCCAACCTCTGACACCAGTTCTGGAGTTTTCTCTTGTGCCATACTACCTCCTAAACTTTTGTGGGTTTTGTCTTATTTTATACTAATAATAATCCTGTGAGATATTTAGAAAAAGGAAGTATGGAATAGTAGTGAGCATGCTCACTTTGGAGTTAAGACTTGGACTCAGATTTCACCTCATCCTTATTAGTTATGTAACCATGGGAAAATAACTTAACCTCTCTGTGTCTTAGTTTCTTCAACTGTAAAATGAATATGTTCATAATAATAATTATTATTATTATTTCATAGGGTTGTTTTAAGTCTCAAATGAGATGGTTTTCATAAAGGGTTTATAAACTTTAGCATGAATATCAGTTATTATAATACCTAATTTACAGATAAAGAAACAGAAGCACAGAGACATAAAATAGTTTACCCAAGATCACAAACAGTGAAGGAAATTAGATTAATATTTTCTTATATGTTCTTTCTATTTTTTACTTAATTTAAAAAACTTACCAAGCATTTATTTTTTCTTCCTCCCACCTCCCCTCAACACTGAAAAAAAAGAATGCAAAAAATTTAACTAGTAAGTACAATTGAGCAAAATAAATGCCCATATAAATCATATGCAATTGTCCATTGCATCTCTCAGGAAGATGACATTCTTCATTATCAGTCCTCTGAAATGATGATTGATGATTTCCCAAGCCAAAGTTCTTAAGTATTTCAAAATTACTTTTATAATATTGATGTTATAGCATGATTTTTTCTCCTAGATTTGTTTACTTCATTCTGTATCAGTTTGTTTAAGTCTTCCTGGGTTTCTCTGAAATAGTATTCCATTACATTCATTTGTCATAACTTGTTCATTTCTTCTCCAATTGATGGACACCTTCTTAGTTTCCAGTTCTTTGCCACCATGAAAAAAGATGCTATATATATTTTTAACTCAAAACAATCTAATGAGATAGTACTAAAAGTATCCCCTTTCTAATAAGTGATGAAACCAAGTCCTAGTAAGGTGTTATATTAGTTAATGCTTAAGCCAGTCAGCCAAAAAAAAAAAAAGGCTGTATTTTGCAGATGAAAGTATTCGAAAGAACTCTACGAAAAAGACAGACTTACTAGCCAGCCGAGTTGGCAGGAATAATGTCCTTTTCAAATCCAATTAGAGACTTGATTTCTGAGTCCATTTTATGAGAGTACTCTATGCTCTATCCCTGTCATAGTTACAGTGCAAAACTAAGTGGTTTGTCTGGTCTCTCGGATCTCTCAATGGGTCTGTGCTGGGGAGTCAGTTCTAGACCCCTTAATACCATCTTTGTTTTGTACTCATTCCCCTTTTGTGTGGAGCCCTAAATTTTTGCCATGTCTCTTATTCTTTATCTGACTCAAACACTTGCCACTGTGTTTCATTGTAATACTCACTGTATACAACTTAACACATAGTAATCTGATCAAGGTCAAGGGGTCCTGCTGGCTGTTGGTCTGTGTAACTTGGAAGAAAATCAGTGTGACTGAGTGTGAAATAATCCAAACAGGGACCTGAATCAAGGGTCCCCTTGGTTCCGACTTTACTGCTTATTTTCCACAGAATCTTCTCATAGATTTGATATACAGCAAGATGATTACAAATATTTCTATTTTATTGTATGAGGTTTTTTGTTGCCAACCATTAAATATGCTATAATATTAATAAATATGCTACAATGATACAAAAAGTAATGAATTACATGGGCCAAAATTCAGTGTGCTATCTACTTTCCTTTTCTATCTGGGAAATCTTTTGGAATCAATTAAAAATGGAATAATATTTTTTAATGTTAGGCAACATTTTTTTTGCCATAGAAATGCCTGCTTCTTTTCTTTGTTTTTAAATAGACATTTTTTTCCTCAAAGGTCATGTGACTGGCTGTCCTAGAGTTTTCTGTTCACCTGTCAGTTCTGTCTACTTACACAAGCAGACAAGCAATCAACAAAGAAGATATTTCTTTTTCCAAAGACAAAAATGCACATCTCATAGGATAGTTTTGCCTGCCACAGTCTCTTCAGCTCGTCCAGTTCCTCAGGTACTGTGAAGCCTGTTTTCTGCTACTTTTTGTAGTCCTAGAAAGGTTGGCTGCACAAAGGACAGAGTATATTGATTTGTTCTCCTGATTGTGAGGGCATGTACATCATGTGTCTGTTACATGTAATGTGATTTGACATAGAAACACTAATGTTAGAAGTTCTAACAGTCTCTTCTAGGCAAAGGATTGAATCTACTCATTAGGACTCTAAGCCAATAACTCCACCAGAGCATTTGAATTTGCATTCCTAGATGGAACAAAGCATATAAGATGTTTGTTTGTTAGAGCAAAGATTTGTCTTCCGGGTTGGGGGCACCTGAAAGAAATAGGTTAAAACTGACACATGATATATTTTCCCTAAACCCTACTTTCATATTTCTATTATTATTGCTGCTGTTTTAAAATAATTTCTTTAGAATAAATAAAACAGGATGTCAGGCCTCCAACATGTCCTTGAGATTTTCAGGGACTGCAATCCTTACAAAAGGCAATTGATCTATTTTTTTCAAAATTCAGTGTAAAAGAGGCATAGAAATCATGTGGGGGAAACTCAGAAAAGCTAAAAAGAAGGAGACATTCATCACAAAAGCAGCTATTTTCTTTTTACATTCTTTTAGTATTTTTCCCCTTAAAGTAAACCCATACCAAGAATATTTTATTTCCCAAAAGTTAAAAATACCATCTGGTTGATAAAATTTGCTAAGGTTGAGTCGACCAACAAAATTATTCCCTTTCTAGGCAAAGTACATTCATGTCAGAGAATAGGGATTTAGTACTTGATATTAGCCATGATGAATGAAATAAGAATTTAACTTGTTAGTTGGAAAAGAAAAAAAACCTATAGAAATGACAACACATCATTTTAATATTGACCCAATAGTGATCATTGCCTTATAGCTTGCTTGTAGCTCTGACTTTAGCAGATCACCCAAAAGAACTGGGTCATGGTTATAAATTATGTTAAGGAGACTTGGAAGATTTTACAGAAAATGTATATTGGAGCCTAAGAAGAGCCAACATTTATTTATCCATGCTACAATAGTGACAAATCATAGCTGTGAGTTGGTGGTTGAAGCAGAATACTCTTGGAGATACCTACTATTAGGACAAAACAGAGAACTGATGTTAAGAACATTTGAGGTCCCTAAGAATTGCATCATATTTTTCAAAGAGAGGAGGAGACATTAACCTCAATGCCATTCAGTATTTCTCCCATCTTTCAATTGAATAGTGTTGCCTTCCTCAGCTTCCTGTCCTAAACTTCTGTGTAGTAGTACTGTGTACTATTAAATCATACTTATGTAGCAATTTCTATAAATAGTTTGTAAAGTGCTGAGGAATCCTTTCTAACTGAAAGAAACTCTTTCAGTATGTACAATATTGTTATTTATTTTCTGAGTCCTGCTCAAGAACTTGTGGTAACCAATGTAGAATATTCTAAGAGATTGTGGATTCATTTTTTATGATAAATAGTAGAAATATTATAGGTAATTATGATTTAAGGGATGTTTATATCTATTCCTTCTCCTTCCCCCCACTTATTCTTTACATGGAAATGTTGCAAAGTATAAGAAAAGAGTACCTTTTTTAGCAAAATTAACCACCATCTTTTTAGATGTATTTATTCAGAAATGGTATTGTCAATTGCTACCATTTGTATAAGTTTTAAATTCATGTTAAATTGATGAAAGTGCTCTATTTGACTGTTTTAAAGTTTAGTGGTATTTTTTAACCAATAATGTTTCCTATGGAAGTAGAAGAAAGAAAATGAAACTTTTTGTTTTGACCAGAAGTCTACTACAGTCTAACTTGGATCTCAACACCATGAGGTTAATAGAATATATGAAGTCAATCCTAACAGGCAATGTTAAGTTCACAAGGGCAGTAAAAGAAATACTGAGGCAGCCTTGAGGATTTGTTCTGTGGACTTAGGGAGGTCGATTCTTCAACAGGAAGGGCAGAGTGCCATGAAGCAGGGGGCTGTATCTGAGAAAATGATTCCATTGTCATGCTCAGTATTCTGATCTTCATTTTCAATCCTTTTTCTTCAAGCACATAAAGAAGCCAGACTATGTGACGACAGGCATTATACCAGACTGGGGAGACAGCATAGAAGTTAAGAAGGAAGATCAGATTCAAGGACTTCGTCAGGCTTGTCAACTGGCCCGTCATGTCCTCCTTCTAGCTGGAAAGAGTATAAAGGTAGTAGCTTCAGAAGAATTTAGATGAACTTTCTATTTATGGAGAATTTCATATTTAAAAATTTATTCTTCTGATTTATTTAAATGTACATCCAATTTATTAGCTTTAGTGGGAGGAGGAAGGAGGAAGATTATATTGGTTCTGGATGGTTATTCAGAAGGTAATTTTTAATCCATTTGAAATTTACTGGATAATCATAAGTATTTAAGGATAAGCAGAAAAATTCTAGAGATGCTTTTCTCTAAATAAGACAATCAAATGCATCAAAAGCATAGACTGTTTTGACTTTGAGACTCTACACGTTTGCCCTCAGTTTATGGAATAAATAAACTCTTATTCCTTTTCTTCCTATCATTTTTGTGGTAGGTTTCATCTTTTGTTTCCTTTTTCCTTGATGTTTGCTTTTCTCTGGAAGATTAATTATAATAACTCATATTAATATAGTGCATTACATTTAAACAAAACATTTTGCATACATTATATAATTTGATCTTTGCAACAGCCTAATAAAATTGTTGTTGTTTAGCTGTGTCCAATTCTTTGTGACTCCATTTGGGATTTTCCTGGCAAAGATACTGGAGTAGTTTGCCATTTCCTTCTCCAGCTCATTTTACAGATGAGAAATTGAGGAAATCAGGGTCAAGTGACTTGTCCAGGGTCATACAGCTTTTACATGTTTGAGGTCAGGTCTTCCTTATTCTAGGAACTACCTACCTTCCCCTTGACCTACTACTGTTGTCTCCATTTCCCAGTTGCAGAAATCAGGGCACAGTACATGTCAGAAATGAGTCTTTAACCTGAGTCTTCTGACTCTCCTACATCCCCTCATCAAGCTACTGTTAACTGGAGTACATAAAGCTCTGGCCACCATTACAGTAGCTATGTAGTTATGTACTTTTTAGCCTTTTGCAATGACTCCCACCATCCTTTAGCGGTCTTTGGAAAAGCAGAATTCTTTAGTATTTACTTTGAATATCCTGTAGTTCTGCAGAAGTTGATGCAAAGTTTATAAGAAAGACTTATAAACAAAGTTATATTGGTTAGCATCTCCTTCCATGCAGGTAAGAACTCTTAATATAATTGGGTAAAAGCAATAAGTCCTTACCATGAATGAAACAATTGTAGTAGTAGTAGTAGTAGTTTATCTACAACAAAGAATATGACTTTTCTCATCCCAACTTTCTTTCTGTATTGTAAATTGAGGCAGGATTTTCTTCTCCTACTCTTCAAAGAATTCTCTGCAACTCACAAAATAAAAAGTTTGAAGGGTTCTGGAGCAATTAAGTACCTTCCAGTGGAGGGAAGGAAAACTAAATTGTTTGGGAAATGGGGAAATAAAAATATATCAAAAGCTGAACCCCTCATTCAGAAAGGTATTTATTGAACCCTCACAGGGGACTTGATACTATATAATTCTACCAAATGCTTATTGCACAAAATATGGATAAATAAGGATACTAGATGCTTCCCCACAGTTACAGAAAACTGATAGGCAAGAATGAAATTATGTCCTAGAAACCAGATATGGATTTTTTTAAATCATCCAATAAAACAAACAACATTTTCAATGATGTCAAAGACTGTTGTTAGGAGATAAAAGTCCACAATCTTCACACAATTTCCATCAAACCCAATTTAATGTTTTGCCCAGATTAGGGGATATAAGATTGACCTAGTTCTCTAACTTTATCATATAAATTAAGCCCTTGATTTCCAACATTACATCAACCCTAGAATTCTGACCAGTTGTGAAAATGGTAGAGAGACATTGCCTAAGGACACATTTCTGGGACCAATAGGGTACAATAATGTGTACAAATTACAATTATTTAATTGCATATAGAGAATTTCCATGATCTTTCAATTTAAAAAAATTCTACTTCAATAAAGGTGCTAACAGTATCACAAACTCACTTAAGCAGCAAGGTATAAAATCTAAATCACTATTAAAACTCATAAGCCATTAAAATATTGTACTCATGGTTTTGGAATATTATTACATTTCTTTTGCCACAATTATATTTATTAAATATTTAAAAATACCTTCAACTGTCTCAGCATACCTTTGAATAAAAATTTAATGTTTTAGGTTGACATGACAACTGAAGAGATAGATTCTCTTGTTCATCAGGAAATCATCCGTCACAACGCCTATCCTTCACCTCTAGGCTATGGAGGGTTTCCAAAATCCGTTTGTACCTCTGTAAACAACGTGCTGTGTCATGGTATTCCTGACAGGTATTCATTTCTTAATAACACATTGTTCCCCTGCTCACTAAAACCTGAAACCGAGTTCTACAGCCCATGTTGAAAGACACTGGTTTAATTGAAACCCACCTGCAAGCTTCTGTAGTTACATGTGGTAAAGTACTGATTATGAAGTCGTATTGCTTCTAATTTGACAGAATACTTCTAAACCACAGCTTAGGGTCTCTTGAAGAAACATGTAGTTTAAAGAGGGGGAAGGAGGGGATGGTAGAGTTGTACATTAAACATTTCTTTAATCATTTTAGTTTTTAATGATGATAATGATAAGATCTGAATGTATGCAAATATTGGCCATCATCCCTTGTTTTGGCTGCATGCAAAGAAATATCCAGCCACCAATAAGTAGGGTTTTTTTGATGAGCAGTGGAAGGTTTTCACACAATGACAATAAGTTTGAATTAGATATTTCTTGTAAAAATCTATGTGATTGTACTTGTTCTTTTAAGTAGCAAGAGCTGAAAATTAGATATAGTTATTCCATTTATTCCCTCCTCCACTCCAAATGATCTTTGTGTCTCATTGGTTTTTGTGATGGTAGTCATTAGGTGTTTATTTTTATATTTCTTTTATTGAGGCCTGTCTATCACCATTATTTTTTTTCTGTTTATGTTTCAGTCGACCTCTTCAGGATGGAGATATTATCAACATTGATGTCACGGTGAGTAAATCATATAAAAAATAGTCTTTGATCAACTTCAGAATTGCTGGTAGCAACAGGAAGAAGAGTAGATTGAAAATGTGGAATGCACAGATGGACGTGGTGTTTACTTCTAAACCCAGGAGCAAGCAGCTGGTTTCCTTTTTTGTTTTTAACTCTGTGTTTATTCCAACGAGACCCAGGCCTGACTTGAATTTAGGGCTGGAATCAGATGCACTGAGATCAATGTTGGCCTAAGTGAAATGTCAACCCAATCCTGCTATGTGTCATGCTTTTGAGAAGGTGTAATTGTTATTGATCCACTGTGTAGTTAATGCAGAGCGCCGCAGTACTGGGCAGCTGCTGAAGATAGATATGTATGAGATGAGCTAACATGAAGAAAGCCAGCATTTTTCCTTCACTCTGCCAAGATTGATCTTCCTCTTCCTGCTGATTTTGAGTGGGGCCTGTCATTATCTTACTCTGTCATTAGAGGCTACATTGGCCTGTGTATGTCAGTCTATTTGGACAGCAACTCTTTTGCTAGCAGTGTTCCCTACATTTATTAAAATCTCCGAAGGTAGTGTTGTGTTCCATTTCTGTTATAAAGAGTCTTGGACTGTATCTAAGCTCACAAGCAGAGAGCAGTTATCCCCATGAACTTAAGTTTCCACCAAATGGTTAATAGTGGTACTTTTAAATAACAAGGCGAAATCATCTAACAGAGGAACTCCAATTATAGAAATATAAAGCTTTTCTAATTCTCTTAGCCTTTCACAATTCTCAGAGTTGGATTTATTTATCTGTGCTGGAGCTGTTCATTTCGCTCAAAAGATGATTTATTTTAAGGGACTTTCAGCTTTTTTTGTTGCCTTAAGTATATAATGTACATCAAATTCTTAATAAACCATAAACATCAGTTGGTAATTATTTGAGGAAGCATTTTCATTTTATAGGGAAAATTTATGAATATAGTTATATTCTGCCCATACATATATATAAAACCTTTTAAAAGCGGGAAAATTAATTCAGGCATTCAACTGGTCTTTATTCTTTTTTGTGACTAAATTAAATCAGTTGTTTTGAAAATAGCCAGTTGTTTGAATTAAGTCCTTTCCCTATCAGTAATAACCCTGTGTGTAAAGCATAGCCAGTAAGTCTTTTGTAATAGATATCTTAGTTTGGGGATTTATACAGTTTTCATTATTTTACTCATTCTGAGCTTGAACCACTAGCAAAGTCTTTGTATCATATTTAGAATACTTGAAGATTTGCTCCATACTCTAATTACTTGAAATACAATTCTATTTCTTCCCAATTCAGCACTGGGTTTTTTAAAAAGATATTTTGTAAATAATATTGTAAATAAACCCTTTTTTTCCTTATAGACTCTTCCTTCAGCCATCACCTGATGGCTGTTATTAATTTGTTTAATCCCTCTAAATAAATCTTGAATATTTTGAGTAAAGTCACCTTTAGTTTCTCTTCTTTGGACAAAGGAGTACTCTCTTTTTTGGAGGTTTATCCCAGATTTTTAGCTTTTCTGGAATCAAATCAGGTTCACAAGACTCATTTAACAAAATTAGTACTTTGAAGGGTTCAAGAATCCAGAGAAATCTGATACTTGTTTGATATATTCTTTGACTCTATACATTTTTCATAGAAAACAAACTTGTGATTTGCTCTTTGTGTCTAAGAAGGAAGCATAGATTTTCCTCTCTTTTCCTTTTAATTGAATTTTCAAAACTTAAAAAAGACTCAAATTTGGAGCAAAAAACTCTGATTTTTTTATATATGAAAGCTATGATTGGAAATTTAGTCAAGTCATTTTATAGTCTAAAATATTGTTATTACATTTATAGTTTGGCTCTTTAAAATGATCCTCTTCAGAACTACCTGAGAATATTTCTCACTAAATGAAAATTACCTGATCCTTTAAAAAATATTTTGCTGTATATATTGCTAAATGATGTAATGGACTTTGTAAAATTTCCTGTATATTTGGAAGGTACTTCATTTAGCTCATCTAATCTTTACTTTGTCAAAAATGAATTATAAAATAAAAATATTGCCTTTTTATAGATTGCTACTGTTCTAAAATTTTTTCATAATAATAGTAATTATTCATTTTTCCAAAGCAGTTTTGGTTTATAAGGTGTTTTCCCTTTAATGTCCCTACTACAATGGAAGTGTATTTTATAAATAAGGAAACTGAGGTCCAAAGAAGTTTAGTGACTTGCCCATGGTCATTCAGCTTGTGAACAACAGAACTAAAGCATGAATCTAGATCCTCTGATTCTAAGTTCATTGTTTATTATACTGTACCAGATTACCTTCTTTGTAAAATTATATGATAGATGTGGAAATATTTTGAAAAGGAAAGAATAATAATATATAAATGCAGTGTGGAATAGAGCATTAAATAAGCAGTTGGGCACCTGAATTCTCTTCTGGTTTTGTCACTAGCTTGCCATATGACAAAATCTGAACCTCAACTGCCCATTTTGTAAAATAGGTTCATAATCATTTACTTCATCACTAGGCACTCAAAGACATCCTGTTGAATACTGTGAGAAACTATATTAACTTGAAGACATTATTAATGCAGACTTCACTTAACCAGAAAGGTAAAACACACGGAACTAACATATTCCTCACTTTAATTTTACAAGAAGAAGACGCATGACATGTTAAGTTGATATCAAGAATTTATTCCAAAGTGCAGCCTCCAGACATGAGAAATGGCAGAGAAAGTCAACCACTCTTCTCAACTCTCCTTGCCAACATTAATAAACTGATCACTGATGTTCTAAAAAACAATTAAATTGTTTCATTTCATTTAGTTTTAAGAACATTTGATTTTATCAAAATGTTTAGCTTTGTTGTTCAGCAGCATTCTTCTAATTTCCATGTATTTCAATATTTCTAGGTTACATAGTAAAATGGATAAGTGTTCTTGGACTCTAATTTTCACACCTTTAACAAGGAAACATTAAACTTGATAATCACTAAAGTTTTAATGCAGCTCTAAGTTTCTGTTTTTATAACTCTTTTTTTGCCAAATTTTTCAGTTAACCAGAAAACCTCATTCCCTAAATTTTCTAAACAAATATTGTCTACTTTAATATACTCTCAAATATTCCCAGTTGAATACTTGATGAAATACTCGCATTAAATTCCCCTATTGTGTGAGAGGGTACTGACACATTCCTCTCATTTCTTTTGATAGTAATATTTTCATTTAAAAATAAATAGGAATACATGGGGAAATGACTATATTAAAGAAATTATTTCCATTAAAGAAATTATTTCTAATATATTGAATGTTTCTTAGTTTTATAATCTCCCATGTGACAACCCTAGGTCAAATTCTTTGCTCTTTGGTGATGAACAACTTTACAATATTGTGTTTGATGATGAAGTAATTAGACTCCCTAGACCTTGTATTCAAAGATAAATCTATTGAGCCAAAATGTTCAGATGGCATTAGTAATCACAGTGCTGAAATAGTGGTATATTATTAGTCCCCTGTTTATTTTAAATTTTGCAGTTTTACTACATAACTGTCCTTGTTTTGATCTTTGAATGAGGTCTAGGATTTTCATCCCATATTTTACAGATAAATTTCACATAACACTGGGAGTTGAGGGAGAGCAAAAGGGGGAAATTGGGGACACACAACTCTATGAAAAAATATATAATCCATTCAAAATGTACACTTTATTGAAAAAAGTAAATCTGACAACTAGAAAACATCTTGATATTTCTACCTGTAGGTATATTACAATGGCTACCATGGCGATACTTCTGAAACATTTTTGGTGGGCAATGTGGATAAATATGGTAAAAAGTTAGTGGAGGTTGCCAGGAGATGTAGAGATGAAGCAATTGCAGCTTGCAGAGCAGGGGCTCCCTTCTCTGTAATTGGAAACACAATCAGGTAAGCTTTATACTGACAAGTAAAGGGAGGGTTGGCAAGTAGGACAAAGGTTATTGGTGGTTTGGTATAAAACTGATGACATGTTTTATGATTCAGAACCATCATTTCAGTCTGATATCAGTATGTGAACTGCCAGGCTGTAATGTTGTTCCCTGGGTAAGAAAAGGGTTTTAAAAAGTGACTTACACTGAGGTCAGTAAAGACACCTATGGAAACAGAACGTATCTACAAGGATTCCTTGGTTTTTACTGGGCAGGTTCATTCTGGTTTTCTAGTTTCCCTTTTACTTAAAACTTCAAAAGTTACTAAATAAATTTGACTAAGAAAACAATAGATGTCCCAACACTCTGACGATGGTGAGGGAACAGAAAGTAAGGCTCACTTTTAGGAAGCTTCCAAAAGGTGTCTCCTTTATTATAAAGAAGATTAGGTATTCACCTCAGAGTTTCTTACCTTTCAAAACTGAGCTTAAACAAATGACCTCAGGAAGGAAAGACCCCTGGTCCTTTCTCTGGACAGATCCATTTCTATTGTGAATCATTGTTTGTTTAGACTTAATAGTTCTGAGAAGTACTATATCCATAAGGCTTGTTTTTGTATATATGCATTTTTCTTTTCTAATTCAAGCTGCTTCTAGTTACCATTTAAAATTTTTTTTTCACAATCATTGCAAAATGGGGCACGTGGGGTTGATTTTCATTAAAAAAACATTACATTTCACTGAAGATGGCCACATTGGTAGTGTCTGTAAAAGACTACTTTCTCATTAATATAAACTATTGAATATATTCTGTTTGCCTAAAACATGAAAGGTTTAGTCACCTTGGAAAGATGATGTCTTTTTTCCTTTGTGTGCCTTCAAATACTTAAGGGGAAAAAATGGTAAGATATCAGTTATATGTATTTATAGATTTTAAAATATTGTAACAGAGTCTGCATCAAACTTTAGTAAAATCTCTTTGGGTTATATCTGAGAAGCTTTTATTGAAGACTTTGAACAAAATTGTGTTTTTGACAGTTTTAAATTATAGGCTAACTAGCCTGGGAAAAAAAAAGGATAGTGTCTTTCTGTTCTTGCCTAGGAAATGTTGAATCAGACCCCTACTGGGAAAAGAAATTTAATGCATATCTCACTATCTTACTGTCCATGAATATAATAGAAATGAATTCAAAATGCAGTTTTATTTTTGCAAATGGGATGAGTCGATAGATGCACCTCATATTTGTGAACACCTAGGGTTCAACAAATTTACTGGTGGTACTCTTGCATTTTAACCAAATTTATTCTTCAGTAGAAGGGGGCATAGAACACTAGATTCTTATTCAGGCATTCTATGGAGCTCTGCATTCATGGCTGTGTCTAAAGGGCATGTCAGCCTTTGATTCTCTCTGAGAGGTAATTATCCTTTTCCTGTCACGGAACAACAAATGATAGCTAACTACAGAGGCACATTTGCAGTAGTCACATTCATCAACTGCAGAAAAAAAAAATTCAATTTAATTGTGCAACACAGCTGCACATAGGCTTTTTGAGCATTTCTGTTGTTCTCCCTGTCTTGCTATTCCTCCCTCCAGATCTATTTTTTAAACTTTTTTTCTGGTTATTTTTTTCCCCCTTTTTGTCTCTTCTTCCATTTTTACTCTCTGTACTTTCTTGTTAAAGTAATTTTCCTTTGTGGCTCTCATTCTTTTTTCCCCATTGAAGGCTATGAATGTAGAAAATTATCACAATTACTCATATAATTGAGCCTCTTTGTAGCAAGTGCAACTCCGGTAGCCTTTCTCCATCATGAAAATGGTTTCATTATAGGGTTTTTCATATTCTCTGACACCATCTACACAGAGGAACAGGCGTGCAGATGAGATGTACTAGGAACAGGGTAGATCAGTAAGGTCACAGTAGGAATAATTAGCTCTGCTATGGAAAGAGCATCTAGGCCTTTTACTGCTACATAAATGTACTGTCCGTGGCTTTTAGTCACAAAAAAACTTACTAACAAATGGAGCTCCCGCCTACTACTTTGAAAAAAAGATTTGTATCAACACTACAATTTTCCATCATTAAGACTAATAACACAGAGCCTAGTATACATCAAGGGGAATAAAAAGAAAAATCTCACATTCAAGTGGCGGCTGGGTGCTGACCTTTGTTCCCTTTTTTTGTGTACGACTTAACTCTTTACAAAAAAGAGCCACACGCCACACCAACATGCAGGTGAACTCCAGCTAGCACTAGCAAAGCATGGCATTCAATTGGAAAATCTGATAAATCTCCATGCAGGATAATGCATTTCATTACATATTCACTACATTAATTCTAGCTATATAAAAAAAAAGGAAGAGTAGAATTGAAAGTGACATTGGATTTTTAGCTATCTGGATGCAAAGGTCAGTTTTCTCAGACTATGAATTTGCATGCCCAGGCTTCTTTGAAAACCACATCAAGCCTTGCAACTACATTCACAAAACTATCTAAAAAATAAGAGGATGAACTTTTTACTTTTTCCCTGGTACACTTTTATTATTTAAATGCATTATACATGCCATTTGAGGAAAAAACTGAAAAATTATTCTGATAAATGCTTGCCCTGGTTTGTTGAAGTATAATGTTTTTAGATAGCTATTATTTTGCCTTTTCATATGCAAGCAAAATCTTAAGAATAGCAGTACACCTAGAAACAGACATCATCCATAGCCAAAAAAAGAACTTGGAACCATTATAATCTGAAGGTTTACAAACCTTTCAACCCAGCCTCATTGTTTCCTAAAAGGCATTCATCATCTTTAGCATACCCTTCCCCCTTCATAACTGATCTTAGACCACACATACCATGAGTTACCTGGAGAAGACCATGAATTTGAGGATCTTTTATTAATAACTATATTACATACTCTCCATGGAAGACTTCAACACTAGGAAAGAATTTGGAATTCTGAGAAATGTAGCATAATAACTTTCTAGTATTATTGGATAAAACAAGAAAATGTTGACAAATATACTTTTGTTTGGGACATTAGTGTTACTAATTCATTGCACCTAACCTTTTATTTGCAAATATTATTAGGTGCTCTTTTGTAGAAAGATTTGTACCTATAAGAATGTTGTAAAGATAAAGGTTTATGCATTCCAAATATTTTATAGTTCAGTAAAAATAATTCATGCTCATAGGTGTAAATTCCATGATCAAAGTCTCAATAAATGGTTTTTAAATGTTTAACTCATAAGTATATGTTTTGATATTAATTTAGAACAATATAAAGCAGATTTTTAAAAATAATCTGTTTCTATGAGATTATGCACATTTAAACAATAACTGGCTCAGGCAAAATAAGTCATTTTAATGTCATCTGTGATAGATTTTCCTTGACAGCTACTGTAAATTACAATTACACTGCTTCTCTCTGCACTTGAAAGTAAGCATTGCAATAAATTATCTTTTATTTCAATCCATCATGTCTGCTTTTCAGAAACAGAAAACCTCAAATAAAAGTTCAGCAGTATTGTAAGAAAAATACAGTAATTTGTGTTCCAGTTTGAAACAAAAAACATACCATTCTTTCAAAAAACAATTGTCGGTTTTCAAAAATATTACTAATTATACTTAAACATTACTTGTTATTAAATGGTCCCCTGGACTTGTACATTCCTTCAGTCAAAAACAAATACTTAATATAAAAATATCTTAAATATTTCAGGTGGAATTCTGTAATTTACCATATCAGATAATGTCAACCACTTCAAAGACAGTTAAATGAAAACCCACGATCAGTACTAGGATTAATATTGTCTATTAGCTTGAAACAAAATTTCATTCTATACCCACATGCATTCTTTTTTTTTCTGTAAAGAGTATAGCCATACATTTATTATTCCTTCATATATATTTGGAGAATGTATTTGCAACCTTAAAACTTAAATGAAAGCTATTAAATAAACCCAGCCTTACTCTTTTGCAACCCCACCCTCTTTCTGAAACACCATTTCAGTTGAGTATGAGTTTCTTTTCAAAGAGAATTAGATTAAAGAAAATTATCCAGAGATGAAAGTCTTTAAGTGAGATATTTGAATCATTGAAAATATGACATGATAACATTTATTTAATTTAAAATAAATTTCAAGAATAAAATGCGTAAAGTTCTATTATATCTGCTCCTTTACTCTATCCCCTCCCCCACACTCTAATGGCCTATATGAAGAGCATCAAATTGTGAATGTGCTCAGAATATTTCTGGACAGAAATTATATTTCCAAATACATAAATAATACCTTTCCCTCCCTTTTTTTCTTTTAAATCAGAGAAAATAACTATCGAAAAGCTAGTGTTGACAGCTTAAATTCAACAAAGGCAGACTTCCATAGCTAGTGATAGATTTGATACTTCACTATCCAGGGTAAGAAAAGCATCTTTGCCTTGAAATAGGTCCTGGCACTGCCACTTCCGGTCCCAGAAAGGAACTGCATCTGATTTTCACATTTCAGTGTTATTAGCACTGCCATCTTTATTCTGGATAAACTAGTCAGGAGGAATACCCTTATATACTGGACCTTCTCATGCCTATCAAGCATACATATTTTTAGTTCTAATGTGAATGAGATTATCCATTGGTAACCCCTTAATTGTCTTTGTAAGAGATTTCCAGATTACCAAAAAAAAGCCGTAATCTATTAGTAAGTATCCCCAGTTTGTTGGAGGTAGTCAGTTTAAATACTCCTCACGTATTGTTGTGATTTTCCCTTTGTGTCAGTAACTGAATATAAATACTAATCTCAATCCCAAATGAAAATTTACACAAGCAAGGACTCAGAAGCATATGCTATGCTCCCCAATTATCAGTTTCTGGGAATGATATAGAGTAGATGGTATTCAACAAAGGAGTCAATCATATTTTTTTCTTCTCTTTCTCTTTTCATTTGTTTCTGTATTTCCTTGACCTCAGGCATACATAATGCCTATATTCTATGATATTGCTAGAACTAGACATTTTAGTAGAATCAAGAGAATGAACTGTTATTGGAAGGTAAACTGAAAATGGTTTTGGCCAACATCTCTTGTGGTCAGCAGAGGATAGCTTAAAGACTATTTCATGACAGACATGCTATTTCTTTCTTCCATAGAAATGAACATACTGGTTTGACTTAGTTTTTCTTTGTAATATATTCTTAAGATTTGAAAGGGATACATTCTAAGCATTCAAGGCCCTGACTGTCAGGTTTACTTGTTGTTGTTATGTTTGGGGGGGGGGGGGGGAGTTGAGTGATGAGTGGTGGAGAAATACCATAATTCAACAGACATTTATTATGTCTTTCCTAACACCTTTTACTAGGTCATAGGCATACAAAGGCCAAAATAAAAACAGAGCAAAACAGAAAAAAATTACTGTTCTTAGGAAATTTACACTCCTGGTATAAAAAAAAAATCAGATAACTAAATAGTACATATTCCAAAAAACACAAAATAATATCAGATTGTGGAGGGGAGGGAACATCCCTTCTGATATGACTTACTAGAAAATGCATACCTGGGGTGGGCTGTAGTTCTTTGATTTAAGATTTTAGAGAACTTTGCTTACAACCATCCTGTGAGGTGCATAGTGCCAATCTTTTTATCCTCATTTTACAGATAAGGAAAAAGTTGAGTGATTCATTCATGATCACATAACTAACAAATATTCATGATCAGAAATGGATCCAAGTTTCCTGACTTCAAGAGCAGTACATTATCTACTGAAACCTATTGCCTCTAAATGGTCCATGATAGAGACCATGATGTACTGGGGAATACCTGTAATTTTGTAATCAGGAGACTCAGACTGGAGCCCTTGATCAAAATCTTTAGTACTAGGTTGGATAGAACCATGGGTCTAGAGTCAGGAAGACTTATCTTCCTGAATTCACTTTGGCCTCAGACACTTACTAGCTATGTGATCCTAAGCAAGTCACTTTATCCTATTTACTTCAGTTTCCTCTTCTGTAAAATGAGCTAGAAAAAGAAAAGCAATTACTTCAGTATTTTTGCCAAGAAAGCCCCAAATAGGATCAAAAAGAGTAAACATAGGGGGTAGCTAGGTGGATGGTCAAGAGGAACTGAATTCAAATGTGACCTCAGAGACTTAATAATTACCTAGCAATGTGACCTTGGGCAAGTCACTTAAACACCCCCTCCCCTCAATTGTCTTGCAAAATTTTTTTTAAAAAGAGTAAACATGACAAACAACTAAAAAGCAACAAGAAATGTTTTCTTCATCAGCAAAATACTTCTCCTAGCTTCTTTGTTTCTTCATCTGAAAAATGAAGAATGCTTTGTCAAGTGCATTTACCCTTACTGAGATGTGTTAGGAGTAGCTTGACACAAATATGTGAATTCCAGTAGACTGCATTTATTTTGAGATATCTGATTCTTGTGTTATTTTTACTATCTTTTTCCCTTCTGTGTTTATATTTAGCAGTAACTTAATACTTTTGCAAATCCAACCTTGGAAAAAATTGTTATTTATGCTAAAGCTTATTTGACCAAAGTGTAAAACATAAAACATACAGTGAAGCTCATAAACTTTTTATAACCCTTTGGCCCCAATCTGTAAATTCTGTATTATGTTTTTCTTTCTGTAATTTCTTAGATTAAAATTATACCTGAATGAGAGAAAAGACCTGGAAGAGTTGAAGGGCTAGTAACATAGCTTCAGTGACTTCAGAATAGATGATTAAGAAGCTATGAGTTTAACTCAATGTCTTAAAGAACATCAGGAAATGATGGCTGAAAATGTTTTGAGACAGTGAGTTTGCCTAAAATGTTGAAGATTCTAGCTCAAAAGCATTGTTTGCATGTTAAACCAACACCAAGAGTACATTTGTAACTTTGATTTGGGTCTTTGTCCCATGGCACTAGAAAGGACTATAATTGTAGTGCCTCTAAATCCTCTGGACTATGATTCATGCAGGGTAAATATTCTGAATGTGCCACAAAGCCCTTCATCAGCATGAAAATATAAGTAGTTAATGGAAGGTGTATAAGTGCTTATCTTTCCAGTATTCATAGAAATAAGTGTGTCCATTTGATTTCAAAAACATGGCATTTCACCCTTTTAGATGAATTTTTTTTGTTTGAATGCAGATCATATACCTAATCTAAAAAATGCAGTCTAAAGTGTCTACACGTGTATTGGATATTCATCTTCAATAAATACTACTGTTTAGCTTATATAGTCTAATGATTAGGCATTTTCTGTTAATTTTGTAAATAATATAAGACCAATGTAGAGTTCCCAAATGATCACATGGTTTGGGTGTTTATGAGAACACTGACAAAAAAGATTTGACTAGATATGACCTGGTTCTTTACAAAATATAGAATTCTTTGGAAGCAACCAGAATGAAAATAATCAGGTGGATGAAGAACCAAAATATTTTCCAATTTATATTAGTTTTTAATTTGTTTTCTTCAAGCCAGAAGTGACTTGTGTAGTCTTTTAGTGAAATCTAGACAAAAGAAATGCCCATTTTTGTGTTCTGAATTCTATCTGCATAACCAGTACATGCACTCAATAGCTAGATATATTGCAAATGCTCAGAAATTAAAACAAACTTTATTAAATAAGGGGAAACAAACCATAGTGTCTATGGGTTTTTTATGTGAGTGTGTGTGTGTGTGTGTGTGTGTGTGTGTTTCTACTTTTCAAATGAGGTAGGGAGTTAAATTTATTCAAGCATACTAGAGGAACATTAATGTTATCATCTTACTAATGAATATAGTTACTTTTTTTTAAGCTTCAGAAGACTGTTTCTAAGAGAGACCTTCCTTGACAAAAGTCTGCATTGAAGTGATTGCCCCAACATCTGTAAAAATAATAATCTCATGTTTGGTTACTTTTAAAGCCGAATAACCTGTGAAAATGGGTTGCAAGTCTGTCCTCACTTTGTTGGGCATGGAATAGGATCCTACTTTCATGGACATCCAGAAATCTGGCATCATGGTAAGCAAATGAAGATTAGTAGAATAAAAGTGTAAGACCATTTTGCCCCAGATAGTATGTCCCCACAGATGATCCACTTTAATATCTTTTAATATAAAAAAAGACTAAAAAATACCCCTAAAACCCCAAACTGCACACCTATAAAATATCACTTACTCTTAACCATTGCATTATGTTACTGGACTTGTACCCTGAAATTTTACAATCTTAAAATAAGGGTTTTTTTGCTTTATGTCTTCTCCTGAAGAATGCTTGGCTGCAAGGCAGAGGAGGATATTTTTCTCAAAAAAAAGTTACCAATGATAAAAACAAAACTCTACTGCATCAATATCCCAGCATGCTCATATGACTGTTTTCTGTTTTTCTTTTTCTGCCCCCTTTTCAAACTGCTGACTGTTGTGGTTAAACTTCATTACATCCTACACAGCGCTGACAGCTGATGTATTTAGCAGCATGTACCTACCTCTTTAGTGAGTTTCTACGTTGTAACCCACCTCCCTACTCCTCCTTCTCTCATGTTCCTCTATCATGTTCCTTGCTTCTCATTGCTGGTAGGTAGTATGTGCCCCTCTGGTGTGACAGAGGTGGGGGGGCAGTGGTGAGGAGAAGTAGTTGTGCTGAGAAGGGTGGGAGTAAGGGAAGGGAAGTAGAGTTTTGGGTAAGGCTGGTGGGTGTAATGGAGGGTATTGGAAAAAGTCAGAGTGAGGAGTATATAGGTATAGTTATAAAAAATTTTGCTTCTAGCCCTGAGATTTGTCCAGAATTGGATACAGGGGAGAGAATGGGGAAATCTCATGTGGGCACTAAGGTAACCTGGCCCCAGTTTTTGAACCTTTAGGGATTTCTATGTCCCCAAAAGAGTCCCACCTTAAACCATCCAGTATGGGCTCTCTGGCCACATCTTCTCATTGAGGGGGGTAGAGTAATAGAGGGCAGTATCTTGGTTCTGTATTGTGATTTTTTTTAAGATAATTTTTCAGATCAATCTACTGGAATTAACCATCTGGAAGAAATTGTGCTGGTGTAACTGAGTAGTTTAGAACCTACACTTTGCCAGGCCTTGACTTTCTCCTTAAATACACCCTGTAACAGTGATCTAGCTCATATATCCATTGTCTGAGCCATATAGAAAGGAGCCAGATAGCCAAGAGGCTATAGAGGTTGCTGTGGAGGTGCTGGGTATCCCTAAACTCCCCTTACTGCTCCTGGGGTATCACCTACATAGTTCTCTCCAATTCAGCTTTCCTTTTGCATTCAACACCTGGAAATCATTTCTCAAGGTGATGGCCACATGGATCATTCCCTCCTTCCTTCTCTACCCCACTAGAAACCCTGGTAGACTCCCCAACCCCACTCCACCCCTTGGCTGGAGCAAACTTTTGGTGAGGAGTTTTCTCCCCTCCCCTGCTTTCACCACGGATTCACTTTATAGCTTTCTTTGACTAGGTGGGGAGATTAGGGTGAAGATAGGTCAAGCTTGCAAGGAAGGCTGGGCTTTCTGGTCTTCCTAGAGGGGGTGAACTTGGGGCTGTAATACAAGAAGGCTTCAAGTTTACTTAGGCCAAACCATTCTCTTTCCTATAATCCTAATGTTTCTGGTGGATTTGTCTTGGGGTTGGGGGGAAGGAAGGCTGGAAAAGGTCTTAGGCCTGGGAGGTATATATCTCCTTGAAGGTGAGTTATTTTGAAGAATAACTTCTCATTATTTCACCAGATTCTCACTTCTCTAAATTGAAATTCCTTAAAAAAAATTTTTAAGCACACATGCAATGTAGTTTTTTTGATTAAGTGACCCAAAGTCCTAATTATATTTCTCTTTCTCTCACTCTTCCCTCCCCTCCCCATGTTTTTATTTTTTAGCAAACGACAATGATTTGTTGATGGAAGAGGGTATGGCGTTTACTATAGGTTAGTCTCTACTGAACTCTCAGTGGAGGTCCCAGACCTCCATCCTCCTAGGTTTTCCTCTGCATGTCCTGTAAGCATCTGTCTGTCTGTCTGCTCCTTCTAGGTTGTGCCTGAAGCTACTAGCCCAGCGGGAGCACAACCATCTGCCTAACAAGAGAACTGTTCTCTATAGTAAATCTTATTAAATCCAACTGCTAGAGATCCATCCTCCTAATACAGACATTTTCTCTGTATTTGGAAACGGCAGCGGTTCAACATCTAATTCCTCCTCCAGTGTGGTGTTATGAGTTTGAGGTGTTTCTAATGCTCATTTTTTTCCTTAATATTTGAATGGCTTGTGTCTACCCTCTTGGTTTTTTCCCCCCTCCATGTCCACAAATGTCCTGTGCTAATTTGTCTTCTACTTGTTTAATAACTGCTAGATCTCCCATGTAGATCTCTCACCCATACACAGCTATGGAAAAGTACTGTTGTTTTTTTTCCCCTAAGTGTGACTTAATGGCAAAGCAATTAGAGGAAAATAAGAAAATTGTTATTTTGCTGATTAATGAACATTTTGAGCATGTTTTAAAAATTCAAATATTTTTAAACTGTTTGATGTGTTATGAGGGGCCTGCGTTTTGGTGGTGATTATCCACAGGGTCTTAATTAAGGCTTGATTAAAATGCCCTCTAAAAAATGAAATGGGTAACTTCATACATGTTTAAATGCCTTAATGTTTCTTCTTCCCACTGTTTGGTTGGTAGTTTAATATGAAAGGAAAACTTCAATTAAAGAAATCTTACAAGATGACAACATGAGCCAGTAGGGAAGTACTTGGAAGATAAACCTTTTGATAAATCTTTTGATAATGAGCCCAAACAGTGTTTGACAAGCATCTGATGAGGTCACTGAAGTAAATATTTTTCCCATTACAGAGCCAATCATCGTGGAGGGATCACCTGAGTTTAAGGTCCTGGAGGATCAATGGACTGTAGTGACTACAGATAATAAAAGGTGTTTAATTCGATACTTTTACTTTTTTGTTTTATTTCGAATTTCCCAGCTTTCAAACAGAATTCTGGGGTAAGATCTCAATACTGCTAACTCACATAACTACCTCCTAATTGTTAAATGTGTATTTCAGATCAGCGCAGTTTGAACATACCATCATAATTACATCTGGAGGAGCCGAAATCCTGACCAAACTGCTTGAAGAACCTTAAGAGCTGCATCCAGGAGTTCTTGGGGGCATCGATCCTCTAGATTTTGGTATTTTGAGAAAAGCTTAGAAACCCAGTTGGAGAGTTTTTGGAAGGCACAGTAATAGCAGATCCAGCAGAAAGAGCAGCCTGATATCTCGAGTCTTTTGAAAACTAATTTTGATTACTGGATGAGGGATTATAGTCAAAAGTTTTGAAGATCACTCTTCAGAGGTTCGAGGAGTGTCAGGTTCCACGGAACTTCCCTTCCCCCGAAATCCCTCAATTCTGGATAAGAAGGAATCAGTCTGACACTTTCCTGTCTGCAGTCTCAAATTCCATTGGAAAGAAACGGGAAATGGGGCGAATCCCTGGTTAGGAGAGAACTCCCAAAGGAGCATAATTCTACTTCTTTGTAATTAACCAGCATTTCCTTGAATTGAATCTGCATGAGTAAAAGGTTTTCTGTTTTAAACCAGTTGTCCGGTGCCGATTCAATGTTTCTCCAATGTTTTGGGATAGGGGAACTTTTTTTTTTTTTAAAAAAACATACACTTGAGTGCACTTAAGAAAAAAATTTACTTCCAAGTTGCTTTCTTTTGGGAAGAGACTTTTTAAAAAATCCTTTTGTAACTGGAACATAAAGTGACTGATTCCTACCACTTTTCCTATTACCAATGCCATCCAGAACTTCAGTCGGCTTTTTGTGGAACTAGATTATGGTTCATCGGGGGTTGTTTATTTTTTGTCAGTCAGATTTTGAAAGGAAAAAAAATAACTCCTGATTAATGGAATAGTTTGTTTCAAACGACCCTGTGGGGATTAAGTCTGACTATTTCAATGGGATTTCTAAAATGCAGGAATTTATCCTGCCTGCCTCTCAGTACTTCTTTCCTTTCCCCAATCTACAAGAAAACCCAGAGTATGCCTTAGGAGCCTCAGACTCCTGTTGCCTTGGATTTGGAGTCTGACCTAACCAAAAAGGCAGAGCTTTGAATTCAGAATTCAAATAAAGCTTGTAGTCCCTTGGAACAAAAACTTGGCCAAACAACCTAGCCCAAGCTGTCCAAGTCAAACACAAGGAATTGGGAAGAGTGTAGTGTCTTGCTTTACATATACAAGTTTATTTTTGTCCACAAAATCGTGAACGAGACCCTCCACATTCACCCCACCCCCACTAAAGGTTTATTCCTTTCTGTGTCATTCTCTTCTGAGTGATGAAATGACTTCTGACTGGCGGGACTAACGGGTTTCTCGAAGGGTGAAGGGGCAAGATGGTATCTGAAAAGCTGAGTTGGGGGTAGAGGATCGTGTGGAAATTAGGGGGATGGTTGCTATTGGGTTTGACTTTTGCTTTGTCTTAAGGGACTAATCTCTCACTTGAGGGGCTCCCCTTGTACAGACCCCGTATCCTTTTAAAGGCCTAATGTCTTGCAAAATCAAACCTCCAAACCCAAACATCTTTCCTTTTCCCCCTTCTCCCTCAGCTATCCAGTCTATGCCTGACTTCTTTTGGGGCTGTAAGGCCTTGAACTTAGCATAAGATTTGGGATTCCGGTCGATTGTGTATGTGTGTGGGAGGAAAGTTATCTTTTTAAAAATAAGAGAAATGTAGATAGCTGTTTTATAGTAACTCGATAAGCAAAAAAAAAAAAAAAAGCGTGTGTGAGAGTTGCACGATTGCAAGTTTGATAGGAAAGTTCCCTTTCTTCAGAATGTCACAAATACCGGTGTTGCAGCCATACAAAGTGAAATCTGTGGAGGGTCCCCTCTTTTGGCAAATTCAAACTCCAACTCACTAGAAAGGGAATGAGAGCGAATATAGTGCCCATCGAAAACATTATATTTTTCAAGGTAGTTTGAACATATAACCTGGACATATGGTTTCTCACTGCAATTCGAGCCCTGGTACATTTTGGTCTCTGCAACCATGGATGCTACTTAATTCTTTAGGCAAGCAGCTGGCCTTTTTAGAGGTATTCTGTCAACAGTTTTACTTGGGATACTGGGAAGAAAAGAGTTGGGAAAAGGTGAGGAGTTTGAAGTTTAACAAAAGTACGGTAAGGAATTTTCAGGAGGCTAGGGTTCGGACAACCAGAGCTGTGAAAGAGGGAAGTGGAAAAGCATTAGAACGCCCTTGGGGTGGCAAAGAACAATGCAGTCTCCTAAAAGGGCCAGGGCCATTTCAATGTTTGGGGAAGCTTGCCAAAAGAATGATTTCTCTTTCTTCTAAGGATAATCGGATTGCTAGAGATTAGTCCAATGTCTTGGTTTAGGATCTATTGACTCTGAGGTTATCTGAGAATCATTTTTATTAGAACTGCAGGATTCTACCAACTGCTGAGGTAACAAGCTGTTTATGTAGCAATTATAACAAGGTGATTATATTTAGGATATGAATTTTTAATCCAAATTATAAAAGTTTTTGCTAAAGGTTTTAAATATGTATATCCAGATTTAAAAAATAAACCCCCCAAATAAGTAAATCTCAAACAAAAAACACAATCCAACTATATGCTATATAATAGAATGGACTTTCAGTTGAAATCAGTATGACCATTTGAAAAGTATTTCTTTTGTCTCTAAACGTTCTATTGAACTTCATGGCAAATTAATCGCAAATATTTGTTAGAAACCGACTTTGAATCTTCTTGAAATTATTTCACTTTATATCTAGATACAGTCACACCACAACTTACTGTAGGAGTAATCGTACTGTTTCTTGGTGAATTTCAAAACAAGTACAGCTTAATTATTTGTGAAACTCTGGAGGAAAGGGACTGTCTCTCCTATCAAAGTTGTGACATGCAGAGACCCAGAAAAACTAGACATCTTAGAACAGGTGTTACGCTTAATGGGAAAAGAATGAGGAGAAGGATTGCTCTCTTAATGTTTATAGAGGATAGATAAGATCAGGCAAAGTTGATGACAAACGGAGGGGGGGGGGGGGAATAGCTTGATAAAAAAGCTGAGTCTGTACAATGTACCAGATCTTTCTATCCGCTGCCTCTCCTCAGATTTATACACGAATACCTCTCACTCTAGGTGTAAATAAATGCACAGGTACTCCAGATAAGAACATTCATACATAAGCACTCCCACGATATGCCGAAGAATTCGGCATTACAGTATAAAGCTAATCTAAATATTTCTGGTTAGATTTTTTTTTTTGTGGAAGCAGCCAACAGCTGAAAGGACTTTGAGTTGGCTTTGTTTACACGGAATCAGTTTAAAGCATCACATTTGCAAACCATATCGCTGACTGCAGCTCTCTGCCTTTAGTCCCTTGTCCAGATGCAAATAAGAGTAATTCATCAAAAGGATCCTTGACCTGTATTTGCTAGTTAGGTTCACATTCTTGCCTACTTCTTCCTATAAAAAAGTGCCTCTCGGAAAGGCACTTTCTTAGTGCAAAGCTCCTTAAACAAATCATTTTAGTTTGTCCACTGATATGCTTTCAACTCAGTCCTTTCTTATCCCGAATCTCCTCCTGCTCCCCCCCTCCCCAACCCCTGCCTCTTTCCGAAAATGAACCCTCCTCGAGTGATCACTTACATGGCCACGGCTCGGGAAGGCAGCACACAGGGGAGACCTGATTGCCAGAGCGGAGTTCATGCTGGGGGGAATGGCAGGCATTATTCCCCCATCTCGTCTCACCACCACTACCACCACCACCACCACCACCACCACCACCATCGATCCTCCACTGGGTCAGAGAAATGAACTTTTACCGGGCCCAGCCCAAAAGAAGCGTGAAACAAGCTCGAGGAAGGAGCAATTAAAATCACGAGAGTAACTACTAACTAAATCAAGAAGAACCCACAGGCTCTGGGGGGCTGTCAGGTTGCAGTCATTAGCTGGTTGTTGCTACAAAGCATCACCGTGTGGTTCAGAGATTAAAAAAAAAAATCTTTTCAACCTTGGCAAACCCATTTATTGGTTTGTAAGATTTCTTCTTCTTGCCCCCCCCTCCCAACTTGTTTTTATTTTTGCTCCAGCCACGCTTCCTGACATATTTCTGCCCCCAGCCTAGTGCCCTAAACCTAGAGTGAAAAATTCCGACAGCAGCAGCAACAGCGGCGACTGCAGCCGCTGCTGCAGAAGTTAAAAAAGAGAGAAGCCCCCTCCACTAATATCTGTAACGACATCACCAATGTAATTTGTTTTGAATGTTCATTTTTATTGGTGTTCTCTCTTTGCCAAAATGTGCTTGATTACATAGATTTGGTCCTGTGATAACTGCGCACCCTAGACAGGCTAAGGTGTAACGGAGAAGGTTCAGCTCAGGCCAGATCAAATCCCAGGCTGTTTAACGCTGAAAGGCTGCATGTTGCTATTAGTGTTAAATATATGGCTAATTATGCGTATGAAAATTAAACATCAGTGTTATGCTAATGGGGCCGCCTTCAGCTGTGGATCAGAGCACTTGAGACTAGCATTTAATCAAATGAATCAGTAACTAATACATCTGCACGTGTGAACTTTCACAAGATCATTTCCCTGTTACCGTCACACCACTAAATTATGAAAGAAATAATTATCAACACTTTCTAATTATCTAACAAAGTAATTTGGGATTCACCGTGGGGCTGGCGGGATTGGGATCCTGCAGCCCGACGTTGTCAGCATGCCTGTGACTCCGCGCCAGTTGTTTTGTGTTAGTGTGTGTGTATGTGTGTGTGTGTGTGTGTGTGTTTGTGGCGTGTGTTTTGCTGCGGGGGAAAGGTGCGTGTTGCTCTCTGTGTCTTGGACTTCGGGGCAGGACTGCAGGGGCCTTCTCACTTTCCCTAGCCACCCACTCACCCGCCCACCCAACTTCCATTTTCGCCGACTCGCCTTGGGCCCTAGTCCGGGACCACCTCCCGGGCAGCAGCACAGGGTCTTAACCGACGCCCTCCTACACCTCCCCCTCCACCCCCTCCCTGATTCATTCGTGTTTCTAACCGGGTTTGGAGGCCGAGCCCTATACATGTGGAAGATAACTGGGCATAAATGGAGACATGCGTCCGCACGCGGACGTGTGCCGACCGACACAGATTTGCTCCGTGTTTCTGCGTGCGGGAGAGTGCTCCCCCTTCGCACAGGTAACACCCTTTACTTTAACAAGGCCTCCTCAGGGAGATGAAGAAATCCCACCCTCCTGGGACCATTCAGCTTGCTCTGGCCCCTGCTGATTCTTCCCATGCCCTGGTTTCTGGCTGCTCCCCTGGCGCGCTGAAAACTAACCCTTTGCCACCAAGCCCCTAGGGAAGGGGAATGAGAAAGAGGTGGGAAGGAAAGGGAGGAGGAAGGCGGCGGTGGAGCGGGGTAAGAGGAAGGGAAAGAAAAAGGAGGTGAAGAGTGTGTGTTTGGAGAGGAAAAGGGGGGCAGCCTCTTTTCCTGGGAGGAAAAGCGTGGGGTCCACTTCGCTCACCGGGAGCGGCATTCTAATCAGATCAGCCACAGCCTCAGCGCACCCGAGGAGCCGAGGCGGGAGAGATGCGAACTGTCCCTGGTGAGCGGCAGAACGCCGGCGGAGGGGCCATTGTGTGTGTTTGTGTGTGTGTGTGTGTGTGTGTGTGTGTGTGTGTGTCGGGAAGAGGAGCGGGTCACCAAGAAAAGGGGAAGATGGACCTCATGGGGAGGGGGGCAAGGGTGGAAAACAGGCGAGAAATGGATGGGCTAAAAAGGGACTGGAGGAAGAAGTAAGCGTGATTAGAGTGGATGAAGGCGCTTGCCCCTCGGGCTCTCTGCTCCGCACTCGCTCCCAAGGATGTCTACTTTTGCTGGCACCAAAGATGCTGCGGTCCAGGGGGAGCGCGAACCAAGGTAGTGGTGAGGCCAGTCAGGAGACTGAAGGCCGCCCCCCCCATCCGGGACCCCCTCCCCGCTTTAGGCTGGGGGCCCAGAGGACCCGAGGAGGTGGAGGCGGTGGTGCAAGCGCGGCGGCGGCTGCGAGCTGTAGCACCCGGGGTCCCCCAGTGAGGGGGGCGGGCTGACTGGGGTAGGGGGTGGAGTTGCTGCTTGGCTTCTTAGGAGGAAGGCGCTTTGAGGGAGGAGGGAGAAGGAAAAGAGGGGGTAAAGAAGTTAGAGGGGGGAGCGTCGGAGGGGTTGTAAACTCTCTCCGCTCTGGCGCCTGCCGCCGCCGCATTGTGAGCCCTGTCGTGTTGCTCTATTGCAGATGTTCACTCGCAGGGGCGCGGGGACGCATCTCTCCCAAGTCCTGCTCGCCTCGCTCCCTCTAGTCCAGCCGAGCCAAAGCACCTCGGACCAATCCCAGGCGATTATGCAAGACGGCGGACCAATCAGATCCGCCAGCTCATGAATATTCATGACCTTGGCTGAGTCAAAGCTTTGAGGCGAGTTTGGGGAGCTCGGCAGCATCATGCTTAGACTTTTCAAAGAGACAAACTCCATTTTCTTATGAATGGAAAGTGAAAATCCCTGTTCCGCTTAAATTGGGTTCCTTCCTGTCCTGAGAAACACAGAGACCCCAAAAAGGAAAGCAGAGGAGAAAGACCCACACCCAGACCCAGCGAGAAGAAATGACCATGACTACTATGCCAGAAAGCCTCAACAGCCCCGTGTCGGGCAAGGCTGTCTTTATGGAGTTTGGGCCGCCCAGCCAGCAAATGTCTCCTTCTCCCATGTCCCACGGACACTATTCCATGCACTGTTTACATTCTGCCGGCCACTCGCAACCCGACAGCTCCTACAGCACGGCCTCATCCTTCTCCAGACCGCTGGGCTACCCCTATGTCAACTCCGTCAGCAGCCACTCGTCTAATCCCTACATCAGTTCAGTGCAATCCTATCCCAACAGCTCCAGCCTGACTCAGACCCGGTTAGAGGAGACAGGTATGTGCACTTGGCTTTCCACAGGGAGGAAGGGGAGGGGAGGAGGTGTGAGGAAAGAGAGAGAGAGAGAGGAGAGAGAGGGAGAGGGAGGGGGGAGGGCGGGAGAGAGCAAGAGAGGTTTCGGGTATCAGTCTATGCATCCATATCCTATCAAAGAAAAAAATTTAAAACTCATAACCATCAAGAAAAGAATAAATCCAGCGTTCGTCCTCCCGAAATGGCTGTGTCTCTGGGCGGCTCCGTGTGCTGAGCACACAATGCCCCTCTGGAAAACAGAAACCCAGATGTGCACGTATTAGTCTTGGTAATTATTTATTGCGTAGCGCTATAAACAATGTATGCAATTAAGGGTAATTAAACCTAAACTGCAGCCTGTAAAAATAGCAAACTTTCCCTGAGAAGGAGCCCAAGCTTCTGAAATAGCCCCCCAGCCTTTGTTAGAGGAACTTGATCTCGGGTTTTCTTTCCCCCCTTTTTTTCCCACTTGCTCTACTTCTGCCCCCACCTTATTGCTGCCTCTGCTCTTCTCTTTGCTCATTATTAATTATCGTTGTGATTAGCACCAGCAACACCATCATCATCATCATTATTATTAATGATTGCCCCTCTTCTTTGCTATTATTCCAGGAGCAGACTCGGAGAAAAGCACCGTGGTAGAAGGAGGGGAAGTTCGTTTCAATGGGAAGGGGAAAAAAATTCGCAAACCCAGGACTATTTATTCCAGTTTGCAGTTGCAGGCTTTGAACAGGAGATTCCAGCAAACTCAGTACCTAGCTCTGCCGGAAAGAGCGGAGCTCGCAGCCTCCCTGGGACTCACGCAGACACAGGTACAAGAGAGAACCCTCCTCTCCTACCACTCACACGAACTTCTTTTCATTCCCCTTCGCTTTGGGTTGCTTTTTCCCCCGCCTCCCATGTACACATATATATATAGAATAGAACGTATTTAATGCCATATTATATCTGTCTTTCTGACTGCCCTCGATCCTCTTTTACCAGTGATCCTCTGTCGTACGTTGATTCCTGGGCACTCTGATCACTGAAGCAGTAGGATTTCCTCGCTGGGTTTTGTTTTGGGGGCTCTGGGGCCGCACGTGCCCGAACAACTGGAACAATAGAGACGAGACGGGTTCTAATCCCTTCTATGGCTTTGAAGTGCGTTGCTAATCACTCAGTCTTTTGGCACCACGACGCTGCCACCCTTCTTTTCTTCCTAGTTCTCCTCCTCCTCCTCTCTCACTTTGTTGGTGGGAGTGGGGGCACTTTCCTCCTCACCCCGAGGGCACAATCACCTTTCACACGATCCTACCAGGGGAACAGCATAACTTTGTTTAGCCACATTTTAGATTTTCTCCGAGAGACACAGCAAGCTTTCTTTCTCTCAGCGGCTCTGTCATTTAGAGATATTCTTGGTTTTGAATGTCCCGGGCCGGTATTTGGAGCAGGGTGGAGGGGGGGGGAGCAAACAAACACAAAAGCAATGATTGGTTTGAGCCCAGAGAAATGTCAAACGTAACACCATCTTCTCAGCCAACTCACCCGAGGGCAGAGAAAGCTGTGAGAAGAGAACGACGTGACTCGAAATAAATTTCCTAAAACAGTTTCTTGAGTTTCCACATTTTTGTTTTTATTTTTTTATTTTCTAAATGATTGCTTTAATTGGAATCGGAATTGGACATGGGTTCTCACAATCAGATAGTGGACAAATCATGGAAAAGTCTGTGAGATTAATTCTTGTCTCTGACTCAGGCGGGAAAAATGCCTCTTGTTCTTTTTACTATTTATCTCGCTTTCTCCCCTTCCGACCTTCCTCAACAACCTGGCCCCCAACACATGCACACACCATCCTTGCTCTTTTAAAATCTTTTCTCTCTCCCTTGGAAAAAAAAAAGCTGTTCGCTCTCCCCAGTGACTGGGATTCCCAGCCGCGCCCCCTGGGCCCAGTGAGTGTTCGCTCTGTGCTTCCTCTTTTGCGCTACTTAACCCCATGGATTGGTCACTGGCTTCATCATTAAAATTTAATGCCAAGGGATTATTAAGTTCGGGCAATCGCCTGGTTAGAAGCGTCATTGCCTTCTGAGTTCAATCACTTTCCTAGGCCGGGTTTTTCTCTCTACACTCCCCCTTTCCCTTCGCTTCTTTCTCTCCATCCTCCCTGTCATAAATCTCCCTTCAGCACAGTTTTACCCACACTCCCGCCCCAAGTCACCTCTGTGATGTTTGGTTTTGCAGGTTAAAATCTGGTTCCAGAACAAGCGGTCCAAATTCAAGAAACTGATGAAGCAGGGAGGGGCTGCCCTTGAAAGCAGTGCCCTGGCGAACGGCCGGGCTCTGTCCGCCAGCTCGCCTCCAGTCCCTCCGGGCTGGAACACCAGCAGCTCCTCCAGTAAGAGCTCCACTGGCAACGCGGGCACCTACATCCCGAGCTACACATCGTGGTACCCCTCAGCCCATCAAGAAGCTATGCAGCAACCTCAGCTCATGTGATTTACAAAAACAAACCAACCCAGCTTCCTTCCTGCCGCCTCTCCCCATCCAGTACCCGGGTCCCCACTTGTCTCCCCAGCCCAGCCCTGTCCAGCCCACCCCCGGTTGACACGCACTATGGGTCCAGAGGAGAAGAAGGGAGAGCCAAGGAAAAGGAAACATAAAGGATGCAAACCACCGCCGCCGCCGCCAACCACCATTGCTAACTAAGCACTGGTCTCCAGACAGACCAGAGAGTGCACTGGACCCCTTCAGACCAGGGAGAGTCTTCGGTTGGATGGCGCCCCAAATTCTGGCGTGCCGCAAACAAGGGCAGATGTGATGCGGGGTTGTTTCCCAAGTGCTGACAGCTGAGAAAGCTGCCTCTGAGTTCTGTTAGATCACCCGGAGGACAGCCTGGGAGCAGGGAGACAATTCGACCCTCAGCTTTGTGGGGCGATCAGAAAACAAAACAATGTTTGTAGAAACACGCTCTTTTCTGTCCTGTCTGTCTCCTCGTCTTCTTTCTCTCTGTCTCTGTGCCCTGATCAAATATAGATCATTTCATTTGTTCTCCCTACCTTTACAGCCTCTTTGATAGCAAGGAGAGCACGGAAGGGGAGTACCCCTTCCCCCCTCAATTTTCCCCTCCTTGTAATAGTTTGGAAAAAAATTGGGACATTCTCCTGTGCCCTGCCTATCCATATGTGTAGATTGCTGGGGTGGGATGGGAGGAAAGGGAGGGGAAGGGATTTTATTTATTGACAAATTGACTTAAACTACCACTATCCGAGTGCTAGACACTTGGTGAATATATTTGGCTTGCAAAGTGCACTGTTTGAAAGCACCGTTTAATCGAAAAAGGAAAAAAAAATTAATGAGGATGTGATTTTTAACTTTTACAATAACTTTTATACTTTGGTGATATGGAGAGGTTGGGTCCGAATGATCTGCGTTTTTTCACATACTCAATGTTATTTAAAAGAGAGAGAGAAAAGAAAATGAAAATAAGCCAACACAATTTCATTCATCCTCTGACTAGTTGATAGTTCCGGGTGAAAAAATTTGAAAAAAATTTAATTCCCCTAGGTTGTGTGAGTGTGTGTGTGCGAGAGAGTGTATGGGGGTGGGGAGAGGGGGGGAGAGAGAGAGAGAGAGAGAGAGAGAGAGAGAGAGAGAGAGAAGAGAGAAAGAGACAGAGTTGCTTAGTTTTAGTGGAAAAGAAGAGAGAGGAGAGATGAAATGAAATTAATGAAATTATTACAATGGGCTTCGAATTAAGACAGTGCAGCTTTAAAAATGATCTCCAGAGGCTTTGCCACAGAAAAATGCCAATCAAAAATCTACTTGCACTTACGCCAGTGCAGGATCTAATCGCTGTACATATTATTATTAATTATTATTATTATTATTATTGTTCTGTAAACATGTTGCACAAATTTAGCCTTTTTTGTTCTGTTTTGTGTGGCTGTAAAACATGATGCTTTGTGAAATGGGAATCTTGACATTTTACTTGTGAAATTTGGAAAATGTGATCAATTGAAATCAACTGTGTTTAGTGTTCTATATGTCAAAGTTTAGTTTTATATTGAGAATGTTAACTTATTGCTTTGTATCTGGAAAAAAAACTTTGTAAATAAGTTATAAAGTTTCTTTGAGACAGTAAAATTATGGTTTCGAAAAAGAGCTGATGCCCTGTGTGCTGTGTATAGGAGTGAATTGGGGGCTAGAGCAAGAGGAGCAGGGCAGAGGATCCGAGACCGGCAATCTGCGAGTCAGGCAAATTCAGGTGCTGTCTATGGTCCAATTCGGGTTGGCCCTTGACCTCTTTCTACTACTTCTCAGAGACCAAGAGCCAGGCAGCCCCTTGGGAACACATGTGGACTGACAGAAACCGGACCTTACAGGAGGATGGATGTCAGAAAAGAACTTTTGGGACAAGGTGTAATGCTAAGTTTGGCCACGGACCTGCTGATGTCTGGCGACCTCAATGCTTATAAGCTGAGTGAGTCGATTGTCTATCCATCCCAAGCCTAACTTGCCCAATTCTATGGCCTCCTCTAATTCCCCTGAGATCATCTGGGCACCAGACCCAACTAATTGGACTGGGTGCTCACCCCACCCAAGGGGAAAAGGGAATCGTCTTGCCTCCCACTCCAGACTAGCTCTCAGCCCCGGAAATGTCCTGGCTCTTCTGGGTTCCTCAGTTCCCTCTTTTTGCATCAGATTTTCTTTCCCAACATTTGTTCTCCTTTCTTATAGCGACTTCCTCTAATTCTCCCTTACCCCCGCTTAAAAGGCAGAGGAAGGAGGGAATGGGCCTGGGGAGAGAGCACGAGCTAATTGAAAGGAAATTCAGAGAAGGAACAGGTGCTTCGGAGAAGAGTTGAAGTCGGGAGTGGAAAGTATAAGTTCAAAGGCAGAAGGGACGGGCAATTCAAGACAGCTGCTGGGTCAATAGATTGTCTTGGGTTTTAGGAGTGTCCCTTCTCTAAGTCACTATGTTTGAGGACTGGGAGAAAGGGCAGGTAACGAAATACTTCCCTTCATTCACTGGGTTGACAGATTCTGACTCCCGTCCCGGGGCAGAGAGCTCTCGGATCTGGTTCCAGCCAAACACTCGGAGAATGAAAGTAGGGGGCGCGAAAGTCTGTCTACAAGTTTCCCTTTCCAATATTCAGCGAGTGCTTATTGAGCACCTACTGTATACCCAGTTAGTGTTTTGTGTGTGTGTGTGTGTGTGTGTGTGTGTGTGTGTGTGTGGAGAGAGAGAGAGAGAGAGAGAGAGAGAGAGAGAGAGAGAGAGAGAGAGAGAAGGGGGTGGGAGCAGTCTCCCATTTCCCGGTAGAGGGTGAAGGAAGCAGCCGGGGCTTTCACACCCGGGACAGCTTGGGCGAAGGCCACTTATTCGCAAAGCCTTGTCTGATTTAAGCACTTCTGAAAGCTTGTTTAGTTCACGGATTGCCAAGCTCTCCCTGGGCCTTAGTATTTCGCCAATGAGTGGGGTGTGTCCGAGTGCCCGAGCAGGGAAGCTGGTCAGTGCCTAACCAGGAGAATGACATTTCTGTAAACAGTTTGGAAATGTTTTCTCCTGCTTATTGGAACTGAAATGTGATTTGAAATCTCCACCGGGAGGTAGGGGAGGTGGAAGGAGGGGTCTTCAGCACAGGAAGCTTTGGGTTAAAGGACTTTGTAAATGATTATTTTGTAGAGTGGATTCTTTTAGATACCCGCTCTCTCCCCTCTTTAAAAAAAGCAGGATTTAGAGTGTATGCGCCTCTGAGATGGTTTGACGCATAGCCTGCTTGTGTGGGCCGTCGGGGGCTGACTCTGGAAACTCAATGGGTCAAGACAGGAAACTCCGCCGCCTGCTTCCCTTAGTCTCAGCCTTCCCATTCTACACAGCCCCCCGCCCCAGCAGACTCATTTGTCTCTCCAGCTCCCAAAGCCATCCATCTAGACTTTCGGACCAAAATGGGGAAGACTCCAACTAGACTAAGCCAGACCCGAACTCTCACCTCATCCCGCTTCCCTGACCCCCCCCCCCCCCCGCATAACACTCGTGAGCAGCCTACAAAGTCCAGGCCTCTTCAGAGGTTGCAGCTGGTCGCGACCCTAGCCTGGGCTCTGAGTCTTGACCTGCGACTCAGAGTCCGTCCACTGGACCATGGGCTTGGTCTGGGGGTGGGGAGCGCTGGGGCAGCTGGTTTTGATTCCGGTGGCTAGATTTCGGTCTGGTTCTGCAAATACAGCCTCTGCCGGGGGTGGGGATGGGGGTGGGAAGGTGGGAGCGTGGGGGGGAGGGGGCAGGGGGAATTTCCGGTGGGTGGTTGGAAGGAAAGTGGTGATAAATGGCATTGATTTTTTGTTGTGACACGCACCCATTTTTCAATTCATGATGATGAATGATCAAATGATCTGGGCCCATTCGACGCCTTTCCAGAAAGGCACAAATGTGGAATGAGAGCATATAGGGATGGGAAAACGATGGACTTTCATTTGGGCACCTGGAAGATATTTCCGGGAAGTAGCTATCCTGGCCTCTCCAGGATGCCCAGAAAGTTTTGACCCAGGATCATTAAAAGAAAAATGGGAAAGCAGCAAAAAAAAAAACTCCACACTACAATCCACCTCCAGACCCCGAATTCATCCCGCTTCCTATTTCTGAATGAGTATAAATGGTTTTGCTAGGTCAGAGATATCTAGGCATTTGGTCTTAGTGGAGTTCACTCAAACTTGGGTTTCTCCAGTGAGACGTGACTCATTTGTTATTGGTTAGGTTAGTGACAGAAGAAGATCACATATCCTACTCTTTCCAGAAACAGTAATTGGGGCCCAAAGTCTTGAGCCATTGGCAGAATCTGTTTGGTCAAGCAGATTTTAATACTTTGAGATATTAGCTTATACTAATTTAATAATGTCTTGCTAACAGTTCAAATAGAGAAATTATTAGTTTTATCTCAACGAAGGCGGTCTTTAGTTAGGCTCTATTATAATTATAAGCGGTTGTACTTTTAAAAATGTTAATCTCAATATAGGCCTAATTAATGCTGCCTTGTTACTGACAAGTAGTTCATCAAATATCTGATTCAAAGATTTTCATAATGAGTATATTAATTAAACTATGAATAATCTAAAGGTGGTTATATTTAAACAATACCTCATTACAATGATTAAATACTGATTTCGAATATTATGTCTTAACAATTGTCACTTAGAAAACACAACCTTTCCTTATGTATGAGTCTGTAATGGCAAAATGCAATTTTGGGATTTTTTTCTTGTTCAAAAAATGTGAACCTCATTTTAAAACACTTCTGAAATAGGTTACACACAGCTTAATGATTATCAAAATGACTCTTTTCTGCAAAAAAAGACCCCAAAGTGCGCCTACAGCTGCAAACCCGAGAGGGTCAGCATCATTTCACTGTATTCTCTTCTTGATTACAAGCCGAGCCCATCAAACACAACATAATTACAGTAATTTCAGGTTTATTTATTCTAATGCAGTTTCCCCATCTCTCTGGTAATTATGAGCAATTTTTTCGCCCAGGGAATCTTTTTGCATTAACAAAAGAGATAACGCACTGAAAGCCAAATTTGCTGTGCATTGAGAAAAGGAAAAAAAATAATAAAATAGGTTCGAGCTGCCATCTCTGCAATTCTCCTATATTGGAGCTAGGCAAATTGCTTGCAGGTGTATGGAGCAGGACTGTCAATGGGAAGGGGCTTCCAAATTAGCAAATGCACAATGTTGAAGTAATGAAGACAGACTTAGCAAAATTGCCAAACAACAGATACCTCTTTAATATCTTCTCTCTCTCTCTCTCTCTCTCTCTCTCTCTCTCTCTCTCTCTCTCTCTCTCTCTCTCTCTCTCACACACACACACACACACACACACACACACACACATACACACTCGCACCCACAAGACCATAAAGGGGAAAACACCCCAATATACACCAATACTCTGCCCCCCCATTCTCTGATTTAGTTTTCTTCAGCCATGAGTAACTGAGAGTGTTGGACATGTCATTCTACTTGCAGAACTACACAAACCCTTAAATCTGGAAAAATATCTATAAATATAAAATGGGAAACGGCTTAAAATGTTATTGACTTTCTTAATTGATTAACATTATCTCTTCCCTTCCCCTTTAAATCTGAATCAGATCTGACTCAAATTGCTCGTCACAATTCCACCTTTCCTGTTTCCACTAATTTTAGAAGCCATGTAAAGTTTAACATCTTTAAACTACAAATCTATACGTACAGGTTTTTTTTTTTAAAAAATTAATTAGACACCATTTCAGTAGATTGAATTCAAACTCTCAAAACAAAAAAAATGATTTGTGGTTTAATGAAAATGTGTGTGTGTGTGTGTGTGTGTGTGTGTGTGTGTGTGTGTGTGTGTGTGTGTGTTGTAAAAGGAAGATAAATCCCATAACCTTGGATGATAATTGAAAATATAAATTGTGAGGAAAAAAGACAGCTATGTCCATAGCTTCAAGTTTTCTTTTCCAATTAACCATCTCCAAGAACATCTCCCGGGTTTGCCTCCCTCCCCCCTTTTAAAACTACTGTGAGAATAATATCTCACTTACTAGCTCTGTACCAATGCCTAGGACGAAAATCCTATCTCTAAACTGATGAAAACTTTTCTTTCATCATATAGGTATGTATGCATACCTATATGAACATGAATATATGTATGTATGTATACAAAGATACAAACACACTCTCATATAGTATACAATAGTATACAATTTTAGATTCACTCCACAGTCACACTTCCATCCTTTACATAAAAATCCTACAGAAAGCAGGTTTATAACAGACATATCACCTAGAATCTAAACATCTCTCCAAAGCTCTAAAGGGTGAACACCCCTAGCAGAGGATGCATCTCCCCCCCACTTCCATCCCCCCCCCAACCCTTCCTTCATACCCTGAATCTTCAGGGATTAACACTTCCTGAAACATCTTTTAAAAAAAGGAAAAAAAATAATCCTGACATAGCTGACAAGAAGTTTTGATGGAAGAATTAGCTGGTGCATACATAATCACTCCCCCACCCTCCTACTCCCAGAGCGGGGAAATGTATCGACAGAGCGCATTCATCCAACCCTCAGAAAAATGAAACTGGTTTCCACCCTTACCTTCTTCACAGTCTCAATTTCAGTTAATCTGGACACACTCTTTGAAACAACAAATCAAAGGGGTCGAATACGGCTTTTGGCTATGAAAGTTATGGGAGAGAGAAGGGGGGGAGCAAAACATAAAAACCAAACAAACCGAAACAAAACAAAAACAGAAAAAGAAAAAAAAACAAGGCACAATAATCCTATCCTGGGAGTGCAAATGTGGAATGAGATTCCCCCGAGACGAGCCTGCCTCTGAACGCCCGCAGCCTTTTGCAGCGCTGCTCCTGCAGAATATGACTGAAATTTTCGGCTATATAGCCTCTGTCTTTATAGCTGATGAAAAAAATTGCAGATTATTAGCATAAATGTTTACTCTTCATTACGCTGATGACATTGTGCACTCGAGATCTTGGTAATCTTTGGGAAAATTATGAGTAATTTTTAAAAATTTTAAAGCAGCAGCAGTTACCATGCAATTCAGGCTAATTCTGCGTAGGCTCCGAACGGATATAATTATCGAGGAGTCAAGATGTTATGCTAAAAACTATGCATTGATATTCCCATTTATTATGTACATACAACTTTGACAATGTTGATGCTTGAAATAGCAGGAAATTGTCTTGCGCAAAAATTACAGTCCATATTAGGACATCTGAAATTGCGAAGAATTATATAGTAATTGCAGGCTTTCAGATGGGAGAGCCAGAATGCTCAAACTAGTGCAAATGTGGATAAAATTACAGATCAGAGCAAAAATTAGGGAAAAAGGGGGTCTGGGATTTTTCAAGTTGGCTATAGGATTCCGGAAGTGTCTAATGCCACATGATTGCTACAGCTTTAGGGGAGACATTCATGCCTCAAATAGCTCCTTTGCCAGAGCTGCTTTAATTGAATTTCTTGTTCTTTTTCTTTTAATAGGGGCAAATGAGTAAATTGCCCACCCATGGCAAATTTTCACCGTCCTCTCTGCAAATGTGCCAGGGAGAGCATCCTTTCGCGTTCTCTTGCTCAGGTTAACTGGAAAGGGCTGAATCCCCAGCCTGAACAAGCTAACCGAGCAGGGAAAATTAATTAGCCCCTATCTCCTCCCGCCACCTCCCCCTCCTCTTTTTCTTCCCCAACTCCCCCACCCCCACCATTCTGACTCTACTCTTCTTTTTCCTTCTCCACCTCCCGCCCCTTCTCCCTCCACCCCCGCCCCTGGGATCTTTGAAAGAGGCCACCAGAGACTAAACTTCTCTGCCTTCCTCTTTTTCGCTGCACATCCCCAAGTCCTTCAGCCATCACCCCTGGGGAACGGGACAGCACCAACTCGAGGGGGCGGAGGACCGGGGCGGGGGTGGGGGGAGTGGGTTGGCACGCGAGCGAGCGGCTGGCTAGAAAGGTGGGAGGAGGGCGGAGAGGTGTAACTGGACTTAGGGAGGGTGGATCACTGAGGAGAGAGTCCAGGGAGACTGGAAGCTTCCTGACCTTGGGGAATGGACCCTAGGCAACCCTTAGGAACTTCTTCCAGCCAAGTCACCTAGCCAAATTTCAACGCGGAGTGTGTGTATGTGTGTGTGTGTCTGTGAGAGTGTGTGGATCTCTCCGTGTCTAATTCTGCAGATCGCACATCCCACCCCACAATCGCCGCCCTATCCCATCTCTTCGGTTCTGCCTCTTTCTGTAGAGCGCACCCGGAGTTGTGTGTGTGCGGGCGGTGGCCCTAAGGCGCTGTGTGACTTTAAGAAGCTCGGGCACTAGGGGCAGAGAGGGGTGGGGCTGGGGGCTGCTGTCGCTGCTCTGGCACTGAGGAAATTTGGCTGAGGCTTCTCCTGGAGGAGACGTATTACACACGGCTAGCTGCGCCCCGAGACTTTGCTCCTACAGAGGGGCTCGGGTGCTCTGTGTGTTTGTGTTTGTGTGTGTGTGTGTGTGTGTGAAAGGGGGGTTCCATTGTTTAGGAGGTGGTGATTTTCACACACCTAGTTTGTTGTATCCTATTGGATAAGAAAAGGAAATGGGGAGATCAGATGAAAAGAGTCTGGAGAGAGCGAATGGCGAAGCCAGGCCAACTGGGAGAGAGAGAAGAGAAAAGGAAAGAAGGCAGTGAGCATCCATACACATATACATACGGGCGCGTCGTTTTATTTATCTTTTAAATTTTGCATCTTCCGGGAAAGAGAGTCCTGGAGTAAGGAATAAATGCAAACCGAATTCTCTCCAAGCATCGTCCCATGTCCCTCTAGAATTGATTCAAACCTCCCCTTTCAGTCAGAAACTCTCTTCCCGACTCTCCCCAGTCACTTTCTAAGATCCCTCGTCTAGATCACCTTCAACTCGCTTTTGCTTTCCTCCTCCCCTCCCTTCGAGTTTTGCCTCTTCTTCCAACCTCTTTCCCAATAATTCCCCCAGATTTTCCTGACTCGGAATAGGGACGGCGATGCAGACTGCAAGCTTTCAGTATAACTCCCTCTAAAAGTGCAAGAGGTACTGGAAAATTCACCCGGGAGTCATGCTAATAACTATAGTACAATAGAGTATTTACATTTGGGGGGGGGTCTGTTTTGAAGCAGACCTTCCTATTTTTTTTTTTATTTTGGGATTCCAAGTGATGCTTCCAGGAAATGGCCGTTCTACTATTTGTTAAACTCTCTCTCTCTCTCTCTCTCTCTCTCTCTCTCTCTCTCTCTCTCTCTCTCTCTCTCTCTCTCTTTCTCTCTCCCCTCATTTCTCCGCCTTTCTCCCTCTCTCTCCATCCCACCTTCTCCCCTCCCCCAGCCTCAGGGCGGAATTTAACATCTTGCAATGTGGCAATGCCGCCTGGGTGCTTCCGGAGGGTGGAAGGGAGGTGGTACTACCACTTCTTAAGACACAGAATTCTCTCAGGCTCCTACCCCAAACTTAGGGTGTGGCGGAGGTCTTTCTTCCCCAAACTCCCTTCTTTCGCCTCTCCTCTTATCACTCCATCCATTGACAAGTTTCTTGACTTGCCCCTATGTCCCATAAGTACTCAAATTCCTAGGTTTGGATTTAGCTAGAGAGGCGGGGTGGAGAAGGGAAAGAAATCTCCTTAACACTGGATAGATTCCGTGGAAAGGCTGTTGTTTTGCTTTGCTTTACGATATAATCCTGGGCTGTGCCTTCAAGGCCAAAACCTGGTCAGTACAGAGGAGTAGAAAAATAGGTGTCGATTCCTTCTTTAGTAACTTTGAGGGTGTAGGGAAGAAGCTGCTCTTAGCACTAGAGGACGAGTTGTCAAATTTAGGGGAATCTGCTATTTTTTTCTGACCTTTATTTCACTTCGAAATCTCCTCCCTTGGGTTTTGCGGCTCCTCGAACTCCGGAGCCGGAAGGACACTTGGTGAACTCCCCCTGCCCCATGGGCCCTGGGGCCTGCTTCTCCCTCTGTCCCTGGGCTCTCTCCCGTGGCTGGAGCACGGCTGAGAAAGAGCTCCTACCTAGAGCTGGGGGGTCAACTACGCTCAAGTCTCCTTGGTTTAAAACATTCACAGGTTCCCCCCCCCCCCCCCCGCCTTATTAAACTCCTAGTCCACCCCTCTCTGAATTTGCCCCAGAAGTCTCGGAAATCGTTACACACAGGCGGATATTCCCAATTTTCACAAGTAATCCTAAAAGAAAGGCAGAAGGGAAGCTTCCTAAACAGTCCCACATTTCAATCTCGGCTGATTAGTCTGGGGTTTTCTTCTCTCCATCCCCCCCACCCCCAACCCGCTATTCTGCCCCCTTGTGCAAACTAGTGGGGAATGCGGAGGGGCAAGGAACCGGCGGGCAATTTCTAGGCATTTGTTGGCATTTCAAACGTTTGGCTCTTTCCAAAGAGTTTGCAAACGGTACCCGAGGGTGGATGGTGGGGGGGGGGGGCGGTTGGAGATTGGGGGCGGGGGTGAGGGTGGATCCTTTTATCTGCCACGAAGAGGGCGAAACATCAAGCAGCAAAACATTAGTATTAACGTTTTGCCCAAGTTGGAGGAATCCTCCGGCAGGGGAATAATGCTCAGATTGTGAACAGAGCAATCCAGAGTCTTGTCTTTACCAGCCCCCCCCCCCTTTCCTTACTCCGACCCTCCCCCCCGCCCCCTTGCTTCCCAGCGCTTGTCACATCCTGTCTCTGGGCTGATATTTCACGTGCGCAAATTGAAGGGGATTACAATGAAGATTTATGTGTTTTATGAACGCGGCTGGTTTCCCAGTGGATGGAGCCGAGTTCACTGCTTCCCATTTCCATTTTTCATCGGCACATTTGGGAGAGCCGTTCATCACCAGGGGGGAGGGGATGTCTGCGCGGCGGGCTGATCACAGGGCTCTGTGTCTTGGAGAGAGCAGCAACTTGTGAGAAATGCTTCCAAGTGACTTGCCTTGGGCTGTGCTGGAGCCTCCCGCTCGTTCCCCTCCCACTGCCGTCTTTGTTTCTCTCCTCTCCTTCAGCCCGACATTCTTCCAACTCCAGCAGCTCTCTCGCTCCCCCCAGCGCGCCTCCCGCTCTCCCCCTGCCCCCCATCACTAGCCTTTACTTCTAATCCCATGCCTTTCCCCTCTCTCACCTCCCTTCCTCACTTCCCTCTCTGCTTCTTCCCTTTACCTTCAAGGTTTCCTCTCAATAGTAACTCCCAAACCTCTGAACCCCACCCCGCGTTCCTTCCACTCTAGTTTCTGTTCCTTCTGTTCCTCTTTCCTTTTTTTCCCCCGAGTGACTCTCCCCCTCCACCCTTGAGAGCTGCCCCTCCTCCCTCTGTGGGTCTCCCTCTCCCGCCCTTAGCTCTTCTCTCCCAGGGAATGGGCGGGGGCGGCAAGAGGCTGAGCTGTAGCCCGACCCGACCTCGGCTGCCAGGTTCGGTGACTCCGGCTTGTCTGTGGGGCCTGAGCCCACCCCGGAGCTGGGGCCGCCCGCCCGCCCGCCCTCCCGGCTCCTAGGCTCTGCTCATGCCAAGGCCTGCTACGTGATTCCAACTTGGGCTGACATTCCCTGCCCCGGGCGCTCCGGCTTAGGCCTCTTAATCATCTTGTCTGCAGCAGATCCTCAACACCAGCCAATTTACTACCACGTCTCTCTGCTTCTGGTTTCGTGATCAGGGGGGTGAAGTGGGGGTAGGGGTGGGGGAAGGAGAGGAGGGCATTCAATCACTGGAGAAAAAACGTAGCAAGAACCTGACGGTCCAGGATCCCAGGGCCATGGAATTCTGGAGCCCGGAAGGGTGGGGAACTGAGCGCGGGAAGGATCGAGGTACTCAAGTTCTCGCCTGGGAAAGCCAGACTGAAATTTTGAGGGGAAGCTATCTGAGGGCCATGAACCCTTTAAACTCGAGTTGTTGTTAGACCCTACTCGCCACGACAGTCCCCAGATCTGCAGATGAACAATAAAAACGCAATCTTAGAAAATAAAGAAGTGTGGGTACTTAAAGATTTAGTGACCAAAAAAACCAGAGGTGCTGGATCTCCTTAAAATCCAGACTGTGTTTTCTATTCCTTTCTGCTCACTTCTACCTGTCAAAGCTTACCAGATCTTTCCCCAAACTCTCAGTTTATCAGCTCTGGCAAGAGCAATCAGCAAGAAAAGGAATAAAAATCTGATGATAATGCCCCTCTTGGTCATGGCCTTGGGCCTCTGGTCAAGGGAGCAGATTTTTTTTTCTTAGCAGTAGATTAATCCTTTTCTTGTTAAGCTTGTTACCCTTATGAATGGTGAGTGACATTTTGGAGGCTGCCTCAATTGGAAAACAAAAAGGGACAGAGAGTGTGGAGAACTCAGTGCCTCTGCTATTACTGCTTGAAGTACCCTCAGGAAAGTCGAGTCCCCCCCCCCCTCCCAATTTATTTATTTTTCCTCAAATAGGAAAAGTAGTGGTTTGGGAGATGTATCCTAAAGGCCTTTTGGCTTTACAATCTATGATCTTTCTGCACAAGAAATATTTGGGATCCCTCAAATTCACAATTTCTGGGACAATATTACAAATTTGCATTTTCCCCTGAAATTCCCTCCTATTTCATAGAATTAGGATTAGGGTTATTAGGTTTTTCAGACATGTAAGAAATCCTTAGATTACTGGACCTAGGGAGACAAAAGGAAGTGATGTGTAAACCCCAGAATCCATCCCCCCAAAGGCATTGAAGCAATAAACTTCCCTTTTATACACAGTAGTTTCTGTTGGGTGCAGAGGTGTCAAAAATAAAGGCAAATGAATGTACCTGTATGTATTAGCTAGGAAGGTAAGTGAAGAACCTTTCTATGTTACAAAGAGTGAGCTGCAAGCGAGCTACTCCAATAAACTTTGTATGTGTGCGTGTTCCATTCCTGTGCCCGAGTCCAACAGCATTCCAATGCAGCTGAGTGTGTTTGCGTGTGAATGTGACTCCACTCAGGGGTCCAGGCCAAACAAAGCACAAGCTTCTCTGCCCTCAAGGCAAGTGAGGAACCCGGGAGCCCGGGCTAGGGCAGGTGGAAACAGAATTGGGCTGATTCGAGGATGAGTGGAGGACAGAACTGGAACTGGAACCGGTCAGTTCCCTTAATCAACTACCGAGGCTTACGGCTGCGGCCGCGGAGGCCGGAGGCCTGGGCTGTAACAACAAACAGCAACAACACCGGCAGCACCAGCAACAACTACAGCAACACCAGTTACACAGGGGTGGGGTGACGTGGGCGGCGGGAGACTGTCCGGGGCTAGAAGTCGGTGGCGCCAGCTCGCGGAAGGGGAGGGAGGGAGGGGCGGGGCCGAGTCTGGGAGCCAGAGCGTGAGCTGAGTGATTCATAGGGCCGAGGCCGCGGTCGCCCCCATCCTCCAGGCAAACTGAGCCAGTTGTTCTGCCACAATGGGAGATCGTGAACTTAGACTGCTGTGGCTCCACCGAGAAACCAAAGGCCGCCTTTGAATTTTTCCCAAATCCTCATCTCTTTCCCCTCATTCGGGGGGGGAAAGCTTAATTCCAGCTGATAGTAAAACTTGCAACCTGCAGTTGCGGGTAAAGTAGCCCCCTCCAATGGGACAATACCAAAGAGGAGTCTGGGCGCAGCAGGAACGGCTGCCAGTGCTAGGGGGACCAAGGAAGTCCATTTTTGACCTTGGTTGCTGATGTCTAAAGGACCACAGGCTTGCAACTCAGGTCTCAATCGCGATGTCCAAGAAAATACGGTGCGAGTACAATGAAAACAATAATTTATTTAAATAATCTCTTCATATTGTAAAATCGACATTAAGAGTATGTTGTTTTCATAATAAATAACTCAAAAATACCTTTCCTTTAAAGAACAAAGACCTTGGGTTTAAAATAAAACAAAAACGAAATCAGTAGCTTAATTTAACTGAGAGAAGGAAACTTGTCGAGGGGAAATTTTTTAAAAAATGCGAGGGGGGGGGGAAGGGGGAAATGAGACTACTCCTAACCCGAAATTCTTACAGTTGGTTCACCAAAAAGTCTGAAAGTTGATTTTTTTTTTTTTTACAAATAAATCAAGGTAGGGGGAGGGAAATCTGCACGAACACCTTTATTTACAAACTTTGTGTATGTGTGTGTTTTTCCAGGATAATAATCCTGAATTGAGTTTAAAAAAGATAATTTAAACACTTTTTTGCAATGTCCACATATAAAAAAATCATTTTTTTAACATCAAAATGAGGTCATCCGCAAAGGCACCTAAACTTTTAAAAAAATAAAAATAAAAAAACTCCACTGGTGATGGATGAGTAGGAGGAGGAAGAGTGGAGATCTCCTATGCTTTTCCCTAGAGAGCTAAGGGGATGAGGGCCAGGAACACACACCACAGCAAAAAAGAAAAAAAAAAGTCGGCGAGGACAACGTGAGGAAAGAGGGTAAATTGAGGAAGGAAAAGAATGGAATTGGGCCCATAGTGAGGTTTAAAACCGAGGATTCTTTTTTGCTCGCACGAGTGTGTGTATGTCGAGGGTGGGGGTGGGAGTGAGGAGGAATGAGAAAAGGTTGAGGCAGAACCGGAGGCTGAGACTGACCCTGGAAAAGAGCAACGCAATTCAGTGTGAACCCTTGGGGAGAGGGAGGAATGGCAAAGCTGGGAAGGAGGGAGGAAAGCGTCACTCTTCAGGACTTTGTTCTTAGCCTCGGGGAGAAGAAGTTCTCTGACCTCTCAGGACCGGGGTGGAGGGGGGGGGGGGGGAGACAGTAGAGTGGAGAGTTATTGATAAGTCAGGGCTTGAAAGAGAGCTTGAGGAGAAGAAACCTGACCTGAAATGTGGCCCAAGCTCCTACCTCCTTGGGTACCGGACTAAGCAAAGTTCCTTTACCACCTATCACACAGAAAAACCCACAGGGCAAAAAAACCTCCTAACTTTACAAATGCATCGGACAGTTGGACGGAAATGGTTATCAAAGCACCAAAGTCTGTTCCTAAGAGAAGCAGGGGCTTTGCCGTGTGCCACTCCTCTTTACTCAGGGAGAGAAAGGCTCTGGGACTGGGGTCTGGGGTGGCAGAGGAATTAGGGAGAAATATGGCAGCAGCCACTGTGGGGAGTGTCTCTCTCTCTCTCTCTCTCTCTCTCTCTCTCTCTCTCTCTCTCTCTCCCCAGTCTCTTCCAAAGTTAGAATATCGTCCCTGCGCTCACTGCTGAGCTGCTGCTGTTGTGGTGATGATGATGGTGGGGATGATGATGGTGATGGGGCTGCGGGGGCTGAGGATGCTGCAAAAGCGGTGCACTGGCCTGGAGGTGGGAAGCCGAACTGGAAGCCTGGTGGTACCACGGATAGTTGCCTAGAAAAGCTGAAGTACCGCTGCTGGGACTGGAGCCTGAGCTACCTCCACCTCCACTACCGCTACCTCCACTGCCTCCTCCTCCACTGCTCATCCGCTGGTGAGGGCTGAAATCCCAGGTAGTTGGTGCTGAGACTGGAGGTGATGCGCAAGGAGGAGAGGCACTGCTCCCCGGATGCTGGTCTGATGGAATCTCTCCACTTTTCCACATCTTTTTGAATTTAGAACGGCGATTCTGGAACCAGATCTTGACCTTTGTGGAAAAGAAAAACTGGTCAAGTTATGTACGGCAGAGTCAGAGCAAGAAAAGCAAACAATAAGACAGGAGAGAGAGATTGAGAGATTGAGATAGTAGATCTCCAGACTGGAAGGCCTGAGGAGAGGGTCACTTTGATGACCTCAATCAGCTCATAAAATGAATTTCAGTTTATTTTTTTTATCATTTGGGATAAATTTTTAGAAAGAGTGAATATTTATTGAAATCATGTATAACAGAAGGGAATATATAGTATAGGATCAGGGACTAAATAAAAGTCAGTCACTAAGTACCAATCAATTGTTACAACTCTTAATCAGGAGGACATTATCCTTGTGATAACAGTTAAATCCCATCCCTTTTCTCCCATAGGTCAATGCCCTTATTTCAAACACTAAGGGTCTGTCACTTTTAATTTCATATACTGAATTGTGAGTCAGCAGGCCTTTTTAGAGAACGTGCACATAATACCTATATTTGGGTGGGTGGATGGATGGATAATCATTACAATGAGAACTGCTGCCCTTGGGCTAACTGCAGGCTTGGAAAAGCTCCAGCAGACAAAAACCCATGTTCGGGGGCAGGAAAAGCTGGGGAGCCCCTTACCTGAGTCTGTGTGAGGCCTAAAGAGGCGGCCAGTTCGGCTCTTTCGGGCAGTGCCAAGTACTGAGTCTTTTGGAATCGCCTCTGAAGAGCTGCTAACTGAAAACTGGAATAAATGGTGCGAGGTTTCCTCACTTTCTTTGGCTTCCCGTTCACTATTCTTATTTCGGGCTCGCATTCTTCCTTTTCTGCAACGAAAGGGGGACAATAAGAATGAGAACAATGAAGGAACCCGCCAAACAAGAACTGCGACGCCGGTTGGTGCCCCATCCCACTGTCTCTTGCAGCGAAGTGGTCAGAGAATTCCCGGGCGGAGAAACTTCGCCCAGCTTTCTTTTCAGGGATCGATGGTTGGGAGTGAATTAGGTCCCTTCTACCTTTCCCCAAAACTTTCTTTTCTTTGTTTGAGGCAGGGGCTAGAGGGACGGGGGAAAAAAGCAAAGGAAACGTGTTACAGAACTAGAAACTCAAGAAAAGAGAAAAATTCCACAACTGCATTCATTGCATGCGTTAACTCTCCCTTCCTTAAAAATTTTTCATTCTCTTGCCAACTTCTTAAAAATCCTCTTCGGCCAAGGAACTGTTTTCTGAAAACAGTTTTGGAACTGAAGAAGGGGGGAAAGTGGGAAGCTAGGGAATGGGGTCGGTGGGGTGGGGGAACAGAGATGGAGAAGGGATGATCTCCACAAACTTCAGGACTAGGGCAGAGAACCCTTTGCCCCCCAAACTTCCCCCACCCCACAAGAAACAAGAAAGATCAGCACCGATTAGTCGGGCGAGAATTACCCATACCGGGCTCGTTGTTGGCCGGAGAGGAGCTGGTTCCGTAGGGCCCGTAGGAGCTGTACGCCGCGGTGTAGCCCAGGTCGTAGCCCGCTTTGGCAGAGTAGGGGACGGTGTTGAGGCCGCTGGCGTGGTACTGGTAGGAGCCCATCTGCGCGTAGGGGGACCCTCCTCCTCCGCCGCCGCCGCCGCCGCCGCTGCCCCCCGCCCCGTGCTGCTGGTTGGTGTAGTAGCTGCTGTCCGTGGCGGTGGACACGGGCAGGGTGGGGGACTCCTGGGGCTTGTGCAGGCTGGTGCCGCCGCCGCCGCCGCTGCCGCCGTGCTGGTGGTGGTGCTGGTGGTAGCTGCTGGAGGCAGTGATCTGGTTCGAGTGCATATCAGCCACCAGACTGTCAAAGACTCCGGTCATCCTGCCCCGGGACGGGACGGAGCGGGCGGTGGGGCCCCCGGGAGGACCAGGCGGGCGGCTCCTCAGTCTCTCTCCCTCTCCCCTCGGGCAACCAGAGCAATTACGGGGAAGGGGGTGGGGGAGAAGGAAAACAAGAAATGTGGCAATTATCTAGGAACCCCTCCTCCTCCTCCTCCTCTCCTCCTCTTCTGGGCGGGGGAGGCGATCAGTGGGGACCACTCGGGACCACTGCCTCTGCGGCTGCTGCCCGGCGCATCCTCTAGCCCACCATGCTCTCCTCCTTTGCCAGCACTGGGCACGGGCGGGGGAGGAGAGCTGGGGGGAGGGGCGGCGGGGGCAGCGGTGGCAGGCTCCGGGAGGCAGGAGCAGGTGAGCGGTCAGGAGCAGCTTTACGATTGTCTGAGGAGCTGGCTCCTGCCGGGCGGGCATTTAACACTTGTCACGTGAGGGCGGGCGACGTCACCTAGCAACAGCCAATCGCTAGCCCGGCCCCGCCGAAGTCTCCGGGCTCCTTAGAACGCCCAGACAGGAGGCGGGTGTCACATGGCGTGTGCTGTGGCTGCGGCAGCCGCCGCTGTTCCAAGGCCGAGGCTCGGGGAGCAAGGATGAAAGAGGAGGGGGTGGGGGGCAGGGGAGGAAGGCCTGGCAGCGCAGGGTGGAGGGAGAGGGCGGCCCGGAGGAGGGGAGAGGGCTATGGCCTATTGCCCCAATGAAGAAAAAACTTTCCACTTCCCCTCTTTTGTTTATTATAAATTACTTGAAGTAAATCCTAGGTCAGATCTTATCTCTTTTTTTCAAACATATTAAGCACAATAAAGAAGGTGTTGAGAGCTGGGTAAACTCTGCTTCTTTGCTCCTTTCCTCGAAACCTCTGGCACTTAGACTCGTGAGCACATCCAGTTATTCTGAATTATCTATAAACCAGGTATAATAATACCTGCCACCTGTACCAACCATTATAGCGATATCTGGAAGTTTAATTAGTGTATTTAAGGTGGTTTTTTGGGGTTGTTGGGTTGCTTGAAAGAAAAGCTATATAAATACAAAGGTATTCTTGTTAATCATACATTCGAAAACCACTTTTCCTTGTTCTTACCTGACACACCTAGGCTTTGGGGAATAGAATGTATATGTAGCCTTATTAGAAGCATTTGATGGGTAATTAACCACACCAAATAGTGATAGTGGGATTTTTTTTCCCCACTTGTGTGGGAAGTTGGATTACACGACCTGTAGGTTCCGCTCCAAATATGACTTCTATAAAAAAGGTGAATTAATTTATTTTTAAGTTATGGAGTCATGTTTCCTTCTGAAACTGCTGAAGTCTGGTTGAATTTTCAACGCGAATTCACTGGAAAGGTTTACCATGTACGTTGGCTGCTCTTTGCTTCCTATACTTTTAGGAACTTTAGGACACGTTTGCATCTACTTTTCCATTGTCTTTCCCCTCTTCTCCAGCGCCCCTCCTCCCCCCAACACACACACACACACACACACACACACACACACACACACACACACACACAGACTACAGTAGCGACTTCCTTAAAAAAATAACAAAACTCCTCCAAGTCAACAACGAAGCCTGGATTGAACTGGGAGGAAAAAATACACTTCGTGAATACTGGGTAATGGGGTGGAGGGAGGGGTGGTAGATGGTTCAGGTTGTTTTTTTGATCTTGCCTCATAGCGCCACCTAGTGGAAGTGGAGCCATGCTTCAGTGAGTACCCAGGTAGAGGTAGACAGTTTAATCATCCCTAGGCGCCAGGCTCTCAAACCCCCCAGCTGAACAAAATAGTAATTAAAAGCCACAAAATTGTGCTAGCGCTCACAGTCTGAAGATCCCCAAACCCAAATGCATAACTGTGTCGTCGAATGAACTTGTTGTAACAACAACGTCCTGGAGAACAAGTTGATACTCTGAAAAAATATTACCCCTAGTCTTCTTCCCCAGGGGGAAAGAAAGCAAATGTACAATTAAAATCTGAACATTCGGCGTTAATGCCATACAAAGGCTCGCCGTCAGGGCAACAATGAGAGAGGAGGGAATTTCACCTTCAAATACAGCCCGGACCTGCTTTGTAGCTACCTTTTTAACCAAGCAAGAACTCTGGAAAATCTTGAATTCTCGCACCACATTCTCCATTGAAATGCTTTTTTATGGGACTTCCAGTCCTCTGATAGGCCTCTGAAAGGAAAACAGCTACAGGTCCAAGGTGTGTGTGTGTGCTAGAGAGAAGAGCAGAGACAAAGAAGCAAGTAAGCTAGCTGAGACTGGAAGGAAGAGTCACACTGACAAGTCAAGTATTGAAGCAATTGTCTGGGTAATTTCAGTCCAAACCTACTTCCCTAATATCCGGAAAATTGAGGCAAAAGTAGTTTCAAACTTAAAAAAAATTGCATCTAGATAATTGTTTCCATTTTCTAGAAAGCCAGAAAGAAAGTCTACAGGAGTTAACTGAGAATTAATTTCCTTTCCTAGTACAGAATTGGGCAATGCTTTTCCCCTCAATTCATTCTTCCAATATGGGGGGAGAGAGAGAGAGAGAGAGAGAGAGAGAGAGAGAGAGAGAGAGAGAGAGAGAGAGAGAGAGAGAGAGAGAGAGAATTGAAAGTACAACCTTCAACTACTGAAGCTTAGAGGGCTCAGAGTTAAGGATTCTTTTTTTTTTTCTGAGTCAAGTTCGGGATTGATCCAAAGGAGTCGAATTGAGAAAGAATGAATGAAGAGGAAGAGTGGAAGGGTGTCCATGCAGTTTTTTACGGAACTGAAGAGCAGCAGTCATTCTTCCTGGGGAGAGGGAGAGAAGGAACGTTCAGAAAATTTCTCCTTGAAGCCTTCCCAAGCTATTAGCTTGCTCTCTTTGCCTACTGCAAGAGCTCTTTGTCTGATCTCTCATTTGTTCCCTCTGTTCTTGCAGGGTTCCTCACCTCTATCTCCCCTATCCCCAGAAAGGCAAACTCCTTAGGGACAATTGGCTTTATACTCCCTGAGTTTAATCATATGATTTCTTAGTGTAGAAAATTACCCCTTCGAAGCCATCGCAAACAGCTCGCCATCTCCAGTTTTCCGAAAAGTTGAGTGACTTGCTCGTGGCCATACTACTAATGGATTTCAGAAACAGAATTTTACCCCAGGTGTCTCTGAGTCTAAGTCGACGACGCACTATATTTACCACCTATTACCTTCTCCTGCTTTGTACACAGAAGGTGCTTAATAAATAGTTTACTCTTAGATTGTTGTTTGCTTTGTTTTTGTTTACTTTTTTTCAGTGGGTTTTGCCCCATCCCCCTTCTCTTCTGCACTCCATTGGAGTGCTGAAAATTTCTCTTTTCTTCAATACAATGTCGGTAATTATAATCCTCCATATTTAATGTTGACCGGCACATAGAGCGTCTTTTGTTTTGTTACGGGGAAAGTTGTGATCTTCACGACTACTCAATGAAGCAGGCATGATGCCAAGTTTCCTATTCCCATTATATTGATGAGACTCAGAGTTTAAGGGACTTGCTCACAATCACACAGCTAATAGGTGGCCAAGTCTGAAATAAGATTCAGATCCTCTTGCTTTAGGTTCGCTATTCTTGCCATTACCCCACGCAGTCTTTTAAAGATGCTTATTAGAAGGCCAATATCCCAGGAGGGATTATGCCTTAAACCGTTAGTAGATAACATCTCAGCGGAGATTAGTTGACAGCTAGCCTTTCGGGAATGGGACCTGAGGTAGGCGCCTAGAGTTAAGGGACTTCCAAAGGAGGGTGTGGATGTTAGGGCTTCAAAGACAACTTTGCGGCTGCTTCTGTTTTGCCTGAGGGTGACGGTGGTTCTGCAAATTCTGCTCTTCTTTCCCCAAGTCATTGTGTTATGCATTTTTACCCAAAGGGACCTTGAGTGCCTTGATTTTTTTATAGACTCCATCTGGAATTCCAAAAGATTTTTCTCTCCTTCCCTACCTCCCTACCCCTCTTGTTCTTCTTTGCTTCCTTTTCCTCCCTCTCTTCTTTTATTCCTCTCTCCCTTTTCTTTCTCTTTCTTCCTTTCTTTCCTCACTTTCCTCCTTTTCCTTTTCCTTTCTCTTTCTCTTTCTTTTCCTTTTTTCCTTTTTTCTCTAGACATGCCCCCCCCCCCCCCCCCAATCAAGAAATCAGTGCTGGGTGGCCTTCCTGCACAGCTGCTAGTCTGGTTGAGTCACTTCAGTTCACTTCTTAGGATGACAGGTTCATCTATTTAGAGGACCTTTCTTCAGCTGAGAAAAATGTGGCTCACAGAATTGAAGTTACTTATCCCAAATCTCACTATAGGAAATGGTGAAATCAAGGTTTGAACTTAGATCTTCTGATTTCAAAGACAACTTTTTTTCTTTAAAATATTTAATATATTTTTATTTTTACATCACCTTTATTTTTCAATATATCTATCCTCCCCCTCTGGAGAGGTACTCCTTATAACAGTCAAATAAATAAATATAAACAGCCCTCCCCCCAAAAAAAGAACAGAGCAGAAAAATTAACCAACATATCAGCCAAATCAGATCTTAAATATGGCATTTCACATTCAAAATCTTTTCTATATTTTCTTTGGGGGTCAAACCTGATTATTGTGATTTCAAAATATTCAACTTCTATTTTGTCAAGATTGTTTTTTCCATTTGCATTGTGTAATCATTTGTTTTCCTGCTTATTTGCCTTATGTGTTGTCCCATATTTCTCTGTATTTTTACATTTATTTTTTCTTACACCACAGTTATATTCCATTACACTCCTCTGCCAAATGAATGAGGATCTCTTCCCCCCCCTTCTTTGCTATTACAAAAAAATGAGCCTATGAAATATTCTGATCCATATGGGACCTTCCCTTTTATGATTCATCTCCTTAAAGTATATATTGAGTATTGAAATTTCTGGGTGAAAAGGTTTGAATATTAGTATGTTTTTATAGTATGTTTTATAGGATGATTGGGTCAGTTCAAATACTAACATTCTTTCAACTATAAAGTGATACCTCTAACAAAGTTATTAAACCCCTATTATCTGTGAGGCTTGATGCTAGGTTCTAGGGAAACAAAGACGGAAGGAAATAGACCAAACCCTCAAGGAGTTTGGGAGAAGGGGGGGATAATTTACATATGTATGTATGTATGTATGTATAATTCAAAGTATTTTCAGATACTTGAGTTCATGAGTCACATGAGGACCCTTTCAAAGGATATAAAGTTGACCTGCTGTCTTTTTTGTAAGTTCCTTTTCCCCTTTTCATTTTTATTCATTTTTTTCTGTTAGCTGATTTTTTTTTCTGTAGCTCAGCAATATTTCCATTAGATTCCTTCTACGAGTTTTCTGCAAAAAAAAAAAAAATCCAAATTACAAGCAACAACTTACCCTCTAGATTCCATGATACTGGGTGACCCTTTATGACTTCATTTCTTTTTGGCTTTCTATCTTGGTCCCCTCCCCCCTTGCTTTTTTTTTTTTCCTGCTTAGACCCTACTTCAGCTACAATCAGACTGGTGCATTTGAAAAATTACATCCTTTGAAGAAAACAGTCTGTGCTCCCAGTGTCAATTCTGTAGAAAAGCATCTGTGACCAACCACAACTTAGGACTAAAGAATGCCAGGGAAAAGGGCAGCTTTCTAGAGAGGTGACCACGTGGCTGGGGAGGAGGAGGGAGGAGAGCTCTTGGAGAAGAGATCAGTACTCAGAAAATCTCTCCTGAATTACATACCTGAACTGTCAGTTCCTACTCTGTCTTCCATGGACCACTTTTAATTATGGGGAGGGAGAGTAGAGAGAGCTACTTACCCTATTGCACTCATTATTTTTAACTTAAGATTATCAGATTTATGATTGGTTAGGGTATTGGAGGTCATCTTCTGAACCTCCACATTTTACAGATGAAGAAACTGAGGTTCAAAGATGTTGAGTGACTTGCCTAAGGTTACACAGGTAACAGGGTAGGGATTCAAATCTAGGTCTTTTGATGTCAAATCAGTGAGTCACTTTATCTCCTACTTTTTGAAAGAAAATATGGAATTCTGCTTCTTTTTCATGCCTCCATAACTGACCTCAATATAATCCTTTCAACCTAATTTTTAGACCCTCCCTCACTAACACCAAAGCTCATTGGCACTTCTCTATCTCAGAAATTTCGGTGCTAAACCGTCTGGATCCATTTGGATTTATAAGCAAACTGAACTGTGAGAATCTTTGATTTTAAGTAGTTTACTCCATTATTTCTCCTCTCTCTCTCTCTCTCTCTCTCTCTCTCTCTCTCTCTCTCTCTCTCGGTTAAGTGACTTTCCCAGGGGTCACACAACTAGAAAATGTAGGAAGTCAAATTTGAACTCAAGCCTCCTGACTTCAGGACTTAATCTACTGGGTCACCTAGTTGCCTCAAAATTTTTTGATCAAGGGGCAGCTAGGTGGCACAGTGGATAGAGCACTGGCCCTGGAGTCAGGAGTATCTAAGTTCAAACTCAGCCTCAGACGCTTAATAATTACCTAGCTGTGTGACCTTGGGCAAGCCACTTAACCCCATTGCCTTGCAAAAAACCTAACGTATATGTGTGTGTGTGTGTGTGTGTGTGTGTGTGTGTGTTTGTGTGTGTGTGTTTGTGTGTGTGTGTGTGTGTGTGTAATTTGATCAAAACCCTTGATACCACACCCTCCATGGGTCTTGGTTTCCTCATTTGTAAAATGGAAAAGTTTAGAATGATCCCTAAGTTCCCATCTAGGTCCCATATTCATTTTGAAATCCTATGAACAGATTATAAATGGAAGAGATATGAGTGATGCCCTCCAATTAAGGATAAAGAGATGGATATACAGCTCAAATTGCCGGATGTTTAGTCTCTGCTGTGATTCATTATAAGAATTACCTTTAATATCAACTTGATTTTCAATAAGCCCAAGGGGCTTGAACAAGAATTAGGGGCTTTCCTCAGCTGTGTAAAGGATGAAATCCCAGTACCTTATGTGTATGAAATGCCAGCATAGTTTTAGTTATCTTAGGGGAGGAACATGTGAACAATAGGAAGTGTTCTGGAGTGCAGAGACCACCTTGGACTTGATTGAGGGGCCCTGTTGGTACCACTTGTCACCAAATGGTTTGGTCTGAGGCACTATACTTGCTGAAGGACTCCAAATATTCAAAGGGTTTACAAGGCAAACATCACTGGGAGAGAGAAATGCATTTTCCTTTGATCACTAAAAGATGCCAGATCACCCTTCCAAAGCTTTGGGTTGTGAGTTGCATAAACACTGATGGAACAAATCATATTCATTTTTTTTTCAGGGACAAAGGCTGCAAGATAATCGGTCTGTTCTTTTATTACCTTTGCCCTTCCAAGAGCACCCCTAATGTATAGTGAGAGGCAGTTAGAAAGAATGTTGTCAACATATCTTGCTCTCAAACCTCCCAAGAAAGCAGTCATACTTTCCCCTTACCTCCCCCTTTCCGAATTTGCATTGCTGGAAATGTTCACCAAAAAACCTTTCAGTAGGTGCTCAGCTCTTCACAAAGCCAGTGATGCTGGATGAGTGTTTTTGAAGAATGCCTTCAAGAAGATAAAAAAAAAGTTTGGCTTTAACCCTAACCTTCATTTCTTCTTTCTTCCCTAGTCTGTTTGCAAGGGAAAGAAAACCTGAACATCAGCAGCTCTGGATAAATGTACCTGTTTATGCAAAAAAATAAAAACCCCAAGTCATAAGTGTAATCACATTCTAGAGGAGAGCTGTGAGAGCTACTATTGATCCAGGTAACTGAATCCCCAATTTAAGGGAAGTGAGAGTTTGGGAGCTTCCTTGTGTCTGACCATTCAGTTCTCTTGAGACTTTCAGAACTAAGTTTGATCATTACCTTCTAGGAATCAGGCCACATTAAAGCTCATTTTACTTTTGAGGAAACAAAAAAAAGGAAGAAACAGTGACTAGAGGAGATAAACAGTCATGATTTGGAGGCTTCCTTTGGGTAGGGACATAGTAACTCAGAGGAATCATTGGCATCTGCCTATTTATCCAAGTTTTATCTCCTTTCTCTCCATGATGTTTTGGTCATTTTTGGAAAGGTAAGTATTCTTTCCCTTCCTCATCAGTGATTTAGAGAAGGAATTGGGGGGGGGGAGGAGGAAAAGATACTAAAAATAATTGCCCTTAATCTGTTCTACCATGTCTTACTTCAATGGCAAAATGTGCTGTGGAATTACTCTTGGCTTGATGAAGCCTATCTCAGTTTCACTGCTGGGTTCTATAACATTTGAAAGGATTCAAGTGTGGCAGAGATTGCTATCTGAAGACCAATTTAGCTAACTTGAAAAGAGGCACATCCATCCATCCATCCATCCATCCATACGGTCTATCATCTATCTATCATCTATCTATCTGTCTGTCTATCTATCTATCTATCTATCTAGCTATCTATCTATCTATCCATCTATCTACCTATCTATTATCTATCTACATGTGTATATATTGTACATATATATACATAAATATAAAGAAAAATAATAATAGACTTGAGTTTTGTGTGATTCCTCTCCATATCAGCATTGATAGTAGCATAGTAGTAGCTAAGAGGACAGAGTGCTAAAAATCACATAATTTTGACTATTAATAATCTGAATGTGAGATGCTTATTCAATGTCTAAGGAGTTGAAGATGGAATTGAATTGTGTCTATCTGAATTTGCTGAATCATATCAACAAATGACAGGAGGGCTTACAGTTACTCCTTGGAGAAGCAAAGAAAGAATTTGACAGGGTAGATTTTATTATATACCCCAAAGCAACAAGAAATATTTCATGGGCTATTCACATTGTTCACTACTGCTGAAGAGTATTTATTTATTTATTTATTTATTTGTTTATTTATTTATTTGTTTTTATTTTATTTTATTTTTTGAAAAATATTTATTAAAAAACACAATAAATATTTATAGCTCTGATGTTGACATTCATTGCTGAGGATGAAGTAGTAGAGAAATTTCATGAAGAACTTGATAAAGCCCTCCAAATGAAATCAACATCTTTTGTATTAGAACTCAGAACAAAGATGGAAAAATGGAAAGATAGAGAGAAAAAAATAATTTAAGAAGAGATAATGAAAGAGGTCAAAGGTTTATAGATTGTGCAGAAACCTCCTGATTCCACATCTTGACCACTTTCCTTGAGAAAAGAACTGAGAGGTGCTAGATAAAATGAGCACCAAACAATACTAGAAAGAACAAAAGAGATTTGTTACTGATCTCCAGGTTTAGTATAGTGCTTTTCATAGGTCCTGATTAGTAGATCCCTTCAAGTGATCATATTATTCAAATTCACACTGTGTATTTCCATTGGACTGGAACTAATTACCTAGATTTGTTACTGATATGGTGGTTAGCTTTGAGTCAGTTATTTGGTAGTCAGATAATCAACTCCTGGGCATTTTCAATTTGAGAATATTTTTAGAAGGTAGTTTCTATTTTCACTTTGAGTGAAATCCAAAATGGTCCCAATATGTCTGAGTAGTTTTCTTCTATAATTTCTTGAAATATTGTTTCTGGGCTCTTTTTTTTGGTCAGTGTTCATATAGTCCAGTAATTCTTAAATTATGTCTCCCAGACCTTTTTTCCTAGTTGGTTGTTTTAACCATCAGATATCTGATTTATATTCTCTTCTTTTCTTCTTATTTTTCTTGTTCTTAATTCTTTTTCTCTTTTTCTTTCTTCTTAGCCTTGTTCTTCTGTTTTTTGTTTTTGTTTGTTTTTAGTTTTTGCAAGGCCACACAGCTAGGTAATTATTAAGTGTCTGAGTTCGGATTTGAACTCAGGGATTCCTGACTCCAGGGTTGGTGCTCTATCCACTGCGCCACCTAACTGCCCTTGTTTTTGTTTTTAATATTTAGTTCATTGAGTCATTAATTTGTCTAGCCCTTCTAATTCTCAGAAAGTCTGTTTCTTGGATAAGATTTTATATAGGCTGTATATTCTCCTTTTTTGTCTTTACTTGAACATTCTCATTTCTTTTCCAATTTTTCCTGTAGAACTCTTACTTCTTTTATAATACCGAATCATTTTTGGCTCTTAAAAGAAAGCTCTTGATTAATTTCTTCTAAGAATTCTAGTTGATCTTACAGTCAGAATGAATTTTTCTTATAGATATTTTAGAATTATTCTCTTCGTCTAGGTCTTTTTTTTTTGTCATTTCTGTCTCCAAAGTAACTCTTTAATGTCAATATTTTTTTTGGTACCCCTTCTTCAGATTTACTTCCTGAGTTGGAACTTTTGCTAATGCCATAGACTCTATTTGGAGAGAATGTGAGGGCCTTTCATGGTCTTGATCTGAATCCAAGCCTCCTTGGATTTTTTTGGTTATTGAATATGTATATATCAGAATCTCAGGTGTGACTCAGACCAGGCAGTTTTAAAATTTCAGTGTGATTTAAGTGTTGCTTAAAAGGCAACTGTCTGTTGCCTTCCTTGTTTGAACTTTTCAGTTTCTGAACCCTGGTATAGGACTGGGCAATATGAACGAATAAAACATTTATTAAGGTCTTACAAAAACTAATTCTCAATTAGTGTAAATACTGAATCTCCTGAAGTGGTTGCATGTATTTGAATTCATGCTATTTGAAGTTATAATTACATAAAATGAGGTAATTAGTTTCAGTCCAATGAAAATATAGTGTAAATTTGAATAATATGACCACTTGAAGGGATTTATAATCAGGTCCTATGAAAAGCACTATACTAAACCTGGAGATACAAATAGGAAAGTAAGACAGATATTACTATCAGTAATAAAGCCCTCATTCTAATGGGCTTTCCACTGGGTGAGGCTCCAGTAAATAGTTGATGATCCCAGACTCTGTCTGCTAGCTGAAAGATTCTATAGATTCAGAGTGACAGCACAGTGGATAACCTCCCTCCCTTGCTGCCCAACTCTACTTCTGTCTTGGAATCTTTGTCATGGTCTAAGTGCAAAATGTAGAAAGACATACAATTTGGGAATAGTGAATACGGGAATTTATTTTCCTAGTGGATAGAGTGCTGGCCTTAAAGTTAGGAGGATTCAACCTCCTCAACCTCCAGTATCTTTACCAAGAAAATGGTATTGTGAAGAATCAGACAAGACTGAAATGACTGAATACATGAACTTACATGCTCATGTATTGTTGTTTTTTTTAATTGATCAGTTGGGATTAGGGAAGGTAGAGGGAGGGACACATTAATTTAAAAATGTTTGTAATTGAAAAAATAAATAAAAATATAATTTGTCAAGATATTCAACTTAAGCTTTTAAAATTTTTATTTCCTTGTCTGTTGATTATGAAAAGCCTTTTCATTTGATAGAAACAATATGTCACCTTATAGACTCTATTACAGCAAGGTATCTTGAATTCAAACATTAAAATCTGTTATCCAGATTGGCAAATGGACAGCAAGAATCTTCCACTAATAGTCTCATGATATCAGGAGAAATGGAGGAAGATCTGATGTTGAGTAGACACCTTATGTCAAACATATGGGAGAACTTTGTGATCATAGTCACATAGGACAGGCACAAATGAGGTTGGTTCCAATATTTTTAGAGGGAATTTCTGAATTAAAGAGACCACAGATACATTTGAGGTTGTTTTTTTTTTTTTAACAAAGCTAGAGCTACTGACCAATATAAGTAATTCTATTTCCCACCTTTCTTTTCTTTTCCAGTAGTGGTATTTGTCTGATTTGAGAAATTCACATCTTTTTGTTCATTAATTTGTGTTTTATTTTCTTTATTAGAATCATTGACTGAAATCTGGAGTAGAGATGGACAACAAATGGAAGGGGGGAGGCTTCATTAAAGCTATTTGATGGAATTATTGCCAGAACTAGTAAAAGAAACAAAAAAATTATTTCACTGTGTCCATCTCTAGATAATGTGTTTTCCTTGTAGTGTTGAATGTGGGTGTATTTGTATTTGAATGTGGGTGTCTATATTAAATCGCCAAAGTAGGCAGGTTAATCTTGGGAAGGTTAATCTGCTTGGTTTAAGAACTCCCCTGGGGCTGAGCCATCTTGAATGAGTACAGACTTGTCCAGCCCACTATATATCTTGTCTGTTCCTGACCAGATCAGACTATGCTTCATAGCCTATCTAACCATCAACTGTGGCCAGATTGCCATCCTATCTGCTGAATTCATCATGTTAAACAAATTAACAGTACCAATGCTTTTTATAAGGGGCAACTTAATCGATTGAACTGTGCTTCAAAACTATATGATTCCCCAGAGCAAAACTTCCTTCTTTCCTTATATTCTGCTGTCAGAGATATGATCTCACCATTTGTATTTATTTCTTTTGTTAGCAAGTAGCACATATTAAATGATTTTTCATTTATTCTCATTGGTAGAATTTATGAAGGACTTTGGAGGTGAAGCATCAGAAGGATTAAACAAACCCTATGATATAGACTTGGTGAATTCTCATAACACCAGGCTCCAAGGTAGATTTCTATGTCTGAGGTTCTATTGTTGCTCTTTCCCTCTTTATGTTTGAAAAATCCAAAATGTGAAGGTTGTACACTAGAAAAATATCTCCTTTGAGGAGCCTATTCCAATTTCAGATAGTGATTTTGTATTTTCCAAATGCTAAAAGATTCAGCCCCAAAGAGAAAATCTAGAGATTAAAGAGTTTTGAGATCTGCATATGAGGAATTCTACTTAAAGGTTAAAAAAATAACATTGTTGTGTTTTCTTTATTATAAACATTATTTCTCTCAATCCTTTCATTGTCCATTGATCATTTGGACAGTGACACCCGGTTTCTTGTGACTTCTTCACTTAAACCACATGAAAGAACCTCCTGATGACTGTCAGTTGTCTGATTGATTTATAGCAGCCATGGTTGATGCTTTACATGTTGCTACATGTGACCAAGTGTTGAATATGTGTCATTTTTCTGGCACAGAAATCTGTGAATGCCAGGTCTTAGCTACATTCCCACCCTGCTACACCTCTCCCCAAATCAGCCCTTGACTCTTTTTGCATTTAGGAACCTTATTCTAGTTCAACCACTAAGGATCTAGGTTATAACATGCAACTTAGCCCTCAAGGTCCCTTCTGGTTCTCATGATCTACAAGGTTTGCCTTTGGGATGAAAGCTAGTTTTTTTCAAAATGAGCGGCATACCACAAGACATGGTAGCTGACAATTAGAGAGCAGTATTAGTTTGAATAGATGAGTTGGAAACCTTTCTTTCTGTAAAGCCTCAAAATCATCTGTAATGTTGAGTAGCTAATGGGAATAGGAAGGGGTGAGACCCAATACTGACTACCTACTATCATTGAGGCAAGTGTTGACCTTGAATTCCAGACCAGGATGACCAGTGTGCAAGCTGCTAAAGAAATCCAGAACATCTTTTGTCTGTGAAACACCATTGATTGAACAGGGAGTTGGGAAATCATCTGTCTCCTAGGTGCAATCAGTCCACAAATAGAAATTGGTTGACACAGCTGGTTGTTATCATTAGGTGCCTAAACCTTAAAATGATCATTAGCAGGGCTCTGGCAGGTCTAAGCCTAAATCATACACGTTTCCTTTTAAAGGTGATGGGTTGCTGGGGTTTTGTCACCCTGCCATGTGGTACCCTCCCCTTTATGTCTGTGTCACTCTAGCCTTGGACACATGCTTATTATAGTTTAGGAATTGTCAAAAGGTGATAGGCCCACTTCCTTATAAAGGCATATGAGGATCCATGCCTCTCAGATAGCAGGATAAGAAGAGAGAAAAGTAAGTAAAAATTGCACAAAGACAATAATGGTAATTTCTAATGGCAGAAATAGGCTTACACTGATTAGGAAGCCATATAGAGGACAATGGACATAATTGAGGGAAATAAATTTGAATGTGATAACAAATAGCCCTGGCTAGCCTGGATGACTTGGTTTGCAGCAAGAACTTTCTTGAATGAATAATCAAATTGGCCACTGGATGTCATCATAACCTTAATACTAATGCAGCTGTTTGGCCATTTGTCCTGCATTATTGACTGTCCTGAGAAGGTTAAAAGGTTAAATAATGTTTCCTTTTGAATGAAAGTTAAATTGCATTTTGCTAAAAAGCTAGCATATAGATAGAACTTTTAGGCTTGCAAAGTGACTAATATGTATTATTTCATTTGCTCCTCCCAGCAACACTAGGAGGTAAGTGTTATCATTATTCACATTTTGCAGGTGATTTTGTTGTTCATTTATTTCAGTTGTGTTAAACTCTTCAAGATCCCATCTGGGGTTTTCTTGGAGTGGTTTGTCATTTTCTTTTCCGACTCATTTTACAGTTGAAAGAACTGAGGTAAACAGGATTAAGTAACTTTCCCAAGGTCACACCACAAGTAAAGTATCTGAGGTTAGATTTAAACTCAGGAAGAAGAATTTTCCTAACCCTAGACCTGGAGTTATCAATACACTTAGCTATCTAGATGATATTAAATGACTTGTCTAGGGTGACACAACTGATAAGTGTCTGAAGCAGGATTTGGACTCAGGTTTTCTGACCATAAATCTTGCACTCTATTGCTTTGTCTACCTACCTCATATTTTGGATCTCAGTTACCAATAAACTTCATCTATCTGGAATGGTCAAGAACCAGGAAGTAAGTAAAGCAAGATCAAAGAATCTCAGAGTTGCCAAGGACCTAAGATCATTGAGCCCAACAGACACCAGAATAAAATATAACGTAACTGGGATGTCAATAATAGCCTTTGCTTAAAAGACCTCCAGGGATGGGGAATCCACTTCCTCCAGTTGTATTTTTGAATTATTTTTTGAATATTTTTTTGAATTTGTATTTTGAATTGGTAGGAAGGTTTTCTTAAAATGTCTAAATTTACCTCTGTTGCTGCTTTAGTACTTCTAGTGACTATCCTAACAAATGGAACCTTTCTTTCAGGAGACAATCCTTGGAATTCTTTTAAAAATATTTATTTTCCTCCATTTGCACATGTGATTATATATATATATATATATATATATATTAGCTTTTGCAAGGCAATGGGGTTAAGTAGCTTGCCCAAGGCCATACAACTAGGTAATTATTAAGTGTCTGAAGGTGGATTTGAACTCAGGTACTCCTGACTCCAAGGACAGTGCTCACCTAGCCGCCCCTATCCTTGGAATTCTTGTTGCTAGCTTTTGTCTTTTCTGGGCTAGGACCCTCCCTCTCTTGTTTCCAGGTACCTCAACAGATCTATACCTGACATGACCTTGAAGCCTTTCACTTCTTAGTTGCTCACCTCCAGATACTCTTCAACCAATCAGTTGATCAAGGTATACTTCCTTTGTACCTGGTATTATTTTGAGGACTTTCCAAAGAAGGGAAAAGCATCTCACATTCTAATGGGGGAGACCAAATGTAGTTCATCTTTTTTTCTTCCTAAATGCTGACACCCTGAAATGATCGGGATCTGATAAAGGCAGAATACAGTGGGACTAATACTGTAGAATGGCAACAACAATGACATAAATCTCATAATGTTGTTGGGAAGACTAAAAAACTCTTTGTAAATCTTGTTTTTTCTTTTTTTAGGTTTTTTGCAAGGCAAATGGGGTTAAGTGGTCTGCCCAAGGCCACACAGCTAGGTAATTATTAAGTGTCTGAGATCGGATTTGAACCCAGGTACTCCTGACTCCAGGGCCGGTGCTTTATCCACTGCGCCACCTAGCGTCCCCTGGTCATATCACTCTTAACAAGCCTTGAGAGTTTACTTGTATAATATAGCACAATACAATTTGATGCGTACAATGAACTTAAATAATTTTTTGCGTTTAAGAAGACAGGGAGATATGTAGCCTATAAAAGAGGGATTTCCCATCCCAAATTATTAAAATAAATGCCTTTAAAGGAATGGACCCTCTTCTATTCAAAATGATTAATTCCCAAAGAATCTGTATTGCACTTCATATGTGAATAAATCATGCCTTGTTTTTTCCACAATTCACTCCTCTTCACCTCCAACCCCTTGAAATATTGACATTGTATTTATACAATGCATTCCCATTCTTTTGCCTAGACTCTATATAATACATTGTGATTAAGTCTGTGGCCATTAGACTATGTGGAGTTGAAGTACAGTGATGATTATTTTAGTGTCTCCTAAAAGAACCCAAAGTGATAGGAAATAGTTGACTTTTATAGGAACAGATTCATAGGAATCTGAGTACTAATAATAATCATGACAATTTATTTCCTCAGTTATTTGTTACAGCTGAAAAACTACTCAGGGTTTATTTCTTTTTGTGCACTTCTCTCTGTACAATTCTGAGAGACTTTAAAGCAGGAATCACAAACTTTTTTGGCCTGACTTGAACTTGTTTGACTGGTGAAGTCTGGGGAAAAATATAGAACCCTTCTCAGAATAATGTGTTTAAATGTACAAAATAAAATACATAGGATTACAAAGGATACCAATTATGTTGAAATACACTTATCAAAATCTTTTTTAAAGTTCTAAGATCTCAATTTAGGATCCTTTACTTTAAAGATAAATGTGATGCTACAGCATGAAGATAGATGGAAGAGCTGACTGATCTAATGGGTTGAAAAATCTTCTAAAAAGAATAGGGGAGGGGCGGCTAGGTGGCGTAGTGGACAAAGCACCGGCTCTGGAGTCAGGAGTCCCTGAGTTCAAATCTGGCCTCAGACACTTAATAATTACCTAGCTGTGTGGCCTTGGGCAAGCCACTTAACCCCATTTGCCTTGTAAAAACCTAAAATAATGAGGAAGAGGGCTGCTAGCTGGCACAGTGGATGGAGCTCTGGCCCTGGAGTCAGGAAGACCTGAGTTCAAATCCAGCCTCAGACACTTAATAATTGCCTAATTGTGTGATGGGCAAGTCACTTAACCCCATTCATTGCCTTAAATGAAAATAAAAAAAATAAAAGAACATTAAATATATAAAAGTTTTTTCTACACAGTAAGAAGTACAGAAATGGCATGGAAAGTCAAGAGAACCCTTCTGACTTTAGTAGACCCTGCTCTCCAAGGTAGAATGTTACTCTGAGAGTCACAATACTATTCCAGTGGAGCCTCCATAAAGAGAAATCATAGTTGACTCCTTGGTTCACTCTAACTTTCCCTGGTGCCCACTTCCTTTGATTCTGGAACCAGTTTCTACAAGAATTTTTCTCAATCACTTCAGCCATGTTTTACATTTGATTCCTTGTTCACTGTCTCTGCTTCTCTGCAGGCTGGGAAGCTTCCATCATGGCTCCTCTGCCCCTTTGTGGCTCAACTTTACTCCTTTCTCTCTCTGCCTCTGTCTCTGCCTTTCTGTCTCTCTATGTCTGTTTGTCTCCGTATCTGTTTCTGTCTTTTCTTCTCTGTCTCTCTGTGTCTATCTGTCTTCCTTGTCTCTGAGACTCCCTTTCTCTCTCTCTGTCTCTGTCTCTTTCTTTCTCCCCCACCCCCTGGAGCTGATGAGTCCCTAGAACTGGAAGACTAATCTTCTGTCATTGGGTTGGCCAAGTTATCTCTACTGTATTTATATCTGGGCATCCCTGCACATGGTGGGGAGGGAAGTGGCAAGGGTGTCCCTATCATACTATGACTGGAAAGACTAATAGCCTTGAGACGAGAAATGTAAATTAATAAATTTCTGGCCCCACTCTATATTAAGCCATAGAAGGCAGGAGGGGGCAATGGGTAGAAATTTGATGTCAAGCAAATTCAGGCCTGGTATAAGGAAAAACTTGATAGTACTATGAGCCACCCATGATTGCTCTTACTGGAGGTTTTCAGGCAAAGGATAGATGATCACTTGTCCACTAAATTACTGGGAGGGTGGAGGGCATTCTATTTTGGGTGTGGTTTAAACTAGATGGTTGTTCAGGTCACTGCCAGCTCTGGATCCTGACTTTGTGAGCTGTGCATTATTGTTCAAACAGCTTGAAAGCTTAATTGATTGTTCTTATTATTCTTACAGAAAAATTCTGATGCCTCAGAGCTGGGCACCAGGCATTACTGAACAGTATTAACTTAGCTTTTTGAAGCTTCGGCAGTTGTTTAACTTGTGAAGGCTGGTCATAGATTTTTCCCATTTTCTCATCACATCTGACATCCCTTTAAGTGTTTTAATAGCATCTTCTTCTAGAAGACCTTTTGGGTTAGGAGATAAAAAAAAATCCAAAAGTGCTTTCCTTGCTTTTATGTCATCTTGTTCTTATATCCTAACGACAAGAGAGAGGGTGGGGACAGCCAAGGCTGAGCAATTTTAAGCTCAATTTAGATGGAGTGTAGATTCAGAGCTCTTCTGTGTCCTTCTCTTAGTCAGTTTTCCAGGTTCAAAATAATGTGCTGTCTTGTGATTAGTGCAAGGAAATGAAATCCATTTTGGCATTGTCAATACATTTTTTTCCCCTGAAGTCAATAGATGAATTCTCTTATAGGGAATAGCTCAGGGTGAATAGAGAAGAGGCAACTGAGCTCATGGGAATCCCATGAGCAAAAGCCTCTCTATACACAATAGTAAAGTACTATGTCTTTTCCATTTTCCCTCAATCACTCCAGTAAAGCTAAGTCCTATCAGAATTCACATCTGGCCATAGTTTATTTGGACCTTTGTTGTCCACCCATCATTATCCTTCATGCCTTCACTTCAAAATTAATCTGTTCCCCTACATGCTCTGTTAACTTTCTCATCTCATTGATCTCCTCTCTCTCTCTCATCTACCTTTTCATTTCATTAAAATTCCATTACTCAGATAACTTTCCTTTCTTACATCTTGGCCACGTGGCCTCTAGCCTTGCTGGAATCTGCCCTTGCTTCTGAAATTCTTCCATCTACAAGTTCAAGCCTCTCCTTCCTTTTCAAAGTTAAGATTCTGCCCCTGCCTTCATCTTGCCTTTCATTTCCTCCATCTCTCCCGCCTACTCCATATGTTCCTCCCCAGCTTCTCCCCTCGTTGCTCCTTTAATCTGCTTTCCTCCTGGCTTATTCTGAGCTTTACACCTGGAAGCACCTCCCAAATAATATGTTCTTCCTTCTATGTTTTTAGAAACCCCATCTGTTTCTCTAAGTGATTCCAGCTTTCATGACCACAGGCCACTTGGTGGCTTTGTTTCACTATGCCTTATGCTGGACTGTTCAGAGATTGGAAGTAGTTTGAGCAGGAGTTTGCTTTTTTGAAGCTCAACCCCTTTTAGCTCTTCTAAATCACAGGACAAGTTTGGGGCAGACATTCTATGATCATGCAGATGCCCTTTGATGGCAGAACACAGGACTAGTGAATTAGAAGGAGATTGTAGTTATTTTAACTTGGGGTGTCTCAGGTGGAATAACCAAGGTCTTTCTTAACTTCCAAAATTACATGGAAAAGACCATTATTTTTAAGAGAGAGATTGATATTAGTATCACCTTATGATATTAGCTATTTAACATTTACTTTGTACAGATTTCATATTTCTGATAATTATGACATTTTAAAAATTTCTTTAAAAAAGCAAAATTTTATTTTTTCTTTTTTAACATCACTTATATTTCCCTTATACCTTACCTTCATTTTCTTCTACCAAGACATATATTATTGAAAACATTTTAAAAGGAGGGAAAAAACAGTTCAATAAAACTAATCAACATATTGAAAAAGGTTTGACATTAAAAATTCAATGTTGCACACCCATAGTCCCCCATTTATACAAGAATGTAGGGACGATTGATCTCTTCCCTCCTCACTCTGTCCCAATCCCAGGACAACCACTAGCTATGGTTTAAGAAACTAAAGTGCTCAGTCAATTAACAAATATTTATTAAGTGTATAGTATATGCAAGGCACTATGCTCAGAGCTGGCCATACAGAAGGAGAAGAGGAAAGATGGTAACTGCCGACAGGGAGCTCATAATCTGCTGGGGAAACAACATATAAACAGAAATGATTATTTGAGAAGATATATCATGAACATTTAAGGGGAAATAGGGAAGGCTCCCCATAGGAGATGTTCTATAGGTTATGGTTTGATGGAGTTGAGGAGGAATTTAATTCTGATCATCAGAGAAGCCTTTGCAAAGTCAAAGATTGAGTTTGATTGTCGAGTTTGGGTGGTAGCAAGCAAGCCAACTGACTAGAATTTTGAGTATGAATGGGGAATAAATAAGATAGAAGTCAAATTGTAAAGAATCTTAAATGCTAAACAGGGGTTTGTATTTAATACTACAAGTAACAGAAAACTGCTAAATATTCTTGACCAAAGAAATGACATGATCAGATTTGTGCTTTAGGAAGATTATTTTGGTAGTTGGTTTGAGATTGCCTTCAAAGGGGAGAAGATGGGAGATGAATTAGGAAGACATCTTTGAAAGATCCAAGTCCATAAGGGCAGCTGGGTGACTAGTGGATAGAGCACTGACCCTGAAGTCAGAAGGACTTGAGTTCAAATGTGACCTCAGATATTTATTTAATTTATATTAGCTTTGTGACTTTGGGTAAGTCACATTGCCCCACAGAAACAAACAAACAAAGAGCCCAGTCTAAGAGGTGATGAAGGTCTGGACTAAGCTATTATAAGTGAACACAAGGAGACAGCTGTGAAGAATGTTGTGGGATCAAAAACCTCAGGGAGAAGATCATATAAGAAGAGAAACTGGACATTTGTATAACTCAGAGATGGAAGGGATTGGAGAAAAGGCTGTCAGACTGAGTATTTTAGAAATCTTTTATTAATAACCTTGAAGAAAGCAGTTTTAGTCTTATATTTGGAAGGAATAAGGTAATACAGTGGATAAAACTCTGTGTTTGGAATAAGGAAGACCTGACTTAAAATTCTACCTGAGACAAGTCACTTTTTTTTGGCAACAATTTTTTCATCTGGAAGTTGATTTCCTGGATCCCAATTGGTTTCAAATTTATGATCCTAAGAGTGATGAGACTGAAAGTTATATTGTAAAGTTGAGAAGTGACACAGATGATATTTTCTGGGAAATTATGAGAAAAGAGATAAAGAATAATAATTGATAACTACCCTGTGAATACAGGCATTATTATCTCCATTTTATAGATTAAGAGACTGAATCTCAGAGAGGCTAAGTCACTTGCCCCTGGTCTTATACCAGTGTCAAAATTAGGATTTGAATCCAAATTTCCTGACTCCAAGTAATATACTTCATCCATCTCACTAGGTTAGTTTCAATAGCCAGAAAGGATGACAGAGACAAGTGAATTATAATAACATACTTTTTGTTTGATTGTTTTTGTTTTTAACAAAGCATGAGGGAGATCTTGGCATATTTGTCACTGAGAAGGAATAGGTTAATAAACCATGAAGATTAAAGAGAAGGGTGCATATTTGAATGATCTCAGTCCCAGAGAAAGATGGAATGGGATGAGCTCAAGGAGTTGAAATTGGCAAGGAGAGACTGAGAAGATCTCATTGTGAGAGGGAGACTAGAGGGGATGAGTTTGAGAGCTTTTGAAATATAGAATAAGGGGCAAAGGAAGCTCATGAAAGGGAGTTTTAATTTTACTGGTAGAGTAGGAGACAAGGTTCTCTAAAGTTTTTCCCTAAATAACTCCTTGTATTTTAATTTTGGGTTCTTGTGTCAGGTCTTATCAGGTTGGAAGGGTATTCAGTGTGAGCCAAAAAACAATATAGTGCAGTGGTATAGTGGTATAATGGGAAGAGTTCTGTACATGAACTTGGAAAGATCTGAGTACTTTTACTATCTCAAAAACTTAGTAGCTGTGTGTCCCTGGTCAAGTCCTTTACCATCTCTGAGTCAGCTTGCCTATCTGTAAAATGGGGATAATGATCATATCTCCCTCACAAGGTTGTTGTAAGGAACAAATGAGATAACACATATAAAGTGTTTTGCAAAGTTTAAAGTCCTGGAGTTATTACTATGATTAACCCATTTAAATTTAGAGTGGCTCATTATTAGAAGGTTGATCAACAGGTGATGATTTTTTTTCCAGTATCATGAATACAGCCAGCTAAGACACTGGTGATAGAGTTTGCAATCTGTTGGGTGAGAAAATGTTCACACTGATTAAATCAAAGATCCTTAGAAGAAGTTCCATTTATATATTGTCTTCTCACTCAAGGATTCTGGCTATTTCTAGATATAGATAGATATTATATATATATATATATATATATATCTAGATAAAGATATTGTATATCCTCAATGCATTGTTTTCATAATACCTTGCAAGCATGAGGTGTTTAACACATTTTTGTTTTGTTGGTTTTTTTAGGTTTTTGCAAGGCAATAGGGTTAAGTGGCTTGCCCAAGGCCACACAGCTAGGTAATTATTAAGTGTCTGAGGCCGGATTTGAACTCAGGGACTCCTGACCCCAGGGCCAGTGCTCTATCCACTGTGCCACCTAGCTGCCCCTTGTTTAACACATTTTTGATGAATTCATTGAATATGTTGTACCAGCCTCTCAGCTTTGTTACTCTTCTATTCCTTTTCCAGTTAGATTTTACTTTTTTCCATATTGGAATTGATGGAGTATGATTGATAACTTTTCCTCCCTTCCTCACTTCATATGAAATTATAGGGCTGAAAGGCTTCATGCACCATCTTTTTAAAGACTGGCTAAATTGAAATGGATATTATTCCAAATTTCCTTTAAGTCACATTGGAAACCTTTACTACATTCCCGAGGTGATGGGGTCTTCTTGCTTTTTTGAAATTAGGTTTAATCTGGGAGTTTGGAATTCCCAAATACTGGGAATACCCTTTTCTTACTTAAACCCATTTAGAATTGATGCATCAAGGAATAGAAAAAGGAATTTATCTTCTTGAATTATTTTTGAACAGAAATTGCTAAAATTACAATATACCAAGATTGCAATAAAAACAAAGACACTGGCAACAAAACCAAGGACAATATCTATTGATTTATGTAAGTAGGAACTCTAGAAAATTTTTATGGTAAGGAGCTAGGTGGCTGAGCAGATAGAGCCCTGTAGTCAGGAGGACAAGTTCAAATCCGGATTAAAATATTAGTTGTATGACCTTGGACACCTAATCATTATTATCCCCCCCCCTAAAAAAATTAAAAGAAAAAAGATATCTAGGGGCATTGGTGTGTTGAAACTGACTTAAAAGAGCTGATTACTACATTTTCATTGTAAGCATTTATACTTCAGAAATTGGCAAAAGGTAAAAACCAGGGTTTCATTTATTGTTTTATTTATTGTCCAGATTCAAAGAAGCAATGAAGAAATTCTTAATAATGCAAATTAAACTTTGACGTTTGTCAGGGTACATCCCTCTCCCCCCCACTCCTCTAGTTGGTTGTTAAATATTTACTAGCACATTTCACTCAGGGTAAGAATGTTGAAAACATTGAAAGATGCTAAATAGATTTGAGAATAAAATTAGGCCTTTTTGCTAGGAAAACCACATAAAGAACAAGGGTACAGTTAAGCCTAGAAATCTGTAGAGCAGCAATCTGCAGTTGCCCATGTGAGGACTGAAGAGGAAATTAATGCCAGGGTTGCCTCTAATAATCGCATTACTCTGAATGCATGGTTTCAATCTTCCATTTCTTAAAATTTCTATAATGCATCTCTGCAAGTACTTTCTTTTTGTGCTGACTCTCTACAAGCAGTTTCTCATCCATGAGCTGCCACTGAATAGTGGTTACTTCCTGGTGGAATGATGTTGAACCCCAAAGGCTTTTGCTAGAGGAGTTATACTTTTAAAAAATTATTTAATTAAGCAATGGGGTTAAGTGACTTGTCCATGGTCACACAGCTAGGCAATTGTTAAGTGTCTGAGGCTGGATTTGAACTTAGGCCCTCCTGACACCAGTGCTCTATCCATTGCACCACCTAGATGCCTCTGAGTTATACTTTTTAAAGAATGAATTGGACACTAGATATCCTTAGATAATTTTTGCACAAATTTCAACTTTCAGTTTTCACTTTTGTGTTTCAGTGACTGTGAGTAGTTCATGAACCTATGGGTAGAATACATGGCAGTTAGGTAATATACTGGCCCTGGAATCAGGAGGACTTGAATTCAAATATGACCTTAGGCACTAATTATGTGACCCTGGGTGTGTCACTTAACCTGATTGTCTCAAAAAAAAAAAGATTCATAGCATTTTGAAGATAGAAGAGATCTTGGGGAACATTTAATATCAACTGTTCATTTTACAAATGAGAAAATGAGGTCTAGAATCAAGTACCCTTGCACTAGTCAGAAGGGTTAAAGAACCCCCTAAAAAGAGGAAGATGAGTGAATATTGTACTAAATGTGGAATTAGAAAGAACCCACCTCTGTTACTTACTGTGAGACCTTAGGAAAGTTTATTGAAGTTTCAGTTTTTTTATCTGTAAAGTAGATATAGCAATAGTTTTAGCAAAATTTTTATAAGACATTACAAGGATATAGTGATGATAAGTTGAGATAATGTATGTAAGATACTATATAAATGTCAGTTATTATTATTGATTTGCTACTTTTTCTTTAGATTTCTAATATCAAGAGTAATTACTATAAACAATCCCAATTTTAGGTCTGGACAATTGATTTTTTGAAGATTTTATTTTATTTATTTTGAGTTTTACACTTTTTCCCCCTAATCTTACTCCCCGCCCCAAGAAGGCGATTTGCCAGTCTTTATATTGTTTCCATGGTATACATAATTGATTTTTTGAAAGAAATTTATGCAATTTTTACTTTAATACAAAGAGACCAGAAAAAAAGAGAACATTTTCATGTACATAGCATAATATATAAAGAGGATTTAATATAAAGCCATTAATTTCCATTTTAGACTGTTTAGTTTGAAAAAATTATGTAATAAATATTACACATTGTTTACAAAGTTACCCTACTTTTCTGTGCTTCCTTCTAAGTTTTTGTTTGTTCTCTGCTGTGTATTTTTTATTATTTTTTCCATCTCTACCCCACCCTGGAGAAGTTTATATATAAGTAAAACCATATTATACATACTTCTATTTAGCAATTCTTTCTCTGGAGATGAGCTAGCCCAAAATGAATTAGTCATTCAAATTTGTTCTTAGGCCAATATTTCTGTTGCTATTTTCAATGTTCTCTTGGTACTGCTTATTTCACTTTTCATTATTTCATAAAAGTCTTTCCATGTTCTTCTAAAATCAACCAGTTCATCTTTTTTTATTGCACAATAGTATTCCATCACAATCATATATCATTGTTTGGCCACTCCCCAGTTGAAGGGCACCTTTAGTCAGTCTGAGAGGTCAAAGTTGTTTTAATTTGCATCTCTCTAATCAATAATGATTAGAATTTTTTCTGTGACCATATATAGTGTTTATTTCATAAAAAAAAATCTGTTCATATTTTTGATTATTTATCAGTTGGGGAATGACTCACATTATTAAAAATTTGGCAAAATTCTTTATATATTTGAGAAATGAGACCTTTATCTAAGATAAAAATTTCCCCCCAATTTTCTGCTTTCTGTCTAATCTTGGCTACATTAGTTTTATTTGTACAAACCCTTTTTAATTTAATTTAATTGAAATTATTCATTTTGTACCTCACAATACTCTCTATCTCTTGTTTATTCATAAATTTTTCTCTTGTCCATAAGTCTGATAATTAGCATATTCCATGTTCTAATTTTCTTATGGTCGCTCTCTATATCTAATTCTGGTATCCATTTTGACCTTGTTTTGGTAAATGATTTAAGAAATTGGTCTATGCCCAATTTCCATCAGCTTGCTTTCAGTTTCCCCAACAATTTTTACCAAATAATGAATTCTTAACCCCGGAACTTAAATATTTTCATTTGTGAAGCATAAGGCTACTAAAATCTGGACCACTGATTAAAAAAAAAATTGAGTGTCTCAAATTAGTTCAATTTACCAGCCTGAAATAGAAGGACTTCCAGTTTTCTTCACAGGAGGTTATAAAATTGCAGGATGTTAAACTAAAAGAACCCTTAGAGAAGTGAACCTCTCTGATTGGTTAAGAAAGGCAATAATCCTACTGGATAAGAAATTAAATTAGCTATGCCTTGAGGGTTTTGAACTAGTTAAGCCCTGAGGTGTTCCAGACAATCAAAGTTCTGAGTAATTGTGAAGAAGGCATTTCTTCCTCTTCCTTTTCTTATCAGTCTTGGCAACTAGTAGCAACAGATTGGGAGAAAACTTTCCTAGTGGTTCAAGAGTTCTGAGACTGCAAACTAGAAGCTACCCACAGAGGAGACTTTTTGTAAGAAAGAAGAGAGAATTGATTTCTCATTTTCCTCCACAGTGGTCATGAAGTTTTGAAGGGTACCAATTGGACTAGTAGAAGACTGCATCTAGTGAGGAGCAAGCAGAGTTATGGAAGGATAGTCCCCTGAAGGAGTAAGAAGCTTTCACAACTTTGAAACTCTGGAAATTGGGAGTCAGGCTGTGGAGAGGAGCATCCCTTGGGAAATTAGCATAAGGATTTTTTGAAGAGAGAAATTATTTTTGGACCCTTCAGTACCTAGAGGTATAATTAATTGCCATATGTAAACTATAAATGTCTCACTATTCTTGTACTCTTGTTTGAATTCTTATCTTATTCTGTATGCTATCTGTAGGAGAGTGCACCCCAATGAGGAATGTTTTGCAATTACAATTTTTGCTATGCCTTTGAGTAAATGCCTTTGCTAAGAACTGATCATATCTACTGGCAGAAAAAAATATCAGTGGGGGCTCTTGATCTACAATAGCAGGAGCAGCTACCTATAGGCTTAATACTATATTCAGAAGCAAAAGATGATTCTGGGGACCTAACCTTTGAATTTTAATCAAAGTTTGAGAAGTAGTTCAGGAATACTGTGTATTCAATATAGGCTTCCAGTCTGACCAAGAATAAGAGTCAATAATCATCATTGTTATTGATAAGGGTAGGAATAATCCTTCCTTGCCCCTAAAATTTGATTTCTAACTTACTTATTTTACTTACAGAATTGGCAAAAATTTATATTATATATATAAATTAGTTAGGTGGTACAGTAGATAGAGTGACTGGAGTCAATGAGTCCTGAGATCAAACCTGGTCTTGGACTTAATAGCTGTGTGACCCTGGGACAAGTTCCTCTTGCCATAATTTCCTCATCTATAAGATGGGGATAATAATAGCACCTTCCTTCCAGAGTTATGAGAATAAAATGAACATTTGTAAAAAACTTTAAAAACTTCAAAATGCAGTATAAATGCTAGCTATTTTTATCCATTTATCCATATAGTATCATAAGGGTAGTATAGTTCAGAAGAAAGAGTTCTGTCTCTGGAATCTCAGGATCTGGTTTCAAATGCTACTTTTAATTAGAGAGGTAACACGATCTACTGGCTAGTGTATTGGACTTGAAATTAGGAAGACTTGTATTCAAATCCTGCTTCAAATACTGTATCAGCTGTGTGACACTAGAAAAATGACAGACTCTCATGCCTCAATTTCTTATCTGTAAAATTAGAGTGGGTTGAACTTGATCACCTCTGAGGCCTCTTCTAACTCTGAATCTATGACCATTTCAAAATTTTATAAAGCCGTAATATTACTTTTAAACACAGAATTAATTCAAGTCATAATGGTATTTTTCTTTATTGAAGCTCTAAGGAATGATGCAAATGAAGTCCTAAATAAATTTAGAAAACCTTAACGTTATTCTGACACTAACCTTTCTGGTATTATTTGGCTAGATTTATAACTTAATGGACACACTTAATTTTTAAGCCATATCTGGGTTTTTTCCCCCTCCTTGACTGAATTACCTAAATCATTACCTTAAATCTCCATTTAACTTTGTCATCAGTTTTAGTCAACTTATGACTTAACTGTGAATCGACTGTAAACCTTTTGAGGTCAGGTAGTGTTTCATTTTTGTCTTTGCTATCTCCAGAATGGCATGTTTTGGAGTTAGGAAGTCCTTTCTCTGACATATAGAGAAAGGACCTCGGAATCTGGTATCTTCTCCTGATCACCTAGCAGAATCACCTTCAGAATCTTCCCAAGTTAAATGAAATTAATTCAGTTTCCTGACATGGTGCTGGTAGACTGACCAGGTTTCACAGGCATATAGGCAATGAGATCGACACAACAGCTCTGTAGACCTTCAGTTTGGTAGTCAGTCTAATATCTCTTCTCTCCCACACTTTCTTTCTGAATTTCCCAAATACGGAGCTAGCTCTGGCAATGTGTGTGTATCAGCCTCATTGTCAATGTGTACCTCCTTGGAAAGGACACTGCCAAGGGAAGTGAACTTGTCCACCTACTCAAAATTTCTCCATTTGCTTTAATTGATGGTTCCACATATGGATGGTGTGGTGCTAACTGATGGAACACCTGTTTTCTTGGAGTTAATTGTTAGGTCAAAATTAGCACAAGCAGCAGAGAATCGATCCATACTTTGTTGTATCTCAGCTTCAGGGGCAGCACTGAGTGCACAATGATCTGCAAACAAAAGATCATCCACTTTGGAGTTGGCTTATAGCCTTTTCAGGTTGAAGAATTTGCCATCAGTGTAGTAGCTGGCCATGTTCATCCTCAGTGAAGGCTTTTGATAACATGGCTGAAACATCATGCTAAAAAGTATGGGAGCAAGGACACAGCCTTATTTGATCTAGCATTCCACCATTACTACAGAGAGTGCAATTACGATGGGCTGGACAAGTTGTTAGAATGCCAGATGTACACTTGCCAAAAAAAATATTTTATGGAGAACTCACACAGGGCAAGTGCTCACAAGAGGGTCAGAAGAAGTCATACCTAGACATCCTGAAGGCCTCTCTTAAGAACTTTAGAATTGTGTGGCCTTGGGGAAGCCACTTAACCCCGTTTGCCTTGCAAAAAAAACAAAACAAAACCCTAAAAAAAGAATTTTAGAATTGACTGTACAGCATGGGAGACACTGGCACAGGACCATCCAGCATGGTGTGCCCTCATCAGAGAGGATGCTACACTCTATGAGGAAGGCAGAATTGAAGCAGCTCAACGGAATTGTGACATCCATAAGTTTAGAGTACCCACCCCAGGTGTTCACATGGACTATTTGTGCCCAACTTGCAGTAGAGCATTCCAAGCTTGTATTGGTCTGATCATCTACAGTTGAACACATTGTAATTTGTCTCAAACATTGTGATGTCATTTTGGCCTTCTTTGGTAATAAAAGACAAGAACCAACCTGACATACACTGTTTGTATGATTGTGGACAAATCCTTTATGCTCTTAATGATTTGTCCACTGTCAGTCAGTATATGTCAGATATTCTAATCAGTGTCCCAAAGGTTGGAGTACAGTTTTAAGTTTCTAAAGCTTATAGCTTAAAGCCCAGCACTTTTGCTGGATCACTAATATTCTTATTTGTACAGATATTAAAGCTTAAAGTCCAGTAAAAGAGTTTTGGGGCAAACCATATACTTAGGCTGCAGGGAAAGCACTGATATGCATTTGTCAAGGAAATTCCCCTATATTTGTTTTAATGATAAAATTTCAAGACTAGTAAAAAAACCAAATAAACAAAAAAAAAAACCCAAACAAACCCCAAACCCAACCAACTCCAGTGCTTAGCACAATCCCTTGTATATGATATGTTTTTTTTTGTTTTGTTTTTTTTACAAGGCAATAGGGTTAAGTGGTTTGCCCAAGGCCACACAGCTAGGTAATTATTAAGTGTCTGAGGCCGGATTTGAACTCAGGTACTTCTGACTCCAGAGCCGGTGCTCTGTCCACTGCACCACCTAGCTGCCCCTGCATATAGTATATTCTTAAGATAATTTAACATCTGTGTGACTCAGTAACTAGTGTTAGACAGCATCCTGTGGTTGTCAATCAGTGATCCATTCCTTCTGCTTCTTCACTGGATTTCCATTTTGGAGACTCATTAATCTCTGTTTGGTCTCCTACCTACCTGGCCATGCCCCCATTTTACAAAATACTTTATTTTTACCAATTATATGTAAAAACAATTTTTAATATTCAGCTTTTTTTAAAAAAAAGTTTTGAGTAGGGCAGCCAGGTGGTAGAGTGAATAGAGCACCGGCTCTGGAGTCAGGAGGACTCAAGTGCAAATCCAGACTTAGACACTTAATACTTACTTAGCTGTATGACCTTGGGCAAGTCATTGCTTTGCAAATGTTTTGAGTCCCAAATTCTATCCTTCCCTCCCTCTCCTCAGCCCTTCCTGCACTTTACAATTTTCTTTCTTTCTTTCTTTGTATTTTTTTTTTAAGGCAATGGGGTTAAGTGACTTTCCCAAGGTAGCACAGCTAGGTAATTAAGTGTCTGAGGCCAGTGTTGAACTCAGGTCCTCCTGATTCCAGGGCTGGTGCTCTATCCACTTTGCCACTTAGCTGCCCCTTACATTTTCTTTCTTAGTACTTTAGTTGCTTAAAGGTAATAATCCAAACATTTTATTTAATTAGACTAGTAAATGCTTAGTAAATTCAAAAACATGAATTGCTCATATAAAGTCCTGCTCCCTTTCTGAAGCAGACATTTTATTTGCTTAAAAATGATACAAAAGAACATTTTGGGTGAAATATAGAAAAGATATTTGAAGAAATATAATTGTGAGAGAACCTGAGAGAAAAAGCAGCCTCTCTGATAAGGACACTTGAAGAGGGATATAGAGTTCTGAGAGCACTGGATTGAAAACATACCCCTCATATGGGAAGACTTGATGAACTGTTGCAAGCAAAGCAATTGGAGAACAATTTATACAGTAACAACAATTTTGTAAAGATAATCAACTGAAAAACTTAATAACAATGGCCAACCATAATTCCAAATGACTCAAGATGAAACATTCTTCAGAAAGAAAATCAATGGATTCCAAGTGCAGATTGAAACATAATTCCTTCCTTCCTTCCTTCCTTCCTTCCTTCCTTCCTTCCTTCCTTCCTTCCTTCCTTCCTTCCTTCCTTTCTTCCTTCCTTCCTTCCTTCCTTCCTTCCTTCCTTCCTTCCTTCCTTCCTTCCTTCCTTCCTTCCTTCCTTCCTTCCTTCCTTTTTTCTTTCTCTCTTTCTTTCTTTCTCTCTTTCTTTCTTTCTCTCTTTCTTTCTTTCTCTCTTTCTTTCTTTCTTTCTCTTTCTTTCTTTCTTTCTTTCTTTCTCTCTTTCTCTTTCTTTTCCTTCAACATGGCTAATTTGGAAATTTGTTTTGCAGTCTATAAATTTCTAAAATGGTTTTTTATTTATCCTGACTTCTCAATGAGTGGGAAGGGGGAAGGGATAGAGGGAGCAAACTTGGAAGTCAAAATAAAAAATAAAGTTTAAAAAATAATAACAAAAGAAAACATATCTCTCAAAGGCAAAAGTACTGACTATAAGATGGCTCCAAGTCATCATTTTCCCCCTAACTAATTTGAATATAGCTATTTTCAGAGTTTGGACTTGATCAAAGAATTATTTTGGGATTGTGGGGCTATTGTATAGTAGTTATATGTGTCATATCTGATAGAAATGTGGATTTGGCAAGATGGATCAGTAATCATCAAGGAGCCCTGACGAGGTGGGGGAGAAGTAGGAGAACAGAAGTCAGATTAGAAGATCAGGAGTCAATGGTCAAAGAAATTGTGTGTGTGTGTTATGGAGACATTGAGATATTTAAAGCCTGAACATAGAGATCAGAGGAGTGGGAGGCATGCAAAGGTGGTGACCAGTCACTTAGATTTTCTGTTACTGATGCATTGTGCTGATCTGATTGAAGAAATGTGGTGTTGTCCAAAAGAGCATTCTCTGTGACACACAGACATTGAAGCATATAATCAATAGCAGTTTTGAGGGTGAGATCTCTGGAATGTCTGAGGTCTGTTTTCTTGGCTAGGCATTTATGACATAGTTCTCTAATCCTGATTAAAGAAATCCTCTCTCACGGATGAAGAACTGATTAGGGGAAAGATTACCTTGTTTTTTAGTACCATCTACAGCGAGGGTGGGCAATATCTGCCCCACTATTTGGTCTCCTGCTGTTATGGCAACTAATGGTGGGACTCAAAATTCAATAAATGTAGTTTTTAGGGGTGAATTAATTAAATGTTGACCAAATGTAGCACACTAATTTTAAGCTGATAATTTTTTTTTAGGTTTTTGCAAGGCAAATGGGGTTAAGTGGCTTGCCCAAGGCCACATAGCTAGGTAATTATTAAGTGTCTGAGGCCATATTTGAACTCAGGTCCGGTGCTCTATCCACTGCACCACCTAGCCACCCCCCCCTTTTTTAAATATAAAAATCAATCAGTTTTTGGCTTTACTTTCAAAGTAACATTGTTTTGTTGTTGAAGAAGATTCACTTTTTTAAACTTGTTTTCAAGTTGATAATTTTGTATGGCCCTTGAATAATGTTATAAATATGACTCTTAACAGAAAAAAAGATTCCCTAACCCTGATCTACAGTCTGAGAGAATCTTTGAAAGGTTTACATTGGTTGCTTTTATAACTTTCCTCAGTAACTCTGAGGGAAAAAACTCCTCTAAGTTTATAGGGTGTAAACCTGTCTGGTGATTTAAGGTCAGATTCCATTTTGTTCATACATGGTATTATCAATCAATAAACATTTATTAAGTTTGTACTATTGTTATCAGCAAAAGTGACCTGATGTAAGCAGCCTGGACATTCACTAATAGTCTTAAAATCACCTTTTAAAATATTTTAATTATCTTTATTAATTTTTTATTTTTTTTGTTAAAGATTTTATTTATTTTGAGTTTTACAATTTTTTCCCTAATCTAACTTCCCTCCCCCCACCCTCCACAGGAGGCAATTTGTCAGTCTTTACATTGTTTCCATGGTAGACATTGATCCAAATTGAGCATGATGAGAGAGAAATCATATCCTTAAGGAAGAAACATAAAGTATAAGAGATAGCAAGATCAGACAATAAGATATCAGTTTTCCCCCCTAAATCTAAGGTAATAGTTCTTGGTCTTTGTTCAAACTCCATGGTTGTTTCTCTGAATACAGATGGTATTCTCCATCACAGACAGCCCCAAATTGCCCCTGATTGTTGCGCTGATGGAATGAGAGTCCATCAAGGTTGATCATCACCCCCATGTTGCTGTTAGGGTGTACAGTGTTTTTCTGGTTCTGCTCATCTCACTCAGCATCAGTTTGTGCAAATCCCTCCAGGCTTCCCTGAATTCCAAGTCCCTCCTGTTTTCTAATAGAACAATAGTGTTCCATGACATACATATACCACAGTTTGCTAAGCCATTCTTCAATTGAAGGACATTTACTTAATTTCCAATTCTTTGCCACCACAAACAGGGCTGCTATGAATATTTTTGTACAAGTGATGTTTTAATCCTTTTTCATCATCTCTTCAGGGTATAGTATTGCTGGGTCAAAGGGTATGCTTATTTTTGTTGCCCTTTGGGCATAGTTCCAAATTTCTCTCCAGAAAGGTTGGATGAGTTCACAGCTGCACCAACAATGTAATAGTGTCCCAGATTTCCCACAACCCTTCCAACAACGATCATTATCCTTTCTGGTCATATTGGCCGATCTGAAAGGTGTGAGGTTTAAAATCACCCTTTAAGGTGATTAGAGCTCTCTGGTCCAGGTGATGTTTTTGATATGAAGTTGCTATCAAGAGTTTTATTCATTCATTCATTCATTCATTCATTCTTTTTTTTTCTTTTTAGTAGAGTGTCTAAGCTAATTTGAATATTTGTTATTATCTTACTTGAAGTTCTGTGTCTTATTTCTGTCTCAGGTAAAAATGTGGGAATGACCCTTTATCAACTAGGTGGTAAAATGGATAGAGTATTGGATCTGACTTAGATTAGGATGACCTAAATTTAAATTCAACCTCCAATATTTACTTAGCTGAGTGTCCTTGGTCAAGTCTCTTAACCTCATCTACTTCAGTTTTCTCAACTATAAAACAGGGATAATAATAATAATAATACCTATCTTCCAGAGTTGTTAAGGGGATCAAAGTGAGATTGGTAAAGTGCTTAGTGCAATGTCTAGAAAAGATAAGGACCTTAATAAATGCGTATTTCCTTCCTTTCTTTTAATGAAAATAGAGACCTATAGACCCTGATCAGAAGGTTCCTCAGACTTTGTAGCCTTTGGATACTTGTCTGATACCACTACCTGAGAAGAGGGTATAGTTTTACTTAGGACTATGGGAATCCTCTTTATGTATTCTTCCAGGAATGTCCTCTTTAGCTGTTTGAAGTATAACCAATTCCTACTTATTTGTCAGAATCAGGTTCAAAAGAGCAATTTCCTTAATTATTTCCTTCACCATTTAAGAGCAAAATTCTCATTAGTGCCAGTCACAAATTTATCAGATTCTCTACTTTTAGCAGAGAGAGAGAATCTCAGCTGATGTTGGGACAGTTGAAATCTTTCTTCTTACCTGTATGTTGGCATGGTTAATCATTTCCCGAATTCATCCTCCAGTTTTTCCTTATGACTGGTTTATCTACAATATTCTGCCAATTGTTGCTTCTGTTGTTGTCATTATATAAATTGGGTTCCTGGTTCTGCTCATTTCACTTTGCAAAAAGACTCTACAAATCTTCCCTTGGTAGTTCTGAGACTTTCCATAATTTCTTATGGAAAAATAATATTTTATTATATTCACATGTGATAATTTGTTAATTCAGTTTAATAGGTAGGTATTTCTTTAATTTCCTGTTCTTCCCAACTATAAAAAGAACTTTAAATATTGTATTATAGATAATACATTTATATAAAATATTAAAAAATATTATAAATATGATTCTTTTTTTCCCCTTCATCTTTCCTGAGGCATAGATCTAGTAGTTGGATCTCTGATGCACATTTTAATGACTTTGGGATTGGAGGACATATTTTCAAATTGCTTTACAGAATGACCATATCATGTACTCTGTCTTTAATAAATCAGTGCCAACATTTTCTGTTGTATTTGACCTGAATTTTATCATTTAAGGTAGTCCTCATTTGCATAAACTCTGCCATTGTTCATATTCTTTTACTGTAGCTTTCTTTATCTTATATCACTTTATACAACTCTTCCAAAAGAATTCAAAATGTTTCTTTGAGTTCTTCATTTTTTTTCTTGCTTCTTATGGCATATTTGTATACCATAATTGGTCACACAGATTGTTTTCAATATTTCTATTGGTTCTCACTCAAATATTCTTTTAAAATATTTTAAAATATTCCTTTCTTAGAAACTAACTTGAGGCAAAACTAGGTATAACAGCTGAAGGAATGATTAAGCAAATCATGACATATGAATTCAATAGAATAATATTGTGCCACAAGAAACAATGATATGAAGAATTAAAAGAAGACAAATGAAGTAATACAGGGTAAACAAAAATAGAATCAAAAAGCCAATAAAAACACTGACAATTCCTCTATAGTTAAATACAGAAAAGTTTTTTTTTTTTTAGGTTTTTGCAAGGCAATGGGATTAAGTGGCTTGCCCAAGGCTACACAGCTAGGTAATTATTAAATGTCTGAGATCGGATTTGAACCCAGGTACTCCTGATTCCAGGGCCAGTGCTCTATCCACTGCGCCACCTAGCCACCTGGAAAAGTTTTTTTTTTTAAAAAAGATCATAATATCCAGAATGATGTGATGTGTTAAAGTCAATAATCTACATCTTTTTGTACAGTTAACAATCAGTGAATAGTAGCTATTTATAGTTGTATATATAGAATCATTTGTAATTTCCCTTAAAAATTTAACATGTTTTTCTTGTATTTTTTCCCCCTAAAAATTTTGTTTAATGTAGTTTAATAGTACAGTGGTCAGAATCCTGGTCTTAGTGTGAGGAAGACATAAATCTGTTACTACTTCTGATATTTATTAACCATGAGACCATGGCGTTCAGGCAGCCTTTTGCAGTTCCTTATCCTTTCCTGTTGATTCTCGTTAAAGATTCAAGACAATCCAATATATGAAGTACCAAACAACATTCTGAGAAAGTATATTTCTGCACTTATATAGGCAACATGTCTTAGTATCTGAAGCCCGGCTTGGAAAAGACCTAAGACCTCATCCAGATGCAACATCTTTACAATTCAATCAAAGAACAAAGTCAGCTATTCCCCTGTTTGTGAACCTTGTTATCCTATATCCCAATGAGCTACAGCTCTATAATAATGGCTATTATTTTAGAAGAGTGGGTTTTTGAACTCTGGGGAAACATAGCCACAATGTTTCATGGTCTCAGCAAAGAGCCTGAGAGTAAGACTTCAAGAACAAAAGAAAACAACAATCTGTAAAGTCAGCACTCCATGAACTAGATTTTTCTCTTCCTCCTTTTTTTTTCTATTTTCTCTGTGAACTAGTCATACTGCTCAAATATCCCAAAGTTTAGATTTGGATGCAAGATAATATCTTGTCTCCCCACCATTCATTCTTTAGAATCGTTCAGAAATAAGAATTAGTGAAATATCACTGACTTCAGAGATGGGACCTTTCCTGCATATAATGGGAAAGCTGGAAAGTCATTTTGTGCTGCTTCATTTTATAAGCTGAGTTGACAGCACTAGCATTGTGTGCCATGAGACCTGAAGAAGGTGCAAAAAAAAAAGATACTAGAAGCAATGGGAAGAACCATAGTGTCTTGGGTTTCTGCCCTTTGGGGATTTCAATTGCTTATTTAAAAAAATCCATCAGTAAACCTCTTGAGAATAAGTCAGTTTTGTATGTCAGCTGCCTTTCATTTTCTTAGTATGCTGCTAAAGTGACCATGTAACCATCACTTTAGAGAGCATTTGACTAGGGTGGGGCAGGGTGGAAGAAGCTGGAGAAAGGTATCATTTCTCCAATATCCAAAAATAAACTTCCTGGACTAAAAACACTGGGCAAGTTGCTTAATTATTCAGGGGGTCAGGTAACCCTCTAAACCTCGTTTACTAAGTCATAGACAAATTTTTAATCTGTGGTGGTTGAAAGAGTTCTCACCTTGACTAAAGCACAGATATTGGATATATTGTATGTGTGTATGCAAAGTATATGTATTGGAATACAAGAAATTGTCAATGGAAGTTGAAAGAAAACTAACATATAAGAACAAATCTCCTGGAATCTTGTGCATGGATCACAGCTGGATTGCAAAAATAGATTATAAAATGTATTCAGAAGTCCTTTAGGCAACTTTCTGCTTTACTAGACCTGTTACTACCGACTAGGCCAAAATTAATAGAATCATAAGACTCTGAGCTGAAAGGAAATTTAGAGCTCCTCTGAGTCAAGAGCAAATGTCCTTCTTCATAGAAGTCATCAGATTCTTTGAAGGCTCTGACTTTGAAGTAGCATCCCAAGTTCACCCCCTATATAGCAAAATAGAGTCATGAAGACCTGACCTACCATTGCACCTGGCCAACATTTACCTTTTCAGCAGAAAACAAATGAGTCAGTTGGCAAGTGGTGAGGACTGCAACTTCAGAGGCAAAATTGAAACCATATTCAAAGAATGCTTAGAATAAAAAAAGACCATAATAGGAGGGAAATGAGTGGGGAATACATATAGAACAGAAATATTCTATTAACTTTATATACTAAGACTGAGAAGAGGCTTCTAGTTGGGTGATATCTTAGAAAATTCAGGCAGGATAGGAGGAGGATAAAAGAGAGACTATTTGTTCAAAAATAGTAAAAAAAAAACCCAGTGCCAGTCATCTAAGGTGAAATTTTACCTCCAAGTGTGTCACAATTATCATTTGGGGAGAAAAAGAACAGGAAGAGGACAGAAACCATTAGAAATGGAGAAGAAAGAATATGTTAGAAAATGTTATTTTTAGGATCCATTAGTTTCCACATAAAGTTAAATGAACAATATACCATTATTTAATCCTCATTCTCCCTTTTGGAAATAATAACACTTGGAGGGAAGCATAGAAACCTAACATGTCCATAAAATGTTTAAATCCTCTTCTCCTCAGGCCAACTATGCACAACTAAGCAATTATTTGTAAAATTATGAGTCAGTGTGCCAAGGTGAGGGAAAGTTCACTTATTGAGGTCTAAAAAATTATCTTGAGAAGTAAGTAACATAGTTATTCTTTTCAAAAATAATTTTATTGATCTTTTTTGTTTTTACATCCTCCACATTTCCTACTGCATCCTTTCCCTTTGCCACATTCTAGGATATGTAAGTTTTTTTGGGGGGGGCTATCTTCTATTTTCTTGGTTTGTTATACTCTAATGAGTCATTCCTTATAAGAAAGACATTTAAAAAAGAAACAGAGGAGGAAGGAAAAGAAATTCAGCAAAACTTATCAATGCATTGAAAGTATATGTAATTGACATTATATGCATTGTTCTATACCTGATTACTTCCATCTCTGGAAAGGAATGAAGGGAAGAATCTCCTCATATCTCTTCTTTGTTGCTATTGTTGCTGTTGTTTTGCAAGGCAATGGGGTTAACTGACTTGCCCAAGTTCATACAGCTAGGTAATTATTAAGTGTCTGAGTTCAAATTTGAACTCAGGTCCTTCTGACTCCAAGGTCAGTGCTCTATCCACTGTACCACCTAGCTACCTCTATATCTCTTCTCTTTTTTTTTAAGGTTTTTGCAAGGCAAATGGGGTTAAGTGGCTTGCCCAAGGCCACACAGCTAGGTAATTATTAAGTGTCTGAGACCGGATTTGAACCCAGGTACTCCTGACTCCAAGACTGGTGCTTTATCCACTATGCCACCTATCTGCCCCTCTCTATATCTCTTCTTTGGAGCTATGGTATTTGGTATTTGTCATTTTTTAAAATTTTAAAATTTTTTTTGCAAGGCAATGGAGTTAAGTGGCTTGCCCAAGGCTACACAGCCAAGTAAGTAATTATTAAGTGTCTGAGGCTGGATTTGAACTCAGGTACTCCTGACTCCAGGGCCAGTGCTCTATACACTGCGCCACCTAGCTGCCCCTGTTATTTGTAATTTTGCAACATTCAGAAGGCAATTGGAAGAATCAATTGTTTAATGTTTTCTGTTCTTTCCATTTACTTTGTTGCAGTTATTATATATTTTTTGTTCTTACTTTGCATCAGTTCATGTAAGTCACTCTATATATTCATCTATACTTTCTGCATTCTCATTTTATCATTTAATATAGCACATTCATGTCAATACTTTATTTAGTCATTCCCCAATAGATGATCATATATTTTGTTTCCCATTCTTTCCTACCACAAAAAATGCTGTTAAAATATTTTGTTGTATACTCAACTTTTCCCCCCTTTTGAAATTAAGTACTTTTTTAGATTGTATTCAGCATATCTGCTTTTTTTAAAAATAAAATTTCATTACTATCTTTTTTAACTTTTCCAAAATTTCCTCATCTCCTTTTGCTGAGAGTCATTTATGTTAGAGATAATATTTTTAAACAAAAAAGGGAGAAAAATCAGTAAACTAATCAATAAATTGAAATAAATTTCATAATGTGTGCAATGTACCATATTTGTGACCCTCACATCTTTGCAAAGGGATGGTTTGGGGCCAGCATATTTATTCTCAATGCCCATAACTGAAAATTTAAGCATCATATTCCAGTTTTTCTCTCAGCACAATTAGATTGATAATGTATTCAATTAATAAACACTTATTAAATGACAGTTATTGTATACTAATTGTTATTGTAAGTCTTTTAGGGAAATATAAAACAAATAGTAGACATGGTCTTTAAACTTTAAGAGACTATTATCTAGTTAAAAAAATTATGAAGGGATGAAATAATCACAAAACAATTTTATGAGAATGGTATATGTCACTTAGAAGGTACACTTGAAACTTGAGAAAATTATGGACAGTCCTTTGCAGACTACGTTCAATATCAAAGTATTTCTTGACAATTATTATGTATCCATCATTTGTCAATTTTTTAATAAAACGTGATTAGAACAATTTAATTATATAGACTCTATATCCTGCATATGAGTCGGTCCATCAATCACCCCATTGTACTTAGTGATAAGATGCAATGTGAAGATTGATCTCAATCAATCAAACAGTCTTTAGACTTAGTGGGAAAAGTCTATGAATTAGAGAGATATAGCACAGTAAGTATGTTTAGATTATCTGAGGGAAACTTGGTCATGCTCTGTGGATTATCTATAAAGCAAAGAATTAGTTCAGAAGCAGGGAATTTCAATAGTGAATCAGCTCAGAGCACTTTTGACTAAGTACCTGAGAAGGAATTTCTTCTTGTGGGCAGAGAAATGACAGCTTTGGCTTTTGACTCAGTTTCCTCTATGTGTTCTCCATTGTACACTCCCTTCCCACCTGAGTTGGAGGACGAATTTATGAACTTCAGAGGACTGGAGGACTTACATTTTCATCAACATCCTTACAATCTCTCCAGGGCAGCAAAAGTAGAGTCTAGAATAAGCTAGATGAGAGGAGAAAAGTCAGAATCAAAGTTCCATGAAGAGCTCAGCAGACATGCTGCTATACCATATCTAAGGTCATCTTGAGGACTCCAGTCAAAGGACTTCAGTCAAAGAGCTTCCAGGAATTGTGAGTTACCCCATTTGCCAAATGTACTCTCTCCTGGACTCTGCAGATCCTTGTAGAAGAGTGAACAAGTCACAGACTTTAGGGGACAATGTTTTGAACTTTCTGTTTTTATTTTACTAGCTTAGTTAAAAAAAAATCCTGGATGACTAGCTGATATCTAATAATCATTGAGAGGAAGCACAATGATTAGGTGAGTTGTAAACAATATTATAACACTCTTCCCAGACCCCTTGATCTGTCCCTAGTACCTGAAGGGAGATGTAGCAAGCCAGGGACCCAGTCAACCAGTATGTATAGAGGTTGGGAAAGTCTCTTCAGGACATGTGCTACTCAAATATTAAAAGTGATACAGGTAGAGTGAAAGATACTATCATAGGGATGTACAGCTGGAAATAGAGGTATGGTAGGCATGTACTGGCAATATGGAAAGACAATCTGACTTTTTTTTTGGTTTTTTGCAAGGCAGTGGGGTTAAGTGACTTACCCAAGGTCACAAAGCTAGGTTATTATTAAGTGTCTGAGGCTGGATTTGAACTTAGGTCCTTCTGACTCCAGGGCTGGTGGTCTACTCACTGAACCACCTAGCTGTCTGGATAGTCTGACTCTTACATTGGTACCATGGAGATTTTCAAAGAATCCAAGAAAGGCCCTCAATGTTTTGGATGACTCCTTTATGAACAATTTGATTACTAGAGAAGGAAATACCACTCCAGTATCTTTGCCAAGAAAAACCAAATGGGTCACAAAGAGTTGAATATGACCAAATAACAAATGGGGAGAATTGCCTAAGACAGGAAGTTATGGAGGAATTAAGATTTGTCTTGCTTTAGGGAAGGGGTGGGATATCTGGTCTGCATAATGCTCAAGAAATCATTTGAAAATTCAAAAATTCAAAAAATCTAGGAACTTTTTAGGGCTGAATTAATTAAATATTTTACCAAATATGACAGGCTAATTTTTAAGTTGATAATTTTATATGGCTGCATATGATGTTTGAAATATCCAAATGGCCCTTGGCAGAAAAAAGGTTTCCTTACCTCTGCTTTAGGGAGTTTTCACATTGGTGAGGTCAGTGATCTCCCTAAATATCTAGGTGAGTTACCAGAGTTCTAGAGGACTAATGATAAAATATGCTAGCCATCTCCTGATAGAGAGGTGAAGAACCAAGCCAACATATTGAGATAACAGGTTGATGATTTACTCTTATAGATAATATCAAGCTTATATTAAATTATTACAATAACCTTGTTTCACAGGGAGATATTCTGGGGTAAATGAGCTAATGAATGAAGAACTCATTCTTCAAAAGCCTTGTAAAAATTTAGGCTATTAATTCTATTTTTTTACTTCCATAAAATTAAAAGATGCAGTGCAATATAGGGTATAGAAAAATGGCTCTGGATTCCCAGACTTATAACTTCAAAACTTCCCTGCTACTATCTGAAAGTAAAAACGGAAACATCAGGAAACAAACTCCAGATCTAAACAAGGATTATGTTCTAATTCCAGGATAGATTTTTACAAAAAGAATAACAATCAATAGATTCACTGGGTCCTAAGAGTATGGGATAATGTCACTTTTGAGACAATGATATATCCTAGCTCCTGGCCATGGTAAGTCTACTGAACCTATTGGTACAGTACCCAAGTCTCTTAAGACTCTAAATTATAGAAGAGAAACTGATATGGTTGGGTGGAGGGAACCATCATATTGGGAATGCCTTACCACTTCCAGCAAAATCCAAGAGCTCGATTCCCACCCCTCTCAACAAGTTACAAAAAAAAGTCAAAAATTTTAGTCAGCTTGCTTAATTATTACTATTTTAGAGAAATGCTCTGCCATTCCTTTGGAGTATCTCAAACTACTTCATGTTTATTATTACCTTTATTCTCACAATATTCTTGTGAGAAAGGGAGTAGGAAGGATTCATTAGCTTCATTTAAAACTAAAGAAAGGGAGGAGCAAGTTTACATGCAAGGTCATTGCTGATATCCAGACCTCAGGCTTCTTCTTCTTCACTCTGAGTCTAGGGCATTTCCTGTTTGCCTCCCTTGCTCCATGTCTTCTAATTAGCTGCCCTGTGGTAGATCAAAGAAGGCAGCCATTGGCAATCCTGTGGTCTGGAGAATCTCCTTCTAGAACAGCAGTACTACTCACAAAATAATTGTCCCACATACTTGTTATACAAAGAGCTTCAGTATCCAACTTGCTCGTGGGAAGTTTTGTGGCAAAAAAACCCCTTCCCCTCCCCTTCCCCTTGCCCTTCTAAATCATATGTGGATTGAGAAGATTCCATCTGTCTGGGGTCAGAGTCACTCAGAAGTAATTGGATTGTAGCTGGGTTGTTTATACTAATGTTTTCATGGAGAAAAAAATGAAACCTAGATATATAAACCTCTGTACCACCCATATGAACTGGTGACTGTGAAGGAACTTGGTAAAAGTAGCCAACCTCATGTCACATTGCTGAAGGAAAAGACTCTAAGAACATGAGAGGAGTTGGCACTCTCCATCACGTCCCTATACCCAGCTAGCTTATCTAAAGATTTGGGGAACTTCCACTTGAATAAGATTTAGAACAAACTTTCTTGTTGAACTGAGTTTCTTCATTCCCATTGGGAGAGCTTCTTTACTTTATGTTGTCTGGAATATTGTCTTCCATGTATACCTTCTCTTACTTCTGTTTTGCTATGATTTAGATAAGTGAGTTTCTTTGTTTAAAAAAAAAAAGAATCTGAACTTAAGAGAATGACTGGTTGAGAAGATGGGGAGAGAAGAAGGGAGAGAGAAAAAACATTACAAGCTCCAGGCACATGATAGGAACTCCTTGTATAAGCTCTTATAATGCATAAGACACTGTGCTTTGTAAGCATTTGACAAATATTTTCTCATTTGGTAGTATCAAAGAATAAGGTTTAGACCAGGATTTATAATGCAGAAAAAAAGTGGTGTCTTGGTCAAGAATTTGTTTAACAGAAAGAATATACTTAAACAGGGGGATTTGAGGTCCGGTTTGGAGGTAGCATGGACGGATGGAAAGGACCTGGACCACCTGTGACTTAAGACCTTGGTGGTTTTGGTCCTGGTCTTTCTCATTTGTATAAAGAAAGAGTTGGATCAAAATAGCTTCTAAGGTTCTTTTGAGATCTATGATTTTTGATCTTAATATCAAGAGTAGTCATATACTACAGGGAGGAGCAGAATCAGCATAGAAAGAAGGAGAAACCCAATAATTAATAAGGAACAATATGCAGGAAACCATGTACAAATAACACACATGTGCACTTATGCAAGCACCCACATACACACAATCATTTTTTCTTTTCCTGAGAGCACATATTTCATTCAAAGTAAAACAAACTTGAAAACAAAGCACAAAACATCCGTGGGGAAGGATAGTAGCTAAGGTGGCTCAGTCTAGGTATGTATAATTATATTATAAAGTACTTTATGCCATTTTTTGATACAATATACTAAATATTGTAGTACATTATCATATACTATATGTAGATATTACTAAAAAAACTATAGCAGAGAAACTTTTTTGTTGTTGAACCATTTTCTGTTATGTCCAACTCTGTGACTCCATTTAGGCTTTTCTTGGCACTTCTAAATCTTCTCATTGATGGTCTTGACCAACTTCCTTCCTTATGGAGGTCTTGATGAGTGAGTCCTCTTGCAAAGTTCCAGCATATTACAAGGTAGCAAAAGTATTGTCTATGTGTGTATGTGTATCCACATATAAAATCAAGACCTAGAATTTCATCAATGTGGAGAAATTTCCAGTGTGGAAAACTCCTATGAAGCAAACAAGCAACTTAACAATCTTGACTTTTAGTTTTGTTAACTGTCAAGAATTAAGAAATTTGATGGAGAAAATATTAATGGTAATCTTAATTACCAAAACTTGAAAGTGTTTTGTTTACATTTTCACCCCAGGAGAACTGGCTGTTAAACATTTACCAGTCTACTCCCATCAATATCTATATCTATATCACCTATATCTCTATCTCTATCTCCATCTATATCTATGCGTATGTCTGTGTCTACTAAGTGTGACCTACGGAATAGAGAACTGAATTTAGAGACGTGTAGACCTGGATTCAAATCCCACTGCTGATACATAATGACTCTATGACCCTGTCCAAGTATCTTAACTTCTCTGAGCTCTAGGAAAGTTTTTTAAGACTCCAAGCTTTGTGGAAGGTGCTGAGGGAGATTCCTCAAATGGGAATTCCCTATATCAATGAAATCACAATCTTGTCCCTATCTACTATATACAAAATGTTATTTAATACATTTAATTACTATTAATAAAATTTAAAAAATAAATATTTAATAATGAAGCCAGGATGTCATGATACACATCTAAGTACATAGCTCTACTTAATCAAACATTCCTGTTTTTACCTGAAATTCCCTAGACAGCCATATGGTCTTGCAGGTATACTTTTCTAAGATCAGGAATCCAGGTTGAATTAACAGTCACTCATTTGCCCTTCCACAGAAACTGCACTCTCTCTCCCTTTGGAATATGGCTCTTCCCCACCCCCCACATGGGCTTGTCCTAGACTTCTCCTGAAATACCTATCTGCCTCCTGGATAGAAGAGAGATATGTAGGTCCAGGCTGAATTCAGACTCAGAACTTTTGTGCTCAATAACCTGCAAGAAGAAATATAACACTAGGGGCTTCCTATACTTGGGGGGGCTTAACTTTGAGCCTAGTTCTTTCCTTCCTTCCTCCTCTTTCTCCCTCTCTCACCTGTATTCTTGTCTTTTCCTTCTCTCTTTCCCAAAGAGATCAAAGGGTTTTCTGCTCTCAGTTAGTATACTGTTTGACAAAAAAAATACTATGCAGAGTGAAGTAAACAGAACTTGGAAGCCAATAGATCTGATTTTTATGTCCATGAGAATAGAAAGAAAAATGAAACAAAACTGAATATTGTGTGTAATTATAATGAATTCTACTTGGTCCTGGAAGAGATGAGAAAATGCCCTTCTTTCCTTTCATGGGAAAGGTGGAGACAGTGGGTGTTGTGTATGCTGCCAGATAATCTGGAAGTGTTTGTGCTGAACAGTTTACAAAACATCTTTATTAGAAAAGATGGCTCATGGGGTGGGTATTCAGAAATAAAAGTGAAATAAAAGCAAAAAGCATTCATAAAACTGAAAATATTTTAGCATAAGGTTAGCTTTAAAGACTTTTTAAAGGAATGTCTTCCATCCCTATAAAGAAAGCATAAAAGATAAGTTTGTTCAAATTTCCTTGAATATCAGTATCAAGTGAGACATAAAGCAAGAAAATATATGATTACTCTAAGGGTATTTGTCCATGTCATGGAGGATGTCCTGTGCAAAATCTGAATGGAGGGAGTTGGGATTCCCCAAGGGTGCTAAGATCCTCCAGAAAATTCTTATTTGCAGATGACTCAGTATTAACTGAATTTAAGCTCCAGAATAGGACTGGACCTACTCAGTGAAATCTTCAACCATTCAAAAGAGATAAGTCTAATAAATCTTGACAGGAAACCTATGAATGAAGAATGTATACTTATCAGAATGAATGAGCAGAAGGAAAAAAATGAAAGGAAAAGAAGGAAGGAAAGAAACAAGTGCCTTTAGTGTCTACTATGTGTCAGATATATTAAGTGTTTTACAAATAATATCTCATTTGATCCTTTCAACAACTTGGTGAAATAGATATTATTATTATTATTCCCATTTTGCAGATGAGGAAACTGAAGTAGACAGAAGTTGACTGATTTACCAGGAGTCACATCACTAGGAAGGATGTGAGGCTAGATTTGAACCTTGGTCTTTTTGTCTCTGGCTTCAGTGCTATTCATTGCCCCACCTAGCTCAATGGATAGCTTACTGGTGTAGCTCATCACTACTTAAGTGTCAGAGAGGCTCTGCAGGTGTTCAATGAGCTCAGCACAGTATCAAATAGAAAAAAAAATGCAAACTGGTTGGCATTTTTAAAAATTGCATAACTCTTTTAATGATCTCAAGCTGCTGTCTGGCACAAAGATCCATCTTTTTAACATCAATATTCTTCCAACGATGGCTATGAATTAGAAAATCCATGATTTCAGAAGAATCACGATTATAGGTGATCCAAAGCATTATGGAAGGACATATGGTGAGTTTAAGTGAATTACCAGGTGAATATATCCATACAAAAATTTAGAGATTATCCTGTCTATTCTCATTTTTATAGATGTAGAAACTGAGTCTAGAAAGGTTAAGAAAGTTATCCAAGATACTAAGGTCACAGAGCTAGGATTTGAACCCACTGTTCTTCCACTATTCCCCACTTCCTTTCCTGTAGTGTTGTAGTCACTTCATCAAGAGTATAATTGGAAATCGGGAAGTCTACTGAACTCCCTTGAGGAGAAGAGTAGTTTCAGATTCATCCTGCTACCTCTTTCTCCTTGAAAGGACTGGTGCCTCATGAAGGCTGTCAAAGCCATCAGTCACAACTGTCAGCCTAAGCAGCAGCGGAGGAGTAATTTCAGTTTGGCCCACATGGTTGCACTATAGCTTTATAAATGTGCAAGAGAAAACTTGGCTTTGGTCTCTGGTGGAGGATCCTTCATTGCTCTCAGGAAGCTCCTGAGTTTATCTTTGTTTGGCTGGTATGTCTATGAACCACATGCAGCTGGAAAAGGACGAACCTATCAGAGGTGAAATGATCTCAACCCCCCAGTTTGGATTCAGATCTTTCAGCACATGGTCTTTACCAAAGCAATTTAACCTTTAAAGACTGGCAAGGTTTCGACAAGCTGGATCAACCTTCTAGGCAGACTGAGTTGGACTTTTTCACAAAGTAGACTGGGCAAAGACCCCCTTTTCTTCCCTTAGATGCCAACCCATTGTGGAGAAAATGCCCACTTGTTCTCTGGGATGATCAGTTGCTAATTCTTTTTCTATTCCTTTCATGATATGATAGAACATTCTGGTCTGACTCAAGGAAAGTAGAATGTATGATCTAAGTCCTCACGCAGTTCCAGAAGACTAGATTGAGGGAAGTTTCATCCTCCTTGATCCTAATTAAAGTTATTCACTGGGGGAGGAGATGAATCATGCCCTGGCTTGACTGGGTTACTGCCTAGGCCATATCCTGATGAAACAGTGCCTGTGAAATGTTATTTTTTGATTTTTCCTACCACCCTTTAATTTTTTGTTTGCAAGAGTGTTTTTGTGTGAAGTCTCTACTATACTCCTCACATATTCTTATCTTGTGTCTTATTGCCTATTTTGGGTAGTATAATTTCTTCTTATGATGCCATTGCTCAGAGCTGGAGAATCAACATGGATATTTCAGTGAAATACTCCTAGTTACTCAGATTTATGATCATGGGGCCATCCTTCTTCCTCTTCTCCTACATCCAATCAGTTGCTAAGAGTTATTAATTCAGCCTCTTAATATCTCTTGTATCTGTACCCTTTTCTCCACTCAACCCCTACCCTACTTCAGACTCTAATCACTTTTCCCTGGACTAGCCATAATAGCCTTCAAATTATTCTCCCTGTCTTTGGTTTTTCCCTTCTCTGACCCATTCCTGACAAAGCTGTCAAAATAGTCTCGAAAGAATTGATCAGGCTCAAAGTATTTCAATGGTTTCCTGTAGGATAAAATATAACCTACTCAGCCTGTCTTTTAAAGCCTTCATAATTTGTCTCTACCCTTCCTTTCTACACCAATTTCACAGTACTCTCATGTGTGCTTTCTTTTCTTTAGCTCAACTGGGAATTCTCTCTTCTTCCTCCAGGCAAGTCATCATTTCTCCATATCTGAAATGGATTCTCTTTTCATCTTTCCATCTTTTAGAAACCTTGCAACCCTTCAATGCTTACTCCAAATGGCCTTCCTCAAATTACCTTGCATTTATTTACTTGTATACATCCAATTTAATTTGGTAAATATTATTAAGCACCTTCTAAGTGTTAGACTCTGTACTAAACACTGGGGATATGAAAAGAAGTAAAAGAGAGTCTCTGCCCACAAGGAGCATACAATCTAATAGGGGAGGGGAGAAAATATGCAAGCAAACATAAATAAAACAAGTTATATTCAGGATAAATAGGAAATAATTAAAAAAGGAAAGGAACTAGAATTAAGAGGGGTTTAGAAAGACCTCCTGAAGAAGGTGAGATTTTAGTTGGGACTTAAAGGAAGCCAAGGAGGTTAGTCATCAGAGTAGGGAAGAGAGAACATTCCAGGAATGGAGGATGGTCAGTGGAATGGTCCAGGACTAGAGATGAAGTATTCTGTTCCTGGAATAGGCCAGAGGTCAGTGTTGCTGGACAGAAGAGTGCTGAAGAGTGAGATTTAAGAAGACTGGAAAGGTAGAAGGAGGCTAGATTATGAAGGGCTTTGAATATCAAAGAGAACAAGGTCACTAGAATTGAGAGAGAGAGAGAGAGAGACAGAGACAGAGAGAGAGACAGAGACAGAGACAGAGACAGAGACAGAGACAGAGACAGAGACAGAGACAGAGAGAGAGACAGACAGACACAGAGCAAGACAGAGACAGAGAGACTAGACAGACAGAAAGAGAGAGCCAAGAGATGCTTGCATCTGCATTTTAGAAAAACCACTTGGAGAATGGAGAATGGATTGGAGAAGGGGAAAGCCAGATCCACGGGCAAAATATTGCAGGAATTGAGACATGATGTATTCCTGTCCCTGTAAAAAGAAGAAACTGTTTGATTTTTGTTTCTCTTTACATTAATATTTAGTACAGTGCCTTCTTGGACATAGTGGATACTTAATAAAAGCTGAGTTTGCTATTCTAAATTCACTAAGTTCTTTTAGTAAGTGGCAGGTAGGGGGACAATAGGTACAGGACTAGAGCTAGAGTCAGTAAGATTTGAGTTCGAATCCTGTCTCAACTTCTTAACTCACTTTATGACTCTGGGCAAATCACTTCACCTCTCTCTCTTCTGTAAAATGGGGATAACAACAGCATCTACCTCACCAGTTTGTGATAAAGATCAAATGAGATGATATTACAAAATTTAAAACAGCATAAAAATCAGCTCTTGGTATTAACAAGCCACTGTGCTCAAGTGGAAAGTGATGAATTTGGAAAGAGAGGACCTAGATTCAAATGATGGGTCTCATTCTCACTACTTTTTGATCTTAGGTTAGTCACTTAACCCCTGTTGCTAGTGCCTTCCTTCTTCAATTACCTTTTATTTACAGTGGGTATTGCTTATATGAGGTGAGGTGGCCCGGTAGATAGAGCATGGTCTTGGAATCAGAAAGATTCTTCTTTGTGAGTTCAAATCCAGCCTCAGATACTGACTAAGCTGTGTGTCCTGGGGCAAGTCACATTAATCCTATTTGCCTCAGTTTCCTCATCCATCAAATGAGCTGGAGATGGAAATGGCAAACCACTCCAGAATCTTTGCCAAGAAAACTCCAAATGAGGTCACAAAGAATGAGACACCACTGAACAACAACAACATATTAAATACTTGTATATTGTCCCCTCCATTAGAATGCAAGGTCTTTAAGGGCAGGGACCTAGTTTGGGCTTTATTTGTATCTCCAGTCTTTAACACAGTGCCTAACACATATAGACATTTAATATATGCTTGATTACAGATGAAGTGACTCAGTTTATTCATTTGTAGAATGAAGGGGTTGGACTGAAGATCTTTAACATCTCTTCCAGCTCTAAATCTATTATCCTATAATCATTAAGTTCTCAGCTGCATGCTAAGCACTCCTTGTACAGGATGCATTTTTTTCCTTAAGTAAATGGAACCACCTATATTCTAATACAGCTTCTAATTCTATTGTTACCAGATAAGCACCAGAATTGCTTGATATTTCTGGGAAGGAAAGCGATGTATTCGAATTAAGTTTATCTTGAGAATGGAACCAGCCTGTCATAAGTTATCTGCACCCATACTTTTAAACAAGATAAATTATTTACTGACTGTAACTTGTAGGGTAAGGTCCATTCCAACTCTACCATTCTTCCCTTCCCCACAATTTTCAGCATCTTTTTCTTTTGCTGGTGGTGGGGAGAGAGATGTATTATTAGGTTTAGTCTATACAGCAATTTCAGCCATCCTTTAGCAAATCCAGAAGGTTCCTTGTGTGTTTTCCAACACAATTTCTGCATCACTGCTTTGGAAGTGAGAGAAGAGTTAGTGCTAATGGGAACTATCATTGTGCAGAAAATGGGTGAATTGTTTGTCTCAGCTGGAGAACTTCATTTTGCCTTGGGAATACAATGGGACAAATGTCTCATTTCCAGTTTATGTTTTAATTCCTCTTTAATGGACACTTTTTATGAATTTGCCTTTCTTTGAAATATGGAATTTCTTTTCTTTTCCTTTCTTTTCTTTTCTTTTTTCTTTTCTTTTCTTTTCTCTTCTTTTCTCTTCTTTTCTCTTCTTTTCTCTTCTTTTCTCTTCTTTTCTTTTCTTTTCTTTTAAGTTTTTGCAAGGCAAATGGGGTTAAGTGGCTTGCCCGAGGCCACACAGCTAGGTAATTAAGTGTCTGAGGTTATATTTGAACTCAGGTCCTCCTGACTCCAGGGCCAGTGCTCTATCTACTGTGCCACCTAGCCACCTAGAAATATGGAATTTCTTGAAGGAAGTGAGGTAGTATTTACACAAAATGCTGAATGTAGCAAGCCCTACTTTTACCAGAATATTGATTTTTGGAAAGTCTTCAGTTTTATAATGTTCTGAGTTTTCTACTTTATCTCTACCAGAATCAGTGTCCTTTCCTTTGTTATGTCCTCTTTATGGTCCCTGTTCCATTTTGCAATAGTTCTACACTTTTCTCTTGGCTTTATGACCTGTACCCATTTTCCCCTCAATTCTTACCTAGTCTTTAATCATTGAATGGACATTTTCTCAGACAAACTGGGACCTAGGAAAGACCTTAGCTGGAAAAAGCCAGGGCCTCCCACAGCCAGTTGTCTTGACCTATGTCTTGCCAAAGGACTCTGATAACTCTGGAGGCTGATGATATTGCACTGTTCTGCCATGCTTCAAGTTAAGACATCACCTTCCTAATATAGTTGGTCCACCCAGGTTTAGCACTTATTTGAGATCCTTTCTGAATTTCCTTCTTTAGTTAGCATCCATCTATTTTGAGAGATTCTAATAATTTCATAGAGATCTTTTTTTTAATGACATATCAAGCTTTCATTCCAGTCTAATTGGTGGAAAGTGGGTCTAGAAGAGAAGTCCCCTTGTGTTAAATATCATTCTTTTACACAATCTTCACTTTTGTTGACATCATCTTGACTTCAAAGTGCTTCTGTCAGACCTCCTTATGTTTTTGGTGCTCATTCCTTTGACATAAAATCTCTTTAACTTACATTGCCTTATGCTACACTGTATAGGGAACAGTAGAAAGATCTTAGCCTCTGGAGTTCCAAGACCTGGATTTAAATCAAGATTCTGTAAATTACTAGCTTTGTTATTTTGCTTCTTGAACCTCAGTACTTGCTATCTGTCAGTCACTATGGCAAGTACTTTATAATTATTATCTCTTTTATGATTCTCACCACTAGCCTGAGGGGTAGGTGCTATGAATATTTCCTTTTTACAGATGAGAAAATTGAAACAAACAGAGACTTGCTTGTAAGTGTTTGAGGCCAGATTTGAACTGAAGTCTTCCCAACTGGAAGTCAGGAGCTCTATCCACTGAGCCACATAGCTGCTACTATAAAATGGGAAACTGGACTGCATGAACTTCAAAGTTCCTTTTAGCTTTAAATCTGAGAATCAATCTTCAACATGCCTTTACTTTATAAATGTAAAACTAATGTAGGCTAATCAATTATCATGAAAAAGAAAAACTCAAAGATTAGCACTCAGAGCCCCTGATTTCAGATTTCAATTCTGCTCCTAACTAATCATGTGACATGGGCAAGTCATTTGAATGTTTCTGGACTTCAGTTTCCCTGTCTATAAAACGAGGATGATTTCAAAGATGATTTCTAAGGTTCTTTTCAGAATATAATCTATGATTCTACTGCCCTTATCCCAACCCGAGGGGGAAAATTTGTTGCATGCTATTACAGAGAAAAATAATGAATCAGAACTGTCTGCTAAGAGGAAAGCGCTAACATTGCACCACATCATCCCCTGGTGGTCAATGATAGTATAACACTCAAAGAAATTCTTAGAATTAGAGAGAGCTCTTCTTCCACAAATCCCTTCTATTGGATACAAATTAGCTCAGAGCTCGTGACTAAATGAACTAAAAAAACCTTCCTAAAAAACCCCAACACTTTTCCTAATTAAGCATTCAGTTCCTCTCAGATATAGAACCTATATGGTAAGAGTTTAATTCCCTATCTGGGAATTAAAAAGTATGAGGTTTTGGTCCTTTCTCTGCCTAGGATTAACAGGGTCCAGAAATCATTATAACAAAATTCTCTCCCCCAATTTCCCGCTAGAGAGTTCAGGAATTTAGATCAGTTAAAAGTAATATTAGAGTTAGTTTTTTTGCAGTTTTTTTTTTCCTTTAAGAAAACAAGTTCAAAAACTTCCCCTCTGAGATACTGGTCCTGATTCTCTGCTCCTGATGAATTAACTATATGATGCTGGGATAATTCCATGTCTAAGTTTCATGGATTTTGACACCCTGTAGAAGAGAGTATGAATCCTAGAGTACATATTTTTCTCCTGACTCTGGGGGGGGCGGTAAAATAAATTGTCAGGGACTAGGGGAATATTAGGAGGAGAGAAAAATGCATGTATATATGATCTGATAGATATAGGCATTAATATATTAACTTGCATATTATTTACATATATATGTATATATAAACAAAGTTTTCACAAAATTTTACTGCAGTTTTAAGTTCTAATAGCTAAGATTTTGGGAACATTTTATATAGAGACTTAACTCCTTGAGAGTTGTTTCTTTTTCTATTTACCACAATACCTTCTTATTGATTGTTGATTTTATGTAGGAAAAAATAGAGAGACTCCCTCTATATTCACAGATTTGGCTTGGCAACTGTAACTTAAGAGCTTTTGAGAATTGACTAGACACAGAGATTAAGTGACTTGCTTATGGTTATACAGTTAATATGGATCAGAGGCAGGCCTTGAGCCCAGACCTCTATCCACCATACCATTCTACCTCTTAAAAACACACAAATGGGGCAGCTAGGTGGTGCAGTGGATAGAGTACTGGCCCTGGAGTCAGAAGTACATGAGTTCAAATCCAGCCTCAGACACTTAATAATTACCTAGCTGTGTGGCCTTGGGCAAGCCACTTAACCCCATTGCCTTGCAAAAAAAAAAAATGAAAAACACACAAACATATAATCAATGCATTTATGTATGTATGTTGGCATGCATCTATCTTTTTATATCTATCCACATATATATAAAACAGAATTGTTTAACTTAGGAAAACATTTAAAATCCACTGAATAGCAATCAAGGTGAAATGGGGGTGGAAAAGAGGGGTTGATGATGAAATGTAATATAGGCATGAATCTATAAACAGAAAATAAACTTGAGGGGTGGTGGGGAAATCATAGAATTAGAATTTTGAGAGTTGCAAATGATCTCATAGCCATCCAGTAAGTCTCTTCCTTTTTAGACAAGGACACTGAAGCCAAGAGAGGTAGACTCTGACTTGTATAACTGCAGCATGAGATTAATGATAGAGGAAAGCAAGAAGACCATTTTGAGTCCTAGAGATAATTTTCTTCATAACATTTGCTTGGCATCTTTCAACAGGAGAGTTTAAGATACTTTTCAAATAGTTTGTAAATCACTGGGCCACCCTATTTAATCAAAGTGCCCAAATTTCCTTTTGACAGAGTGAAACTGAAACAGATAGTAAAAGCAGACACATTAAGAGATAAATATGGAGCTATGTGAAAATTAATGTCCAGCACTTCTGAATCCTCATTCACTGCTTTAATAGCTTCTGATTGTATTTCCCTTCCACCAAAGCTCTTACTGTGGTTAACCACACGTGAAGGTACAGAATGGGAGAAAATAGTTAAACATTTATGAAAATAGCAGGGGACATTTAATTTCTCCCTTCCTTGTCTCATTTACAAACTGAAATTTGAGATTAGTGTAATATGAAATTCCCATCCTTTTCTTTTAGCTCATTGGCAGTGCCCAAGAAGACCAAGAAGGTGTTTTAAATGGTAGGTCCTTCTCTCAAACTAGCAGGCTCACCCTAAGTGCTTGGGTTTTAGATATGGGCATGAAGAATTACCCAAGTGCTTAGTGAGGTGCATCAAAATCTTATGCTCCCTCCGTCTTCTGCACCATCATCTCCCCATGCCTTTAGTCAATCTAAGTTTCTTGGTTCTCTCTCTCTCATACATCTGAAATCTCTCTCTCTCTCTCTCTCTCTCTCTCTTTCTCTCCTCCCCTTTAAGATCAAACTTTCAGAAAGAGTAGTTAATAGATTTTCACTCTCTCTTCTCCAACACCTATTCATTCCTAGATCCTTTGCAACTTGGCTTCCCTGTTCTCCAATGAATAACAATAAGTTAAAGTCAATGCCTTGATTTGATTCTCCTCACCCTTCCCCCATTCTTATTCTTCTCCATTTCTCTGAAGCTTTTGACTTTATTGGGATACTACATTCCTGAGGGGTGAAGTGATTTGCCCAAGGTCATGCAGGAAGTTAGCAGGCAAACCAAGTTGTCTTGACTATCAGTCTAATGTTCTTTCCATTATTCTGCACTGTTCATCTTTCCAAATCCCCCTTATCCAGATTATACCTTAACAGAACTTCTTGATTTGTCTTCCAATGACTAGTCTATATCTTTTCCAATTGAATGATAGCACCATGTTTTTCTGATAACATCCATCCTTGAGCCCCTCTTGATGAAATAAAGTACAGGCTCCTCTTTCTGACCTTTAAAGTCCTCCACCCTTTGGCTCTTGCTTACTTTTCCAGTGTCATCTCATATTGTTACCCTTCAATTCATTCTGGGACTCTCTCCTTTCCTGTCCCCTTCTGTCCCCATGCCTTTGTTCATAGAATCATAGATGGGCAGCTTGATGGTGCAGTGGAGTCAGGAGGACAGGAGCCTCAGATACTTGAGTCTAATTGTGTAACCTTAGGAAAGTCACTCTACCCTAATTGCCTCACATCCAGGGTCATTTCTAGTCATCCTGTTTCATTTGGCCACTGGATACAGATGGCTCTGGAGAAGAAAGTGAGGCTGATGACTTAGTGCATCACCCCCTCACTCAAATCCAATTCATGTACTTGTCATGGCAGCACCTCCCTAATGTCATGATCTTCTTCCACTATGAAGGACAAACATCATCAGAATCATGGGTCTTCAGAGAGCATTTGGCCCACCTCACTCATTTTACTGACAAGGAAACAGAGACCTAGAGAGGTAACATGATTTTCAAATAATCATTTCTTATTTATTGGTTTGTTTTCTGTTCTTTTTAATCTATCTATAAAAACTGCCCCAAAAATTTAATTCAGAGAAGAGAGATGAACAAGCGTGAGAAGGGATGGCAAAACAGTAGCTAGGACAGGATGACTGAGGCTTTGTTCCAGGAAACTGATATTGATGGGGTATGCTGCTTCCTCCTGGCATTCCTTATGCCCACTGTTCTTGCATGCCATGTCCTTTGCTAGCCTGCAGCACCTGGAACAGTTGTATAAATCCCTACTTTGAACTCCAGACTTCTCCTTCCTGGTACCCTCTTCCTGGCCCTACCTTTCATCGTCCTACTATGCCCTTCCACTTTCACCACTTGTGGGAGTTTAATCCCTGTGCTCTGGTGGAATGTGCCTATTTTCACCTGCAACCTAGGTGTATTGTATTCTGTGTCCCTACAAAAACTGCATATATCCTTCCCATAAGAATTTCTAGTTAAATCTTTACCTTCAGAAATCATTGTTGGTCTCTGAATGAGGCAGGACAAAGTCTGAATGAGATAGGACAAAGTTTGGACAAGATTCCTTTACATGATATACCAGGATCTGAGGTTTCTTCAAAGATGAAAATCAAGTTTTTAAGGAGTTCTTGACACAGAGACTAATTCAGATATGAGAGAAGAGAAAGACAGAATAGTCTGCTTTGACTAGGGCAGGGCCAGTTTTGTTAAATGAATAAATAAATGAATGAATGAATGATGACCCCTTTCTACGATGACTCTCCTGGGAAGAACCAGTATACTTTTTTTTTTTAGGTTTTTGCAAGGCAAATGGGGTTAAGTAGGCAATTATTAAGTGTCTGAGACTGGATTTGAACCCAGGTACTCCTGACTCTAGGGCCGGTGCTTTATCCACTGCGCCACCTAGCTGCCCCCCCCCTTTTTTTTTAAGGTTGAACCAGTATACTTTTGTGAGTGGTAGGTGTCAAACTCTCTCCAGAAGGGGAGTATGGTAGTGTTGGAGATCACTCTCCTACCACTGAAAGTTGATCTGTGTGCACATAAAAATTATAGCCTGGTAGCTTCTGGACCAGAGTCTGGCTGACAATAGAGAAGAGAAAGAGGTAGAAAATGCACGACTGGGTTTGATTCTATTGTTCTAATTTCATAGTTGACTCCTAGGAATGTTTGACCCCTAAGCTGAGAAGTCCAAGGCAATGATTTTAGACTCAGTGCTTCTACCATTATTTTAAATCTCATTGACATTTTTTCTTTTTTTATTGGATTGAAATTTTTAGCTAAAACATTTCCCAGTTTTTGAACCCTGGACTTTTGCTGTTTCTTGTGCTTTGGTGACATCTTCTCTTATTATATATTTAAATTGAAAACTGTTTCATATGTAAGAGAAGTCAGACATTCACAGGTGCCAAGTAGGTGGGACTGTATTGGGAAAAGACAATATCTAACTCTCAATTGTTTATGAAACCTGAGAAATCAAGAAAGTGACTTCACATTGGAGGGTCTGGGCATGATCCCCTTCTTGCCATGATGTATTTTTGGAACCTGGAAACTCTCCTGAGTTCTTTTCCAATAAAAAGAAGAACCTGTAATTATGAGCACAATGGCATCATTCTACCTCCCTGGTTGGGGGGCAGAGCACAAAGAAGTCAAGGAGAGACTGAGGTGGCAAACACCCAGGGGTTCTGCGTAACACAGTACATGTGGGTGTTAGTTTGGGGTACATGAAAGTATTTTGAAAAAAGTAAAAGGGTAGGGTTTTTATTTTGGTTCCTTGGAACCAAATGATGGTTGGCATCATTTTGGGCATTAACTACACTGTTAAGTCACTCTTATATACATCTTTTTGGACTACTGCTCCTACCTTCTCCTTACTTGACCTTAATACATCTAGCCTGCCCACCTCTGGTCATGCTTCTGCAAAAGGTATCCTTCTTTCTCAATTATTTTTCCCCTTCTTGCTCAATTCTTGAAATTTTTTGTTAGTTAATCATAGGTTTTTAAAACTCCTTTAGTTTTCCAAAGTCCTTTTCATTTTTTTTTTTTTTTTTACTTTGTGGGAGGAAGGAGGACATATGATTTCCTTGGCCTAGGGAACATCCTGTGAGAAACTTTCTTTGCCAATACAAATCATGGTTCTCTGTAACTTGTAGCCTTAGGTCTATTTCCCAAGGTGATCAGGAAAAAAGGAGAAATACCTATATAATACATATTTATAACTGTTCTCTTTGTGGTCACAAAAAACTGGAAATTACAGGGACACTTTTGTTAATTGGGGAATGACTGGATAAGTCGTGGTATGTGATTGTTACTGTGCTGTAAGAAATGATGAACTGATTGATTTTAGAAAAACATGGAAAGACTTGCATGAAATAATGAAGAGTGAAACAAACAGAACCGAAGGTATATTGCATACAGTAATAGCAATATTGTTCGTAGAAGAATAGTGAATGACTAAGTTATTCTGAGTATTATAAATATTTAAATCAAGTCCAAAGGATCCATCAAGGAAGATACAATCTACTTCCAAAGAAGGAACTGATTAAGAGATGGATTCATAGTATATGGTTTTATATATGTGTGTGTGTGTGTGTGTGTGTGTGTGTGTGTGTGTGTGTATGTGTGTGTGTGTGTGTGTGTATGAGTTAAATGGTGGCCTTCTCCATGGATTGCAAGGTGGGGTGGGAGAAGGAGACAGAACTTAATTAATAATAGTTAATAATTAAATAAATTAAATTAAATAAGTTAAAATTAATTTTTTTAAAAAAGGGAACTATTTGGGGAAAGAGATGGAAATGACTTGATCAAGGTCATACAGTCAGGAAAAAGAGAATTTGAACTAGGAGAGAGGCTTTTTCCTGGATAATAATAGATAACCAAGCATTTATCTATTCACTCCTCTAACACTGTCTGTCTGGTCTCAGCCCTTTTCATATGCTTTTTTTTCTTTCTTTTGTTTAGGCAATAGGAGGTGGGTGGTTAAGTTACTTGCTTAGAGTCACACAATTGCTAAGTATCTGAGACCAGATTTGCACTCAGGTCTTCCTCATTCCTGAACTGGTGCTCTATCCACTTAGCTACCCTTTCATATAGTCTTTTAAAGCTTCTAGTGGTCTCCTGATTAATGACAGTAAATTAGATCAGAATGATTAAGAACCCATCTAATAATCCTTATTATTTGCCTGAGGGTTTCAAGCAGAAGAACCAATATTCTAAAAGTCATTTATATTTGCCTGTAGAATTAATCTCTGTCTCCTCACTTCAGTATGGATGAGTTTGATATTCTGAGGATTTATAGCATTTTGAAGAAAATAATGAAAACCATAGGGTGATGATCTAAGAGGAGAAACAGATACTTTCACAACTTCATCTTATAGACTTGAGCTGAGGCTTTCTAAATTGTTTACATCTCAACCTCAAATCTCCTGGCCTCTCAGACTCTTTTCAGTATTCATATTGTATTCAGAGGATCATAGATCACAGATCCAGAGCTGGAAGGAATCATAGACAACATCTGGTCCAAACACCATATTTTACAAAAGAGAAACTGAGGCCCAGAGAGGTTAAATGATTGCCCAAGATTGGAATTTGAAATTGAGTCCTCTGACTTCAAAGTTGGCATTCCATCCACTGTGCCATAGCAGCCATATTATCTATTGCAGCATATTATCTCTATATTTAATTCCTTTCTTTTTAGATGATTTTGTAAACTATATTGAAATTTTCATGGGCTTTAGAATGGCAGCTGCCAATGGAGGAAATGGACTTTGTAGTGTTTCATTGATAGGGGATAGGGATTGAACCTATGATATCACTTGAAGGGGTTGCCTAGTACCCAGAGAATTTCAATGACTTGCCTCTAGGTCATAGGACCAAATAAGTCAAAGGCAGGACTTGAAAAGCCAGGCTTGCTTTCTAGCCTTTGCACTAAATTGAAGTGTTCCAACTGTAAATAATTTTTTGTTTTTTTGCATGGCAATAGAGTTAAGTAACTTGCCTAAGGTCACATAGCTAGGTAATTATTAAGTGTCTGAGGTTGGATTTGAATTCAGGTCCTCCTGACTTCAGGACCAGTGGTCTATTTGCTATGCCACCTAGCTTCCCCCAACTGTAAATAATTTTAAACTAAAATGCTTACTCTTTGAAATATTTTGCAAAGAAAGAGTTCATGGAGAATAAGTTTATCCAAATTGACAATCATACTCATGAACTCCCCTCCTGGATATTATTAAATAGTCTGATTAAGGAGACTAATTTCACCAGCCTGTCTGGAGATGAGACTGCTTTCTTTTAAAAAAATGCTATACACATGGAAACAATGTAAAGACTATCAAACTGCCTTCTATGGGGGGTGGGGGAGGGAAACAAGGTTGGGGGAAAAAATTTAAAAAATTAAAAATTAAAAAAATGTTCTATATAGTCCTCCTCTCCTGTTGTACCCCATGACATTACATACTTGGCTGCTGGTAACCCTTCCTGCTTGCTCATTGTTGATTTGGCCACTGAGGGCAAGAGCCCTGAATCTCAGGGTAAAAAGCATTGACTCACCGTATAGCCTGGGGCTGTGTTTCACTCCTGAGGTTTTATGGAGCTGTGGGGCTGATATTTTGCTGAATTTATTCAAGTTCCTTCCTGTTCTTTGGGCTCACCCTTCCACAAGCTCTTGCTTGCCCTACATTCCTGAAAGGAAGACGAGCTGATCAGAAACACTAGATAGAGTTTAAGCGACTTGTTTTTTCATGACTGCCTCCATCCATATGCCTTATAAAGATGCAACATGTAGCACATCCATGGTATGTACATGTCCTTTAGCAGTATAATGCAATTTCTGGTGTACAATGTGATGAGGACAGTAAAATTTTCTACTTCCTACTAGAGCCCTTCTTTTATCTGAAGATTTTCCAAATGTTCATAGATAATAGTTTCTGCATACATATATCTGTTTCTAAAATCTTATTGATGCCTTTTTGGGTAATTTGTTCTTTTTTTTATTACATTTTTTAAAACTTTCAGGATCATCTATTCTGATCTCTTTATCTATTATTATTATTTTTAAAAAATTTATTTCTTACTCTGAATTTAATGAACACCAAAGAATAACATCTATATATAAAAAGGTACCAAAAGAAAAAGAATATGTATGTAAACATGAAATTCTATTCTGTATGGCTTATTGTTTAGTCAAATTTAAAATAAATTTATCATATTACTTTCAAAGCTACCCTATATAAACAGATTAACTTTATCTCCTATATACAAAAAAATGTTTTAATGACTCTTATTTTCCTTTTCTATATTTATGGCATTTTGTCAATAGCTTCTCTCCCCGCAGCAGATCTGCTTCAAATTAAAAAAAAAAAAAGAAAAGAAAGCATTCCTTATAAGAAATAAACATAATTAAACCAAAAAAAATCCGCACATTTGGTTATCAAAAAATCTATGTCTAATTCTGCCCTTGAGTCTATCCTCCTTTTGTTGGTAGGTAGCATGCTTTTCATAAGCATTATGGAGTTAGAGTAAAACATTTTTTAGTCTTTCAAAGTTATTTTTCTTTACAATGTCATCTCTACTGCAAAAAATATTCTCAAGGTTCTACTTTGCAGCAATTTATGCAAGTCTTCCTATGTTTCTCTGAAAACTTCTCTTTTATCATTTCTTACGGTGCAATGATTTTCTACAGTTTGTTCTGTACTGACTGACTCTATGAGTATCAGCTTTGTTTCCTGGGTTTTGTTATTTATAAATATTTTGGTGCAAATAGGAATAAAACCTATTTTAAATAAATACTATATTTAAATTTCTAGGCAAACAAATTGCTTTACTTTCTATACTGCAATTCCATAGAGTTTAAATCACCAGAAAGAAAGGAAAAGCACTATTCCTACAATAGTTATAATGTAAAATTTCTGATGCTCTTTCATCTGGAAGATCTCTTTCATTTCTGTTACCAATATTCTTTCTTATTGGATAATACCTCTCATTTGATCCTTCATATATCTCAGTTATGTGTCTATACATACAGTTATATCCATGCAGCAGAAATATTACTCCTTTGGCCTTCAGATAAGTAGTTTGAAGCTCAACTTGGACATTTCTAAACATGTGACCCTAGACAAGCCACAGAGGATAAGTCTCTCTGAGTTTTAGTTTCCTCATCTGTAAAATAATGACAACATTTGCACAATCTTTCTCAAAGAGTTATTAAAATGAAATAGTTTTGTAAATCTCAAAGCACTAAATGAATGTAAATCATTATCATTTTGTCTGGTACTCTGGCTTATGGATCATTGTAGCATACCAGGAGTGTAATCCTTATTTAGCTGTCTACTTTTTCCTTTGCAACATTAACATAAAACTTGCCCCTATTAGGAACTTAAGAAATGTTTGTCGAATTGAGTTGAACATTTTAGGACTTCCTTTTAGCTGCTAGCCACTTTCCAAAAACACCAGAGACCAGAGATTTCTCCCTTGCATAGATGTCTTCTGACTCCACACTAATTCCTTACTTTCAGAACTTTCTGCCTTTCCTTTTGTCTATGTGTGTGTGAAGAGATAAAATAGTTCTGAACTGCAATATCATATATTTAAAAAAAATTTCCTTTTTATATTTTTATTTATTTTAGGCAATGGGGTTAAATGACTTGCCCTAGGTCACACAGCTAGGTAATTATCAAGTGCTTGAGGCCAGATTTGAACTCAGTCCTCCTGACTCCAGGACCAGTGCTCTATCCACAACCCCACCTAGCTGCCCATGCAATATCATATTTTGTTGATACTTATCATCACTTAATGCATAATGTTCCTTAGCTTGGAAATTCCTTGTTTTTGAGGTTTATTTACAAAATTCATTATTCAATTAAAAAAAGCAATATTGATCATTGTTTTGATCAAGTTGTCTTTCAAAATTTTGTTTTTACAATGTTGTTATAGCATAAATTGTTCTCTTTGAGCTACTTTTTTCACTCTACATCAGTCTATACAAGTCTCTCTAGATTCCTCTAAAATTGTCACTTTCTTCATTTCTTCTGGTATGATAGTGTCCATTACCCTCACATGCCATAATTTATTCTGCTATTCTCTAATTGATGGGAACTCCCACAGTTTTCAGTTCTTTGCCATTAGTTGTATTTTTTTTTCTTTTTAGGTTTTTGCAAGGCAATGGGGTTAAGTGGCTTGCCCAAAGCCACACAGCTAGGTCATTATTAAGTGTTTGAGACTGGATTTGAACCCAGGTATTCCTGACTCCAGGGCCAGTGTTTAGTTGTAGTTTCTTTTAATCTCTTTTTGATCACCTTGGAAAAAGATCTAGTAATGCTTTAGTTGGGTCAAAAAAGTATACATATGTTGTGGTTGTCGGTGATGTCAATATCTTCCTTGTACAGTTGTATGTGTGTTTGTGTGTCCTTGTTACCTCTTCATACTTTCTTCTGCTTCTGTTAAGTTCTTAACATTTTTATCTTTTGTCATGGTCATTTTTATGGGAAATATTTCCTTGATATCTCTAATTTTCCTGTCTTTTCCGTTTTTTGTTGTTTTCTTCTATTTTGTACATTGCTCATTTAAGAAAACCTTATCTGTTTCTGGTTGAACCCTTTCAAAAAAGATGCGAATGAGATCACTGATAATAATAATTCACATATGTAATGCTTTCCTCACAGCAATCTTGTGAAATAAACCCCAAAATATTATTTTTCTCATTTTATATAAGAGTAAACTGAGGATCAGAAAGGTTAATTGGGTTGTCCAAGTCACCAGCTAGGAACTGTTAAAGGAATCAAAATCCTGACTCCAGATCTAGTTCTCTAAGAAAGGGATGTTTAGAACTTAGATCTCTCACACTAAACCTGCAATCTTGCGAAGGGACAATATTATCTTCAATTTTTAAACATGATTATAGGATCATTTGTTATTATCCCAAAGCTATGAAAACTGAACTTATATTTATAAAGCTTACTATTGTAATAAAATTTACAGAAAGGTTACTACAATTCTTGATAAATAGTATGGATGATGTGACATGGTCATTGTTTATTGGTGATAGTTTACATGAATGATTATAATTAATATTACTTTTAAATAATGAAGACAAAACTTTAATTCTGTTTTAATATCATTTTCAAATATCTTTATTCAGCATTAACAGATTTCATTGTTATGATGTATTCTTAAGGTTTTCCACACTGTGATGTTAAGAGTTTGAGAAATGGTTTCTTGGTAATATAAAAATTTTATTAATAAGGATAATATGTTTATTAATAAAAGGGGGTTAGTGGCATTCTTCAATTCCAATGACCCTTTCATAGTGGTAGGTTTATACCTTATATACCCTTGCAAGAGTAGGTGCTCCTGAGGGTGCCATCATTTCTGAAAGGTTACAATGAGGGATTGGGATATATTCCAATGAGGGTCTTGAAGGAATGTAACTTGGATTATCCAAGTCTTGGAGAAAGAGACATAACAATCTCTTTATCACTTTTCTGATAAAAGGGAGAATTCACATTTCCTTAGACTTGTCTGAATAAACACAGTGAGCAGGAATCCTCCCAAATGTCCAAATTTAGAATTTCTTTTATTTCCTTTGATTAGTCTTAGGTTAGATAAATTTTTGAGCAAGATTTCCCACACTGGTTGATTTCTGGATGAGGAAGTAGAAAAGAAGGAAAAAACTCTTAGTTCTAAATACAATAATTAGTTATTAAAATTTGAGAGAGAAATAGTCATTTTTCTCAATACACTTACCTTAAAAGACAAAGGTTCTAAATCTCCTTTCCTTAAAACTGAAGTTCCCTTTTTCTGATTCTTCACCATATTTTAGGGTACCTCATATATTCTCATCATCTCTCCTCCCATTTCAAAACTGGTGAGATCCTGGAATAGCTGTTACCTGCTCTCTTTATTGTCATATTTGTTATCCTTAAAGAGTTTAAGAATGCAAAAACTCAGAACCATGAGTCTGTCTATTGCCTGCTGAGTCTAGCTGGGAGGGAATAGAATGGAATATGCACTACATGGCATCAAATAATGCTAAGATGGGAGAAAAATATGAAAAAAAAATACAATGGATAGGCTGTTGAATTTGAAATCAGGAAGGCCTGAGTTCAAATCTTACTTCAAACATTTTCTAACTGTGTGACTTTAGGCAAGTTGTTTAATCCCTCCCAAATTCAGTTTCCTCATTTTAAAAAATGGGGATAATAATCACATTTATTTCCTAGGGTTTGCTGTGAAGGCTAAATGAGTAAGATATATAAAGCTCTATGCAAACCTTAAAACACTAAATAAATGCTACCTATATACTCACACAACTATCTCTATATACAGATATATGTGTGTGTATTTATATATATATATATATATCTTCATATTTCTATATATTTATATCTATATTCATGTTTAGGAGTCAGGAAAGAACAAATAAGCTAAAGATCTCCTTCAGGGATTTCACAATTTTGCTTAGCCTAGTATATTCATGTCTTTTTGTGCCTGAACAAATAGAATTCCTTTGTAAAGCTGCTTCTTATTCTGTACTATGAAAGCCAGCCACCTTGCTAGGGATGTTATTCTGGGTTGAGCTGAGATCGATGTCTTGGACCCTGGATTTAGGAGCTCCCCAAGAGTTGTCCCTATACCCCTTCGCTTGCTTTTGATCATCTTTGATCCATTTAAATTTTTCACCTTAGAATCAGCATGTTGAACTGCAAGGGACCTTAGAGATATTTTTTTTTTTGTCTTCCAAGAGTGTTCAGGGCTCCGTTTGTTTTGGTCAAGTCCTTGAACTGTCCATTCCCATTTCTTTAGGGTGGTGTTTGGGAGAAGATGAAGCAGGACAGGTGAAGGATTTTCCATTTCTCCTAACTTAGCCAAAATCCCTACTCTTCTCTTCCCCAATCCATGGAAAGCATCCTTTTGTCCCTCTCATGCAGTCTTGAAACATGATAAAGGAGGATCCAGATGTGACCCTTTGGTCTCCTGAGGATGCCACGCGGTTTGTCAGGAACTGCCAGTGACCTTGGTTATATTGTTCGCTGTAAATCACGGGGCTCTTCTAACCACAATAAATAAATCTTTTCAATAAGCTATACAGAATGTTTTGTGTATTTAAAAATGCACTAAGAATGTCTTGCCAAAAGGTGGGAGGGTGAATTTTATGTATTCCACCCATCTGGTTCATCTTAATCCTTCAGGATAAGGAATCCAGACAAGTATACAATAGTTGTAATGTAATAATTCGGCAGTCCCTTGGCTCATCACCACCACAATCCCTTGCCTTGGTTTCCCATCTAAATGGCATGTAAGCAGTTGTGAAGATTGGGGGAGGGGAGGTTGGGAAGACAGAGACAAGGAGATGGGTTCTGACCCTCCCTCTTTTCCAGGAGCAGCCAAGTACTAGCAACCTAAGCAGTCTCCTTATGACTCAGTCCTCTCAGTGAGGTCTGATTCATTTTCCACAATAATAGTTAAGCCTGCCTTTTCCAGGGTGTTTTTGCCACAAGCTTTTCTGTCCTAGCACATTTGGATTTGGACTGTTTAAGTGAGAGATCTTGGCTTCTAGCTGGTGCTGGGTTCACTCATAGCTCCATCCACATTTCCCCTCATTTGGCTGGCTTGTAGGGAATTGTCTTGGGCTCTTGACATCCCAGGTGATCTTGTAATTATCTCTCAGACAGGGATGAATTAGTGGAAAGGCTGATAGAGCAGGAGAAGAAATGCTTTTTGTGGAATTAATTACAGTAGCTCCCAGCCCCTAGCCCCCTCCCCTAAATCAGTGATGTAGCAGGTTGGAAATGTTCATTGGCCTCTTACATGCATATAGTGTCTTAACGTGACCTTTACAATCCACCTTGATGCTAGGCATTCCATGATCAGAATACTGATTAGAGAACTCCCATTCTCTTTCTCCCTACCCCCCAGTCCACGTGGTACTTTAGGAAGGATGCTAGTCCAAGACTGATTGAAGACAAGGATGATATCATCTCTGTGCATCTCAGTGCATTCTCCACTGAGGCAGCAAGAAAAATATTGTATTTGGAATTGGAAGATATGGGTTCCAGAATGTTTCCTGTGTGATATTGTATGAATCATGTGACTTCTCTGAATCTCAGGAACATCTAAAAATGGAGATAAAGCATTCCTGTACTTCTTATTTCAAAGAGTAGTTACTAGGATCAAATGAGATAATATATGTAAAGCATCTTGGAATTAGAAGGAGCTATGTATTATTATAATTATTATTATTTTTATTTAGTAGGGGAAATATGACTTAGTAGGTTCTTTGTTAATATGGGTGACCATATTATAGCTAAAGAGAGACTTGACTTAGATCAGATGTTCTTTAACTTTAAAGTCTATGAACTTTATAAAACAAATGTATATTGATAACTGTATTTCAAAATTATTGTTTTTCTTTGTAATTCTATGTATTTAGTTTTTGCTTTTGTTTTTGCAAGGCAATGGGGTTAAGTGACTTGCCCAAGGTCATGTTAGCTAGGCAATTATTAAGTGTCTGAGTCTGGATATGCACTCAGGTCTTCCTTACTCCAAGGTCAGTGCTCTATCCACTGCGCCACCTAGCCACCCCTATGTATTTAGTTTTGTACATTAAAAACATTCTTAGAAAGGGGAGCATTGGTTTCACCAGACTGTCAGAGGGGTCCCTAACAAAAGAAAGGTTAAGAACTCCTGGTTTGGATGATTTTTCATTATGGGTCTTTGAACTTTCAGAAGGTGGCTGCAATTAGATTTTGCACTCAGGGTAGGTTCTCATCAACCTAAGATATGTATTCTGGTCTTTAAGGAGGATAGACTAGGGTGGGGGCTTTCTAAGGCCCCAGCTAGACTGATGATTCAATATATTTTTTTTTCTTTTATGGGAAGTTGTTAATTAAAAACCAAAGCATCAGAAGTATATCTATTTATATAGCTCTTACTATCTTTTTTCTTTTTTTAAATATAAGGTAGTGGGAAATCTGGGATTTCTTTTTTTCTCTTTGTCTTCCTCCCCCCATCTCATCTTTTTTTTTTGTTTGGATGGTAGTTTCCAGAGCAATAAATTGTGAAATATTGTCAAAATGGCTTTGAGCAAATAACCTTGACCTTATTCCTGGCCATACTTTCTATGATCACAGCGGTCAGCCAGGTCCAAGTCACAGTGAAGAACACTTCTTTGGAGAGGTGATTGGCATTTTGGCTGTCAGGTGCTCTGTGCAAGGTCAGAGGGACTGTGGGTCACATTCCTACAGTGCTTCCTGCTGCTGACCCTTAGCTTTATGTTCCCAATGGCACCTAAACAATCCTAGAGAGAGCCACCAACATGGATGGTGGAAGTAATGAGCCACAAAGCCTGTATATGCTGAGGAATAGTTAGAAAAGGAGAAGAATGGTGAACTGATAATGCCTATATAGGCTAAAGGCCTGCCTATCCTCCTCCTTCAGTGAAGCCCATGGTAGCTGGATTCCTTTAATTCAAATAACTGCCTTAAGATTTATAAAGCATTTTGCTTGCATTATCTCATTTGAAGCACAGCTTCAACAACTTTGAATAACAGCTATGTGATTGATATCACAGGCATTATTATCTTTCAGATGATGAAACTGAGGTTGTGGTATTATAATAATAACAATAACAAACCCAGCAACAATAATAGTAACAATACTAGTGTAAGGTTTGCAAATCACTTTATAAATATTATCTGGTTTTGAGCCTATTTGGACAGTTAGGTGGTACTGTGGATAGAATGCTGGATCCTTTTCCCAAGTTCAAATCTGGTCTTAAATACCAGTTGTATGACCCTGGGCAAGTTACTTAACCCTGTTTGCCTCAATTTCTTGATCTGTAAAATGAGCTGGAGAAGGAAATGGCAAACCACTACAGTATCTTTGCCAAGAAAGTCCCAAATGGGGGTGTGAAGAGTTGGACATGACTGAACAAGATAAGTATTATGATGATGATGATGTCCATTTTACAGAGGAGGAAACTGAGATAGACAAAGATTAAGTGTTTTACCCAAGTCAGTAAGTGTCTAAGAGGGGCAGCTAGGTGGCACAGTGGAGAGAGTACTGGCAATGGATTCAGGAGGATTGGAGTTCAAATGTGACCTCAGACAGTTGACTCTCACTAGCTGTGTGACTTGGGACTAATCACTAAACCTTGATTACCCTGCATCCAGGACCATCTCATCATTCTTATTCACATTTGTCCACAACTCAGATGACTCTGGAGAAGAAAATGAGGCTGGTGACTTGGTATCCCTCACTCAAATCCATTTCATTAACTTGTCATGGCATCACCTCCCTGATGTCATGGTCTTCTTCAAAAATGAAGGGTGAACTTTCTAAGTGTCTAAGACCAGATTTCAACTCAAGAAGTCCTGACTCCAGGTCTAACACTCTATCCCTTGTACCTCCTAACTGTCTAGGACGTTTGCCTTTGGTCACAAAATTGGTAAATATCAGTGGGAGAGCAATAATTAGCACTTTTGATTTCTGGGGCAAATAGCATAAATTCACATGCTAATTGTTTTTTTAAAGTCAGATTCGGTTTTGGAGACTAGAAATTCCCTACAGAGGAAAAGTATGGTGTTAGGTTCTCGCAATGTATCTTGAAAAAAATGCACTTTTGAAGGGGATAAAATTACATATATGAAATGTATATTACAACTATTAATTTTTTTCCTTCATTGATTGTCAGATTTTGGTACTATGCATGTGGCAAAGTCGATCACATTTAAAAAAAATCTTTATCCATATAATTAATGCATAACTTCTTGCAATGAATTTTTATTAAAATGTTCTTAAAATGCATTTATATTTCATGGAATATGACAATTCTTTCTAGCTGAATATGCATCAACTCTATCTCCTGAGGGTGGAGAACCTGAGAGGTTACTGTAAAGAAACAGAGTTGAACTGGTCTAGAGAAGAATTTACCTTGGGGGTACAACCATGAAGGAGAAACTTGAAACTGACTGCTTTCTATTTTAACTAATGATTCTTACTGACTAGGTACTAAAATGAGTTATTTCTGTTTTCAAAGTAGCACAAGGGCTGCCAGCACTCTAAATATTAGTACACTGGGACAAAAATCTCAGTTACCCTATCCTTGTTATAGGTTTATTCAGAAGCAGAATTAACACTCATGTCTCTTCTCAGTCCAAATCTAGTTTTCTTTTTATTATATCACACTTCACTGTTCTCAACTCAAGTAAATTCAGAAATTTCACAGGATGTAGAACTGAAAGGACATATTCTCTCTCTCTCTCTCTCTCTCTCTCTCTCTCTCTCTCTCTCTCTCTCTCTCTCTCTCCATGTTGAAATTAATTCATTTTTTTCCAGACCCACTGAAATGCCACCTGTTCCACAAGACCTCCTTTGGTTGCCCCAGATGGATGCAATCTTTCCTTTGTGATAACACTTTCTGTACCTCTTTTATTGGCTTACCAAATTTTAGTTATTTGGATATTTGTTTTTATCTCTCCTACTGGAGTTTAAGCTTGTTCAGGGTGGTATGGTGTAATGGAATGAACCCTACATTTGCAGCTAGGAGAGTCCTATAGTCAACTCTCTAAAACTTGCTCTGTAACCATGGACAAGTTATTTAACTTCTCTGATGAGACTCAGGTTCTTCACCTGTAAAATGAGGATAATAATACTGCAGACCCTACCTCATTGCAGTTGTTGGGAGGGACAAAGAAGGTAATGTATTTAAGTGCTAGAGTCATGTCATCTATCTTTTTTCCTTTCCTTTCCAAGAGCTGTGCTTTGCATAGAATAGGTTCATAATAAATATGAAATAGTAGTTGAATTTAAGACACTTTACGAGCTTGACTTTTAGCTAGATCTAATACTTTCATTCCTGTCATTTCCCCTTCGCCAAACTATTTTATTCATGGTCTAACAAATACACTTCTGCTTTCTTATTTGACTCATCATATTTTCTACCAAGATTTTTTCTTCCAAGGAAAACCCAAAATGGTTGAAGGGCCCTGATTCCCAAGGTATGTGAAGAGAGGGTGAGAGCACCTATCTGCCCACAATGAGCACAAATTGACTGGTTTGGATGAATTTCTTCCCAGGATATTGAGAAAACTCACACATGTGATTGTTAAACCATAGTCAGTGATCCTTGAAAAACTGAGGAAAACTTAAGAGGTGCTTCAAGCCTGGAGATGGGTAAAAGGAGAATGAGGACTGAGAAAAGGCCATTGAATTCAGCAATTAGGAGGTCATCAGCCACTTTAGAGAGAGAACAGTTTCAGGAGAGTGGGGATGGAAGCCAGATTGAAAGGGGCAGAGTGAATGGTTGATGAGAAAGGGGAAGCAGCAAATGTACATGTTTCTTTCAAGAAGTTTGGCAGTGAAAGGGAGAAGAAAAATTAATAGGGTAGGCATGATCAAGGGACTTTTTTTTAACGGGATAGAAAAACTTGATCCTGGAAAGATATTTAGAGAGGAAATTGGGAAACATTAAGGGCTTTTGAGCAGGAGAATAACATATATGTTGTGTGCATTGTTATTATTTAATGTGTAAGATTCTAACTTCCTCAATTAGATTGAAGTTCCTTGAAGGCAGAGATCACGATTTATGTTTCCCTTATATCTCTCCTCTCTACTCCTCTCAGTGCCTACCACTGTTCAAGCCCCAAGTAGGTGCTGAATAAATACTTGTTTATGAATTTTCCAGTGTTTAGAACATTGTCTCACACATTTCAAAAATCCTGAATAAATGAACGAAGGTGGTAATGCTGAGGAAAGGTGATATGTCTGCCTTCACAGCTCCACATCCTTGTTAAAAGTATAAATAATGAAGGTGTCAGCCAAGGGGTGGCAAAAGAAGGGAAGGGGGAAGCAGAGAACCACATTTTGGGTCCTGTATCAGAAGTGATCTCTTTGGAGGATCTCTCTGCACCTGGGTTAGGGGAAGCAGAAGGGTATTAAGTGAGGTGCATGGTACCTAAACTCCAGTTAAAACAAGTTCATCTTTCAATCTGGCTTCCATCCCCTCTCCTGAAACTGTTCTCTCTCTAAAGTGTCTGATGATCTCCTAATTGCCAAATTCAATGACCTTTTGCTCAGTCATTATTCTCCTTTTACTCATCTCCAGATGAGTATGTGGGATAGTAAGGGAATGAATGGTCAGCTCACGTCTCTTTGCCAGCCGAGGTCTCAGATTTCTTTATATTTTCCCACTCACTCTTTGTTTACATGATTTTGGCCAACCCTCTGGAAGAGGCAGGCAGTGACTTGGTTGCCCTCCCCTCAAAGATGTGTCTGCTTGTGTTCTTATTTGAGCTCTGTGCTGCTTTGGATCTGGGACCTAGACTATGTCATTGTCGATCCAAGTCATGATGATGTGGTGCTCTGTTGATTCAACTCAATGCATAATCTCTCATATTCACCACCTGAGTCTCATTTCTCATCACCAGGAGAGATTTCCTAGAAGAGGATATCTTCTGGGTCTACAGGGTATGTCATGTGCAAACAATTCTCCATATTGCACTTCTTCTCTCCACTCCTTTCCAAGCAGTGACTATAGCTAGGGCTTCCCATCTGAGATGAAACTTTAATTTAAAGTTGCTCTTTTCCTTATGTCCCAGTTGATTTGTAGATGTTTTGGAGACCAAGAAACTCTCCCAGAAGTAGCTCAGCCAGTGATGCTGAAAGCAATGTTGTTGTTTTCATTTTTGTATAGGACCAATGACATCACCGGTGATGTCTTGACTTGAGCGTGAATTGGATTGAGTTGAGGTAGAGTTGCCCAGTCTTGAGCCTCATTCTCTCTTCCTGAGTCATCAAAATTCAGGATAAAAGTCAAGACGATTGTCTATGGGCCAGGATGCAGTGGATGACTAGTGTCTTGGAGGCCTTACCATGCTCTAAAGCTCTCTATAAATCATGCTTCAACTCCCTCCATGACTTTTGGAACAACTTGTTCTTGTCCACTCATCTGGTTGAGGGAAATCTTCACATTCTTGGGGATAGACATCTCTCTAACTCACTGATGGGTTTGAGGCCTGATGGCTACCCTCAACCTGGTTTAGGCCATCTGCTGAGATTGGGGTATTGTGCATGCTATAGCTTCTTGGGGCCACAGGTGAGAGCTGGGTGAAAAGTGAGAGAACAGAGTGGATGAGTAGCTCTGAAAAGGATTCAGTAGCCTTCACACCAGAAGTGATAGTCCTGTCTGAACATCCCACAACCTCTTAGGAAAGCAATTGGCCTTTACTAAGGGTGTTCTTTTTTTGTTGTTGTTGTTCTTTTTTTTTTAGTTTTTGTAAGGCAATGGAGTGAAGTGACTTGCCCAAGGCCATGCAGCTAGGTAAATGTCTGCGTCTGGATTTGAACTCAGGTACTCCTGACTCCAAGGTCAGTGCTCTATCCACTGCACCACCTAGCTGCCCCTTAAGTGTGTTCTTTAACTCACAAGAGAAGGCATAGGCTTGACTTGAGATATCTGAAGATCGATGGAACAATCAAGGATATGCTAGGGAAGTGATATAACTTCAAGTAGTAACTCCATATACTATGACAGGAGTGGGTTTTTTTTTTCTTTCACATATCAGGGAAGCTCAGAGAAAAGACAGAAACTTTCTGGATTACATCATATCACATCTGATCAGGTCTCTTGGGGATATTGTTTTATACCAGTTTTATTATTCCTTAGCTTTTGTTTTAAGTGCAATCTAATGATGTGGTTACAGTGAGTAGAGAAAAATCTGTAGACCCCAGAAAAAAATGATAGGGACATCAGTAAAAATGAACTAAGGGCAAAAGTCAAAATGGGACTTTTTCATATTAAAGAGATTGCATGTATGGTAGACTATACCTAGTGTATAGCAGACCATGCCCAGTATAGCCTAATGGAAAGAACATTAGTCTAGAAATCAAAAGACCTAGGTTCTAGGTCTAGCTCTGCCACTTATTTGTAATGTGCCTTGGGCTAATCACATTACCTCTTGGGACTTGAATTTTCTCATCTGTAAGCTATTTTTATATTTTTATTTTATATTATATATTTTTAATTAATTAATTTTATTGTAAATATTTTAAATTTATATTATCTATATTTTATAGGGTTATGATGAAAATCAAATGAGGTTTTATATATATATATAATATACAAACATATGTATATATACATACATATATATTTGATCTGAAAACTTTAATGTACTCTACAAATGTAAGGACTTACTTTTATTTGTCTACAGAAAATGTTTTAAGAACTAACTCATTCTAAAATGTGATTTGAGATATGTCATCAACAAAACTAAATGACCTCATTAGTGATCTTCAGGAAAGTTGCCATCATAAATGCATTCAATGAAAAGTAACACAAATATGGAAATCTGAAAATATTAGGAAAGTACTGGTTGTTGAAAGAAAGATGGGTGATGTAATGACAGATGTAGATAGAAGGGCAGTGATCCTCTTGGAGTCTAGGAAAAGGAGAACTGGAAAATAACTACATATTTATCTGGAAAATACAGAATTACTTCCCAGAATAATACTATATATTAGGGGAACAGAAATGTTTATTCTTTGAAGAGGAATACCTATAGGAAACAGCAATTCAATAGAGTCTCCTGTGGCCTTTCTTTTGAAATCTGCTTGGGTTAGCTAGGTGATTAGAGCACTGGTCCTGGAGTAAGGACAATGAGTTCATATATGGTCTCGGACATTTGATACTTAATAGTTGTGTGATCTTGGGTAAGTCACTTAACCCCTTGCCTTACTAAAAAAAATAAAAGATTGATATTTGCTCAGCAACATTAGGATTATTGATTGATTAATGTTTGTCCTTCATTCTCAAAGAAGACCATGACATCAGGGAGGTGATGCCATGATAAGCATATGAATTGAATTTTTTGAGTGAGGGGGTGCTAAGACACCACTTTCTCCTCCAGAGCCATCTGGATCCATTGGCCAAATATGAATCAGGACTGGAGAAGGCTCTGAATTTGAGGCAAACACATTTAAGTGACCTCAGTTACCTCAATGCAAGGGAGTGGGTATTCTGGTTGGGGAAACACACATTAGAAAAATCAGTATGTGAGGAGATGTGGGAGTGAAGTTGGGTTTGAATTTCATCTTTGTTACTTAAATCCTGTGTGATCTTGGGCAAGTCATTCCCCCATCCTGGGCTTTGTTTTCTTATCTGTAAAATGAGTTGAGCTTTGGTAGTACTATGCTTCTAGACGTGTATGGGTTAAAGGGCAAAAGCTTGGTGTTATTCCCTCTTGGTTGGCCTCCACCCTCGTGTGGGCTGTGCCCTCTGTTCTCAACTCCTTCTTTCGGATGTAACTCTCTAATCATTCTTTTTGACTCCATTCCATGAGTGAGGGCTTTTCTTAAACCGTGATAGACAATGAGAAAAATCAAAGGGCTCTAAGATCACTCCCCTTTTCTCATTTTTCTTCCACCAGAGAGGAAACTAAGATTCTTTTGCCCAGAGGAATCTGGGTCCACATGTTCTCTACTTTGGTAGACATATGTAAATATGAATAAATAAAATTCATTGTATTCAAGTTCCCCAACTGGTGGTCAAAAACAAATCATCAATCTCTTTCAATAATGTGTGGCTCAGTATAACATGTACTCTCTCCTGTAAGATTTACCATCCATCCCCACAAGCTTTTAAAACAAACTCTTTTGCAACAACTTGGCTTTGGGTCCTACATTAGCAATGGGTAAGTTTGGACAGTGAGAATTAATCTTCCCAGGACTCCATTGCTCCTGGTCAAGCTCAACAAGATGGGATTTGCTTTTTAAAAAAATTTAGTTATTATTTTTTAAGACAGGGAGTTGTTGCAGACTTGCAGAGTACTGGTTGCATTTGCTATGGTGATAACCCACAAAGCTACATCTAAATGGCACAACAGTTTTATATCCATTTTACTACTGGTAAGAGTCTCCCACTCTGTCTTGTATCAATCCCGTGATCTCAAGGAAGATAATAAAACTTTCATCAAATTCTCAAATTGTGCAAGGTCACTATTCATTTTTTTTTTAGGTTTTTCACAAGGCAAATGGGGTTAAGTGGCTTGCCCAAGGCCACATAGCTAGGTAATTATTAAATATCTGAGGTCGGATCTGAACTCGGGTATTCCTGACTCCAGGGCCGGTGCTCTATCCACTGCACCACCTAGCTGCCCCACACTATTCTTTTTGTAATGAATAGATGTGTACAATTCTTACTAAATCATTCAATAATATGACATCATGATTCCCAAAAAGGAGGTCCATTCCTCATCATTCTGTAATAAGGATGATTGTTCCAGGACCAGAGGAGTCATGAATTTCCCATCTTCTTTAGGTTTTCCTTTCCACGGAGGTTATAAAGCAGAGGGGGTTTGAACTCCAAAATGGGAAAGTATTGGACAATTAGGCTTCATGGTCATTTTAGTAAAAGATTTATGCCAGATTCCACAAAAAACAGGAGTGCAACTCACCAAAGCACATCTGTATAGCACATGGAGATCCTCCCATGGGGAGCTTTCATGATAAGAAAGTCAGTTGGTGCTAGCTATAGACAATTATATAGTGAAGGTCAGAAACCTTATGTGCTTCCTGAAGAAGCTGACCACCTGTTGGAGGCCTGCTAGGTAAAGAAAGAGGCCTTCATTTGCTGATAATGGGAATTCATTTTGCAAATAGTTACAGAATGTCTTGAAGTAAGGTTGATGATATTATATTAATCTGAGCAGCTTCTGGATAGGCAACCATTTAACAGTAATATTGAGTAACATTTGTGGCAGAAAAGGAGAGAAAAAAAGAAAGACATTTTAAAGATCAAGAAACTGAGATGCAAAGAAGGCAAGCATCCAAGGTTGCAAAACTAATTAATATTTGAGATAAAAGTTCTAACAGACATACTGTGGCTGTGTCTGTACAATATGAAACAGATAGGAAATTGTGATCATTTGGGTACCTTGTATATTTTGCTGTTATTTCGGTCATGTCCTACTCTTTATGACCTCATTTGGAACTTTCTTGGTAAAGATACTGGAGTAGTTTGCCATTTTCATTTTCAGCTCATTTTATAGATGAGCAACTGAGGTAAACAGGGTTAAGTGACTTGACCAGGGTCACACAGCTTTGAAGTGTCTGAGGTCAGATTTGAATTCATGAAGATGAGTCTTCCTGCCCTCAGGCCTGGAACTCTAATCTCTGTATTACCTAATAATATTAATAACATAATAATTATAATAAATAGCTAACATTTATACAGTGATTACTGCATACCAGGCATTCCACAAAATATTTTACAATTATTTTCTGATTTGATATTCACAATAATCCAGCATGATAGGTGCTATTTTTATCCTTATTTTACAAATGAGGAAACCGAGACAGATGGAGGTTAAGTGACTTACCCAGGATCACACAGTAAATGTACAAAGTCAAATTTGAATTCAGATCTTTCTGATTTTAAGCACAAGAAACATTAGAGGCCCTCACATCTAATCCTCTAATTTGACAAAGGAGGAAACTGAAGCCCATAAGTTTGTGACTTGTCCAACTTTATCCAGTAAATAGTAGAGCCAGGATTCAAATTCAGATCTTACTATTCCAGAGCCAGCTCTCTTTCTACTGGGCCATCGAAAAAACTTTGAAGCGCTGAGTTTAATCTTGATTTGATTGTTATAGGTGGACAAAGTGGAAGGTTCTAGAGGGGGAAAATATCCACTTTAAGGAACAGCATCCTGTCTAAATGGATGACGTTTGCTAGATCATGGAATTATAGACTTAAAGCTGAAGGGACTTAGTTTACCATCTTGCCCAACCTCTCCATTTTACAGATGACTATTGAATCTCTGTTACATTTTTGTCTATATAAATGCAGCCTGTTTTTCTCCACTGATTGGAATATTTAGAAGTACCCCTTTGTTTGAAATTTTCATTGAATTCTCATTAAGGCAAGAAGTAACTGCCCTCCCTTTACCCATTTTTCTCTTAGGAAAATGAATAGAGAATGGATCTGGTATTTCATTGATATATAGAGCTTCCAGTGAGAAAACTCCCTCTACCAATGGAGTTTGGTACCTTCTCAGCATCTTTTAGTCATAGAGAGTTGTCTTAGAACACTAAAAAGTCAAACAACTTTGTGTTATTTAGTCATGACTCTTTATGATCCTTTCTTGGCAAAGATACTGGATTGATTTGTCATTTCCTTCTCCAGCTTATTTTATAGATGAGGAAACTGAGGCAAACAGACTTGCCTAGGTGTCTGAGGCCAGATTTGAAGTCAGGAAGCTGAGTTTTCCCTAACTCCAAGTCCAGCTTCCTTTGAACTATGGCACTACCAAACTGACAATTAACCTAGGTTCAAATAGCCTTTGGGGCACAAAATTGGAAGTGAAGAACATGGAGGCTCAAATCTTATCTCGGGCACTTGCTAGACCTTGGAAACTTTTTGGACTTTATTTGTCTCATCTGTAAAATGAGGAGTTTGGATTTGCTTTCTAAGACCCTTCCCAGTACTGACTCCATCTCTATTTCTATACAACCCAAATTTCCAAGTCTAGTATCATTTAATGCAACCCCCCCCCAAACCAAACCAAAACAAACAAACCCACCAAAAAACCCAAAAAAATTCATGGTGAAGAAAGAGGGTTAACAGGAACCAGTGGCAGACCATTGTCTGTTCATTGTATTCAACATCATCCATTCCTTCCTATGAGGATTTTTGCATTAACATATATTTTAAAACTTTCTTTTTCTATTTCATTACTGATGGAAGGGATAATTAAAAGGTACCATGATTACAGGATCATCCAATAAAAAAGAAATGTTTTCTCTCTTATTTATTCATTCTCCTCAACTTCTTTCAATGTTGTAAGTCTGCTAAGGGAGTTGGAATTCTATTGACGTGGCAGCCTATTCACTGCTGCTCTTTGGGCCATCCAATTGGAACACTGCGCTACCTTCTCTAATTGAAACCTCTTAGAGAAGCACTGTCTAAGAGTCAGGCTAATGATACTTAAAGAAGACTTGGGCTCACAGTAGCTACAGGTTTCTCTGACTTTAAAACTGTGCCCTATTATTCCAGGGGCTGGAGAAAGCACAATGGAACACAGTTACATAAAGTAACTCTGAGATATATTGTGCAGAGGGCAAAGGGGTTTCAAATCTCCCATTACAACAAAAGAGTGAAAATAAAGTGCTTTTTTGTCAGTCTGGAAAATTCAATGCCCAAACTCCCCTCTACTTGGAAAGGATGAAGGGCTTTCACAATGTAAAAAAACAAAAACAAAAACTGACTTTAGACATATGGCTCCATTCCAGTGTCAGGACCTCACTATCTGTGTATAGATACCTACCTCTACGTGCTGAGCACATCTGTGTGTGCATGTGTACATGTAAATAGATACACAATAAACAGTTGACCACACATATTTTACCAAGAAAGATCTGGTGTGTGTGGGAAAGTCTTATAACTTTCTTCTTTCATGAAAATAAGAAAATGATGATTTGGTACATACAGTACAGAGCACAAACAGGAGATCTCTTGTTTCAATTTTGAGTCTGAGTCTGGATCTGTTATTACATTGGTGTGGGGAACTCCTAAAATGAAACCTCCTTTAACTGGTACAGATTGTCTTGTCTACAATTTATAGTCTTAGACTTAAGGACTTGGTTGGAGACATTGAGAGATTAAATATCTTGACTAGGGTCACACAGCCAGTAGAAATCACAGGTAGATCTTGAACTCAGGTCTTTTTGACTCAAATTATATCTACTATCTAATGGTGCCTCTCCTTCCTGGAATGATACTTCTCTTTGTAAAGATATATGTATGTGTGTGTGTGTAAAATAACTATGAAGAAGATTGCCATGTTTCAAACTGTGGGGAAATCTGTGAGTTCATCTTGGTTAAGGCTGGTAGAAAGAGTTGACACTTCCAAAGACCTGTCCTGTCCTGTCTTGTCTTGTACCAGATCACAGGAAAAAGGCAAAAGTTGTTATGGGAAGGTTATATACTCATTAATTACCTACTCCTGGACTGGAGAAGACTAGTTTGTGCTGGTCATGCTTATGGGTTTGATTCATAACTGGCTGCCATGTCTTAGAGGCAGCCACAAAGAAAAGTCTCTTTAAAATACTTTGGGAAAAAGTAGAGTTTATTTTGATCAGAGACTGGCAGGAAAATAGGAACAGACAGCCCAGAACTCTTTTCCTCTAACTCTTACTTCAAAATTTTTAATATCATTTAAACTGATTTTGCTATGTATTACCTGGGTGACCTTGGGCAAGGCACTTTACCTTAGTTTCCTTGTCTGTAAAATAAGAAGACTGAACTCAATGATCCCTGAAGTTTCCTTCTAGCATTATGTCTATGATCCATTGATCCAATAAATAACTAATATGAGAAAATGAATTTGTGTATGGCATACCTTGCTAGTTCTCAAGAATATAAGTTCCTGAAGACTAGGGACTTTTTTGATTTTATGCCTAATGGCTAGCATATAGTAGGTGCTTAATTAATATTTGGTGAAATGTGAGAACAGAAGAAGAAAATTCAACAATATGAAATTATAATGACCATGCTGGGACCTGAAGAGGAGTTGAAAAAATGCATTATATTGCATGGTGGAAAGAGGCCCCTAGAGTCAAATCCCACCAAGTGATGCTTACTACTTATATAAATCCTTGAGTGGGTCATTGAACTCCTCTGAATCTCTGTGAGATTTCTTATTTGCTAAAAAAAAGGAGTTGGACTAACTGTTCTGTGAGATTTCCCCTTCTGATTCTTCCAGTTCTATATTTATGATTCTATGTCTTGTGTCCCTTGGATACAGAAGGTGGAAACTATGGGTATGGAGTACTGAAGAAACAGTTGATACATTAGTTAATTTTTTCCTTTTCTTTTAAAGTATTTCTTATAAGGGATGGTTTATTGGGCAGTTGAAGGAGAAGAAGGAACATATTCAGAAACAAATAAGATGTAAACATACACCAAAAAACAAATTAAGACAAAACTTTTGGTCCTGGAAGTTCTGAGGAAGAAGCCCGCTTCCATTCTGCTAGCTAAAGGTTCCATTTGCAGGACATGTAGATGCACAGGCCTTAAACATGCACAAACGTGAACTACAGTAGAGCCTATTAAAGAAAGGAACTCTTTTCTAGGACAGTAAGTTTTCTGGTAGAAGGGCCTGGGTGGAGGAAAAGCAGTAGGGTCAGGAAGAAAGGCAGTTTGTTAGTGTGTAATGAGACTCCTAGCTTTGGCTCCAAGGCTTCCCATGTCCTTGGCTTTGTCACTATCAACAATCTAGATGAATGAATGAAAGTGGTTTGAATCTCTGAGGACCCAGAAGACCAAATTTTAGAAATCAGTTGAAAGCATGATGCCACCAATTGCACTTCAAGTTCCGTTTGCCTCCTTGGGAGTCCAGCCAACTTACTGTCTTTTGTTTAGTGTGGGCGAGGAGGTGGGAGGAAAGAACTGGGTGATGGGAGGGTAGGAGGACAAAGAGACACTGTGGGGAGTGGAAATTTCATTGAAGGGGTGAAGAAGGGGAGAATGGGAAACAAGATCTTGATGGGGGGGAAAATGCAGCTTCAGGTATGATTTTCCCTCTTCACAAAGGAATTTTTTTTAAAGAAGATTTTTAAAAAGGAAATAATCATGATGATATGAATGTTTCTTGGTTTTGACTTCCATTAAAATTTTGAAGAAAATGAAGGAATTAACTTAGATAAGGTCCTTCTAAACTCTTTTAAAAAAATTGTATAAAAACGTGTGTGTGTGTGTGTGTGTGTGTGTGTGTGTGTGTGTGTGTGTGTGTGTGGCCTTGGGCAAGCCACTTATTTTGCAAGCCATTGCCTTGCAAAATAGAAATTGATGTCCTTTTGATAAATGTATCCTGACTTGATGGTCTTCAAGGGGACAAAATTTCTTGCTCTCTGAACTAATCTGTAGTTTTTGAAGATGTCTTTAGACTATTAATTACTTGGAAAATCTTTGATTGCAGGTAAGGGTGGCTGATGAGGTTTTTAAAAAACCAGAGGAGGTATTTTGGGAAATTCAAAATTGCATTTTTACATTTCCCACAATGATTATATGCTCGACATATAACTAAGCTTAAAAAACTAAATAGTGAATAAAATGTGTTGCAGCATTTTTCCTCTCTCCAAAGAGCCAATGGTCTTGATTTTCTAATACATATATCAACACTTTGAAGTAAAGTTATACCATTGTTTTTCTGTATTGGGGCAGCTACCACCAATATCAAAGGAAAGGAACCGGTCTAAAGGATAGTGTGGAGCCCTATAAATGTTATGGCTGCTGAAGAGAGTGAAACTATGTTATCATATCCCAAAGGCAGATAATTACTAGTTGCCAAGGTAGTGTCAAGCAGACAATTTTGCTTGGGAAGACAACTGAGCTCTGAACTGCCCCCCCCCCCCCCCCCAGCTCAGAATCTGTGCCATTCTGACACTGTCAGACTGGACAATTGTCAACCGTAAAATTCCAATTGCCCCCAGATGCACTTCTCTCCCTTATTTATAAGCCTGGGAGGGAGCCAGGATCCTGTAGATGTGCTCAGCATTGCATAACAATCTCCCTGTTTTCTTTAGGCAGCTACAGAGAAGATAGAGATTAGCTAGTTTTTGCCTGAAGGCAAGAGTTGGGGAGAGGCCCAAAGATGGGTTTTTTGTTTCCCTTGTCTGTCGTCACCAAAGCCTTGCCAGGAAGAGGATGGACAACTCTAACTTCACTAGTATTTGCCCATCTTTTATTTTGTTCTGCATTGCCTATAATGGTCATGTACAAAAACTTTTCTAATCTAAGGGTTCTGATTTTAAAATTTTTCAATATAATTTCTACATTATCATATGATGTCAGGAGATTGCAAGGAAATCACCTTGGTAATTAAGAGGGAAGACCCTTCCCTTCACCCCATGGCAAATGTATGGATGGATATGGAAAAGAGTTACACACAGGATGGGCAGACATGAGTTTTAATCTTTTGGAGACAATGTTTATACCAGTGAGATTCAGTGTAATATTGCAAGACATTTAATGTGGAATGGTGGAAAGAATTCTGAATTTGGAACCAAAAGATCTGGTTTTGTATTCTGAATGTCAGTTTGACATTCAGTATCTGTTTGACCATGAGTATGTTTGACATTTGACATGAGTATCTGTTTGACCTTGGGTAAGTCATATAAACTCTCTAGACTTTATATGCTGCATCTAAAATTTAGAACTAGACTCCTGTGGTTTCTTCTAGCTCTAAATCTTATTACACTATGCAAAATGGCTTTACTGAGACATACATTAGGAATAAAAATAGGCCTAGATTTTATTTTATTGTTTTGGGTATTGGAATTCACCCAAATGATAAACTAACTTCTATTTTCACCTTTCTGATTGGCTCTTTGATGTTATTTCATTCTTTTAAATCTTTGGTTCAATTTCAAATTATTTAGTTGTTTTGTCTTACAAGACTATGGACAGGTATTCTTACTTGAAATATATATATATATATATATATATATATATATATATATAAAATATAGTTGGATTATATAATTTTTTATTTCCTTATAACCTTGTACAGTTGCTAGAATAGAGTAGGCTCTTAATTAACACTTTGTCAAATGATTGCTGATGTCTGAAGTCTGTGTCTCTTTATATGCCATGTATCAATCCTACTTCTTGAAATTGAATATTAAAAATTTCTCCGTTCTTCTAGGCAAATTTCATCTCACCTATCATGTCCCAATGATTTATATCCCACAAGTGAATTGATGGAACAGAAAAATAGCTTAATAAATTAGAATTGAACTGCTTAAGATTATCCAAATCAAATTAATTTGCCAAACATCATCTGCTATGGCACTGAATTGTTTTTTTTGGAGTGTGGGAAAGGAGAATCATTGAATGTTCCATTTCCCTTAAAGAAAACAGGATACATATCAGGCTATCAAAGGGGAAGTATGTGAAATTTCTTCTTATCTATCATAGCTGTCCAATGTCAGGAAAAATGGACAGGCAGCTAGAGCTAGTTTGGACTGATCCAAGACTAGAGGCAGAGAGAGAGGGTCCTCAAAAGGCATTATTGTTATAACCTGGTAATCTGGGTATTTACATTCAGGGATATACATTCATTATTCTATCAAATAGTTGATTCCCACCCTAGTAGTTAGAGTCCAAGGAGTCATTGGCTAGACTTGAATCTGGTCCTAACCTGGGGGAAGGAGGAAGGTAGTCACAGACACAGAGCTGGGATATCTACTTCAATTCTTTCATTTTTACAGTTGAGGAAACTGAGACTTAGGTTAAATGGTTTGCGCAAGATCCCATCAGTAGTGTCAAGGTAAGATTTGATTTCAAGGTCTTCTGACCCAGAGTCTACCTTCTTTCACTGCACCATACCAGCTCCCTTGGATAAATCTATCTCATCATAAGGAGACTAGGAGTCTAATTATGAAGATTAAGCAGATACAAGGCATCTGGGATCAGTTCTGATTCTAAGGGAAGTAGTCTTTTTTTTTTTTTTTTTTTTTTTAGGTTTTTGCAAGGCAAATGGGTTAAGTGGCTTGCCCTAGGTCACACAGCTAGGTAATCATTAAGTGTCTGAGACCAGATTTGAACCCAGTTACTCCTGACTCCAGGACCGATGCTTTATCCACTACGCCACCTAGCCGCCTAGTAGTCTTTAGACACTGTACTCTGTTGTCCCCATATTCTGCTATTCTAAGGGCTGGGGTGGGGCAGGACATATGCAGAACACCCACAGCAATTGTCTTATTTTGTCCTTGTATCTAGTATTATATTTATCTGGCTACAAGTTGTATTTATTTAGTCAAATGGAAACACTTTGAGGACAGAGACTGGACCATTCTCACTTTATGTCCCTTAACTTCTTACAGTGGTGGTAGAAGAGTCATAACAACAATAATATGATATGCAATATATATCATATTATGACAATTACATATAATTGATATATGATTCACATTATTAAATTATAACATATTATGTATAGTATGTAACCAATATATAATAACATAATAGCTAAGTAGCATCAAGCCTGGAGTGAGAAAAATCTGAGTTCAGATCTGAGCTGGACAAGTCACTTAATCCTGTTTGCCTGTTTTCTCATCTGTAAAATGAACATAACAAGGAAATGGTAAATCACTATAGTATTTTTGCCAAGAAAACCCCAGTGGGGACATGAAGTCAGATACTACTGAAACAACTGAAAACAATAAAATATAAAAATAAAATAGCATAATCATCATTACTGTATTATTATTATTATTATAGCAATAGCTAGAATCTAAATGATGCTCTGACATTTGCAAAATGTTTACAAATACTATCTCACTTGATACTTAGAATAACTCTGGGTTATCATTATCCTCATTTTAAAGATGAAGAAACTGAGATAGACAGGTTAAATGACTTGACCAGGTTCATATAGCCAATAAATGCCTAAGGCTAGATTTGAATGTAGATTTTCCTGAATCCAAGTCCAGCACTCTGTTGTCTCTATTCACGGTGCCACTTAGCTTCCTATAAAGGGTATGAGACAGGTCCTTGACTTTTTTTTCCCCCCTCTCTCCTCTTTCCAAAGCCATTCTTATAAACAGAAAAGAAGGTTGTATGGTAAATATAGTGCCTAGCACACTGTAATAAAAGTTGGGACATCTGGGCTCTGATCTGAACTCTGATGCTGCCTACTATGTATAGAACTGGAGAGGATATCTAAGGTTACTTTCAGCTCTAATATTGTACAATTTTTTTTGAGTTTTCAAGACTTTGAGGTCTTTAAGTGAACAATAACAATACAGAGAGCCTAGGAGTATGGTGGAAAGAGCTCTGTACTTGGAGGCAGAGGACCTGGGTTCAAACCTAGACCGTGCTTCTTACTATCTGTGTGACTGTGGGCAAATTACTGAGGCTTTTTATTTGCCTCAATTTCCTTATCTATTCAAGGAGAGGACTGGACTACAAGATCTCTTCAAAGTCATTAATGTCTTGCCTATTGTTTGTCCTTCATTCTTGAAGACTACCTTGACATAAAGAAGGTGATGCCATGACATGTAGTGAAGTGAATTTGAGTGAGGGGGTGCTGTACTAAGTCATCAGCCTCACTTTCTCCTCCAGAGCCATCTGGATCCAGTGGCCAGATATGGATCAGGATGCGAGACAATCAGGGTTAAGTGACTGGTCACACAACTAGTAAGTTTCAAGTATCTGAGGATGGATTTGAGCTCAGGTCTCCCTGATTTCAGGAAATGCTCCATCTACTGCAACACCTAGCTTTCAAGAAGGTCTTGGAATATAGAATCATGGAATTCCCCAGACCTAGATTCACAGACTCAGAGCTGAGAAGGATCTCAGAAAATATCTAGTCTATTCCCTTCATTTTACAGATGAGAAAATTGAAGCACAGGGCAGTTAAACGACTTGTCTAAGATTACACAGTCAGGATTTGAACCTAAGTAATCCAATTCCAAAGACAGAACTCTTTCTACTATAGCACCACAGGAATCCCTTTCCTGACTGTCGGTTCAGTTGTTTCTACTCCTTTTATGGCTCCTTTTATGAGTCTCTACACCTGCTCTTTATCCTTCTTTTGTCACCTCTAACAGATTGCTCCCACCTCTAACCTTTAATCTCTATCCACTGGACTCTTTCCCAGCTGCCTAGAAACACACCTGTCTCCCTCATTAAAAACAAAACACAACCCAACAAAGAAACCCTCCTTTGACCTTTCCATCTCCTCAAGCTATTGCCCTCTAGTTTTCCTCTTTTTCACAAGCAAATGTATAGAAAATACTGCCTTTTCTCATTACTTCTACTTCCACTCCTCTTTTTCTCTTCTTAACCCTTTGCAATCTGACTTCAAACTTGAGCATTTACATGAAACTTTCTAGGTATCAGCCAACTCTAAACTGCCAAATCTGATTAACTCTTCTCATCCCTCAATGCTCTTGATCTTTCTATAGCATTTGTTACTGTTGACTCTCCCTTCCTCCTTGATACTCTCTTCTCTCTAGATTTTCATGACTGCTATATCTTGGTTCTCTTCTTACCTATCTGACTTCTCCACTCTGGACTCCTAAATGGAGTATTCATATTGCATCCCCCATCTGGGGACATACCCCAAGGCTTTTGACCTGTGTTTTCTCTTCCTTCTTTGCATTCTCTCTCTCTCTCTTTCTCTCTCTCTCTGGCAAGGCAATGGGGTTAAGTGACTTGCCCAAGGTCACACAGCTAGGTAATTATTAAGTGTCTGAGGCTGGATTTGAACTCAGGCTCTCCTGACTTTGGGGCCGGTGCGCTATCCACTGTGCTACCTAGCTGCCCCTCTGTATTCTCTCTTGATAAGTTCACCCATTCCCATAGATTTAATTATTATCTTTCCTCAGCTCAGGCCCACATCATCAATTATCCACTAAATGTTCCAAACAAACAATTCCAAATTTCAAATTTAATTTCCAAAACATTCATTATATTTCTCCTCAAACTGACCCACCACCCTCTTCCAAACTTCTCTATTTCTGTCAAAGGTACCACCATCCTCATAATCTCCTAGATTTGAAAATTTGTAGTCATTTTCAGCTTCTCATTCCACCTTATCCCACATAACTAATCACTTGTCAGATTTTGTCATTCCTACTTCCACAAGCTCTCTTGTAACTATCCTTTTATTTTTTAAGGTTTTTTTGCAAGGCAAATGGGGTTAAGTGGATTGCCCAAGGCTACACAGCTAGGTAATTATTAAGTGTCTGAGGTCAGATTTGAACTCAGGTACTCCTGACTCCAGAGCCATTACTCTAGCCACCTCTACTTCACTACCTAACCACCTCTGTAACTATCTTTTCTTTATCCACACAGCCACTTCCCAAAGTCAGGCCCTAGTCAAATCTTTTTATTTTTAATTTTTTTCCCTAGTCACATCTTAAGATTATTACAATAGCCTGCTGATTGATCTCCTGCCTCCCCTCTTCAATCCTCCTCCTCACAGCTGCTGAAGTAATATTCCTAAATCACAGATTTGACCAGGTCTTTCCCTTGCTTAATAAACCACTATCTTCTTATTGTCCCTGGAACAAAAAACAATTTGCATTTTAAACTCCTTTAAAGCCTTACCATGTTATATACATCAAATTGTATATTCAACTTACTATGGTGCGTACATCGTTCTCTTTTATTAACACCAGGCATCAGCCAAGCTTACCTTCTTGCTGTTTCTCACACATACATGATGCTCTATCTCCCTTCTCCATGCCAGTTTATACAATCTACTCCAGTGCCTGGAATGTGTGATCCTCTTTACTCCTCCTCTTGGAATATCTAATTTACTCATCCAGTTCAGCCTGAGCTCCCTTTAAGGTCAGGTCTTTCCTGACCTGTCTCCTTCTTAGCTGCTACTGCCTGTACTTCAATATTATCTTTTATTTACTTCATGTATTTTGTACATACACTTATTTATGTGCATGTTGTTTCCCTTGATTTGTGAGGTTTTTTTGGGGGGGGGCAAGGCAATAGGGTTAAGTGACATGCCCAAGGTCACACAGTCAGGTAATTATTAAGTGTCTGAGGTCACATTTGAGCTCAGGTTCTCCTGACTCCAGGGCTGGTGCTCTATCCACTGCGCCACCTAGCTGCCCCCATGTTCTCTCCCTTGAAAGAATATAAGTTCCTTGAGGTCAGAGACTTTCATTTCTGTCTCTCTGTTACCAGTGGATTTCATAGTGCCTGGCACTTTATAAATAAAGATATGAAGAGGATGATGATGAGAAAGAGGAGACTGATGGGATTATAGATTTAGTCCTGGAAGAGATGTTAGAAGCCGTGGAGCTAAACAATTTTATTTTACAGATCTTCCTAAATTCAAGTCCAGTGCTCACTGGGAGCCTTTGATAAAGAAGGAATTAATGGCTACCAAAAAACAAAAGGAGATGGGAGGGTATCCAAAAAAAAGCTATGAATTTTGTTCATGGATATTGTGACCCTCATTAGCCTATGAGCTGCTTGGGAACAGGGATTTACCTTTGATCTATCTTTGTATCCCCAGAGCTTAGCACACAGCACACATTCAATAAACACTTGTTAATTGACTTTTCTCTCTATAATTTTCTTTTTTAACCATATTTTAGAATTTCTATCATTCTTCTAAGGATCTGTGAACTTGATTTCTTCATCTCTTGGAGTGGGAGTGCAGTAGGAGAGAATTATTATTTTTATTTATTTATTTTTTATTAAAGATTTTATTTGAGTTTTACAATTTTTCCCCCAATCTTACTTCCCTCCCCCCACCCCCACCCCCACAGAAAGCAATCTGTCAGTCTTTACTTTGTTTCCATGGTAGACATTGATCCAAATTGAGTGTGAAATTGAGTGAGAAATCATATCCTTAAGGAAGAAACAAAAAGTATAAGAGGTAAAAAGATCAGACAATAAGATATCTGTTTTTTTTCTGAATTAAAGGGAATAGTCCTTGAATTTTGTTCAAACTCCATGGTTCTTTATCTGGATACAGATGATATTCTCCATTAGACAGCCCAAAATTGGCCCTGATTGTTGCACTGATAGAAAGAGCAAGTCCATCAAAGTTGAACATCACTCCCATGTTGCTGTTAGGGTGTACAGTGTTTTTCTGGTTTTGCTCATCTCACTCAGCATCAGCTCATGCAAATCCCTCCAGGCTTCCCTTGAATTCTTGTCCTTCCTGGTTTCTAATAGAACAATAGTGTTCCATGGCATACATATACCACAGTTTGCTAAGTCATTCCCCAATTGAAGGACATTTACTTGATTTCCAATTCTTTGCCACCATAAACAGGGCTGCTATGAATATTTTTGTACAAATGATGTTTTTACCCTTTTTTCCATCATCTCTTTATGTTATAGACCCAGTAGTGGTATTGCTGGATCAAGGGGTATGCTTATTTTTGTTGCCCTTTGGACATAGTTCCAAATTTCTCTCCAGAAAGGTTGGATGAGTTCACAGCTCCACCAACAGTGTAATAGTGTCCCAGATTTCCCACATCCCTTCCAACAATGATCATTATCCTTTCTGGTTATATTGGACAGTCTGAGAGGTATGAGGTGGTACCTCAGAGAAGCTTTAATTTGCATTTCTCTAATAATTAATGATTTAGAGCAATTTTTCATATGACTATGGATTACTTTGATCTCCTCATCTGTAAATTGCCTTTGCATATCCTTTGACCATTTGTCAGTTGGGGAATGGCTTTTTGTTTTAAAAATATGACTCAGTTCTCTGTATATTTTAGAAATGAGTCCTTTGTCAGAATCATTAGTTGTAAAGATTGTTTACCAGTTTACTACATTTCTTTTGATCTTGGTTACAGTGGTTTTGTCTGTGCAAAAGCTTTTTAATTTAATGTAATCAAAATCATCTAGTTTGTTTTTGGTGATGTTCTCCATCTCTTCCTTAGTCATAAACTGCTCCCCTTTCCATAGATCTGACAGGTAAACTAGTCCTTGATCTTCTAATTTGCTTATAGTATTGTTTTTATGTCTAAATCCTGTAACCATTTGGATCTTTTCTTGGTAAAGGGTGTGAGGTGTTGGTCTAATCTAAGTTTCTTCCATACTAACTTCCAGTTTTAAGAGGAGAGAATTAAAAGGATGTTTGAATCTAATTTGTTTGTGCAAAAGCACTAACTAGAACTAGGCTCTATTTCAAACATAAGAGGTTATATTCTTTCTATCATGGCTTGTGATTGTTCATTTGGATCTTAGAAATTTAAATTATTTCCAGATTCCTACTTAGAGAAAAAACTATAGGATGGCAAATCTGTCAAGGTAACAGCATATGTGATATTGAATGAAATCTATTTCCAAATGCAGAAGCAATCATATCTGATCCTCAGGGTATTCTTTCCCAGCCCTAGTCTAACCCAGGGATGTAGAGAAACATGATGGGGGTAGAAAGGTGGAGAAGAAAAGGTAGGCCAGGTAGTTCTCAAGAAGACTCATACATCTTATACCTCTTCTTCATTCTTCCAGCCCCCTTCCCCAAGTTTAATTTCACCCTTTTTATGATTTCTTTCTCTCCTCATACACCTTTCCTTGTTGTTCATTTTGTTCCAATCTTATTTCATATATCAGTGATCTGTGATTTCATTAGTGTGCATTCCCTCTACTGCATAATTTTATGAGTGCTCTGGCTAAAATAACCTGATGTCATTAGTATGAAAATGTTAGGACTTGAATACCATCACAAAATGATTTCCTTTCCCTTGGCTCATACATTCTAGGGATTGTCTTGGGTTCCATGCTGCCTCAAGGAGGAGACTGGGAGTGAGACATTGCAAACTGTTCTTTTTACTGTCTCCATATTCTATTGGTAAAGATCATAGAAATAAAGGCTTATAGGGTCTAGAGTTAAAAGAGACTTCAAATTATCTAGTCTAATCTCTTCATTTTACTGATGAAAAAATCCATGTTAGACAGAGGGAATAGTCAGTCCTATGTTCATCAAAATATTTATAATCTAATGATAGCAAAGGAATTGAAACAAAGTAGGTGCTCATCTGTTGAGGAATAATTGAACACATTGTGGTATTTGAATGTAATTTGTACCTAAAGAAATGACAAAGAGGAGGAATTCACATTAACTTTAGTGTTTGTATGAACTGATACAGAGCAAAGCAATCAGATGCTAGAGAAAAATCCACACAATGACTATCATATTATAAAGGAAAACAACAATAAAAGATATGAGTTCAGATCAGTGCAATGATTCATGAGCAGAACATGTAAACCAGAAAGCAAATTAGAGCTTGCGACAAAAAGAAATAGAACTAATCATGCTTAATATTTCACATTTATCAAACATTTTAAGGCTTGCAAAGTATTTTGCTCATAGAATGAAGACCAGGCCTTGGTAGCGCAATTAAGTTTACATCTTATCCTTCCTTTCAATATACCTTTCTCTTTTTGATTTTTCCTATCATTTTTCCCGTTTTTTGATTCCTGCTAAAATACTAAATAAAATAAATTATAAGATTTATTTTTTTTTTATTTTATGGTTTTTTTTTGCAAGGCAATGGGTTTAAGTGGCTTGTCCAAGGTCACACAGCTAGGCAATTATTAAGTGTCTGAGGCTGGATTGGAACTCAGGTGTTCCTGATTCCAGGGCCAGTGCTCTATTCACTGTGCCACCTAGCTTCCCTCTATGATAAGATTTAAATTATCATCCCTTTCAGGAGCACTTATAATTTTTATTGAATTCTTGAATAGTCAAAAGTTCTTAATACCCAAAGGAAGCAAATCTTTAATGATAGTATTGGAGGTCTGTGGGCTTTGGGAAGGGATGGGAATTGAGTAGGGGAAATTTCCTGTCCTTGATTAGTTTCACCCTAACTCTTTTATCATAGCTTCTGATATGACATGAAAGGATATAATCTGGGAGATTTTTGATTCTCTACTCTACAGCATCCTCCCAGATAACTGGTAAATACCATTATCTGACATCACCTAGGGTGTTGTCACTACCTCCCCTCACAAGCACTTGGTTCACTAGGCTCATTAAACAGATTTATTTACAGATCTTTGAAAACAAACAGAACTCATATCAAAACATATTAAAACATCTACTTACAGGCAATCCTTTCCCAGAGCTTTATCTGGCCAGTCATTACTCTCAGTTGAACTATCAGTGGGCGATGCCTCTAATGTGGTTTTTCAATACAAGTTACCTCCTGCCATTTATGTGGTTGCTCCACCTCCTGTTCCTTTCAGCTTCTGGCAGATGGCATTAGGCCATTCCCTTTTTCAGAAAGCCACCAATCAATCATGAATACCATAGGGAAAGAGCAATTTAGAGTTCCTGCTGTTATAGATTCCATTACATCTTAGACACAACTGTAGATCAGGATATTTTCCTCTGAAGTCTTCCCATGTACTATGGTTCCTTGCAATCCCTGGATTCTCTAAATAATTTTTCCAAGGTGCCCGGAATACACTCATTACTTCTAAGCAGGTCTACTTCCCCTATATCAGGTTGAGTTGGAGTGAGTTTCTTAGTTCCCTTAGCAAGTGGGTGGGAGAAATTAGTATTTCCCACAAGACCAGAAGCATGGCAGAGCTTCCAGTTTTTCAATATACACATTAACCATTCAAGTAGAGTCCTTGAGTTGTTGTTATTCAAATTACACTTGCATGACTTCCCTCAACTTTCAGGGTAGGAAGATGAGACTGAGGGAATACCAAACACTCCTTAGATCTGTCCACAAATTCTAGGGAGGAAAAAAAAAATCTTATTGTTTCCATGGAAATACAGAGTTTTTTTTTTTAAGCTGATGAGGTAGTCATTTGGCCTCTCTTAGTCTCAATTTCCTCTTCTGTAAAATGGAGGTAATAATAACACAAACTCTCACATAGTTGTTTTAAGGCCCCGATGAGTCAATATATATAAAGTGTTAGACTAGAATTAGCTTGAACTGACTTTGTCATAGACAGTTGTAATATTTTCATTGTAAGAAATTATTCCCCAGAAACCAACAAATGCTACAATTCAGGACTTAATTTATTGTTTTGTTGGTCCAGACTTAAAAAAGCAATGGAGAAAATATTAATAAGGCAGATTAAATTTGAGACCGGTTGTTAAATACTTTTGAACACATCATTGTTCTATCATTTATTATTACTCTGTCTACTCCTAAGTGCTTACAATACAATTCTTCCCAAACAAAGATTATGAAAGGTAGCATCAGGATATGAGATACTAATGCATAATCATTCCCAGCACCCACTTAACTAGAGGTGGAAGAGAATGCAACTATGATTTGATCTCCTCAAAGCCTCTCAAGACTGAGTACCTGTGGACTGGCATAAAAGATTTTTCTTTCTCAGGATAAGAGAAACTAATTTTCTTTTCTTCTTATTTATTTATTTCCTTTGTTTGGTTAAAGACTTTTCAATTTCCTATGGTGGCAATGATTATATTTGGAGGAAATGCTGGGCATTTCCTTTAAATGATAAGCTACTGGAGGGTGGTAGATACTTCAGCCTTTTGATTCCCTTAATTGGCCTTTGAAATGATATCTGATTCTTTCTGATTCTCTGAGGAATCTTGGAAAAACTATAACAGTGTTGCTGATTATTAAAGATTTAGAGATTGAAGACAGAAGATTTAAGGCCACTGAAAAGGTGAAGGAATTCTCAGCTCTCTGGAATGTTAAAACTGCTCAAGATTTTATTATGGCAAAATAATACAAACTTAGTAAGAGAGAGAGGGAGAATGGCAAGTTATGTATTGGTCCTTCCTGTCCCAAAGTGCTTGATCCCCAAATTCAACATGTCATTTCCTGTCACACCAGCATCTAGACCAAAGTTAAGCAAAAGGGAAGATGAGGGACAAGATACAAACAACAGTGTCATGGGGAGGCAGGACACAGTCAACAGGGGGTCAATTTACAACTCAAGATGTAATTCCATTTAACAAGATTTAACAGCATTTAAGATTAGTTTTTGTTTCTGCTACATTCATAATTCTCTATATCATTTCCCTGTATCAATAGGAGAGATTAGTGTCACAGTACACTATTTACTAACTTCATTTATTAAAAAAAAAACCTCGAAGCAGGTTTTTAATAAGACAAAATTGTTTCTACAGATCTGCTAGAAGTACATGGGCAGTTTAATCAATCAGAAATCATTTATATTTTTAGGATTTTTTTGCAAGGCAAATGGGGTTAAGTGGCTTGCCCAAGGCCACACAGCTAGATAATTATTAAGTATCTGAGGCTGGATTTGAACCCAGGTACTCCTGACTCCAGGGCCGGTGCTTTATCCACTGCGACACCTAGCCGCCCCCAGAGATCATTTATTAAGCACCTGATACATGTGCATTAGACTCTCGGTGCTGAATACAGTTGGGAAATGATTAAAAAACTTACATGTGAATGCAGTGGAATATTATTGTACCTTCCACGAAGAATGATTTGTAGAATTCAGAGAATTGTGGGAAGATATTTGAATTGATGCAGAAGTAATTAGAACCAGGAAAACAATATAGACACATACTACAATAATGTAAATACAAATACTTAAAAGTCCAAACTGAACAATCATTACTGACTGATGGTTTCCTGAAAAAGGAAATAGGCTAATGCCATCTACCAGAAGCTGAGGGGAACATAAATGGCAGGAGGAAACTTGTACTGATCAAGCTCTCTTTACTCATTGTGTGAGGAGACTATGGATATGGGCTGATATTATGAGACATGATATGGTTTTGCTTATTTTTTAGTCTCTATTTTATTTTTTGTTACAAGGAATAGTTGTTGGTTGAGGACAGATGGTGTATATATTCAACATTGACTGTCATATTAGTCAAAAGATATAAATTAAGAAAGTATATTCAATTTTTAAAAAACAGGTGAGTGGATTTTAATTTTTTAATTTTTATTTGTGTACTTTTCTATTAGTTCTTGAAATTTTTACCCACAAACAGAAGATTCCTTTCTGTTTTGAAACTGAGACATTTGTGCTGTTATTTCTTAATTTTTGTTTATTTTCCCTTCCCCCAATTCATCACTAATCTCCATCCTCACTATTGGTTAGGAACAACAGAATTTTGCACCTTGACAGTTTTCAGGATATAATTCCCACAACTGGAACCCCTCCAGTGTTATACAAGGTCATAAACAGCCAAGATATTTACCTAGCTTGGCTAGAATTAATGATTAACTTAACCAAGCTCTTTAAAAACTGGAATGTACAACCTGTTGCCAGTCTTCACTCCAGGGAGATCCTGGATTGTTAGAAGAAGCAGGGTTTAAAATATTGTTGCTTAATTCTGGCTAAACAAAGTGTCAGTGTCAAATCAGTGCAGAGTGAGAGTTCACAAGGCTAAAAAGTCAGCCTTGTGTTGAGAAAGAACAGTGCTCATATCATGTCTCTAATACTTCCTATGTGACCAAGAGTAAGTCCCTTTACCTCTTATTGCTTGGGTCAATTCAAAGACTAAATGATTGGTGATTTGATGATCTGAATTGGTAGAAGGAATTCTTATGCTCCCTTTCCTTATTTCCCCCAAAGCAGATATTCCTGTCCTCTCAGGAACCATCACCATCTAGAAAGGGTATCATAGTTCTAGCTCTAGAAGTGACTTTAAAGTCGACCTTGTCCAATCAATCCCCTCACTTTGCCAAAATGTTATTTCCTAATGATCAGAGAACTAGAAAGTGGAAGGAAGGGGATTTGGACCCAGGTCTTCCTGACTCCCTAGTCCATCACTATATCCACAACATCCTACTGTTTTTCAGTTACTTCATTAACTATACCAAATGATAGAAAGTAATAGAGATTTAAAAGAGGAAGATAAGAAACTGAAAAAAATGAAATTCCTTTTGAAGGGCTCAAGGAAGATTTAATGGAGGAGGCATTTGAGGTTATTCTTGAAGGAAGAGAGAAATTCCTCATTTTTTAAGGCTATAGTAAGGACTAAGGGAAGTTACTCTATGATAGATCAAAGAAAAATGCTTTTTTCAGTAGAGGACCTATCATCATCATTAGCCTGGTGACACTGAATAGAGTGCTAGACTTGACTCAGGAAGACTGGGCTTCAAATTCTGCCTTTATGTATGTTTTTGGATAGATCCTTAATCCTGTTTTCTTATCTGTAATAACGGAATGTGAATACCTTTAGAATTCACCTAGAAGTATCCTTAAATGTCTCAAGTGAAATATGCATGTAAAGTGCCATGTAAAAATCAGTTAGGATTATGAAATCAGTGCTGAGTTTGTTTGAGTGGAGGCAAGAAGTATCCTCAGGTCAGGCCAGAGAACCCTCCTTGCTGTTCTTTTATTCTGGAATGGTACTTGGGCTTCCAGCGATGTGCTCTTACTTGAAAAATGAAAGCATTGGCTGGCTTTGGTATTTTCGAGTGTCAACTTGCCCTGGCATCCAGCTTACCTGTCTGGCTGCCTCCCAATCCAGGGCTGTCTCCCAACCCAGCCCCTCTGGCCATGCCATTTCACAGACAAACCCTTGTAAGGGGACCTTTCAAGGTTGGCAGATTTTAGTTGTAGCTTTTCTTGAAAATCTGCAGGAAAGCAGGCAAAGAACTTTACTTGCCTCCAGTAGAGGACAGTATTACATGGTCCTTAGAAAATGGAGATGGCCTGGAATGAGAGCTCAGTGAAGGTTTGGGATCCAAAAGAATGCCTTGAAGGAGTGTTTTGTATTGTTTTATTTGTCTTTAGATCTTTAAATTCTAGAGGGCTTGGCATATTTGAGAACCAGGGGTTGGGACCCCTAATATAACTAGGTGAAACCTTCTCTGTGATCCTACTCCCCACAAAATTAGATGCAGATGTCTTCTTACTGTTTATGGTGGGTAATGGATATTATCTCTTCTGATTTCTTGGGTTGAAGTTCACCTGCCCCTGCATATTGTGTTTTGCTCTTTAGAACTTTAGGCAAACATAAAGTTGTTTCAATTATTATTTCTTTTTAGAGGAAAAGGAAAGTATGGTCTGTGGGATATGGTTCTCTTCTAAACAGGGCTGAAGGAAAGCAACAAAGTGGGAAGGGGGTGCTTAAAGAAGGGCAACCTTGTGTTTTTTTGAGGAGGTTTTGTCTGCAAAATGACTCTGAGCCATACATATGCCATAAAGTTGTAGATCCACTGCTGGGAGGTCCTCAGAGGCCATTTTGTCCAATCCCCTTTTTTAATAGATGAGTAAACTGAGGCCCTGGTAGGGGTGGGGGGATTCCCAAAGACATTGTGGTAGTTAGTGGCAGGGGAGAGTTTTGAACATAGATCCCCTGATTCCAACCCCTTCCGATGTATCATTGATAACTGGACTCAGCTAACTGGACACAAAGATTATAAATAATAAATATTGAGTGAATGTGTGAACAAATGAATCATATTCTTTACTTGAATCTTATATGAGCAAGAACATTACAAACAGGAGGGTTCTTTACCCTCATGGCTGTCAATAGAATCTTTTTTTTTTTTTTTTTAGGTTTTTGTAAGGCAAACAGGGTTAAGTGGCTTGTCCCAGGCCAAACAGCTTGGTAATTATTAAGTGTCCGAGACCAGATTTGAACCCAGGTACTTCTGACTCCAAGGCCGGTGCTTTATCCACTATGCCACCTAGCCGCCCTGTCAATAGAATTTTAACTGGAAAATCTTTTTTGTTGTTGTTATTGTTGAGTAGGATTTTCCCAAGATTACAAAGAAGTAAACTGAAGAACTACCATTTGAACTAAAATCTTGACTCTTAAATCCAGGACTCATTTTACTCTGCCAATTTTGCATTTGAGGAAACTGAGACTGAGAGAGGTAATGTGACTTGCTTAGGGGAATACAATTTGTAAGAAGCAGAACCAAGATAACTGTCTACCTTCAAGACAGCCAACCACCTTCAAGATGGCTAACCACCTTCAACCTTCTTCAAGATGGTTAACTACATTCAAGACAGTTCTTTGCCTTCAATATAGCAGCACTCTGCCACCAAGCTTAGTTAGCCCTGTGCTAGTTACAGCTCCATTCCTCCTCTTAAAATCAGGCTTTTACTTCTCAAAATATATGCTTTAATAGATGAGTCCTTGCACAACCCAACAAAGAATCTCATATTGTAAGGGGGTCTAAGAGGTAGAGAATCCCCTCTACCACCTCCCCAGAATAAGGCAAGCTATCTTTAGCCTGAAGAACTTCAGTGAAGGAGAATCTACTCCTATAGAGGCAGAACATTCAACTTTGGGCTGAGATGAAGATGTATATAGGAAGATCAACTTTATGTCTTCAAGGAACAGTTGTTTTGAAAGGAATTCACGTCTTTTCTTTCCATTAGTAGCAGTTTTAATAGTCAACCCTTGAGTTATCTTGGGAGAAAGTCATAGTAGACATATAACTGGGGAAGTGGAAGGTGATCTCCAAACTTCTATACCCATGGAAACTCCTAGGGTGGGTTCAAGGTGTTCCAAGACAGGCGTTGAGGCAAGAAAACAAGGCAACAAGCATTGATTAAGCATTAGTATATTTCAGGCAGTGTGCTAAGTTTTGGAAAAGCAAGTACAAGCCAAAACAAAGACAGTGCTTTCCTTAAGATGTTTTCATGTTAAAGGAAGGAAGACAATAATAATGAATAATAAGAACTACCATTCATGCAGCACTTTACAATTATTATTCACATTTGATCTTCCCAACTATCCTGGGTTGCTATTAACAACATATAAAAGGGAGCTGAAAAACAGATGAGGAGGCCACAAGTGCTCAGGGAAGTTGGAGGGTGAGAAGACAACTGAGGCATGGTAGCAAAGTATGGAAAGTCAGAGCCAGAGCCAGGAGGGCAATGAAGGCTGGCCAGCCTGGGCCCCTACTCAAAATGGAGGCTAAGGTAGAAATTCACTAATGGGAAAAGGACCCCAATATGGTAGAAGGTAGTTCCAGGATGAGAAGCTGGCAGAGATGAATGGATGGATGGATGTCTGGATGATGTTGTAAAGTGAGGAGTCTCTAGGAACTGGGAGAAGTTTCAGGTGAGAAGGTAGCTGAGACATATGACAAAGTATGGAAAAGTCCAAAGCAAAACTAGGTAGTCCATTTATTAAGTGCCTATTTTGGATCAGGCACTGTGCTATGTGCTGGGGATGCAAAGAAAGTCAAAAAGACAGTCTCTGCTCACAAGGAGTTCATGGTTTTAATGGTAGAGACAATATACAAAAAAATAGGTACAAACAAAATATTTACAAGATGAATGGGAGTTAATAGTATCAGAGAGAAGGCTTCTGACAGAAGGTGAAACCTTAGTTGAGACCTGAAGGAAGACAAGGAATTAAGAATTTTAAATGAAGGGGGTAAATTCTAGATGTGGGGGACAGACTGTAAAAATGCTCAGTTATAAGATGGAATGGTGTGTGTGGCAAAGAGGTCAATCTCACAGAATCCCAGCATATGGAGGAAAATACAGTGTAAGAACACTAGAAAGGTAAAGAAGGAATGGGCTAGAAAGTGTTTTAAAAGTCAAAGAATTTTATACTGATTTTATATTGATCCTGGAGATGATAGCTTATTGAATTGGCAAGGGGTGGGTAGGTTGGAGTGACATGGTCATACCTGAGCTTTAGAAAGATCAATTTAATAGGTGAATAGTAGAGAATAGTAGAGAATAGTAGAGAAACTTGAAACAGGGAGACCAATTAAATGGCTATTGTAATATTCCAGGCATGAGGTGAACAAGGATCAGGCCCAGTTTGGTGGCAATGTAAGAGGATAGAAGAGGGCATATAGGAAAGTTGTTAGGAAGATAGAGAGGACAGACTTGACAATTACTTGGATATGGAGGGTAAGAGAGTGTGAAGTTTGGAGAATAACAACTAGATTTCAAGCTTGGGTGACATGGAGGATGGTGACACCCTCAACAGTAAATATAAGTTAGGAAGAGGGGAGAGTTGGAGGGGGAAGAAAATGAGCTCGGTTTTGTATATGCTGATTTTAAGAAGTCTATATGACATCCAATTCAAGATATCTAGGAAGTAGTTGGAGATTAGAGGCTAGAGAGAGAAGTTAGTGGTGGGTAAATAGCTTTGAGAGTCATTTATATAGAGAGGAAAATGGAAGCCATAGGATTCAATTATCAGTAAAAGGAAATTTGGAAGAAGAGAAGATTTTGTGGGAAAGATAAATTTAGTTTTGAATATATTGAGTTTAAGATGCCTATGGGACATCCAGTTCATGATATCTATTGGACAATTGGAGACAATTGGTCAGGAGAGAGGGCTAGTTAAGTAGTTCTGGAGGAGGGGAGGGCAGGGAATGAGAGAAATTGGAACTCAAAATTTTAAAAAAGTGAAAGTTAAAGACTTTTTTGCATATAATTGGAGGGGAATAAAATATTAAATAATTTTAAACCAAAAAGGTAGCTCTGAGAGCTATAGAGAGAATAATTGAATAGAGAGAATAATTGAGAATAATAATAATTGCATAGAGATAATAATTGAATCCATGGGAACTAACTATAGAGGGAGAAAAGAAGAGAACCCAGAACAGAGTCTTGGGGGAACACCCATAGTCAGCAAGCATGACCTGGATAAAAATACAGCAAAAGAGATAGAGATGGAGCAGTCAGATGAGTAGGAGGAGAATCAAGAGAGGGAGAGAGAAAAAGAGAGCAATATCATGAAAACCTGGAGAGAAGAGAATATCAGGAAGAGAGCAATTAACAATGTAAAAGACTGCAGAGGAATCAAAAAGGATGAAGACTGAGAAGAGATAAATAGATTTTGGCAGTAACTAGAGAGAGTAATTTCAGTTGAATGATGAGGTTGTAAACCAAACTGTTAAGAGAGTGAGAGAAAAAGGAAGTAGAGGTACTATTCATAGAAAGGCTTTCTAAGGACTTAGCCACAAAAAAGAATAACTAGTGGGAATGGACAGATCTAGGGAGGGATGGGGTAGACATGGGCATGTTTGTAGATGGTAGGGAAACAGCTGGTAGATAGGTAGTGATTAAAGATTAGTGAAAGAATAGGGATGATAGAGGAGGTAATCTGTGGTAGACTTCAAGATGGAATAGGATTACTTGTGCATGTAAAAGGGTTTGCCTTGGCCAGGAAGGAGGAAAAGAAGTACTTAGCAAGTTCCTACTATGTTGTAGGTGCTGTGCTAAATGTTTTACATTTGCTCATTTGATCCTCACAACAATGATGGGAAGCAGTTTTTATTATCCTAATTTTACATATGAGGAAACTGAGGCACATAGAATTTTTAAAATTTGTTTTTATTGCCTTGATCAGTCACATAGTTAAGTGTCTGAAACAGAATTTGAATTCAGACCTTCTGACTCCAGATCCAGCCCCCTATTCACTTCACCATTTAGTTGACTAAGAAACAAGGAAGAACAGATTAGCCTCCTTGCCACCATGACAAGAAAACAGCCACTCCTTCATGTGAAAAAGGGTAACATAGAAGATAGACATCTAAGTGGTGTGAGATGAGGAATAATCCCTCTAAGAAGGGGAAAGAACAAACAGATTCGTTAGCCAATCTACAATTGGGCTGAGAGACCTATTGTAAGTCCTAAGAAGAGATCATTCCTTTGAGAAGTTTCTTTTCTGTGATCTATAAGAATGAAAATTATAGAACATGAAGGCTTTAAAAATAGAAATCCCGGAACCATGTTTTTGTGATGTGACATCTAAGGGCCAAGGAACCTAGAGATGGAGACAGTACTTTAGGAAAGGCAATGATCACCATGCACCAGGAGATAAAGGGAACTTCAAGAAGTTATAGTCAAGGGGCAGCTAGGTGGTGCAGTGGATAGAGCACTGGCCCTGGAGTCAGGAGTACCTGAGTTCAAATTCAGCCTCAGATACTTAATAATTACCTAGCTGTGTGGCCTTGGGCAAGCCACTAACCCCATTTGCTTTGCAAAAAAAAAACAAAAAAAACCCCAACACCTAAAAAAAGTTATAGTCAGAATAATAAGGAGGGAGAAAGATGGAAAGATGGAAGATATTTATCTAAAGCCTTTTATGGGAGTGGCAAAAGGTCTGAATTAAAAGAGAAGGAATATTTGCTCAAGCTGCTTCCCCTTTGGGGAACCTAATATTCTCATTTGTAAAACAAAGAGGTTGAACTCTATGATCACTGAGGGTCCTTTTAGTTCATAATCCCTCAATACTTATGGCTTGCTATGCATTGGGAGTAGGATGAGGACAAGCCAGTTTATCTGGGATGACTTAGGGTGCTTGACTCTTTGGCAGCAGATATATATGTTAGCTCAGTCTTCTGAGGCTCTTGAGCCTCATCTTGGGATTCTCAGGGCCAGAGTGGATGGTTACACTTATGTCTGGAGGTGAATAGGTGGGGGTGACTAGGCTGAAAAAGCAAGGATTACTAGGGTTGATTTATGTCTCTTCTCTCAAATTCCTGGATATTTACTTTGTATGCTTTTATACAGCTGTAATTTCTTTGTTTGTGGCTTAATCCTCTATTAATATATATTATTGATTTCTAGTCTCTTGCAATGTTTTTCCACATAGTTCCATTAATCCTCCACAGGGATGTCTCCATTCCCAGGATGGAGGCCTTACTCTTTTTCTTTTAGAATGTTGGTGGGAAGGTCCAGATGGATCATCTGTTGTCTCATTCTCTCTATATTACTGGTCCAACTCTTTTTTCAGATCATATGTGCTCTTAATAATGTTGAGATGCTTTCATCAAACATGAGTCCATTGCCTTTTGGGTTGGTTGTAATTTGAATTCTTTTTTGATTATTGTGTTCTATGATTCACAGCCACATGGCAGGGCTTGCTGAGAACTACAAATAAATAATGAACATCCCACGATTTTGGTTTTTCTCACTACAAAAGTAGAAGTTATTCTGAGAATCAATGAATTATTTTTTGTAGAGGACTCAGAGAACCTTGAAAGGAAGATGTTTTGCTTCTCTCTCTCTCTCTCTCTCTCTCTCTCTCTTTATATATACATATATATATGTATGTATATATATATGTATATACATATATATATATATGTATATACATATGTAAGTATATATGTAGATATTTATAGATATAGTTTATATATATTATAGAAATGTACCTTCCTTCTGCTCATTATCCCTCCCTCTCTACTCTCACCTCTTAAGTCTCTCTGTCTCTCATTATCTTTCTGACTCTCCCTTTTGTCTCTTCCCCTTTCTCTTCCCTTCCCTCCTTTCTCTGTCTCTTATCTTTCTCTGTTTCCATCCCTGTCTCTCTCTCTCTTTCATATATTTATTACTATGATGAAAGCTTAAATATGGCTTTAATGTAATTCAATTTGCTTCTGGAAAGCATTTTCTTTGGACCATCCAGTGACCATTGAAATGTAATTGATGAAAAGTAGAAAGGTCACTTTTGCAAGGAGCAAATGGTTGAAAGATCATGTGTAGAACTTCATTCAAAGATTATGCATCCAGAGAGGGCTAGGGTCATGTAGCAGATTTCCCAGGTCTACCCATTTTACTTTGCCATTTAGAGTCTGTCAGCTGGAGCTGGCTTGCCAATCTGCTTCATGCTCCTCAATGTCTGTTTACTGTTGGTTTGACTGGCAGGGATGGGTGTGTGTTAAATTCCTTTTCTAGGAGGAGAGAAGTCCAGTTAGTCCATACATCATCTTCTGCTGCTTGCCAAGGAGGCAAAACACGCTAAGGAGAAAATATCTCTGGCCTAATGCTGTCCCTGACTTTCCCTCCTCCTTCTAAGCCAATGCTCAGTCCCACCTCCAAAAGTTTGAGTGCCCTTAGATTAATGTTTTCCTTGCCCCTTTCACTCTCTACTCAGTATTCTGTATTCATGTTGGGTCTCTTCCAGTAGAATGGATGCTCTCTGAAGGCCAGGACTGATTTATCTCTGTGTCTCCAGTGTCTATGAGCATGCCCTGCACATGGTGAATTGTAATTGTTATGCTGGGTTTGGATAAGTGGTACTCTAATGATCCTAAGTATATAGCCTCCTCTTGGGTTTGTAATTTAGAGTTCAGAATCTTTATGCTATTTTTTCTCATCTATCTCTGCCATTCACATCCCTCCCTATCCTGCAACTAACTCTTCTCTCTTTAAGGCAAAATATCCCAAGTTCTTTTATTGAATTCCTTTATTGAATCCCTATATTGCATAACTTTTAACTCTTTTATCATCATGGTGGTCTTGTTCAGAACTAGACATAGTCCTCCGGATGTGTTATGGTCTGGGCAGAATCCAGCAGGATTTTCACCTCCCACCATCTAGACTCTATAATTCTGTTAATGAAATCTGAGATTGTAATAGCTCTTTGAGTTGCCACATCACAGAGTTGACTGATATTGAGCTGTTAGTATGCAAAACCCCTCCCCTACTCAGGTATTTCTCATATCATAGAAATAGCAGTTCCCATGCTCTAATTATACACTCAATTTTTTTTTGAAGCTAAGTACTTTTGTAATATTCATTCTGTGTTCCTTTTTTCCTACCCACTGGCAGACTGGGTTCCTATAGGGCTGTTGACTTGCAAGTTATTTTTTTTTATTTCTTTTCTTTTTTATAATTATATGCAAAGATAGTTTTCAGCATTCATCCCTTTGCAAGTTTTTGAATTCCACATTTTCCATCACCTTCTCCCTCTTCCCATGGCAGTGAACAATCTAAGGTGTTCATGAAGAATTATGTTTATTGTGAAAGAAGAATTAGAACTAAGGGAAAAACCATGAGAAAGAAAAAATATATAAGAAATTTTAAAAGTGAACATAGCAGCTTTTCTTTACTTTCAGACTCCATAGTTTTTTCTCTGGATGTGAATGGTATTGTCCATAACAGGTTAGAACACTAATTTCTATTATTGTTATTACTATTATTATTTTCTCTTGATTGTTGCCTGCAGGTGTGCTCAGAGAATCCAACAAAGGGTCATAACTAAAGCCTTTGAGATGTTCCTTTTGTACCCTGAATAAAAGAGGGATGTTCCCATTAAACTTGCTAGACTCACTCTTCATAGACTCAAGAGGTACAGACCAAGCTAAAAAGGTATTTCCAAAAACAAAAATGTCCTCTCTATCTATTAATCTGTATTTTAGTGAAATACTCTGTATTCCTATGGACCATATGATGAGATGTCAGCCATAGCCCTTAGTCCTATCTTGAGTTCCATGGCAATTTTTGCTTGTTTAACATCATGGAAAAAGTGTGAAAAGGGCTGAGGATGGGTGTAGCATTCCTTTTGTTGGTTAAACCTAGTTCTAGCATTGTCATTAGTCCTTCTAGCTCTAAAGTCAATTAGAAAAATCCTCATCACCCCATACCAGTTATTCATGGCCAGAATTTGTCTTCCCAAAGTTCCACATTATGGTTTGACAGTAGGCAGAGAATATTGTTCACAAGTATTCTTTTTGGGGGGATGAGGGGTAACTTGCAAGCCAAGAACTACTATTGAAAGTATACTATTTTGGGGTAATTCCATGTGTTTGTATAGATACCTGGATGCCATTGGACATGCCATTTAACATCTTTGGGCCTTGGCTTCCTCTTCTTCATTTGGTGGGATTATATCCCATGAAGCATGCCCAGGTAATGAGCTTGGTAGAAGGCCCTGGCCACTTCTGATGATGCTTGTATTCTACCTGGGATGAGATGAGTTTATGTCCAGGCCCCTTTTGGTGGGTGGACCTCTTGCTAAAGGACCTGCATAAGAAGAGCTTCTTGATTTGAACCTGTGGTCCCCAGAACAGGTGTCTGTGGAAATGAGTTGTCATTGAACTACTCAATAAACTTTCAGAAATGTGATTCATTCTCTTTTTATCTGTTTCTGCCTATTTCTGTCTATCTCTCTCTCTCTGTCTTTTTCTCACTGAGTCATTGCCTGTTTATCTATCTGTTTCTACTCTATCTTTCTGTCTCTCATTGAGAAAAATGAAAAACTCTCCCCAAAACTTTAAGGAGGATAGCTGTATGCAGGCTCCATGTGACATCCTTCTCTATCCTTTCCAACTTCACATATGCAGTCTGTTTCAATCTAAATAGACCCATATAAATAAATTATGCAAAATGAAGGGACTGGTTTAGATGACCTCTCAGCCTCCTTCCAACTCAAAGCTCTATAGAATGGGGAACTGGCCCTTGCCCAAAGTACTGCTACTTCAAATCCCCATGAGGAAGAAGCCAGGGAATTTTCTCCTAGGAGGGTGGTGATGAAGTGTAACTGGACTGCCTTGGCGAGACTTTGGTGCAGAGTGGACAGCAACCTCTTTAATCTTCTGCAATTGCAGATTTGGAACTATGGGAAACTTCAAAAGGTATTAATCAGTCTTGGGCTCTCTTGGTTAGATCTCTGTTCTTGGACTGTTATCTTTGGTAGAAACATCTGGTGAGAGACAATGTTATAAGGGGAGAGGTCTTGGATCTTCTTATTCCAAAATGTAAATTCAGATCTCAGTTCTCTGCCTCTCTTCCATGTTCTTTCACTTTAGGTGAAGAGATTGGAGATGTGTGACCTTGTAGAATTCCAAAGGGTCAGGTAAGTGGGCATCTGATCATCCATATATGCTGGAGTCTGGGAGTTGAGTCCATAATAGATTTTGTAACTAGCCCAGTATTATTGCCTCAGGGAGCAAGGAGTGATCTTTGAATAGGTAAGAAGAACTCTGTCAGAAATTGTCCATTTGGATGTGAACTTGGTAGTTATCAATGCTATGTAGAAATTGTGCTAGAACTGAACATAGTCTCCCCAAATATTGAAGTGGGACAGGAGAGAGTGTTTTGGGGCAATAGGAAATGTTTGCACTTTTACTATTACTTTATCATCATAAAACATCTCTTGGTAAAAGTTAACTGATAATAAATGGTTAAATGGAACAGAGCTACTAGTGGTAACATCAGGGGAGGGAACACACTTGGAATGGGAACTTGAGGAAATGGCATTAGAGAAAAGACTCTCCAATTCCTTAGGGGGTTTCATTGGAACCCTGAAGGAGCCATGTATGTAGCCTACCTCTGAAATAGTGATTATAGATCAAAGTGAGTATACTCCTCCCTGGTTTCCTTCATGTCCTCGCTAAAATTCCATATTCACATGAAATCTTTCCTGAACATCCTTACTTCTAATTCCTTCCCTCTGTTGATTATCTCCTTCCCCCCCCCCCCCCCCGCCCCGCATGGTAGCTTATTTTCATTTAATTATTTGCTTGTTGTCTTCCCCATTAGATTGTGAGCTCCTTGAAAGCAGTGACTGTCTTTTGCCTTTCTTTGTATCCCACTCCTTAGCACAGTGCCTGTGACATAGTAAACCCTTAATAAATGTTTATTGACTGACTAATAGTACCCATAATCCTATATTTTGTAGGAGGGTAACACATAGAAATTTAGGGTATCTGATTTATGAAGATTAGGGAAATCCTGATTTTATGCTAATACAGGTCAAATGTACAACAGTAGCTCACTTCTCTCTAGGATTCAGAGTGGTGTGGTGGTAATAGTCCTAGGTCAGGAGACCTCAAGAAGACAGAAATATTTTCTAACTGTGTGACCTTTAGTATGTTACCTTACCTGAGTTTGCATCTCTTTTATCTAAAAGTGGGGCTAATAAAACTTGCATGGCCTTCCACCTAGGTTGAATTGGGATACAAGCATGTTTGTCAGATCGCTTTGTAAACACATAAAGTTCTTTTTTTTTTTTTTTAAGATTTTTGCAAGGCAATGGGGTTAAGTGGCTTGCCCAAGGCCACACAGCTAGGTAATTATTAAGTGTCTGAGACTGATTTGAACCCAGGTACTCCTGACTCCAAGGCTGGTGCTTTATCCACTATGCTACCTAGCCGCCCCTACATAAAGTTCTAAAAGAAGTGATTATTGTGTCAAAGCCTTTTTTGGATCTCAGGTAGAGTCTATTCAAGGGTCTAGGACCAAACATACAATGTCCCTCAAATTCTAACATTTTTATACTTCTGGAGTCGGGGTAAAATGAACACGAATAAATGGAAGCCTCAAAGAAGTAAGACATACATGTATAGTGACTTTCTATGCCTATGTTTCTAGCTGAGAATTCTTTCCTTTTCCTACTTGGACTCTGGACCCAATATCTGCTTTTCAGTTTGTCAGATGCAGGGAAAATGTTTTCTGGAAGTCAGTTTTTATTTTGGGCTTTTTAACTTGGACTCAGTGACGTAGTGGGATTTTAGGGTGAGAAGACTAGACTTAGAAACCACAGGAAGTAAGATGGCTAAGGTGCACAGTGGATATAGTACTGACCCTAGAGTCAGGAGGACCTGAATTCAAATTTGACCTCAGATGTTTACTAGCTGAGAGGTAAATCATTTAATCCTAATTGCCTACAAAAAACAAAACAACAACAACAAAAAGTATTCGGAATTTCTGAGTTCAAGTCCTATCTCTGATACATGGGGATAGGTACTATAGAAATGCAACTTTATCTCTCTCTGCTCCTACAACCCAGTAAGACTATAAGCTACAGAAGACTTTGTTAAGTTGTATCAGTGAGTTTCTATACTGGGAACACTTGATACCAGTTAAATAAAAATATAGAAAAAATCCTCAGCAAATCAATTCTATTTCACTAAATCTGAGTATGCACCAATCAGCCAATTGACAGGTATACATACCTAACAGGTTCTGGGGGTAGTGGACTGGTCCCTGGGGATACAAATACATAAAACAATCCCCAGTGACAGGGAGCTTCCACATTAAGGGAGAACAATTACATATATAAATATATTCAAGGGTTTTGCATTGATGCTAAGGTTACATAGACAAAAGTGAAATAATTCCTGTCCTCCAGGAATTGACATTCTATTGATCCTGGGTACCAATTTTGTGCAAGTTGTATATAAAAATAAATGAGACTCAATTCTCCACAAATTCTCTACTTTGGGAGTCCTCTGCAAAAAAAAAAGAGCTTGGTTTGGAAAATGGGGATCAGGTATCCCTTCTCTGTTATCTTCAGGCATACTGAAATTCAAGACTTGTGGTTTTCCAGTTAATGTATTTACAACAATCTGCAGCCGTTGAGAAATGTTTAATGAAATGCTGTAATGTTTCTAAATGTGTTTCTTCGAAATCATTTTTGGTAAACATGTATCATGATTTTTTTTTTTATTCCCACAGAGGTCTCTTGGAAAAGTCCCTGAAGGTAAATATTTGCATGGTTTTCAGTTTGTATTTCCATAGTCTAATTTGGTGTTGGAATGAGAGGCTGGGTCTCCATTCACTCAGCTTGTTAATATTCACAGAGGTGATTCTCCTTCTGAGAGATGTGACATTCTAACCCAGCAGCAGGATCTGAGCCTACTTGTTAACCATTAGCCTAACACAGAGAAATGGTCTGACATCTCTGCCATAGTCCCTTGTTTTAGCGAGAAGGGACTTTAAAGAGGACTGTATTCTTTTTTCCAAATGAGCACCCTTTTAGTTTTTGGAATTTCTGTAACATTTGTTATTAATGTCTAGTGTGGTGTTTGAAATTCTTCCTGGGAGTTGTTAAAAGTTGACTTGAGAGGCTAGAAATTCCTTGAACTCAAATTGTTTCTGAGAGAGTGTCTAAGTGAAACTTTACTTCAAGCCTTTTGTATGTGTGTTTTTTTTTTTCCAGAAACTTAATTACGGTTCTGAAAACAGTCAAATGATGTTATCTATGCCTAGTCATGGAGAACACTTGGCTGGTCCCAGACTTCTTTTTTAGGGTTCTTATGAATAAGAAGGGAATAAATTCCTTTTTTAACTTAAGAAAACACAGTTTAAGTTATAATGAATGACGCTAAGACTTAAAACTATTCCCAATAAGGTATAATGGATATTCAAGCCAGTATAGACCAATTATTACATATTTGTCATGGACAGTGTAATAGGTCAAGGACTAATTCAATTATTTCATGACCCAATGCTTGGGCATGAAATAAGGTACTTAGAAATGGAGACCTGTCATCCATGAAATGAACACAAAATACTATCCAAAATCCTGGAGACATTATGTTTGTTCCTGATAGTATCTTGAAGTCTACCTTCGAACATTTACAAAGATCTCTGATCATTTCCTACAGGAAATGTATCTTCATTAACTACTGATAAACTTCTTGAAGACTGTAGCCATTGATCAGGTGACCATGACAAGGAAATACTTTTTATTCACTCTAAAAGGGTCAAATAAGATGAATTAAAACTGTTTAAACTTGGCCACTAATACTTATTATGCTTTAATGATATTTAACAGTTAATAATAGTAATTAATATTTATATAACACTTTGATACCTAAAAATTAATGGACACAAATTAATTAATTGTATTAATTAATCAATGATAATAGTCTTATTTGATTTTCACAACAACTGGATGTAGGTGCTATTGTTACCATCCTTATTTTACAGATGAAGAAACTGAACGTGACAGAACTTAAGTAATATTCCTGAGGTAACTTAAGCAAGTCCACTACTTTTCTGAGAAATTTAAACAGATGAAGACAATACTGAAGTAAAACCTAATACCCATTTTTGTTACTTAGGCCACTCATTGTCCAGAGTTGAAAAAGGCCTTAAGAGTATAATCCCCTGAATTTTAGATAAGGAAACTGAGATCAGAAGAGTTAAGTAACCTATCTAAGGTCACATAGGTCAGAAGCAGAAGACTAGGATCTGATCCTAGGACCTCTGACACCAAAACCAAAGCTTTATATGGAGGCCATATACTGCAGTGGGCTTGGAGTATTGAATATGGAGATATGAGATGAGTGCAAATGTATTAGCATACATTCTGCATAACCATGTTCAGTTAGATAAGATTCTTAACTTCTCAGTCTTAGTTTCCTCATCTAGAAAATGGGAAGGTTGGACTAGAAGAATTCACTCTAAGTTCACTTTGACCACATCATTCTCTCTTCTGAAGGGTTTGTCACCTGTAAGCATAGCAAGAGACACAAAGACAATAGTCCTGGAGAAGCTGTAAGGCATCTTAAAATGTACATAATGAAATTATAAAACAAAACAAAATAATTCAGTTGGGTTTAGCTGGAAGACTAGGGAGGAGAGGAAGTGATCCTGTCCTCAGTTTACCATTATATATATAAATCACTTGATTGCTATATTTGCTATTCTGGCTTGTATTGGGCAGTACCCCCGAAACCCCCCCCCCCCAACAAAATACTGTCATCATCATCCTTTAATTGACCAGATGTGCCCTGGGCTAGTTGCTGCATAGAATACATAAAAGACACCTCCTAATGGTCGATACTGGTCAAGTGTAGCCTTGGGAGAGCAAATGTGGTTCCTGGGCCTTCTAATGATAAGGCGCAGGTGTTTTTAGCCTCCATGGACTATTCCTTTATTAGCATTTCAAAGTAGAAATAAAAGCTGAGCTATGTGCTTGTGCACGTTTGGGGTAATGGGTTTCAGTGGGAAGGTCCACAGCAGTCAGATTGCAGCCCACTCTAGCTTTCTCATTTAAGCTATATTTCAAAAAGAGTCAGAAACTTATTTTTATCCTTAAAATGTGTGTGCTGGCGGGGGTGGGGTTGTGGGGGTGTGGGGGTGGTGCTTAATTTATTCTTGTGACTCTACATGTGTGTGCATGGGTATTTTAAAAAGAAATGAAGAAAAATGACTGAATTTGTTGGCAATTGAGCATTTATTTTTTCTGAGTAGATGATTAGGTGGGTTTTTGTTATCTGAACTCTTTGGAAGGTGGGTAAGAAAGAACTAAGGCCCAAAGGCCCATCGACTCACAGAGAGGAAAATGCCTCCCTCTTGATGCTATTGTATTTAACTGACTATTAGCTGTGAAACAGCAGCTCTAATGGCCTTTCAGCTGCAACACCAAAGCATAAAATCGAACAATTAAGTTAATGTTGCAGGGAAACCTCCTGAGTGGAGAGAGTGGGCCAGCAGGTTGGACCTGCCAAGGTAAGAACCCTGGGGAAGTTTAAAACTCACATGGTTTCTCAAACTTCAAAGGACAATCTAGAGCCCATTGATGTCAGAAAAGAGGGTCTTATAAGAAAGAGATACTTCATTGTTGTAATGTAAAAGAAAACAAACAAAGCATCCCCATGAAATAACCGGATTTAAATTCTTACTATGCTAGGGAGGCAGAGTGATGCGTGTAGTATGCAAGTCATGTAACTACTCTATTCTCAATTTCCTCAAAAGGGAGCAGCTGAAATGAGGTAGCTTCATGGTGGCAGTGGGTGGAGTATGAGATGCGAAGACTTGATTTCAAATCCTGTAGGAGGAAATACCTATGTGATGCTGCTTTCAAATTGGGGTGCTGGAGAAGATTTTTGAGAGTCCCTTGGAGAGCAAGGAAATCAAATCAATCATTACTTAAAGAAATTAATTCATGATATTCACTGGAAGATAAAATACTAAAGTGGAAGCTTAAATACTTTAACCACATAATGAGAAGATGGAATTCATTAGAAAAGACTCTGATGTTGGGAAAACTTGAAGGCAAAATGGAAAGAGGATAGCAGAGAATGAGATGTATAGATAGGATCATAGGAACAATGAACACGAACTTGGAAAGGCTTTGGGAGACAGTGGAAGATAGAAGAGCCTGGCCTGCTGTGTTCTATGGGGTCAGGAAGAGTTGGACACAATTGGATGACCAACATATAAATGCTAGTATTATTAGATTTAGTACTTCACCAAACTTTATTCATCCTTTCATGGTATTACCTTTCCAGTCACTATTTCTATTTCTTCATTCTTGTGGCCTGCATCCCAGCTCTTATCACCTCATATCAGCCTCCAAACTTACCCCATACCTTTAGTCTTCTGTCACTCCCATTTATTCTGTACACAGATAGCAGACTAATCTTCATCAAACACAACTGCATCATGACAATTTTGTGCTCAAAATTTGTGTCTGTTCATCTTCCATCACATCAAAGCCAAGCCCTCCTGCATCTAGTTGAACATCCCTTTTACTATATTCTTTCTATTATACCAAACTTTACTATTGTCTGATTAGCTGTGTGACCTAGGTGAATACTAGCCCTGTTTGCAATTTCCTCATCTGTAAAATGAACTGGAGAAGGAAATGGCAAACTACTCCAGAATCTATGCCAAGAAAACTTCATATGGGGTTACAAAGAATCAGACATGACTGAAGACACAATGACACAGATAATAATTGTCCTGGGGGGGAGGGAATTTGAACCTAGTTTGTTTTTTTTTTAACTCTAAGACCTGTGCTTTTTCCACAAGTAGATGCTCAGTATATGTTTATTGAATTTATTTAGATTAAATCTCAGGTGGGATGAGATCAATTTGTATTGAAATAAATCATGGATACAAGTGTCTTCTCCTCTGACATTTCAGACAATCTTTTGTCTTTGTCTCATTTCAAATTTGATTGATTTTAGTGACAATTCTCCCTTGAAGTTTCCTTTTTTATTTATTTATATCCTTCCCCTAAAAAAGAAAGTCCCTGAGGCATCTTGGAAGACAATCCATAACATATTTATTATTAATAATAACAATGAAAATAAACCAGTAGTTTCTACCATTGTTTCTGACAAATTGGAGTATTTGCAGCAATGCCTAAAGGCAGGTTGCGGGGGTATGAGGCATTCAGAGGATCTCAGCTGCTGCAATCAATATGACCCACATGTAAATCATGCCAGCTAAAATGCAAGGGCCTTGTCTCCAAGGGGAGGAATTCTTCAGCTAATTTTAATAGGAAAAGTCAATTCCTTAAGGGGAGGCTATCTCTGTGAGAGATACCAAAGAACAGGATGATTTTGAGATGAGATTTGAGAGAAGATCATATATAATCTCCGATTGGGAGTAGGCTTGGATGAAGTCATTTGAGTCTCACAGGATCTTTGTTTTTTTGGTTTGTTTCAATAGAAGACTAAATAATATTTCATTTGGATTAAGGAGATGGACCTGGAACTGTACCTGGAGCTATATATCTATTCCAAATCCATACCCTTTGAGGAAAGCTCTAGCCTGAGGTCTCCTGGTTTGTTGGTGAACCCCTGCCTGCAACTGCAAGTGTTGAGATGGTCTGGCCTCCCTGCTCAATTCAGTTTCATCTTACTCTCTGGTCTGTTCCATCTCTTTACTGACTTCCTTGCTTTCTGAGGGAGCACCCTCCTTCAAACTTCCTCTTCCTCATCCTCCATTTCCCAGCTGCCTATTTATGCTTCATCTTCTATTAAAATGTAAGCTCCGGGGTGGCTAGGTGGTGCAGTGGATAAAGCACCGGCCCTGCAGTCAGGAGTACCTGGGTTCAAATCCTGTCTCAGACACTAAAATAATTACCTAGCTATGTGGCCTTGGGCAAGTCACTTAACCCCTTTTGCCTTGCAAAAACCTAAAAAAAAAAGTAAGCTCCTTGAAATTTAGGGACTGTCTTATTTTCTTGTTTTTGAATCTTTAGTGCTTAGCAGGGGCTTGGCATATACTGAGAATTTAATAATATGATCTATCATTTATTTATCTTTCTATTTATCTATCTACCCACCATCTATCTAATCCTCTACCATTCATCTATCTACCTATATCCCTCTTTCTATCATGAGAGAAATAAATCTTATATTAAATAATCAATTATGAGGGAGATCCAGGGTTTATTCCAATTGCCTATTCCTTCATTCTAAGTCCAGTCTTTCAAGAAAATATCCAACATTGCCCCCAAATTTAGGACACTTAGACCATCTTATATAGATGCAATTTGTGACCCACCCATATAGCAAAACCTTACAAAGAAAATCTAAACTGGTGAAAATCGGTATTCTAGTCAGATAGGTCTGAGTGCAGAGTGACTTCCCCAGTTCCTCATTAGAGTAGGTTCATTCTCATTGTAATATTTATTTTATCATTAATTGTTAACCAATCAGAATTGATAGCTCTCTATGGAGAACACAAGCTATTCCAAGGACATATAAGCTACAAAAAACCACCATGATGTGTCTCTGTTTAGGAAAGATGGCCAAATGATTATTTTTTAATTAATGACTCACTAGCATAATTAGTAAAATGATTAATTACCCAGAAACTGTCTCATATTTTATATATCACAATCATCTATCTATTCCTCTATTCAGCCATTTGTTTGTCATTTCTCTGACTGTTTTTCTCCCTTTCTCTCTGACTCTCTGAAACAGAAATACATTTTTTAACTGTTTAAATCACAGGAGGGTTGAATAGCTTTCTGACCACATCATAACTAAAGGCAAAGAAAGGAACACTAAGGATCTGTGCTGGACCATTGTATCTCCCAATTAAGGAAAGTCCTTTTATAAATATATTGCAATTTCTTTGCATCTTACCATCTCAGAAGGTGGCCTAAAGCACTGGTTTAGTTTAAATGATTTACCCAGAGTCACAAGCTAATGAATTCAAGACAGGAATGGAACTCAGGTCTTGGTGATTTCAATGTCAACTTTTTATCTGTTTTATCAAGTTGCCTCCCTGGAAATTGTAGGGTTTTGAGGAGCTTGACATCTATATGGGGAGTGTTCTTGTCTGCTTTTGTTACTAAAAGAGGGTTTGGCAGAAGAATTAGATGATCTGGTAAATATTGGAAGCAACAGGCTGTTAGTTTGCTATTATTTGTCCTTCATTCTTGATGAGGACCATGACATTGGGAGGGTGTTGTCATGACTTGCAAGTATATTGGATTGAAGTGAGGCAGGATTGTGCAAAATCACCAGCTTCACTCTACTCTGGAACCATATCAATCAGGTCAGCTAGAGATGGTCCCAGATGCAATAGGCCTTTTTAAAGCTTTTTTAAATTAAAATTTTTCCCAGTTCTCCATTTGTCTGAGATATATCCTCCACTACCACTCCTATGCAGGAGTGTGTTGGAACCATATCTGAACAGAGCCATTGTTAAAATTTCAGTGACAGAATTTAGAAGCAAACTATAAATCAGGATTTAATTTATTTTCTTTTTTGTCTATACTTAAGAAAATGATGGAGAAAATACAGATTAAACTTAAAAGTATGTTGTGGGTACATTCCTTCCCCCCCCCCCCCCCCGCTTACCAGTAGACGTCTGCCCAGAGCAAGAAAGGATTGGGAGAAGGCATAACAGAGGAGGATACTAAAGAAGCAGAGATCACTTTCAAAATTGGGAGGCTGATCACCTCTTTCTAAAAAGATATCCACAATTGTTCCCTTAGTGTTAAATATAGACTGTCCCAAAAGTCTTGGTACAATTTTAGACTTTAATAGCTTGACAATAATGGCCACATTATTATTCCCTTTGGAGCATAATTGAAAACTACTTTTGCCCCTTTTTGTTGCTCTGAAATTTCTTCATCTTTGGTTTCACAGATTACTGTGAATGTGAGTTGGAAAATTGCTTTTAATAGAGAGTTCTTATCTAGCAGAAAAACTCTTGACCAGTCTCTCTCTTTGCAATTGATTGTAAATAATAAAGGGTTCTCTGACAGGCTAAAAATCTAAATGTGGAGCAAAGCATGTTTTCTTCTTCAACAGGTGAGACAAGGCAAGACAGAGAATAGTGAGAAAGAATGCATGATCATGTAATACATATCATAAGTGGCTACTGAAATTTCAGAACCGGGAAAGTCTATGTATGCTGGGATAGCTGGTGAAGGCCTCCAGGGACTGGGAGAGTTTGGTCTAGGCCTTGGTGGAGAGGTATGAGGAGGGTGATATGGGTAGGAGCAATAGAATGAGGTAAGGCACAGAAATGAAAGTATGACTTACCTGACTGGAGTAAAGCTAAATCTAATTGGAGTGTGTGTGTGTGTGTGGGGGGGAACGACTTTCTTTAGAGGAAAAAGTGGAATAGAATCCATATGTGCATGTATACTATCCAAGGCCTCTTGTGATTGTTCAAACTGCTGAGACCCAGCCCCCCAACATTCATCCACCATCACGCCAAATCTTGGGGTGACTTTTTATTTTTCAGAAATTAAATGGCACTATAGAGCATAGAGAGATAAAATTGTGCTGCAATAATCCCATAGACAGAATAAATGTTGCAATGGAGTATTATGTTGTCTAAAAATGTAGTCTTTTTGAATGGTGAATGACATGCCCAAATTTCAGCTATTTACTTGGTAGTGTTTTCGTTTCCATTCTATTTGCCTTAATGGTGTTTTTTAAACCCCAATCCACCCCATCTCCTTTCTTTCCTTGATCTTATTCTCTTGACTGTGGGAAATATCCTAAATGCATCCAGGAACTCTCTCAAAGTATAGTTGATCAAAATCTTTCAGGCTTGGAATTCAGAAACACACCCCTCCCTCAATGACACAGACAAGTTACAGTAGAGGTCTTCTCCAAAAGAAAAATCCCACTGGCCCCTTTGCTACTGGCAGGAGACAGGAGGGATCAGAATGGATGGGAATACTTTTAAAAAAAATGTAATGGCTTTATTTTGTTTTTATATCAAAGTCATTCCAGATATGGCCCTCTTGTAGCAAAGTCCTTGTCCCTCCCTTGTAACAAAGTAAAACAGTTAAAAAAAACAATGTGCAAAGTGACTGTATCCAACAGTGCCTCTAGTACTCTGCACCTGTAGTCTCCCATCTTTTAAAAATTATATTATTATAATTCTTGTGTATGTTGTTCTTTTGATTCTACTTACCTCACTGTGTATCAGTTTATACTAGTCTTTACATGCTTCTCTGATTTCTGCCTTTGCCTCAGTTGTTAGCTAACTTTGTTTAATATACTCCCTGTAGTAGGCAATCAATCAATCAGTGAACAAGTATTCATTTTAAGTTTAACTAGGTGCCAGGCACTGTGTGTGATAGTTGCTGGGGATAGAAAGACAAAAATGAAGCTGTCCTTGTATTCTATTTATTTGGGTTTATTTTAGCTTTTTGCAAGGCAAATGGGGTTAAGTGGCTTGCCTAAGGCCACACAGCTAGGTAATTATTAAGTGTCAGAGACCGCATTTGAACCCAGGTACTCCTGACTCCAGGGCCGGTGCTTTATCTACTGTGCCACCTAGCTGCCTGTATTTATATTCTATTGTTGGAAGTGACAGATACATATAGAATTTAAGTATAAAAAGGATATGTGAGGTGTCCAAAATTGAAAGTTAAGTGGATATTTTATGCTTACTAAAGCTTATAACTACACTAAAACTTTTGGGAGAAGCTTGTATACAAATTAAATAGTGAACAGTTTGTAAGAGGGAGGACATTATTAAGTAGGGTGGGGGAAACTCTAAATTGGTGGTTGAATTTCACTCATTTTTTTTTCTTAAAACAACTCTTCATTTTCATACTCATTGGAATTGTTCTTTTTTTTGTCTTTTTAGCATTTCATTCCTGAGAATGTGTCATTTAATTTTCCTCCTAAGCTCATTTTCCCGGTAAAATTTTGAGTTCTTGGCATCCCATCTATTCTTCCACTGAAGCTTTTTAAATGGGCTCTCCCCAATCTTGGATGTGTTAGCTAAGAGCTAATGTGACTTTCTTCTCCCAGTTCCTCCCTAGTGGATTTGGTTTGTAGTAACTAGATTCTTGGAGCTAAAAATAATTCTGCCCTTCAGCTATTTTTCTGGTCTTTTCTATTCTCTCTTCTCCCTTCATCATTGATTAGACATCAGATGCTACCTGTGGTTTGCTTTTTGATGGTTCTGCTTGTGCTCTGTGTGACTAGCCCATAGCTAGTAGGAATGAAACCTGCCTGAGATCTTCTGATTACAAACTCCTATTGTAATGAAATTAAAATATTGCAAATATTGCATCCTATGAGTCTCAAATTCATTTTCATACATGTTAAAAGGAAAATCACTTTTATTTGGTAGTGAGTTTGCTCTTCTCACTACTTTGTTGTTGAAAAGAAAACATTCCTTCCCATCACAATAGCAGTAAAATGAGATAGTGAAAAAAAATAGAGGCCCCAAAGCTTCTCTGGGAAGTATGAGAGCCTGCATTTTATTCTCCATTGTTACCAGGTTGGTGTGGCCTCTCAGCTACAGGTTTCCGATTTGCTCATTGGGGACCACACCCCCGACATTCTGGCTGAGTTCTTTGTAGCTGATCCAAGGTTTGCAGACAGCTGGAATAGTAAAATGTGCTAAAGCGGAAGGACCCCTCATCCTGCATCCCCTCACAAACCAACCCAGAAACCTTGGTCTACTTCTTAGCCTTTAAGGAGGAGCCATATGCTTAGCACCATTTGGGTGCTAAGACCTTTTGCCAAGGTGATATGTTTGCATCTCCTATGGAGATTCTTCATAATCTTATTCTCCCCAAGTTAAGGGAACCATTACAGAATGAGGAAACCTGCAAAACTTTGGTTAGCTCCCAATAATGTGAGACATTTTTATTCCATTTGAAATGACTCATGGGATTCCTTCCTGTAGCACACCCCTCCCCACCAACCAAAAATAAATATTTTTTTTTCTATGAGAAGGCTGCATAGTATAATAGAAAAAATACTAGATTTGGAATCAGAATACCATGGTCCACATCTGGTGTTTGCCATTTAATACCTGTGATATTGGACTTCTTTGACCTCAGTTTCCTCATCTATAAAATAAAGGGTTGGACATGAGGATTTCCAAAGATCTCTCCTTGCTTTCAAGTCTGATGGATCCTTATGACATTGAGAAGTTCAAGAAACAATCCCCCAAGTGCCAAGAACTTGTACATCCATAAGTACTTAATAAGTAGGGTTGAGGATGACTAAGGGTAAACTAACTGCAGAAGTGATGCTTCAGTGTTGTTCCAGTCTTGATGTTTTAGATGTTTTGAAAAGATAAGTTTTGGTATCACTGTCCAAAGCATGTGGATTGAATATTCTGAAGATTCAGATTTGGAAAAAAATGATCTGAGGAGTAGGGGAATGAGGTCTAGATGTGGAGTCCTAGAACCTGAGTTCAAATGCTGACTCTGTCATTCTGTGACTTTGGGTAAGTTAACTCTACTTCCCCAGGGTCTCATTTTCTTTATCTCTAGTGGATACAGCACTGACCCTAGAGTCAGGAGGATCTGAATTCAAATCCAGTTTCAGATGATTACTAGCTGTGTGACTCTGGGCTAGTTACTTAACATCAACTGCTTCCAACAACTACAAAGTAAAATGAAGGGGTCTCTTCCAATTTTAAATTTATGATTCAGGGCTCTCATGAATGATTTGTGGCAGTTGCTACTATGACACCCTTATGATGACAATGATTTTATACAGCATATAATAGTACTTTCCCATATCTTATTTCATTTAAAATAATAAAGTAGGCAGGGTGGATGATACGCAATAGAAAATTTCTAATTCCTTTCCAGTTTACATCCATAATTCTATGATATCCATTGTACAGAAGAAGAAGAAACAAATCAAGAGGACTGAGTGCCTTGTCCAAGTTAAACTGGAGATCTCAGGTGTTTTGTTCTTCCAATCAAATATTCCTCCTACTATAACACTTCCACCAATAATCTTTTATGTGAGCTTGTATAGGGATGGGACCCACTTTAGCTTATTGGGCCTAATTGTGCTAAATGATCTAAGGGCTGTTCTAATTCTAAAAAAAAATCTATGCTAAAAATAGTGTGAGTTTGTCATTGGAGATAACAGTCTATATTTGAAAAACACAATAAAATCTGCAGTGAAAGCAAACTTTAGGAAATCCACAAGGCACTTTGTACTATAATAAGATCAATCCCTATTACAATTCATTATTGTGAAGTCTGGAGTAAGCAACTTTCTTATGAAGTTAGAGGAGTAATTATACAGATATATTTCTTCTCATAAACCAAATGAAATTCCTACATTTGTCACTTAAATTTAAGAAATGGAAAGCTTATAAAATTGTGCATACTCTTTGATTCAGCAATATCATTAGTAGGTCTGTTTCTCAACATAAAAGATCATAAAAAAGATCATAGAAAAGAGCTACATGTACAAAGATATTTGTAACAGTTCTTTTTATAGTAGCAAAGGATAGAAAACTAAGGGGATGGCCATCAATTGGAGAATGGCTCAATAATTTGTGATATATGGATGTGATTGATGGAGTGTTATTGTTCTGTAAGAAATAAACAGGCAGACTTCAGAATAGCCTGGAAAGACTTACATGAACCGATGCTGAGTGAAGTGAATAGAAGAACATTGTACCATTAACAGCAGCATTGTGTGATGATCAACTATGGTAGACATAACTCTCATCAGCAGTACAATGATCAAAGGCAATTCTAAAGAAAATACCATCCACATCCAGAGAAAGAACTATGGAGTTGAATGCTGACCAAAGCATACTATTTTCCATTTAAAATTTTGTTTTTTACTTTATGTTTTTTTCCTCTCAAGATTTTCCCTCTCTTTTGTTCTGATCCTTCTTTCATAACATAACTAATATGGAAATATGTTTAAAATAATTATACATCTATAACATATCAGGTAACTCACTGTCAAGAGTAAGTGGGAGGAAAAGGGAGGGAGAGAGAAAAATCTGGAACTCAAAATATTACAAAAAAAAGCTTTGTATATAATTGGAAAAATAAATAAATAAATTTATATTTTAAAAAAAGGACATGGAAAGCTTATGGAAACAGGTTTAGGAAAAGGAGGATCTAACTTGACTTCCAATCAACACTTTAAGTTAGTTTATTCAATTGTCTACCAAGTAGTTTAATAAGCATTTGAAGCAAGGCTAGGAGACATCTCAGTCATATTTTTGATGGTGTAAGTCACTTAACATATCAGGGTCCATAAATATCTCTCTAATATCATAAATATTCTTAACACTTGTCCTTCTGCATTTGTAAAGGAAATTTCCTTTTTCTTTAAAGTTTTCCACATCAATGAACATTCAGGTCCAGACCAAAAGAAAAGAATAGGAAAAAGAATAGGAAAAACCCTCCATCTATATCTACATATCTATACACACATACATATATAATATTTAGGGGGTTTCTCAATTTATATATAATAAATTTATAGATTTTTATTTATATTTAATTATATATCATTTATCTTTTATAGGTTATATTATATGCATATATATATAAATATAATTTTTCCAATTACATGCTTAAAACTTTTTTTTAAGTTTTGAATTCCAACTTCTATACCTCTTTTCCTTTCTTCTTCCTTCCCTGAAATGGTCAGCAATTGGATACAGGTTATACATGTGCCATCATGTAAAAAATTTCCATTTTAGACATTTTGCATGAGAAGATTCAAATAAAAGGAATGAAAAAAGAAAATGAAAAATAGCAGGTTGTATTTTGTATTCAAACAATATCAGTTCTTTATCTGGAGGGAGATTGTATGCTTCATTGTTAGTCCTTTGATGTTGTTTTGGATCATTGTATTGCTGTTACTATGTACAACATTTGCTTGATTCTGCTCACTTCACTTTGCATCAGTTCATGTTCCAGGTTTGGGGCAGGATCTTGTGGGACATAATATGGAAATGTGGAGGTAAGGAGAAGGGGAAGGGTTTACAAGAGGGGAGGATTTGTAAAGGTAGAAAGTAATTGTAAACTTCTTGAGGACTGGGGCTGTTTAATCTTTGTCTCTAATTATATTTGCATAGCATAGAAGTGTCAAACTCTGGGGCATACAACCTTAATGAGACTTAATTGGGAAGTGTTTTGCAAAATAAGTAAAAATACAATATAACACAGATAATGTTAATTTGTGGTTTTTGACACAAAGCACATAGAGCCTAATCCCTATTTGAGTTTGACACCACTGTCCTAGTTTATTACAGTCTTTTAAAAAAAATTATACATTATATTTATTTTTTCAACTACATGCAGTGGTACTTTTCAACAATTTTTTTGCAAGAGTTTGAGTTTTACATTTTTCTCCCTCCCTCTCTCCTCCCCACTCCCCCCTCCCCTGGCAGAAAACAATCCAATATAGGTTCTATATATATAACCATGCTAAACATAGATCCATATTAATCTTTATTGAAAGAAGCAGGGGTAGGGGAATGAGGGCTAGATGTGGAATGGATGATATGCAATAGAAAGAAGCATCAAATTCAAACAGGAGAAAAATGTTCAAGAGAGAAAAAAAACCACATAATATATAAGATAACTTTTAAAAATTGAAGATAGTAAGCTCTAGTCTGCATTTAAACTCCAATTTCTTCCTTGGATATGGATGATATTTTCTATTACAAGTCTTTTAGACTTGTCTGATTAATGTGCTTTTGAAATGAAGAAGTCTATCATAGTTGATCTTCACTCAATATTGCTGTTAATGTGTATTACATTCTTTTTGCTTTATTTTACACTGCTTCAGGTGATCCATACATAAAGGACTCTGGGTTTATGTAGACCATCTTGGACAACCTGACACCAAAGGAATAACATTATCTTTCTTTGGTTTACTGTTCTTATCTAGATCAATTCGGGAAAGTCTTTGAGATACAACTTAATTAAAGGACTTGTCTTGGGTGTCCCAAATGTATGTGGTCATTTTCCCAACTCCTATATAGGTACTTATCATGCAACATGATTTTGAGATATCATTCAGTCCAAATTTAACTCCAAAGAAAATGCCTAAGATATTAAGAACTTGAAAGTCCAAGAACTTACAGAAGCACAGCTCCAGCAAATCTTAAGTTCCTCTCCCCCTCTTCCTGCACTCCCAAAGGGGAATTAAACTTAGGGTTGTCTTTTTGGGCAATCTTGTCATTTCAGGGGTTACCCCCCCCCATTCCTGCAGGCTTTCCAAGAGTTGTAGTAACATCATGTGGTTTAGATGATCTGTCCTCTCCATCTAACCCCCTTCCCCTAGATTGCCAAATAAGCAAAGTTCTTGTTGAACCTGCACAGTCCAAATAACTCAATGACTTTGTTCTCCAAGTAGGCTACTAAACCTTTTCTTCTTTCTTACTCCTAGAGTATGCTCTTGTGGTCTTGTTTTGCAAGAAGCATGAACCAGTGTGAGTGATTCTAAACCAGTCAATATAGGAAGTGTCCTATATCTTATTATTTGCTTTCATTCAGTCATCAAAGTCTTGAATTCACATTTTCAAAGCTGGCTCTGCTCAGGCAATCTTCTTTCTTTACTAAAAGGTTTGATTCTGGTTCAAGCTTCCTAGAGAATTCAAAAATCTCTTTCCTTTTAACAGGAAAACAGGTTCAGCAAGGGGAGAGAAGGGAATTAGAATTTATACAGTACCTACTATATGACAGGCAATCTGCTAATTTTATTTTCTTAACAACTATAAATTTATCTGAGATTCACAACAACCATGTGAGGTGCTATTATTAAGGCCATTTTATAGTTGGGAAAACTGAGGTAAAAGAGGTTAAGTGACTAATATCCAGCTACTTAGTATCTGAGGTCAAATTTGAACTCAGGTCTTCCTGGCCCTGTGCTCTATCCACTGAGCCACCAAATTGTCTCAGCATACCAAACACAGCTTAAGAACTTGCAAATTGAGATATTATTTTCTTTGTGGTGGTGTGTTTTTCATGCCAGGGAAAGAACTCTGGTTCCTTCATGTGCATTTTATCCATTATGGGAGAAAGGCCAGTTTCCACAGTCCTGTGCCATAGATTAGAGTTCAGACCTGAGTAGGTAAGAACAGAAGATCCAGCTACCATGACTCCATAATTAGACTCAATTTAAAGAAAGAGGCAGGAAATGTACTTTACTGCCCCTGTTGCACACATCCATAATTAAGGATATGGTCTTTCCTGCTTAGGTAAGATAAAGTCCAAGATAACAGTGCTACATTGTATGACTATCCGGTTTCTTTGCTCTGCTTATGTCATTTGTGCTTTTGGTTTCCCTGTTAGGTGGGGAGGTAGAGAGGAGGCTAGTTTAGTTACTTCAATTTTGCAGATGGTGAAAAATGAGCCAATAGTTTATTTGTAAGATGAACAGTAACTAGGAGGAGATGACCAGGACTTTGTTCCAGTGTGTTACATTTATAAGGTGTTGACTTTACTGGCAATCCTTCAAGAGTCTAGAAACCAGAAAGCTTAGCACCTAGCTAATAGGAATCAATTAGCAAGAGTTCTGTTCTAGGCATTGTGCTAAGGACTAGGGATTCAGACAAAAATGAAATGGTCTCTGCCCTTGAAGTTTACATTTTATCAAGAGAAACAACATATTCACAAATAAGTAGATACAACTTGCAAATAAAGTAAATAGAAGGTATGAGGAGAGGTAAGATGGGCAATTAGGAAGAAAAGTGGGTAAAGACTGGGCCTGGAGCTAGGAACATTCATTTTCACAAGTTAAAAATCTGGCTTCCAACACTTCCCAGTTGGGTGACCCTGCGCAAATCATTTAACCTTGTTTGACTCAGCTCCTCATCTGTAAAATGAGCTGGAGAAGGAAGTGGCAAGCCAGTCCAGTTTTTTGGCAAGAAAACACCAAATGGAGTCATGAAGAGTCAGATACAACTGAAACTACTGAACAATAACATAGGGATGAGGGTCTAGCAGAAAGATCTCATGTAGAAAGTAATGTTGGAAGGTAAACAGATTGTAAGAAGTGAAAGTGAAGAGGAAAGCCATTGCAGGCACTGGAGACAGCCTGGGCAAATGGAAAGATGGATGGAACATCCTGAATGAGGAAAATAAAAAAGCCCAGACCACAGGGTGTGAAAGGTAGTATCCTATAACAAGGCTGGTGGGAGCCAGGTTGTGAAAGACTTTAAAGGTTGGAATAAAAGGCATTTGTATGTGCCAGCATACTTAAAGGGGCCTAGTCTGTCTTCCTTGGAGAGGGAGGGTAGGTTAAAGAAAAAGACAATGATTTTACTTTGTAGAAAAATTTCTATAAATATCTATAATATCGATAAATATAAATATAAAAATCTACAAATATACTCTGCTTTATTTCTCTCCTTGATGTTCTTGGTCAAATATAATTGTTTACAATAAGAAGGGAACAGATGGTAGGCTAGACTATTCTTCATCTGCCCTGCCCAACAGTCCTTATCAGCAGCAGCATCAACTGTAATAGTGCTCCTGTAGAGTTCCCCCCAGCCCCTCAGTCATCCTCAGCATTCCAGGCTAGTGGAAGCATTGACTGGACTTACTTTCAAACCTGCATAATGAGAGGGTCTTTGTCTCTCCACCCCACCCCTGCCCACCCATAAATATATAGTGTCCATATATACACATAAAGTGAGAGATAGTCTATGACTGTTTCCTGCTAGCCAGGAAGACTCAGAAGTTCATGCTGTGTGGGGTGACAGCAAGTCTTTTAACTGGCTGCTGAGGTGGCACAACATGGATATATAAAGGGCGAGTCCAGCCCTCAGTCCTCCTCTTCTAGCTAGTTCTGAAGTGCAAGGCCAATTCTCTGAGAATCCTGGAAATTAGGGTGGAATGAATTTCCCTCCTCACCCCACGATCCAGCTGCAAGCCTCTGGCTCATTGCCTCTTAGACAAGTCTATGCTTGGGATAAGACCTCCTCCCATCTGTTTCTTCTTTCCTAGGCCCTAGCCTTGTGGGATCTCAAAAGGCAGCTGGTATCTTCTCCTTCCCAGGCATTTTAATTGTAGGCTATCAGCTACTGCAGTAATTGTGGTGGCAATAACTACAGAAAAAGATGGCTCAAAAGAGAAAGAATTGCCCCTGAAAGAAAGACTGTTGGAAAGAAAGAGTCCACTTGATGTGATTGGATTGTAGGAAGTATAGATAAAAATGTAAAATTAGCAGCCCTAGAAAAGCTGTTTCCAAATATTCCATGAGTCTTGAATATTAGACTCTCCTGAGAAACTGCTGAATTCTTTTCTTATCATTCTATGATTTAAAAAAATATGCATAACTAGCATTCCCTTTTCTATGTGGGAATAAAACCATCAGTATCATATGTAGTTCATGATTGTACTCTGGGGTTTCTTTCTTCTTCCTTTTCTCCCTCCCTTGAGAACCTTTAGACTAGGGTCAAACGAATAACCAGGCTGGCTGCATGAGCTCAAACTGTGAGAATGGGTAACCTTGCTTCCTCTATTGAGAAGTCAATCTCTGTGAACTGAGCCCAGCATTCTACAAGAGTGTGAGGCTTCTGCCGAGCAATACCTGGCTGGCTGCTATATTGTAATGATACCTCAGAGTCTCCCCACTATAGGAGAGTGTCCTATCTTCCCTTCCACCTATCTGCTCAACTGAAGGTACCCACCCTTCATATAGTTTGTCCGGATACAAAGTTTCAGTTATGATTGTAATGCCAAGTCACTAACCTTAAACGATTGAATTCCAAAACCAATAAAAGCCTTGTCCACATTGTCTACAAAAACATTGTCCACATTCATTTGTTTTTAATCATAATTCCCTCTCTTTCATTCTGGATAAGATAGGAAAAACTTGTAAGAAGAGTCTTCAGATCTAGGATAGTATTAACATTTGATTTTTATATGGGGGGAATAGCCCCAGGGGAAACAATTAATTTCCTTTCTTAATAGGTTTGGATGTTTCTGAATGCTTTTGGAATGAGAAGGTTGAAAAATGTTCTGAATATTGTTGTGTGTGCAGCCTAACAGCAAGGTGTGGAAATGACTAAGCAGGAAAAGCCTTTGAGAGAGGCAGGCACCCAGGCTTCATTCCTCATGTCAGACTGGTCCTGCAAAAACTGGTGTTGTTAGGGAAGGGGAGGAATTGGGGAGTTGTGAGTTGTATTCTTTTGGGATGAGGGGAAGAACAGCTCATTTCTTGTTCTTTGGGAGCTGATCATGTTGCTTAACTTGTAATATATCAAAAACACTCAAATTGGTAACATTCACATAAATTACTTTATTTCTGAAGGATTCATCACAGGTTCCTAATAGAGGGACAACTTCATTTGCATTCTACCAGCAATTCTGTCCACTCAATGTTCATACCATAGGTTTTCATACTTATTATTTGCAGTCTTCAATCTAGTTGTCTCCCCCTGCCCCACTTAGTTTGGGGAGAAATTCTGTTTTCTATTTTCTGATATCTTTTAAAAATTTTTTTTAGAATTTATGGCAGTGGGGTTAAGTGACTTACCCAAGGTCAAACAGCTAAGCAATTATTAAGTGTCTGAGGTCATATTTGAACTCAGGTCCTCCTGACTCCAGAAACCAATACTCAATTCACTATGCCATCTAGCTGCCCCCCACCTTTTTTTTTTTTTTTTTTAGATTTTTCAATACAATGGGGTTAAGTGGCTTTCCCAAGGCCACGGCTAGGTAATTATTAAGTGTCTGAGGTCGGATTTGAACTCAGGTACTCCTAGCCACGCCTACCTCCCATACCTTCTTAAAGAGCCATGCACATATTTTAAAGCACAGAAGGTGATCTATAAATATATTAATTAATAACTTAATTAATCAATCAATTTTTTAAAAATAGTTAACTTCTCTTAAAATGTGCCTGGAATTCAATATTTCTGTCTCTTAGAATTCTTTGTTTCCTTTAAGGGTCTGTTCAGGACTGCTTCTAGTTCCTAGGGTTTTCTTCTCTCTCAAATTGTTGTATATGGTCTTACCTAATTATTTACAAGTAATATATCTTCAGGAGGGACTATTCTTGACTTGATTTTTGACCACAGTGCTCATATTAGTGCTTTGCGTATAGTATGCTTTTAGTAGTTTTCCTTATCTGTAAAATGGGGATAATAATAGACTCTACCTTCCATCAGTGCAAATCAGGGACAATTTTAGGGTAGCTGTGATGTAAAGTTCCATCTGTATGCAGAGAAAGAACTGTGAAGTTTAAACAAAGAGCAAAGATTATTACCTTTAATTTTTTTAAAAGTTATCTTATATACCACATAATTTTGCAATTTTATTTTTTCTAAAAGATGTTTCTTCTCTCAACACATTGAATTTTGATCAATGCATAGCATGGAAACAATGTAAAGGTGATCAGATTTCCTTCTGTGGGGGGTGGGGGAGGGAAGGGAGGGGAGGGAAAAATGTGAAATTCAAAACCTTACAAAAATGTTATTATTGTATATAATAGAAAAACAAATAAAATAAAAGCACTTTGCAAACCTTAAAGTACTATAAAAATGCTAGCTTTCTTTTTAAAAATAAATTTTCATTGATATTTTTAATTTCTTACTTCACCATAGTTATTCCAACTATCCCTCCTCCTATCCCCATCCCACATGAAAAATAATATTTTTAAAAGGGGGAAGGGAAATCAGCACAACTGATTGATAACAATGAAAAAATCCAAAAACACGTGCAATGTTTTTGCAACCTGTGGTCCTCCCCCCTCCACAAAGGGGGAAGTTGAGAGTATCTTCTCTTATCTCGTCATTTGAGTTCTTCTTGCTCTTTATACTTTTGTTAAATTTCCTTGCAATTTTTTGTCATGTAGTTGCTTTTCCATTTTCATCTTGTGTATATTGCTTTCTTGTTTCTGTTTACTCTGCATAAATTCATTTAGCTCTTTCCATGCTTCTCTGTATTCATCACATGTATCATTTCTTACATCAGAGTAATATTCCATTACATTCATGTAACATAATTAAACATTCTCTAATTGATGGACATCTCCTTTGTTTCCAATTCTTAGCTATCACAAAAAGTGCTTTGTGAGATATGGGGTTTCTTCTTGTTGATGACTTTCTTGAAGGTAATAAATCAAGTAATGAAGTTTCTGTTTCAAAGGGTATAGGCTTTTTAGTCATTTTATTTAATTCCAAACTGTTTCCAAAATGGTTGTTCCATTTCAAAGCTCCACCAATAGTGTCTACTCTTTTACAGCCCCTCAAATATTGTCATTTTTGCAATTTTTGTCAGTTTACAGGGTGAGATGAAATATCAGGATTATTTTGATTTGTAATTGTCTTATTATTAGTGTTTTGGAGCATTCTTTTATGTGGTTATGAATTGCATTTTTTCTTTTGAGAACTGTCTGTTCATATCCTTTGGCCATTTATCTAATGGTGGGTATTCTTCTTAATAAATATTTGTTGGATTGAATTGGCTATATAGAAATTTGCTTCCCCCTAAATTTTTAGGTATAAAAGTGTCTTACTTTGTAAAGAGAGGGTGTGGGACTCGATGATGTTTTAAGTTCTCTTTTTTAGCTCTGTGATTCCATGATACTTCAGTGAGATTTATTCCATAAAACAAAGTAAAATAGTATCTGACTCAGTTCCCTAGCCTTAGGTGGAGTTGCCATGCTGACTCATTTGAATCCAATAATTTTTAGTAGGAAGTTTGCATTGCTGGACTGTGAAAACAGCTGGGAAGTGCAATGGAAGGGAGGGAGAGGTGTCAGCTACTTCTTTCTTTTAAAGGCTCCAAAGTTGGTTTACAGATGGACTTCCAAGCAACAGGGCTCTCATGGGCTAACTATGCTATCCTAGGCTCCTGGAGGCCCAGGGAAAGACAGTGCAATGGCCCTCCCAGCATCATGACTGAACATCTTCCAAGTCTGGAGTCACATAGTTTGGCAGAATCACACATCTTGGGGCAAAGTATTCATTTGGTTGGCTTCTTTGGAATAATTGTGACTTCATTTTTGACTTGGAAGTTGCCCCTTTTTTTCAATTCAATTCAATTTTTCAGAATTATCATCTAGGCTTCTGATTTCAGAATAGTATTTATAGCTTGGCATACAGGAAGCAAAGTATAGCATGGCTACGAAGAATTACCTATTTATTTTATTTAAAAAAAGGAAGTAAAAGAAACACCTCCCACCCACCCAAACCAACCACATATAGGGTAAGAGCTATTGTGCTGTGATTGAAATTTAGCTTTGGGCATATGGTATATGTATCTGTATGTGTGTTCATATTTACATTCAAAGCTGCCAACTGCCTGTAAAGAAATTCTCTTCCCCAGTCAGGAGTCTTTTTTCCTGTGCTTTTGTTCATCCTGGATATTGTCTACATAGTGTGTCTGTCAGGAAGGGGATGACTCATGATGTCCTTATGACAGATCTCTGACTCACATACAAATGCTCACATACACACTCATAGTCCAATGAGTCAACCTTGCAGACTCCCAGGTAGGATAGTGATTGTTCTGACAAAAGAATGTGCTCTGGTCATGGCAAGAGACACATGAATACCCATTACTGAGAACATTCCTGAGAGGATCCTCCCAGTTTAGCTAATGAAATGAAGTTGCACCTATAACAATCTCTCTCAAAGTTTTTTTTTTTTAAATTCTGGACTCACCACTTTTTAATTTTTTTTTAAATTTTTTTTAGTTTTTTTTTTTTTTTTTGCCAGGCAAACGGGGTTAAGTGGCTTGCCCATGGCCACAAAGCTAAGTAATTATTAAGTGTCTGATACCGGATTTGAAATCAGGTACTCCTGACTCCAGGGCCGGTGCTTTATCCACTATGCCACCTAGCTGCCCCTCACCACTTATTAAAAAAAAAAAATCTGAGTAGTTAGTAATTTGAGCAGGGGCCTTTGGGAGAAGGGATTTTAGGTTTGGTCAATGGATGACCTGGATGGCATGAATCTTTAGGTCTACCAAAATGGCTTGGGTTAGGAAAAATATAGAATGATACATGTATATCATGGAATCACATATTTAGAAGTGGAAGACAACCTAGAAGTCAGTAAACCAAACACTCAGGAAACTGAATTGAATAAATGTTAAGTATCTTGGATAAGGTCACATAGGCAAGTAGTGGGGGCAGCTAGATGGTGCAATGGATAGAGCACTAGCCCTGGAGTCAGGAGGACCTGAGTTCAAATCTGACTTCAGACACTTGATAATTACCTAGCTGTGTAACTTGGGCAAATCACTTTTTTGCCTTACCAAAAAACAAAAAGCAAGTAGCAGAATCAGCACTTGAGCTCAGATCCTCTAACTCTAAATTCAGTGCTCTTCCCACTATATCATGAATTAGGAAGACCTAGGTTCAAATCTTACTATTGATGCTAATTAAGTGAGACCACTTCATCTCTCTGAACCTCAGTTCCTTTATTTGTAGAACTGTAATGATAATGTCTATAAGTCTATGAACATTGAATGATATAAAGAATTATTATGAGCATCAAATGAGTTAATGTTTCTAAAGCATTCTATAAATGTTAGCTATCCTTTTTATTTAAGGGGCCTTGGGCAAGTCACTTAACCCCATTGCCTTGTAAAAAACAACAACAAAAAGAGTTGAACCTATCACCACTAAAAAAAAAAGAATTCAGTTCTTTTTCCATAGCTGGATCTCTTTTCTGATGGCAAAACTCATATTCTTTAGAACTCTCTCCTGCCTCAAGTTATTGGAATATGGAGTATGCCTCTCTTCTAAAAATATATCTCATGAGTTCCCCCAAGGTACTTACCGTTATTAGTTAGCTAGTTTATACATTTAGCTCAAAACAAAGGCATTTACTGAGACAGAATCATGGTAATTTTATTATTAAAACATTTCCCCCATAAATAGAGACAGTGAATAGTGGACATACCCACACATCGGGAACCGGACATCTTTTCTTCTCCTTGTATCCTTATTCTGCTTCCTTCTCAGATGGACAGGTTCCTTTTTAGACTGTTCCTCTCTGAAGTTCAGTTTCACAGCTCTATCGCCAAGGATCACACTACTCAGAGTTAAGAGAGTTCTTGCCTCAATTGTTGAGCCTGCTCACTGCTGGTTGCTGTTTCTTACTGATTTCATAGTTCCATTGCTCAATGAGGGAATAATGAAGTGAAGAGAGAACTCTCTCTCTCTCTCTCTCTCTCTCTCTCTCTCTCTCTCTCTCTCTCTCTCTCTCTCTCCCCATCCCACTCTTTCTTTCTGTCTCTCTTGTTACTCCCTTCCCTACCCCCACCCCATGCCAGCTGCAGAGGTGAGGAATAATTTTCTTAAGAATTCAGTTTTGTGAGGGGTGGCTAGGTGGTGTAGTGGATAAAGCACCAACCCTGGAGTCAGGAGTAGTACCTGGGTTCAAATCCGGTCTCAGACACTTAATAATTACCTAGCTGTGTGGCCTTGGGAAAGCCACTTAACCCCATTGCCTTGGAAACAACAACAACAACAACAAAAAGAGTTGAGCCTATCACCACTCAAAAAAAAAAAAAGAATTCAGTTCTTTTTTCACAGCTGGATTTCTTTTCTGCTAGCAAAACTCATATTCTTTAGAACTCTCTCCTGCCTCAAGTTATTGGAATATGGAGTATTCCTCTCTCTTTAAAGGGTCTTTAGGAACATGAGTGATCTTTGATAGCTATATTGTACAGAAGATAGAACATTGAACTTGTATTAAAAAAAAAGAACTGAGTTCAAATTTGGCCTCAGAAACTAACTATATAACTTTGGACAAGTCACTTAATTTCTAATTGACTTAGTATTCTGCATTATAAAGTGGGAATAATACTAGAATTCCCTGGGTTCTTGTGAGAATTAAATGAGATAATCTGTAAAAGTGATTAGCACAGTGTCTAGTCCTGGGGTGTATGGGGTGTTCAAGGAATACTATCACCTTTTGTGTGAGGGTTTGCCAAGCCCTTTTCAGAGTTGCTCATTCACTTTAGATGTCTACCTTTCACTCAAATCTTGCCTATTGCCTCAGGATGCCTGTAGCATCTATACTAACCACAACCTGGTTAGTATAACTCATTTTGGCCAACAGGCTAAACCAGGTGAAGATAACCAACAGGACTCAAACCTGTCAGAGGCAGAATGGGCAGATGAGAACAATTTGTTTCAATGACCATGAGAGTTCAAATCCAGTCACAGACACTTGATACTTACTAGCTGTGTGACCTTGGGCAAGTCACTTAACACAACCACTTGCCTTGCATCCAGGGCTATCTCCAGTCATCCCGACTTTGGATGGCCACTGGATCCAGATGGCTCTGGAGGAAAAAGTGAGAATGGTGATGTCAACTCCCATCTTCTTGACTCCAAAGCCAGTGCTCTATCCACTGTGCCACTTTACTGCCCCATACTGAGACATTATGGTATAATGGATAGAGGGCTAGTTTTAATCTTAGGGTTTTGCTTATACCCAGATCATCTGAGATGGAAGCATCCATATGGGAGACAATAGTGATCTGCTTCTGGGAGAAGTCATTCTTTATTTCCTTACCATATGGGTGCCCATATGGGCAACTAAGTGGTATAATGTATTGAGCAGCAGTCCTGGAATCAGGAGGATCTGAGTCCAAATTTAGACTAATGGTACTTATTAGCTGTGTGACCCTGGGCTAGTCACTTAACCCAGTTTGCCTCACATACTAGGCCATTTCCAGTCATCCTGATCTAAATTTTGCCACTGGACTCAAATGACCCTAGACAAGAAAGTGAGGCTTCTGACTTAGCACAGACTCACTCAAATCTAATCCATATGCATTGTATGATCTTCTCTGAGAAAGAGGGACACACAACAACAACAGCCTCTCTCTCTAATTACATCAGTTCTGATTACAGGACTTTTCCACATCTAGCAAACGGTTGACAGAGTTAGAAATAATTTTTTATACTTTGTTAAGCTGTTTAATATCACTTCATCACTCTCATCTGTCCCGTAATGGTTATTTCACCAACTGGGCTAGACAGAAATCAATTGATCAAAAGTATCCTGATCACCATCCTCTACTCTCCAAATAATTAATTTTTAGGATCGCATTTGTCAAATTAATAAGTGTTTGTTATGAACCCATGTTACTTCCTCAAACAGAGACCCATTTTTTAGATATCAATATGATTTAGTGATTTTGTATGCTTTCTAAAAAATCAAAAGGCAGTGGAGAGATATGTGCCCATTAGAGAGATCTTCCAGATCCAAGAAATCCTAGGTCCTCTAAAACATCATCATAGCTTTCATCTTTCTCCTGACATCCATGACCTCCCCACCCAAAGGACATCCTATCTTCCCTCTGTTTCAGAGATATCATATAACCTTGGTTCTCTTTCTCTCTAACCATAACTCTTCTCTGTCTTCTTGATCAGCTCTTCATCTTTTCCCTGTTCAATTATTATGGACTCTCTTGGAGTCTCTTTTGCTTTTCTTTCTTTACACTAACTCTGTTTTGTGATCCTCTCTCATGAAGTCCCTCTCATGGCTTCAAACACCACATCTATGTAGATGATTCTCTAATCTGTGTTTCTAGTTATGATGTCTCTACTAAATTTAAGGTACATATCTGCAATTGCTTACAAGCCATCTGTACCTTGATGTTGCACCAATACCTCCATCTCAAAATATATAAAACTGAATTCATAATTTTTCTGCCTGAATCTGTTTTTATGGTGCCATTTTCAGCTATAAGCTTGAAGCAATCTTTGATTTTTTTTACTTCTTCACTTCTCATATCCATTTACTGTCCAATTGAAGACAGAAAACATTCCCATTCCAATTTTTCTTTCAGATTCATTGAGATATGTCATTCCTTTGTTTAGAAATACTCAGTGCATTTTGAGTAAAATTCAAATTTATCAGTTTGATATTTAAGGAAATCCATGATAGGTTATTTTGGTAGTTTTATCTTATATATCCCTTCCATGAACTCTAGGTGTCAGAAAAATGGGAAAACCTACTTTTTTGCCCCTTAAACATATATTTTGCTCTCACACTTAAATGAATATTCTCACTTCTCTTTGCTGATCAATAAATCAATAAACACTTGTTAATCATTTAACATGTTCCAGCACTATGTAAGTTATAAGGTACAAATACACAAACATAGAAGTCTCTACCTCAAGGAAGTTATGGTCTACTCCTGAGTGGGGAGGAGTGAAACACAAATATTCACAGGTAAGTAAAAATAATATATGTAAAATAAATATAAAAGATTTTTGTGGCAGTGGAGAAACATGAACAATTACAGAAATATGAAAATACTTCTTAGAGGAAGTGGAATGAGCTAAACCTTGGCGGAACTAAGGGTTTCAAGAATTAAAAGTGAAGATGGAGCATATTTCAGTAATGGGGGATGGGACATGGAAGGTTGTGTACAAGGAACATTAAGCAGATCAGTTTGGCCATATTAGAGAATGCAAGAGGAGGAGTAATATCATGAGAGAGAGAGAAAAAAGAAGTGGTATGTGCCAGATTAGGTAAACTGATACCAATACTTTGATACCACAGAGATAGGCCAAGATCCCAAGTCCAAGAGCCCTGGGAATAGTTGTGCTATCCAGATCATTGACTCTATTTCCAGTCTTTCCACCCTCCCCCCATCTAATCATCATTCAGGGGAGTAATTTCTATAGAGACTGGAGTCACTGTATTTGCCAGAATCCAACTAGACCAACTGTCATTGATAGAGAGGTAAATCCAAGAAACCTGGAAATAGCACCACCCTAGATAGCTAGACTTCCTTCTAACTCAGTCCCCACAACCATCATTCAAGAAATCATTCTTTATAAAAAAGAGAGAATGTTATAGCTTTTGCCTCCTCAATAGCCACAGCAACAAAAGATCCTCAAAAAGAAAGTTGTTGACATCAAATTCTAGGTACTGGAAAATGTTATAAAATCAGAAATAAATATGGTTTTTGTCAGTGGAAAAAACATTAAAAATGCATTATCATCTGCTTGGTTGTTATACTCTAAGGAATTATGATGCCTTTCCAGGTGACTTGAAGAAGAAATACACACACACACACACACACACACACACACACACACACACACATGCAGATACACACATGTGTATGTATATTATCTTTCCTAATTAGACTGTGCATATCTTAAAAAGGGACTTACTTGCTTTTCTATTCAAATCCCCAGTACTTAGCATGCTGCTTTACAAATAAGTATTAAATCAATGCCTTTTCATTAATTCATTCATAAGATAGGTTGGAGCCAGAGAAGGTTGTGTTCTTTTCTAGAGGCATCAATGAATCACAGATGTTCTTGAATAGAGTAATGGTCATACTTATTCTTTAGCAGTATACATATGGCAGCTTTGTGGATGATGGGTTAGACAGGGAAGAGACTAGTTTAGGTAACAGCTGAAGAAGACTAGAACTGGGGTGATTGTGATGGAAGGGGATAGATGAAAGTAATATTGAGGAGGTAGAAGAATGATTCTACCACTAATTGGATCTAGAGGATCTAGAGTAATAATGAAGAGCTGAGAAGAAATCCAGGTTCATAAACAGGAATTACTGGCAGAATAGTGGGGCTCCCTCTATAGGAAGTCATCATTGATTTTTCCATTTCCATTGCCTCCATTCTCTTTACTTTGGAAGGACCATCCTTATACCTCACATGAAACTTCATTTTATTTTTCTCTAATGTACTTAGTATGCACTATTGTGATTCCTAGCTATCTGTCAAAGGTTATAGCTCTCTGTGAGATTGTTGGCTCTTCAGTACAGGTATCATCTCTTTTCTTTTTTTTTTCCTTAGTTCTAGAATTTTTTTTATATTTATTTTTTATTTTAGTACAAATGATGTTTTTCATACATTATTAAAATATTCTTGTTTAAGAATAAACATAATACCCCCTCCCCACCAAAATAGATTCTCATGAGCAATAAAGAGAAAAAAATTAAAATTAAAAAAATTAAAAAAATATGCTTCAGTCTGTGTTCCAACACCACCAGCTCTGTCACAGGGTTGATCACATTCTTTATGATAAGTCCACTATAAAAGCTACTTCTATATTTTTCCATTGTTGCCATTGCTGATCACAAGTTCCTCCATTCATACTTCCCCACTACCATATACTATATTTTTCTCTCTCCTTTCACTCTGGCCCTCTTCTTAAATGTGCTGTAGGGTAACTAAGTGGTGCAGCAGGCTGATCACCTGCCCCAAGCCCACATAGCACCCCAAGGCCCAGCAACCACCGGGCCCTGTGGTCCCAGACAGGCCATCCAATCCTAGCCCCTTGCAAGAAGTAAAAAAGAAAATGTGTTATATCTGGCCACTCTCCCCCATGGTCTACCATCTCCTATATCACTCACATCCCCCCCCTTCTCTTATCCCCCTTCTCTCCTTCTTACTCTAGTTGTCTGCACCCCATTGAGTATATATACTATTTCCTCTCGGAGCCACCTCTGATGAGAGCAAAGGTTCCTTCATTCCCCCTCGCCTTCTCCCCTTCCATATCACTGCAATAAAAAAAATCTTATTATATGAAATAGCTTATTCCACCTCTCCTTTCCCTTACTCTCATTACATTTCCATTTTAGCCATTGACTCCATTTTTACAATATATTATATCTTCAAATTCAGCACTCTCCTGTGCTTCATCTATAAAAGCTCCTTCTACCTGCTCTATTAAATGAGAAGTTTCATATGACTATTATCAGTATCATTATCATTTTTCTATGTAGGAATACATGCAGTTCATCATCATTAAATCCCTCATGTTTTACCCTTCTCCTCTACTCTCTATGCTTCACCTGAGTCCTGTATTTGAAGATCAAACTTTCTGTACAACTCTGGTTGTTTCAACAGGAACAATTGAAATTCCTGTTTCATTGAAAGTCCATCTTTTCCCCTGGAAAGGGGAAGAGGATGTTCAGTTTTGCTGGTAGTTGATTCTCAGTTGCATTCTGAGCTTTTTTGCCTTCCAGAATATTATATTCCAAACCCTATGAGCCCTTAATGTAGCTGCTGCTAAGTCCTGTGTGAACCTGACTGACTGCAGCTCCACGATATTTGAATTGTGTCCTTCTGGCTGCTTGTAATATTTTCTCTTTGACTTGAAAGTTCTGGAACTTGGCTATAATATTCCTGGGGGTTGTTTTTTTGAATCTCTTTCCAGGGGAGATCGGTGGATTCTCTCAATTTCTATTTTGCCCTCTGCTTCTAGGCTATCTGGGCAATTTTCCTGTAGGAATTTTTTAAAAATGAGTCAAGGCTCTTTTCCTGATCATGACTTTCAGGTATTCCAATAATTTTTAAATTATCTTTTCTGAATCTGTTTTCCAGATCAGTTATTTTTTCAATGAGATGTTTCATATTTTCTTCTAATTTTTCATTCTTTTGGTGTTGAAGTATTGTATCTTGACTTCTCATTAAGTCAACAGCTTCCTTTGGCTCCATTCTAGATCTGAAGGATTTGTTTTCCTCAGAGAACTTTCTTATCTCTTTTTCCATCTGGCCAATTTTGCTTTTCAAAGCATTCTTCTCTTCAATAACTTTTTGAACTGTTTTATCCATTTGACTTATGCTGGTTTTTAACTTATTTTCTTCAACATTTTTTTGGATCTCCTTGACTAAGCTGCTGACTTCTTTTTCATGTTTTTCCTACATCTCTTTCATTTCTTTTCCCAATTTTTCTTCTATCTCTCTTACTTGATTTTCAAAATCTTTTTTGAGCTCTGTCATAGCCTGAGCCCAATTTCCATTTTTTCTTGGAGTCTTAGATGCAGAAGCTTGAACTTCCTCATCTTCAGATTGAGTATTTTTATCCTTCTTGGGATCACAGACAATGCATTTCTCAATGGTGTTCCTCTTTCTTCTCTGTTTACTCATTTCCCCAGCCTGTGGCTGGTCTTGGGGTGCTTCCTAAGCTTTTGAATATTATTAGGACACCCCCTCCCCAATAAGGATCTCAGTGTGTGAAGCTCTGTCTTCCCTCCTGGTCTGTAAATGACCACAAGCATGCCCTTCTGCCATAGGGCTGAGGGGGGAGGCCTGCTGTTCTATGGGGGGGCCTAGACTGTGATCAGGATCTGAATGTGGTCAGAGCCCCAGAGTCCTGTTCCAGGTACAGAGGACAGACCTCTGCAGTCTCTCTCCATTCCCCTACTTAGGGTGAGCATTCAAGGCTCAGTTGTCTGGGGATTCCTGCTTCCCAGCTCTGCCTGCTTCCATTTCCCAAATCTGGGCTGCTGGGGCCACAGCTGTTTGCTGAGTGCCCTGAGGGCTGGGCTTCACTCTGGCAGAGGTCCCCTGCTGATCTTCCAAGTTGTGCCTGGTGCTCCCTGGGGTATAGGTCAGGAAACAGCCCCTTCTGTCTTGAGCCGTGGCTCCCAGGAGCCCTGGGGCTGCCTCTGGGAGGCTGGAGTTCCTTCACTCTGATAGACCACCCCTCCAACCCTGTGCAGGGGAGCCTTTCTACAATTTTCCAGGTTATCTTGTTCTGGAGAATTGCCTCACCGGATCCCTTTGTGGGTTCTGTCTCTCAAAAATTTAGTTAGTCATAATTTTATGATTTTTGAAATATTATGGTAAGAGCACCCAAGAGGCTCTTCTCCTGTCACCACCTTGGCTCTGTACTGCTATAATCTCTTTTCTAATCTATTTCTCCCCTTCTCATCCCCAGTGGGATGCACAGTGCTCTAAATATGGTGTAGACTAAATATTTCTTGATGATCTTCTTTCCTATGACTTCTATCCAGTGATCCTAGGTTTGCCCTTTGGGGCCAGAGAGAAAAAGGTTAATTCTTCTACCTAATAGTTTTCCAAGTGTTTGATTGTGGTTAAATTTTTGAGTCTCTTCTGTTCCAAGCTAAATATCTACAGTTTCTTTAATTCAGTCTTGTTTGGTGAGGTTTTCAGTCACTCAGCATCCTGATCACATTTCCTTGGAGGAGTTGCTACTTTAATGTTATCCCCTAGTTTGGTGGGACTTAAATTGTTTCATCTTTGGGTCATCAAAGTAGGATAAAGGACGTCTGGATCACCTACACTGTTCTCATTTGCCTGTACAAAAAACCCCAAAGCTATAACAGCAGCAAGAACAACAAAAATGCCAGCAATTTGTAAAATTTGTGCCTGGATAAATAACCATTATTATGGTTACAATTTTAAAAAGAACAAAACAATAAGCAACATGTGCCTTTTGATTGTGGTTCAAGTCTACAGTGGAAAAATATACACCAGGCATCCTACTTGGAGAACCACTGTCCCAAGAAGTCACACAGTGTTTTCATTTGTCTAATCTCATTTTAGGCTGTATTAATAGAAGTCTGGTGCCCAGAATGAGGGAGGCGAAAGGATCAGTGTGTTCTGCACTGGCCAAAGAAATTCTAATGTAGAGTGTTATATTCAATTAGAATCATAGAAGCATAGAAACCCAGTGTTGGAAGGGTACCTAGAGTTATTCAAATAATACATCAATGGAAGTTGGTATTATTATACCTCAGAGGCCAAGAATTGTTTAATAGCAGTAGTAAAAACACATGCTATCTGTAGAGTGCTTAATAACTTAGAAAAGGCTTTCATGTATATGATTTCATTATTATAACTTATTATATGTGAACTCTTTGTGATAACTACCTTGTGAGATAGATCTAACAAACATTTCAGTTTTCAAATGATGAATAATAAGCCTCAGTTTTCCTACCTTATTAAGATTTGAGTGACTTTCCAAATTAGTAGTGAAAGTGAGATTAGAATCTAAATATTCTGCTTCTGAGTCCAGTGTTCATCCCTATTATTTGATATGTAATAGAAGCCTGTGTATTGTTATATTTTGTTAAACTGAAGATGAGATTGTTTCAAAGGTGTGGTCTTGGTGGTTTTGCTTAATGTATTTGATTTTCAAGAATACTCCTTGTATGCATTAACACTGAGCACAGGCACAGAAATAAAATATTTCAAGTTAAAAATAAAATGAGATGCTCTTTGGGAAGAGAGAGAAATTGTTTTCACTCTTAATTATGAAACTAAGTGATCATGGGATTTAGGTTCCAAGTCAAAATGCCTCATTTCATTTCTCATTGATTAACTTTTTGACCTTGGCTTTCTCAGTTACACTATGCCTCAGCTTCTTCATCTGAGGACTGGATTAATATTTACCTGTTGTGCAATGGTGATGCTGAAGAATCAAATTTAAACACAAGAACGTAAAATTGTAAACTCCTTGAGAGCAGGGAATATTTGATTCTTTGTGCCTCATCTCCAATGTCTAACCTGGTGCCTTGCACATAGAAGTCACTTAAAAATGATACTGGTAATTGAATGAATGAGTGAGCGAATGAATGAATGAAAACTAGCCTTCAATTCTTGAATGGTTACCTTATGACCTGGGATTGGGGCAAAGATAGACAAAGGGGTAGGTAAGAACAAGGATATATCTGTTGTACAATTTTATTTCAAAAGGGCATAATGAGGGGTGGCTAGGTGGCGCAGTGGATAAAGCACCTGCCCTGGAGTCAGGAGTAGTACCTGGGTTGAAATCTGGTCTCAGACACTTAATAATTACGTAGCTGTGTGGCCTTGGGCAAGCTACTTAACCCCATTTGCCTTGAAAAAACCTAAAAAAAAAAAGGGCATAACGTTTCCTGTGACTTTGTTTTTTTTTGGGGGGGGGGCAATGGGGTTAAGTGACTTGCCCAAGGTCACACAACTAGTAAGAATTAAGTGTCTGAGGCCATCCTCTGACTTTTCTATATTGCAAGATACAGAAGAACTGAAAGGAGTTGGCATCTGTCTTAAGGGAGACTTTTTTTGCTTGAGCAAAAACCTCTCTGGTAAGGCATATTCCATGATGCTGTGAAGTTGAAGATGCTGTAGAGACTAAGTGATTTCTTGGCATCCAAAATCAATCTTTCATGTCAACCCTACCAAAGAAAATAAACACTTTCACCTTGCTCAGTGCCAGTAACAGCCAAGTTGATTTCAGCTATCAGAGAAAAAAGCTTTTAAAATAATTACTCCTAAATTACAATAATATTAATGATTAGCTTTGTGTGAAAATTGAAGAGATAAGTAGTTAAATACTAGGAATAATGAAGCACAAAAGTGTCATGGGGTAATAAGCTTGCTTTTAGAAATGATCATTTTTCAATGATTATGTTCATGGTGAATCTTCTAGAATAAAACATTCTTCTTTTCAGTAATACTTTTTTCTATCACATCTGCAGTTGCCACACATTACCCTTAAATGCCTACAAAACAACACTTTGTGAAATCTTCATTAGGACATTTCTGAGACAAGGCTGAGTATTGAACAGTAGAAGCCCATTATCATTACCCAGATCTGGGTAAGCTGCCTGTCAAGTTGTATCCTCTGAAACAAGAGACCGATATACAGTAAAAGCCTGGTGTGTATGCATTGGAGAGGGAGGCTAAATGGAGTGGGAAGAAAAATGAGACTCTTAACCTAATGAAAAGTATAAATAGATCTGAAAATTACTTAGTGTGGACCTTCTAAAATATAGCTTTATCAAAATGGGTTATCTCCTCCAATTACTTCCTGAGCCCTGAGCACAGACTTTGCCAGTAATACGAGAGGACGGCATTGACAAGGTCTGAAAGCTCCCCTCCAGAAGGCATCATTTTGCTACCGACAGACTTCTTCATGGCCCATGAAGGGGGTGAATGACTCTGCTTAAATCTGGCTAATTTGTAATTAAATAAAGGGCAAGAGAATCTTTTTTTGGACACCTTTTCTTCCTTGAGAGCGCAAGATTTAAACATTAATGTTTATTTCTAATTAATTCAACTCAGGAAGCATTAAGTGCCCAATAATCTTATTGCTTGTTTCTATAGTATTTTAAAGTTTGCAAAATGCCTTATGTCTGCTACCTCATTTGATTTTTGCAACTTTTAGGCACTATGATCATTCCCATTTTATAGAGGAGGAAACCATTCATACATTCTACTGGCTGGATTTAAATCTCAATCTTCTGACACCAAGTCCAGTATTCTGTCCACTTTCCTAACCTGCCTACTGGTTGCCTACCATTATGAAATGATTAGAAGGAGAAGCAGAGAATACTAACCCCCAAACTTCTACTCTTCCAGATTTCATTTGATTTAAACAAAAGCTTAGTCAATTATCACATTATTATTATTTTAGGTTTTTGCAAGGCAAATGGGGTTAAGTGGCTTGCCCAAGGCCACACAGCTAGACAATTATTAAGTGTCTGAGACTGGATTTGAACCCAGATACTCCTGACTCAAAGGCCGGTGCTTTATCCACTACACCACCTAGCCGCCCCCATATTATGTTTTAAAAACATAATCTGTGCCCTCTTTCTTTAAGGTATCTTTGAGAGAAGAGTTTTAGGAGAGTTAACCTGAGCCAATGGAGTCGAAGACCCTGGATTCAAATTCTAACTCTGTTATTACCTTTGAAATAAATGACCTCTAAGGTCCCTTCTAATGTTCAATCTAGGATTTTAAGATGAAGATGACAATTATCTAGTAATAATCTGGGCCTGGTTCACCTGATCTTTACTGAAAAGACTAGAAAAATTGATAGTCAATGTCTGAGTTTAGGATATGGAACCTGGGCTGATTGATTATTTTCATTTCCTAATTAGCTAGCACAGAGAGGTGGTGAATGTAAATTTATGTATTTGACCTCTCCATCACATAGATTTTTATTTTTTCAATAAAAAAGTCATAAAATGAATCTCTGATAAGACAGGCCAGCTGCCCAATACTTCAGGCCAATTTTTTTACCACCTGGACCCCAAGATCTAACAACTGATGTCACTCTGAAAGGGAGAGGTCACACAGATTCCTTGACCAGAAAATAGTGCTTTTTTGGGGGGTGGGGGGAGGCTACACTTTCTTCCTGGGATATCCTCCCTCCCTGGCTTCCCCAATCTCCTGTTGGTGGGCAGAAGCAGAAAGACCACAGCTGCTGTCATCGTCATCATCATCCCTGAGTGGGCAATGAATCAAGTGGAGCAGAAACAAGCATTCCACAGATGGCAGCTCAGAACTCAGACCCCTGACCTCAGCCCCACAGAAAAGAATCAAATAGCAGATTCTGAGTTGCAAAGATCAAATGAGGTAATAGATGTAAGGCATTCTGCCATCCCAGGAAACTCTGTTCTAGGAGACATCTTTGCAAAAGAATGCACAGGTTATATGTTTTAAGACATATTGCAAGAATTAAGCTTTTGTTGAAATCAAGTCTCTAGAAAGACTGTTCAATTATTATGAAAACTTTACCACCACCACTCCACCAACATCCTATTTAAACAGAAGCTCTCAGAATTTAGACTGGACCCAGGAAGCATTGTTTGCTGTGTCCTCCACCTAAAGTTGATATGAGTGTGTGTGTGTGTGTGTGTGTGTGTGTGTGTGAACACACTTGCCTCCATCCTCCATCCTGATGCCCGACAGTATTTGTGTTTGTGTGTGTATAGCACTAATCTAGACAGGGATTAGCAAGAAACTCTAAGAATTTTCTGATGGTTGATGATGGAAAATCCCAGGATTTAAAAGGGTTTGGGGAAAAAAACACCCGACTTGTTTTCCAGACAGATGCAAAATCATCTTCTCTATAATTAAAGTCTCAAGCTTTAATGCTGGGGCGGGTAGTGTAGGAAGCATATGCCCTGTAGAGAGCAGGAAGAGAATGTCAGCTATGCTGATCCCTTGGTGGCACTGAGCATTGTTTAAAAGATGAAATCTGATGAGGAATAATTCCTCCTTCCTCTCTCCCCGCCCCCCACCCCACCCCCAAGCCTTCTTCTCTGATTTTCCATACTTAGAATTTAAAATGCAGCAGTTGAAGGGGCAGCTTGCAGTGAGCTGAGATTAGGATAGCCAGCCAGGTTACAACATGCATTATAGGACTTCAGGGGAACCAGGATGCTCCCTGCTGCCTCATATGGTCTATAAAGTATATCACAGTACCAAGCTCAGCTTTCTCCTCTTCTAGCCAGTCATCTCCAACCCTAGGGGATTCCTTTGATCTATATCTCCTTTTCTTCTTCCTCTGTTTCTTCCTGGTAACCCTTCTATCCTCTCAATATGCCCCTACAGCTATGGCACCAGGCCCTGCCCAGTGGGTCTGGCCATTTGGCTTTCTTTGTTCTGGGTTTGGCTGCTATCAGACAGATTGGTAGTGCACAGGCTCCCCAGGAGCCAAACTGACATCCTGATACATTCCGCTTAGCTATTGTCCTTCCAAGGCCAACATCAAGTCCTGGTGTTTTCCTAGGAGGGAATTGTTTGATTTAATACTTACTCAGAAGATGTGCTTTGAAGATCTTACTAATTTTTTTTCTTCAGAAATAGGAACAGGGTTTCCCTAGCATATTTCTGAGATCCAGCTGAGAATCTGGGTGTGGTAGTAAGGATCCATGACCATATCCAAGGGCCATTAGTCACCCTCTGTGGTTTACATGATTTTTGAAATTTATATTTAACAAGTTAACATTAAGTGTTAGGATGACCCTTCCCTGGTAGAATTTAAGGTTCCATTCATTCTTTGGAATTTGTTTTAAGTTAAAATGCTGACAAAGATGGAGCCTGGGGCTCCATTATAAAGTGTAGTAATTTCACCTCAATGGATCATAAAGAAAGATTCAGAGGTGGCTAGGTAGCATAGTGGATGGAGCACAGGCCCTAGAATCAGGAGTACCTGAGTTCAAATGCGGCCTCAGACACTTATTACCTAGCTGTGTGGCCTTGGGCAAGTCACTTAAACCTGTTGCCTTGCAAAAACTAAAAAAAAAACAACTAAAAAAAGAATGATTCAGGAAATAAGAAAGAAAATATTTTTCTAGTATTCTCTCTGCTAGTACTTGATATTGAGTGTTACAAGACTAGGACTCTGAGACAGCTAGGTGGTACAGTGGAAAGAGCACCAGCCTCGGAGTCAGGAGGACCTGAGTTCAAATTTGTCCTCAGACACCTAGCTGTGTGAACTTGGGCAAGCCACTTAATCCCATTGCCTTGCAAAAACCTAAAAAAAAAAGACTATAGGACTCTGGTCATTAAACATCAAAGCACAGAATAACATGACCTCCAAATTGAGAGGAATTATACAAATTAGTGATCATCTAATTCAGTCCATTGAAGAAGAGGGATTCCTTTTATTGCATCTGTTAGAAATGATCAATTGGCCTCTGCTTAAAGGTTTTCAGTGTAAGATGCAATCTATGACTTGAAGCCAATTTCAGTTTTGGACAGTTCTAATTATGTAGTCAGAGACTCCTAACATGTAAAGTAGGAGAGGACCTGAGGAAATATCAAGCTCGGCTGCCTTATTTTATAGGTGGGGGAAACTCAGGTCACACAGCTTGTAGATAGTTTTCCCTTTTCTCTGCAACTTCTATCTGAGTCTATGTTCTGGGTTCAAGAAGAGCAAGTTGAATTCTTACTCCATATGAAAATCCTTTAAAAATCTAAAGACAGCTATTGTCCCCCCCACCTTTTTTTTTCTCCTCCAGAAAAAAATATCTCCATTTCCTTCAAATGAGTCACAGATAGCATGGTTTCCAGTTCTATTGTTATTCTCAGTCAGTGAGTCCACAGGTAATTACTGAGAATCTTCCAGGTAAAAGGCCTTGTGCTAAGCCAATGGAGAAACAAAGAAAGACAAAAGACAATTTCTACTTTCAAGGAATTCACAGTCTATAGGGAAGCAACATTCAAACAAGGTATAAGTAAGATATATACAAGATACATTGGATATAATACATAAGATATATGCAGGATAAATTGGAGATAATAGAGGGAAGGCACTAGCATTAATGGGGGTTGGGAAAGGTTTTCTGGACCTCTTTAACAACTGAAATGGAAAAAGCTCAAAGAAGAGCAACTTAAGGCATCAGTGGGCTTCTTTACAAAGAAAGGCTTAAATACTTTAACTTCTGTTCTGTCTGAGAAGATGAGAAATATGGAAGAAATCTAAGACATTACAAAAGAATTAGAAAGATTGAACACAGATTTGTTTGCTCAATTCTAAAGTACTACAGTAAGAGGCAGCCCTGAAGTTTGAAGGGGGAATATTTAATGTAGTAAAGAATATCCTTCTTGGGGTGGCTAGGTGGAGCAGTGGATAGAGCACCAGCCCTGGAGTCAGGAGTACCGGAGTTCAAATGGGGCCTCAGACACTTAATAATTACCTAGCTGTGTGGCCTTGGGCAAGCCACTTCACCCCATTGCCTTGCAAAAATCTAAAAAAAAAAATCCTTCTTTACACAGAAGCTAGTGAACATATGAAATATCATTCCAAGCTGTGTTAGTAGGGATTATTTCACTCTTTGTATTTTTATCGCAGTGTATCCAGAAAGTGCTTATTAAAGTATTGTCAATTATACAAGATGAAAAATAAGCATAAGTTCCAAAAGAGGCAAATTCACAGTGAGAAAAACCTAATCTTTGAAAATTACAGACATCATGATGAGAAACTATTACAACATGCTTCAAGTTTTCCTTTGTGCTGGACAACTAGGTGGTGCAGTGAATAGATCAAGGACCCTGGAGTCAGGAGTGCCTGAGTTCAAATTCGGGCCTCAGACACTTAATTACCTAGCTGTGTGACCTTGGGCAAGTCATTTAACCCCATTGCCTTGCAAAATTGAAAAACAAAAGAAAAACAAAACAAAAAAGATTTCCTTTATGCCACTGATTATAAGAGAGCAAAAAATTGTATAGATGGGGCACTCTGGAAAATGATATTTCTAATATTTTATTCAAATATCAAATTATTTTGTATTTTCTTTTAAGGAAATAAAGCCTTACACAAAAGGATTTAACTCTATATCATCTAGCATTATCCTAAAATTTTTGCTCCTGTTTTTTTATGTGGGAAAATGTTACAACTGACACAAGGTAACTGAATGGGTCAGTAACTCAACACATAGAGTCCAAGAACATTAAGGATTTTCACTCTCCCAGTTAAGTGTTCTTTACATTCCAGCTGCCTAACATGGTGTCCTGCACAGAACAGATGCTTTAAAAATGTCCAAGGACATTTTTGAACTATTCTGGATAACTCCCATTTATATGTATTTGGATCTATATGGATTTGAATTTATGGAAAGAAGTGTATTTGATGGAATAAATTTAACTACAAGTCAGAAAATGTTAGTCCAAGTTGTTTATGTTGCTTACTATAAGCCAGTAACTTAAACTGAAGCCTCAGTTTCTTTAATCTGTAAATTGAATTTATTATTTTAAAGGATCATAGTTTTAGAGTTAGAAAGAACCTCAGAGCAATTTTATTTAACCATCTTATCTTGTTGTTGAGAAAACCAAGATCCAGAGAAATATAGTATGTTGTCCATGATCACAAAATGCTATGTAGTAGACCCAGAATCCAGGCTCTCAGATTCCAAAACCAGAATGTTTCCCAATGTTTTATACTGCTGACATCACAGTATTTTGGAGAGATCAAATGAGGAAAACATAGGTAAGAGTGTTTTGCAAGTTATAAAGTACTATACTATACAGAAGTAAGTTATGTCTATGTGTAGGTATTCTCTTTCCAAAGGGTCTTAGTACACAGTATCTCTCACTTCTCTGTCATCCAGGTCATCCAGGTGGAACTTGGAAACAAAGTCTGATTGTGAACTCTCCTTACAAGCACTAAGAACCACAGGGTTTAAAATATAACACAGCATTATTTACATGTTAATGACTACAAAAAAAGACTTAAATCAAAGATTCTGGACAGGAACACATGGAGTTACCTCCTCTTAACAGACTATATACTTAAAGGGCAAACTAGGGTGGGGTTCAGGCAGGGAGGGAGTTCACACTTTGCTCCTCCCATTTGCTCCCTTTTGGTGAGTCAACCCCTCTTCCTTTACCAAGCACCCTTGAGAAGCATACTTCCATGACTCCTCTTATGTAGCTCAGCTTCCAGAACCACTGATTTCAATGTCTCAATTCCTAGATCCACTCTAATCCTATCTCATATAGTTCAGTTCCTTTTGTTACATTCTATAGTTTTGTCACTCTCTAGTCCATGATGCTTGCCATTTTCTATTGGGGATCCAGTCTTTAGAAGCTAGCCCTATCAAGAGTCCACTTTGGAGGCTTTAGTCTCACCCAAAGAGCTTTACAATTCAGAACCACATCCCTAGTGCCTTCATTCTTTTAAAACCTTTTGCTGCAGTCCAGGTCTCTCCTACATAAAGCCTCTCTCAGATAGCTAGGGAAATTGCCTCCTTAGACTGTTTGAAAGAGGATCTGTTTTTTAATCTTGGTTGGCTCACGATGACCAGGACCTAAAGGGCTAACACCACTGAATTTAGGGTTTTGGAGGGCAGCTCTCTCTTTCCTATGTTTTTTTTCTTTTATGTTCCTCAAGGGGGTCCTTATATGTTTTTTATTTTGCCCAAGATATCTGAAAGGGAGGGAATATATGGATAGAGTCCCTTTCAATGACTCTTCTCCTTGGGAAGGGAACAAACTTTTCTCTTAGTCATTCACTTAGGTTGGAGCCTATATTAGATGGCTAATTTCTTGTGCTATGGCCATAGCTTGCATGTATATAATTACAATGAATCCTCAAGTTCAAATAGATGCTCATCACACATCTAACACACACTTATGTAAACTTGTTGCTCTCAAATGGTGTATGTGTCTAAAATAAAACGAGAACAACTCCCACAAATAGCCCATAAGCCAGGTGGTGGCAATGTTGTGGAGGGAGGCTTCAGGGGCTCCTCCTGCCGAGTACTTGAAAGTGGCAGTTCATTTGTTTGAGAACATCGGAGAGCTGCAGCTGCAGAAGTAGCATTCTTCCCCTCCTGCACCAGCTAATTGCTGCTTCCTGTCTGAAGAGCCCAACACAATAGAGGCAGAATTCCGCCTTGTTTGCTGGAACCTGTGTTTGGCAGTCTTTGTGGCCCTGTGCATCGAAGAAGAGAGGCGGAAAACAGAGACCTTTGCCACTGTCCCAGCTGCATGCCAGAGCAGAGACCAGTGGTGTGTCATGTGTCTTTTGCTATAAGTGTAACCGTAACAGGTTATCTTAGGGACAGGCGCAGGCAGCACTTTCCCTGTAAAAATGTCATGCTTGTGACCATAAATAGAACTGGTTATTTTTTCATAGTGCATGCTTTAAAAAAAAAGACAGTGATGATGATCTGGAAACTTCTCAGTTCTTTTGTTCTTGGTAATGTAATAGTATGGGGTTTATGAAGTGCTTTGCAGTTTTCAGTATGGTTTCCTCACGGTGACACTGTCAGATGGGAACATCATTCATCATTCATTCCATTTTAAGAAGAAACTTGAGCTTGGAGAATTCTTATGATTTGCCCAGGGATAGTAGGCAAAAGGAAGGAAACAAGCATTTATTAAGTGACAGGCCCTTTGCTAAGCAGTTTTACAGATATTATCTCATTTGATTTTTTCATAACAACCCTGGGAGGTAGATTCTATTATTATCCCCATTTTAAAGTTGAGGAAACCAAGGCAGAAAGAGTTTAAGTGACTTACCCTAAGTCACGCAGCTAGTAATTGTCTGAGGCCAAATTTGAACTCGGGTCTTCCTGATGATCTACTGCATCACATCCCTGATGTCATGGTCCTCAAGAATGAAGAACAAACAGCAAATTTATCACATAGCTACCTTTAGGTGAACCATCAGTATTTGAATTCAGCTCTTCTGACTCTTAAGTCCAGGGCTTCTTCTCTTGTCTTTTCCTCCTCCTGTTCTTCCCTTCCTCCTCCTCTTCCTACTCCCTTTCCTCCTCTTCCTCCCCTTCCCCCCATTTCCCTCCTTTTCCTCCTTTTACGTCATCTCTGTGGCTGTCTGTCTTTTGTTTGTTTGGGGGAGGATGATTTCATATGATTTTATAAGATTCCCTATGATTTCATAGGGACTTCTGGTGATGAAGCTTCCCCTACTAATGCAGGTTGGCAACTATTCTGCAAATTGTAGCCTTAGAGTATTGCCTAGGGACACTGAGAGGTTAGGTGATTCCAGTGTTTTTTCCATTACACCATTTTCTTACATTTTTAAGGAAGGGGGAAAAAGTGCATGAGAGTCATTTCCTGACTTTACACCCTCTACAAATTACTAAAAATTGATATTATGGGGGTGTTGAGTTGCATCAAAACCAAATCTTCCAAGGGCTGTATAATGGCTGAAACACCCACAATGACAGCTAACAGCATCTTCTCATCTATAATAGACGTCAATTAAAACTTTTCCCTTTGGTGAACTCTGTGTTTATGAACAGAAGTTTGACCTCCACCATGTATCCTTAGTTTGACTGTGTTGCTGTTGGGTTCTTTTAGTGGGGTGATGTGCTCTCTCAAGTTTTTAGATCTTTGCTCTCTGTCACCTTTTCTTCTGTCTTTGTACTTCAAAATTCATTTTGCCAACCTTTCCCAGAGAAGACAAGTAAATTCCTGTGAGCATTAATTGATAAATTAAATAATCTCATTTACTCCTGAAAACTTTATGATGGTGGGGAAAAAAGAGCACAAATAAACATGAAGGGAATTATAGAGAAACTCCAGCTGCATGTGAATTATCAATCATTCCATTAGCAAGCATTCATTAAGCAGCTTCTAGAGACCAGGCTCTCTTATAGGCACTGTAGATACAAAGAAATGAAACAGTCCTTGCCCTCAAGTAGCTTACATTTTATTAGGGGACACATGTACACCCTAGAGCTAGAAGGGACCTCAGAGGTCATTGAGAAGTCATCCAGTTTGATTTCTACTCCCACCTTACCAATGAGAAAAGAGAGACTGTGAGAGTCTAATAGATTCAAGATGAATGAGGCAGTGCCAAAGGTAGGAGTCACACCCAGGTTTCCTTAACTCTAAGGTCGGCTCTCTATTCTTTATAACTTGGTGCTTCTCTGACTCTATTCACTAGTTCCTCATTTCCAGCTCCAGTATTTCCATAAATTGCTCAACTTATATTTGAACTGTTTTTGACCCAGAACTTAACCTTTACAGCACACTCACATCTCAGTGACAGAGCATGTCTGCAAAATAGAGAAATCACAAATCACTTCCTCCTTCAGAAGTAACATTCACTGTACAGTTTATAACTGTTCGCCTTTGGGTGTGGCTGATTAGACAAATGGATGGCTCAAACTCCCCTTGTAAATAAAGTATTTTTTCCCCTCATTCCAAATTATATGAAAGACTCAGTAGAAAAGACTAAAAATTAATGTAGAAAATGACAGCACCCCTAGAGCTTACTTATTACAAGGTTTTCTATGATCATGAAACTTTACCTTTCAGGTTTTACAGTTCATACCATAAAGTATATTGGCATCTTTTTGATCTCAAGAAGATCTACCTTCACATCCTCAAATGGTCTGTTTTGTTTTGTGAGGCCTAGAATTGGGAAATTTCTTATACTTCTTCCTTTAAGAAATTCCTTCAAATACTATCATGGGTAAACTTGAACTTGGAGACCTCCCAAAGTTTTCTCTGTATTTGCTTCCAACCTAATGAGCTCTTTGCAGCATCAAAGAAATCTGATTTACTTTTTTCATGAAGGAAATATATACATATACTTGATGCTATGACCTCTTTCCTCATAATGTAAAACACTGCTTATGTTTTTAATATGTATTCTGACTTGGGGAGTCAGAGTTTAGAATACACTTTTTTTAAAAGTTTTTTTTGTGAGGCAAATGGGGTTAAGTGTAGAATACACATTTTAAGCCAAGTTTTCATCTTTTTCTTTTTAAGCAAGCAGGTGGTGAAGAAAGCTGATTCAGGTAGAAGTTAGGTGTGTATGTGGGTTTATTTAGGTATAGACTGTACATTATTGTTATTATGGTTTCTCTTCCAGTTCCTCTGAGATTCTTTGTTCCTTGTGATAGAACAAGAACTGGAAGGATGTGAATTTTATGGTCTTCAGGAGGTAGAAATATGGAGTCTAAATACTGGAAATAGGAATGATAGAGAGCCTACAGGGCAGTTGAAGGATACCAGATATAACACTTAAGAACAATTTCCCTTAATTTTTTGCAGTTTCTAATGATGGCATTATTTTTATTGACTCAGGAGGGAGGTTGAATTTCCAGAATAAGAACAAATTACCTCTTTGTATCTTTGTAGTAAATAATGTACAGCTAAAGATTGGTGCAGGAATATGTGATATTACTGGGGAATAATAGAATATGGGGCTGAGAGGAGGGCAGGAGGATCTCCCTGCAATTTTATATTTGCACTTCAGTGGGGTGATGTGAGGCCACAATTGAATTTATATTTAGTTGCATTATTTAAAATAAAATTATCTAAGTTTTAATGAATGGAAACTTGATAACTTCTTTGTCTTGATGTTTCTATTATTGTTTATGTACTGAGTCTGGCTTTACAAAAAATAATGAAATTTCAGGTTATTTCTTCTAACGCTCTATATAATGAATTTCTTGCCTGAATCTCTGACAAATGTTTTTGTTACCTTAAGTGAAGTTTAAAAAGCAGTGTTTGTGTTATAAACCAGTTAAACAGGAAATGAGTCTTTTTTTAAACAGAGACAAGAATATTTATACATATATATATATATAAATTTACTAAGATCATTTGAGTATATCTTTTGGCATAAGCATTTGCTTTGGATCTATACTAAGTTTTATTTCCATGCTCCTTGCTCTCCAATGCAACTGCCCCCACTCCCACCCCCTTGAGTCTATTAAAAGTAAATATGTGAGAAGGGCATAACTTCTCTTTCACCCTTTCCAGATTTTCTAACTGCCTTAAAGAGCTCAAGATTGACTCAGACTCAGTTCAGATGTCAACAATCATTATCACATCATGGCACAATGAGGTTCTTTAACACTTCAGGCAGGACAGATTATGTCTTATGGCATCAGCCATTAAGGGGGTGCCATGTCAACAGAACATGTCAATGGAGGCAGCAACTGAAGGATCCTGGCTACAGCAGAGGTAAAGTGATAAAGCTATGGGCTATCCTTTGGTTGCTGCTGATGAGGGATGAGGGTCAAACCAAACTAGGCAAAGGCTAAAGAATAGAGATGGGAAGATTGTTGCTGCTGGGGATGGTTGAGGTGGGGGGGAGTGGAGGGTGCTACTGGTAGATGCATAATGAATACTTCCAAGGGTCTAATGCAATGACTTTAATAAGAGTATCTGCATGAGAGAAGTATTTTTCCTTTAGAAAGTAATCGACAAGGGGCGGCTAGGTGGCATAGTAGATAAAGCACTGGCCCTGGAGTCAGGAGTACCTGGGTTCAAATTTGGCCTCAGACACTTAATAATTACTTAGCTGTGTGGCCTTGGGCAAGCCACTTAACCCCGTTTGCCTTGCAAAAACCTAAAAAGAAAAGAAAGTAATCAGCAATAGATACACTGAGTGTATTGCCTGGCTAATACAATAAAGGGCAAAAAGGAGACCTAAAAACCATCACATGGAGCCATTCAGGAGTTCAGGGATAATGTCCTTGCAGCTCATTTGGATTTACAGTGCTGTTTTTCTTAAATATAATAATAATAATAACAATAATAATAACTAGCACTTATATAGAACTTTATTGTTTGCTAAGCATGTTATAGGCATTATCTCACTTGACTTTCTCTCATATCACCTCTGTGAGGTAGTTGCTAATGTTATTCTCATTTTTCAGATAAGAAAATGGAGGCACAGAAAAATTAAGTGACTTGCCCAGTGTAACACTACTAGTATCTAAGGCAGGATTTGAACTTTTATCATCCTGAATCTTGGACCAGCACTCCTATCTACTGGACTGGGGGAAAATCACCAGGACATCCTCTGAGGTCTCCGGATCTAGTATTTTTTAAAAATAGATTCTTTTTTGCATCCTCAGTGAATACAGCATCTATTAAGTACTTATCATATACCAAGCTAGGTGCTGGGTTAAAAGACAAAGAATAAAACAACCCATAACATTAAAGAGCTCATCCCTTTTGGGAAAGACACATAGGGTTTCTAATTGACTTATATTTTTATATAAATAAATATATATGTACACACACACACACACACACACACACACACACACACACACACATATATATACACACAACTAATATACATGTCTATAAACAAATCCAGAATAGTTAAGTACAAAATAATATGGGAGGAAGGGTACCAGGAATGTGGAAGTGAATGTTTAACAACCATCTCTCCAAAAAAAAAAGCATGCTTTTTTGAATTTTAAGTTGCATTAAGATTTTCTCCATCACTTTTAAGTTGAGACAATCCATAATACAGTAAGTTATTAACTCTCACGCTAAAATTTAACAATCTGTTCTCCCCAGCTGGGTAGAGCTAACTCAGAAGTCTCCTGAAGGATATTAGCCATTAGAAAGCCCTTGTGTAGAAGAAGGACAGTCAGAGGGACTCCCGCAGTAGAACAGAAATTCTTCACTTTTTTTTTGTATCATGGACCCCTCTGGAAGTCTGGGGTACCTATGGAGTCTTTCTCACAATAATATTTTTAAGTGCAAAAATATAAAAGATATATTTACAAAGAAAAGTATGTTGAGATAAAGATGTAATTTTTTTTCTCATCCATGACTGCCAAAGTGGTTCATGATACCAAAAAATGTAGAGAATTCCTGTTCTATTACAAGGCAGCAGAGTCTTCCTTTCTTGACTCCTCTTTCCCTTTTAAGTCCTGTGTTTTACATGAAGGCTTTCTAACAACTCATGAAATCTATCCACTGACCTCTTAGGAGTCCTTGGAAAGAAGCCCTATGGTAGAGCTAGTCAGAGGCAGCACAGTGAGTAGGCAAAATAAGCTTAGACTAACTCTTCTTCCTTCCCCCTCTATTTTCAGTATCATCTTTCTCTTTGCTTTTGTTCTCCAACAGAGGTGAACTGTGCTCTCCCTGACCAGGAATGTAATTTTCTAACTATACCTTTCACCTCATGTGGCTGGAAAAACCACATTATCACATTCTCCACTGGTTTATCCATGGTTCTTCAGCCCTTTCCTTTTCCACTTTCTCCCCATCAAAACTTACTTATTCTTGCATATCCCTTTTAGGCTTTTATTGCTCAAATAAGATCATTGTAAAGCACTTAGCATTATCCCTTGTACAAACTCAGCACTATATACATGTTAGCTACAATTTCCCTTTGCCAGATAATCTGATAAATTCTGATTAAGGTGTGAGTGTGAGTGCTTATTGTGTAATGAGGGGGACTGAGCAGTGAGGACTCAGTCCTTAGAGCACACACAAGTATTCTTTGTCTGTTCTATCTTCTAGTCCAACCACAAGGACGTTTTGGTGAGCCTTTGTCCAGCGATGACACACTAAGGGGTTGTTACTATGTGGTGATGAAAAATCTAATTGGATATTAAATCTGGAAGAGCTGATGATGCCAGGATGGATTATGTTTACAATGAATGCCAACTTCCCATTCTTTCCTTGACAGCATCTCTTGGGGAGCACTATTTTGGATTGCTTGGTAAGGCAGTTGTCCTTCAGGATCAAAAAGGACCATGTTGTCATATACATGAAGATACACGAAGACTTGCAAATTTTATCATAGTGAGGGGAGTGTTGTACAAAGACATATTTCTCACTCCCTTTCCAGATCCTGTTTCACCTCTTGGCTGAGTTAATAGAAAACAGGACTTATGGTGATGTTTGGATGCTATTGAAGTCTTTGACCTTATGGATATGGTTCTCTCCTATATCAGTGAGGCACCATGCATAACAGCAACACCAGGCAAAGCAACAATATGTGCTTTGGCGACAAATTGATGACAGCACAGTATATCCAAGACTGTCTCTTTATATTCTAATTGTCAGTATAGTCTTTCCTTTCAGACCTGCAAGTATACAAGACTTTGGTTTCCCAGTAGCTGCCCAGTGGGTCATGGGAATAATGCCACTGGATCACTTTTTATGGTTGAAACTCTGATGGAATCTGATTGTCTTCAAACCTCCAACTTTCATTCTTGATTAATGAAAACATTCTTGGCAAATACTTTCTTTCGCTTGTCTGTCTTTTGCTGATCCAAGAATTTCATCTCTACTGGTACAATATGAATACCCCAAGTCATCCCTCTTAATTATCACCCCAGTTTCTATTCCATTATTCTTAGATGGGGTATCCAGGTAACTTGGGCCTGTTAATTTTTTCAAAGTAAACCCTTCAGCCCCCTTAGGACTCTCAGCTAAGATCATTGAGAAGGCACCCAAAGGCAGGGACTGGAACAGGTGGTGGTTTACATCTCAGGTGGATCACCAGCTGGATCAAGAAAAACTCATAAAAGCTTGTAGATTACTAGGTAATGGAGGGGCAGTTGGCGGAATACCTTCATCCCATAGCTGTGTGCCCAAGAGAACATGGTACTCCTTTTTGTGTGGGTGTTTATTTTTTCCTGATTTCAGGTTAATGAATATTGTAAATGGGGAATGCCCAGGTGACTCTGAGTTTGAGAATACTAGTGGTACCATAAGAAGTCCTGCCAGTTTTTGGTGTTATCTTCATGGAGTCCTAATGATGTTTTCCTCAGATGAAGGCTCTCTGCTTTGCAGATTATCTGCTGCTGTTGGACTAGACTGCTTCCCCACTAATGGATCTACTTTGACGTAAGGGAGGAAGAAAACACTGTTTGTTCCCCATCTGCTTTTTTGGCTCCTTCTCAAGGATGGCTGGGGAATACTGCTTGGAGGCCACCCTGCAATCTCTTCAGACCTTGAAATGCCCATAAGATCATTGTCTGGGCCCATCTGTATCAAGATTATTGCTCAGTCATCTCTCAGTTTTTGTGGCTACCAATATTGGCTCTAACAGATTATATAGCTAACTATAGTTGTTGATGCTTCTCCCCTTCTCATAAAGAAGTAGAGCTTTCACCATGTATGACTGGAAATATGTTATATGAAATTTTCATATGGATAAATGGAAGCTGTCAGTGAATATCTGCAAGTAATTTAAGGACTGGGCTCTCATGGACCTGTGCCCTTATTATATTAAAAAGGGCATGCAATAATATCTCAATACAAAAGAAGGACTGATGAAGGAATTCTAGGCACTGTGACAAGCTCCTAGTTAAATGTTTGATCACCATAAAGTTGACTGCTACGTGATGAATTCAGGATTTATTTTGGACATAGTTACCCATAAAATCCCATTTTGGAATTATGGGTGTCATGACTAGTCTTCAAAGACTTGCAAACTGTGTAACTCTTTCTTCTTTCTTCCTTCCTTCCTTCCTTTCTTTCTTTCTTTCTTTCTTTCTTTCTTTCTTTCTTTCTTTCTTTCTTTCTTTCTCTCTCTTTCTTTCTTTCTTTCTTTCTTTCTTTCTTTCTTTCTTTCTTTCTTTCTTTCTTTCTTTCCTTCCTTTCTTTCACAGGAAAAAATATTTTATTTATTTATTTTTCCAACTACACGTAACAGTAGTTTTCAACAATCATTTTTTACAAGGTTATGAGTTTTACATTTTTCTCCCTCCCTCCCTTCCCTTCCCTCCCCACTCCTCTGTTAGAAGGCAATCTAATAAGGCTATACATGTATAATCATGCTAAATATAGATTAATCAGGTTGTGAAAAAATAATAAAATTGGAACAAAAAACATTAGAAAAGAAAAAAAAGACATAATACCTAAGGCAACTTTTAAAAATTGAAGATAGTAAGCCTTTGGTCTGCATTTAAATTCCACAATTTCTTCTCTGAAAATGGATGGTATCTTCCATCACAAGTCTTTTGGAATTGTCTTTGATTATTAAGCTGCTGAAATGAAGAAGTCCAATATAGTTGATCATCACCTAGTGTTGCTGTTAGTGCATGCAAAGTTATTCTGGTTCTGTTCACTTCATTTGCTATTAGTTCATGTAAGACTTTGGTATTTCTGAGCCTCAGTTTCTTCATGATTAAATTGAAATTATTGGAAACATGAACTATATTACTAGAATGTTGAGATGATCAACTGAGATGCCCATAAAACATTTTTCAAATCCTAAAGCTCTCTATAAATGTTAGCTATTATTATTTTTAGCTTGGTAGAACTTGCCAACATTTGAAATAGGCTCTGAAATGCATATTGAATATTTCACTAAATTTCTGAGTTTAGTGGAAAAACAGAATTTGATTTTCATCTGTTACAGAAGAAAAAAATCCATCAATACTTTATTGAAGAATCAGCATCTTATAAGTCAAGGTCACTAGATTGCTTAGCCAAATCTTTAGGTTGCAATTTTCTGATCCATGTAGCTAAGACATCAGGTCAATAGAAACTGATTGATGGGTGACCACTATGTACCACTGGACAAAGAATGTCCTCTTAGCTTGTCACTGTTAAATAAAAATATGCTTACCATTATAGCCTGTCACTAATTAGGCAAGACTATCACTAAAAAAGTAAGAAAGAAAGGCTGACTTAGATGTACTGAATATTCTTGCATTTTGGAATGTGCTGACACAAATGCTGCATATAGTTCATGAAGAGAATTTTTCCCCTAGCATCAGTTTTAAAGTTTGTCATCATCATCCTATTCAAGGACTCTACATTGAGAGGTCTAGTCTATACCAGAGCTTTACCAGAAGACCTAAGACTCATGTTCAGAGGTTGAATGAGTCACCTGACTTTTGACTCCTGTCCATTCCCTTCTTTTTATTTCTCTCCCATACCTTCGTTTCTTCTGTGTTTTGGATCATACATTTAGAGATGGAAGAGAAAGGAGAAGGGAATAAAACATTTATAAGGGTTTATTATGTGCTAGGAACTGGGCCCAACCCTTAGAGATATCCCTCTCATTTGATTCTCCCAACAATTTTGAGAGCTAGGTGCCACTATTACCTCTATTTTACAGTTGAAGAAACAAGCAAACAGAGTAAGTGATTAGTGCAAGTTTGTAGAATTTCTAAGTGTCTGAGGCTATATTTGAACTTAGGTCTTCTTGACTGCAAACTTGGTGTCACCTAGCATTTCTAGTAGAATGGAAAGAACATTGAACTCGGAGTCAGGAGACTTGGGTTTGAATGGCAGTTCCACCATTTAAGAACTGTGTAATTTTGAGCAAAGACATTTCAACTTTTTAAGTCTTAGTTTTCAGATCTATAAAATGGGAATACTGATATACTAATACTTTCACTTTACTGACATTACAGGGTTACAAGAAAGTTTTTTAAAAATTTTTACGGATATCTTTTGTTTTTACATTGTCTAGATTTCCTGTTTTTCTCCTTTTTCCCCCTTCCCAAAGAAACATTCCATATAACAAAGATTTAATAAAAAAGAAAAGAGGAAGGAGTAGGGAAATCAGCAAACCAAACAAAATATCAAGCAAGTTGACATTATATACCATGTTCTATATACTATGGACATCTGCAAAGGAGCAGGAGAAAGCATCTGCTCATATTCTTTCTTTTTTTGCAACATTTAGTTTCATTTGTGGTAGTCATTATGTATAACTATACATCCATTCATGTAAGTCATTCCATGCTTCTCTATATTCATCTTGCTTGTTGTTTCTCGCAGCACAGTAATGTATCATTACAGTCATATCTCAAAATTTATTTTGCTATTCCCACAGTCATGGATATCTACTTTGGAAGAAAGAGATCTGTAACCCTTAACATGTTTTATAAGTGAGTTGTTATTTCTTTGAAAATTTTCTTTTTATATCCATATCAAGTTATATTTCATATTAGAGAGTATCATGTTTGTAGATATACATGTATGTGTATGTGTATATTTGAGGTAATATTATTTTGTGCACATATATGTATATTATGTGGAACAGCTAGGTGGCACAGTAGCAATGGATACAGCTCTAGACCTGGAGTCAGATAGACATGAGTTCAAATCTGGCCTCAGACATTAACTAGCTGTGTGACTGTGGGCAAAAATTTAATTCTTTGCCTTAGTTTCGTCATCTGTAAAAAGAACTGGAGGAGGAAATGGCAAACCATTCCATTATTTTTGCTAAGAAAGTCACAAATGGGATCGATCATAAAGAGCTTGATATGACTAAAAGGATTGAACAACAAGATATGTATTGTATATGTGGGAGTGGTACTGTTTTATAGACCTACAGTGTAGGGGTTTCCTAATTTGGATATTTCTTCCATTCATACAGACCAGCAAGCAACTCATGTAGCTATTAGTCTTAGAGGATTGACTGGTAGTTCCAGGAAGTTAAGTGACTTGCTCTTGGTCCCATATCTAGTATGTGTCAAAAATAGGTTCTGAACCTTCATCTTCCTACCCTCAAAACTTGTTTGGTGTCAGTTAACTATTCTATTTTTTTGCCTTTTAGAATAGGTAACCTCAGGTAACAGGCATAATGGAAATGAAAGGTGATTTCATTTACTAATGGGCAGCTTGGTGTGTCTGCAATCTGATTTTGTAACAACTGTTTTTCCCTAAAGCAATTTGGATGAGCTTGACATTCATTCTGATTATTACAATTTCCTGTTTTGAGCCTTCCTTTTGATATGCCCCCAGTCTTTTATTTCTGGAAATGACTTCAGCCAATTACATTACATCTTACTCCCTGCATTTGTGTGTGGTTCACCAGAACAGGAACTATGGTCCCTGAGTGCACTTTCCAGATAGCAGGGCACAACATACAGAAAGAGAATAAAAATAATCTAAAATATTATGTGGTTGGAACATAAGATAAAGTAAAGGAGTATGGGGGCTGGAAGGATTCCGGGTCATTGCAGGTGGTAGGTTATATTTCTGGGTCTGAAATATCTCCTAGGTCTAATGCAAAGGGACTCATAGCATCCTACAATTATAATGTTAGCCAGCTAGGGCTGAAAAGTACTTTAAAATTCATATGGTCCATCCCCTTCATGAGCTGATCACTTGTGGACCTTTCTTATTGTTATGTTATGTCCATCTCTATGTTACCCCTTTTACCATGTTTTTTTCTTGTTTGTTTTTTGGCGAAGATCCTTAAGTGGTTTGCCGTTTTTCTTCTCTAGTTTGTCCCCATCATACAGATGAGGAACTGAGACAAATAGAAGTTGAGTGACCTGCCCAGGATCTCACAGCTAGTGCCTAGTTCAGATTTGAACTCAGATCTTCCTGTCTCTGGGTTAGGAGATCTATCCCCTGTGTAACCTAGCTTCTCCTAGCTTTTGGTGCTATACTACAGCAACTAACAAAATTAAATTGGATTTGATCAATAAGTAAGCTTAGTGACAAGAAGATTCAATTTATCAATAAACATTTATTAAGTATCTATGTTAGGCATTGTGGTAAATGATGGGATACAAAAAGAGGGAAAAGACAGTCCCTGTTTTCAAGGAGCTTACAATCTCATAAGGAAGCCAATATACAGATATAGATAACCAGTACAGGGTAAATAGAAAATAATTAACAATATGAAAGTGTTAGAATTAAGAGAAGTTGTGAAAGGCTTCCTAGGAGATAGGATTTTAGCAAGAACTTAAAAGTAGTCAAGGAAATCAGTAGGAGGAACAGTATTCCAGGCATGGAAGGAAAATGAAACTCCCCATAAACTAACTGCTGCCATGATTATGACTGGCTCTCTAGGACTGCTCTGCCAAGCTCCTACAGTTGATTTCCCTTCTTCCATGTTTTCCTTCCTAAAACTGAGGAGATGCCCATTCTTTGTGGAAGGACTGAAAAATTTGTGGTATATGAATATGATCAATATGATTTCTTCTGTAAGAAATCATGAGCAGATTCCCTTTAATTTAGAAAAAAACAGATATCTTATTGTCGGATCTTGTTTTCTCTTTAATAAAAAAAAAGAAATCATGAGCAGGTGGATTTCAGGAAAACTTGAAAGATTCCCATGAATTGATGCAGAATGAAGTGAGCAGAACCAAGAGAACATTGTAGCAACATTGTGTTAAGATCCACTATGAAACACAGCTCTACTCAACAATGCAGAGAACAAAGACAATTTCTTTTTTTTACGAAGATTTTATTTATTTTGAGTTTTATAATTTTTCTCCTAATCTTTCTTCCCTCCCCCCACCCCCCACAGAAGGCAGTCTGTTAGTCTTTACATTGTTTCCATGGTATACATTGATCTAAGTTGGATGTGATGAGAGAGAAATCATATCCTTAAGGAAGAAAAATAAAGTATAAGAGATAGCAAAATAAGATAACAGATTTTTTTTCTTAAATTAAAGGTAATAGTCTGGTCCGAACAAAGACAATTTCAAAAGACTTGTGATGGAAAATGCCATCCACACCTAGAGAAAAAGACTGTGGAGTCTGAATGCAGACAAAAGTATACTATTTTTACTTTTTAAAACTTGTTTTTTATTTTTTTCTTTCTCATGTTTCCCCCCTTTTGTTCCAATTCTTCTTTCACAATTTGACTAATGTAGAAATATGTTTTACGTTTTTCTCTCTAGCCTCTGTCTAGTTCAAGAGTGACCCAGGAGGAGAGGCATGTGACAGGGTCGGGTAGCTCATCTTAGGTGTATCTTCTAAGGAAATGAAGATGAATTTAGGATTCTCTAAGTTTTTTATGCTACTGAAGGGTTCTCTACTATGGGGGGGGGAGGAGAAAGGAGGAGGGGAAAGGGGAAAGCTTGGAGCTGGGGATGCTATTACTGCCCCTAGGGATAGGAACTGACTCAAGAAAAAGGTCGAATAGAAATGGGGGTAGGAAGTTGCTTCCCTGGTGTGCAACCCCAGGGTCACTGAGTTGGGGAATTGGAAAATGAAAAACAACCCTTCTAAGGTGTTGTCTGTACTTTTAAAATTTTGGTACCCTGGAGCAAAGACTTGATTGTCTTCCCTTAATTGTGACTCTCTCCTCTATTCTTTTTTTTTTTTTTTTTTTTTTTTTTTTACCGAGTTTATCTGAGCTGCCAGGATACCTATAGTAAAGTAAACAGGAAGAATCTTATTGCTGTGATGGTGACTGCCTCTTCACCTCCCCCTCCTAGGTCACACTGCCCATTCTACACAGGGGAACTATTGGTCAAAAATGCCACAACTGAACTGAACTTTCTCCTGGTCAGGTTTTGGTTATTAGAGGAACCATGAAAAAAACTCAGGAGTGTTTTTAAAAAACCTTAAACATTTGAACTGACTTTATTAAAAATAATGCATTTATACTGAAATTAAGCATGAGGCTTAGACCACTGAATCATACATTTAGAGTCAGAAGGAGCTTTAGAAACCCATGATTCCAAACCCTTCATTTTACAGATGAAGAAACTGGGAGTCAGAGAGATTTAAAGGTTTTCTCAGGATCCCCTATCTGGAAATATCTTAAGCAGTATTCAAACTCAGGTCTTCCAGATTCCATTAATTTAGAAGAAGACATGCTCTTTTTCAGAATCAGTGCTATAGCCATTACCTTTAATAACTAATTTAAAATAGAAAAAAAAAGTAGCAAAAATCAAACAAACAAAAAACAATAAAAAGGAAATCTTGACTTGGACCAAAATCAGCTGTTGTTTTCCTTAAACCAAATTTAGCAGTGTTGTTGGCAGGTGACTGCCCGCAAGTAATGACAACATTAAGAATGGTGACCTCTGAAAAACTGGCTCTGGCTCTACTTCAGAGGCCTTCACAGCAAAGACTCAAATTGGGACATGCTGATAAATAATTAATAATTGCCTCTTGCTGACACCATCCCCTAATGTTTCAGGGCATACACTTTTAAGCTTAATCTACATAATTAGCTTTTCCCCAAAAAACTTTCTTAAGTCTAGGCGATCCTCAAAATAATAAATCACAATCTGATTTATAGAACTGCGGAATTCTGAGATATGAATGCTCACACTGAAAATTTTTAAATCTCTTCTTGAGTTGCCTCCAGAATATTCAAGTGTCAAAACCCTGCAGGGCAGACAGGTCACAAAAAAATTTCTGTGAATAAAGAATCAAGGAAAAAATGAGAGGAAAGGCAAAGAAAAGAAATTTCAAAATTTATCTTACACAGCTATTTTTTTTGTTTGTTTTTAAGTTCATTAGAGAGTGAAATTTCCTTGAGAAGAGAAAGAAATTTTACTGAGAATAAAGGAATCATTTAAAAATAGGAACAATAGAGCAGCAGTTTTAATTTTCTCCTATCCTTTAGGAGACTGTAAATTGAGACCAATTCAATGAAATAACACCTAGATATCGATGGTCAGATTATTCTGTGCAAGAAAGAACTAGACTCACCAAGGTTACTTAAGGATGGAGTTAGAGAGGGAGAGGACAGGGAAGGCACAGGATTACAATAATCATTGTCCAAAGAAACCTTTATTACATTATCTTTAGAATTATAAAATTCCAAGGCTAGAAAGTTAGAATCCCTCAAAAAAAAAAAGACATCAGTAATGACTGAGAAGATTTATGACCCTATTTACTGTCTTATAACCATACTCTTGGAATCCAATCAACCTGAGTAGTGGAATGTGAAACATGAAATATCATGCGGCACCTTTGTTGAGTAGATTGTAAAGAGGGAAGGGTGTCTCTGGGGTTTGTTTTTATGGCAAACAAACTATGCCAGGAGGCAGCCACCTGCCTACACTTTAAATTTTGAGAGTTAGGAACTGAAGCGAGGAAAAATAATCAACTGAGTTCCCTTTGGCTCTTGGGTGTTTTTATATAGATAGGTCTATGTATGTGGGTGAGATGTTTGATGCTTTAGGTTCCTATGGTGGGTGTGAAAAGGCTGGATACACAAATCTTCACCTTTATCATTTACTACCTGTGTGACCAGCAAGGTCACTTAACCTTAAGCCCCTAGTTCTTTATGATTACAGTTATCCCTTCCACATTGCCAGGCATAGTGTCATGAGATATGAAAAATCTGTGTAAAATGTTTTGAACCTCCCTTTAAATACTTTCATTTTCTTTTTTGGGGTGAATACAGTACCTTACTGTAAAATTTGGGTTAAGTATTTATTCATAGTCTCTGTGCCATCTGCTGGCCTTTGTGTGTCTGAGACTTCTGAAAAACTCCCCCCAAATTCCCATTTAGTTTCTTATATTGACCTTCAAAATATTGAAACCACAATGAGGAAAGTCTTAATATGGAATTCCAATTTCTCTTTCTAGATTGATTTCATTTGGCATCTCCCACACTTTTTCCCACACACTTATTCTTGCTAAATAAAACCATTTGAGATTCCTTTTCTTGCTGTTGTTTTTTCTATGTCTTTTCTTAGGGCTATCCCCCAAACTGGAATACTCTACTGAATGGAATTGTTAGCTCCTTTCAAGGCTCCAATCAAGGACTTGCTCCTTCAAGAGACTTTTCCTGAGCCTGTAGCTGCTAGCAGCAGTTAGGTAGCACAGTGGCTAGAGTTCTGGGGCTAGAGTGAGGATGACCTGAGTTCAAATTTGACCTCAGATATGTACTAGCTGTGAGATGCTGGGCAAGTCACTTAATCCTTTTGCTTCAGTTTCCTTATCTGTTAAATGAGATGGAGAAGGAAATGGCAAAACACTCCAGCATTTTTGCTAAGAAAAACTCAAATGTGATCAGGTATGTAACTGGAAAACCACTATCAATGTAGCTGTTAATGCTTCCAACCCCCCTCCCAAGCGTGCACACACACACACACACACACACACACACACACACACACTTTATATTTATCTTATATATGTGGATAGTGTACTGGACCTGTAATCAACAAGATTTGGCTTCAAATCCAGTTTGACACTAGTTATATGACTCTGAACAAGTCACTTAACCTTTGTCTGTTATAAGAGTACCATTAGTTTCTGTTTTTTTTTAACTTACTCATTTTATGACCTTACAATATCACCTTTATATTCTGTGAATCTCAGTTGTCTCATCTGTAAAATGAGGTTGATAAATACCCATCCTGCTTCCTCCTGTTGGGATGCTTGAATGATATGACTGATGTGAAAATTATAATTCATTATATAAGGCATATTATTGTTGTTCTAGGACAAGTAGGTCCATAGTTTGCTAAACTCTTTAGTGGTGTTTAAGTCTAGATTTCATATCCAAGTTTCTTGGGAGTAAATTCTGTCTTTATTTCTTCTGCAACTAAAGCCTTAACTAGGAATATTTTCAACTGGTACAAAAAGAAAAACAAATGACCTATTATAATGTGGGTAGGGGAAGGAGGATGAATAAAAGACACTTTTTCTATGGGAGAGGCTGATTTAAGAGGGGAAAGAAGGGCACCACGGTGATAAGATGGGGGGGGTTGTCATGGAGGTACAGTGTGGTGAAAAACTACAAAGTGAGATATAGGAAGAGTATCTCTATGGGGAGGAAACTGCCTTACAGATAAAAAGTTTGCCCCTGACCTGGATGTCAACAAATTTCTATTTGCACTATACTTTTTACAACTCTGCTTGATTCTATATTGTTGTTGTTTCCAACATTTGTTTCCAACTCTTTTATGAAGCTATTTGAGACTTTCTTGGCAAAGATACTGAGGTGGTTTTCCATTTACAAATAAGGAACTGAGGCAAACATGGTTAAGTGACTGGCCCAGGGTCACACAGCTAGCAAGTGTCTGAGGCCAGATTTGAACACAGTAAGATGAGTCTTCAGGTCTAGTACTCTATCTCTGATGTCCTGGCTGGCTTTGTATCACTGTTACTGATGGATTTTAAGAAGCTTCTGGTAAATGTCACTTACTGGTGAGTGGGTAAACAACGTCTTTTGGGCATCATTTCAATCCTTTTTTTTTTATATTAGTTACTAAGTATCCCACATTGTCACTAGAAGTAGAGAACCAAACAAATGTCTGGTTCATGAGTGTGTTTTTATGCAGTGTGTTAGCAAATATTTAACAACCAACTCAGGGTAGAGGGAGGAGGGAGAATATATGCAGGGGACACATTTAAGCTTAATCTGTATTATTAACATTTTCTCTATCACTTTGATTGTCCAGACAATTAACCAAGCAAAACGTGAACTTCTGGTGTGAAGCATTTGCCACTGTCTGAGTAAATGCTCACAATGAAAATTTGATAATTAGCCAGTGTGGTTTTTCCAGTACACTCTTGGTTTTGGTTTAGGATAAACTTCCATGTTTTGTTGACTCTTACAAGTATATGAATTTTTAGTTCAACTTTTAGTCTCAAAATTTTTTGTTATGATATTTTTGTTCAACCATGAATTGTGTCAGCAAAGGAAGTTTTACTTTTGATATCCTTTGAAAACATGCCCTGGTTTTAAAATGAAAGATGAATAAAGAATTTGCCGAACTCAAATATGAGGGATTTTTGAACTTGCTCACAATACTGATTTAATAGGAAGTGGCAAGATATTAAAAACTTTATCTAAACTGGTCTGTATGTCCTTTGTGGAACTGGGAATGGAACCCAGGATTCTGAACCCATAGTCTCTTTTACTAAGACCGTTGCAAGCTCTGTCTATAAATAGGCAATAACACAATACTCTATCTGACTTGGATTGGATCATACTTGTGATTCTCAGTTTCCTTTCCTTCCCTATCATCCAATTTTAAATGCTCTCTGAGAATCAGGATGTAATAGGTTCACTGTGTCCAGAGTTCAGAATGAACACAATTTTCCAACATACGGCATGCTAGAAATACATATAAAAGACAAAACATGGAAATCCTACAAATTAGTGGTAAATTCCCACTTTTTTTTCCTTCTTCTTCAGGAAATCTACCTTGGTTCTTTAGATCTTAGCAAGCACACAGCAACTTGAAGCTGTGATTACCTTGGAAAAGCCATTTCCCAGGGTTAACACTTTCTAAAAGCCTGTCTCAACTTCCCTTTTGTTCTCCAGACATTGACTAGTAGCATATAAAAGCCTAATTATCCAGCCTTATCCCAGTCTTTCCATTCCAGAATTCCATTACAAAGAGCAAAGCAAGGCTTTTTTTGTATCTAAACATATAAAATGTGGTTTTGGTATTACAGATTGAAATATAAATAAAACAATTCATTTTGAAGAAGCTGAAATTGGGAATTTTGACATGGGGGGAACATTCTGATTGTTTGCTCAGTAAATTCTTTAGCCACAAACTAAACTTAGACACTAACTAGGATAGGGTGACTGACTCTCTGTCCTAGGATACTGATATACATGGATGGTCTTCCTTCTCTAACCAATTTTCCTGTGCTTCATGCCTCAAAGACTTCTGAGAGCTTGTTCCATATGGAGTTATTTTGCTCCCTCACCTAGCCTAGACTACTACCTTAGGAGCCTGTCACTGTAGCATATGCTCTCTGAGCTCTGTTACCTTGCCCCTTTCCACTTTATCATCAACAGTTATGGAAACTCAAGCCAGACTCTCTAGGATTGAATTTCCCCATCTCAGTAAGGCTCTCACCTGGCTTAGATCGTTTTTCTATACTCTTGACCCATTTCCCCATTCCAACTTTGGATTATTAGTTGATGACAAACCACCACTTCTGCTTCCCCTTCAAGTTTTTTTGGACTCATTTGAGAAAATTCTAGTTACAGCTGTAGTCAAGGACTTAAAAAGGACATTGCCTTAAGTGATTTTGTCATGGTGGTCTTCTGGCATGCAGGGACAATCTGTCAGTAAGCAATTGCTAAGTATGTACCATGTTTAAGATACTGTATTACACTTTGAATTTACAAAGAAAGGCAGTGCTATAGACCATACTCTCAAGGAGCTCTCATTTTAATGGGTATGACAATCAGCAAGAAACCATGTACATATGTTACATACAGTGTGGATGAGAGGATCCTAGCCTAGTGGAGATGGCTTCCTGAAGAAGGATGGATTTGAATTGAAGAAAGTCAGGGAGGTTAATGAGCAGAGGTGTGAAGGAAAAGTCAAAAAGACCCAAATTGAGATTGTCTTTAGAGATAGATGTTAGGGATGGTATAACATGAATTCAACCCAGATAATGTCCATATTGACCAAATTTTTCAACAGGCTGCTAATGCAGACCCAAGATAGCAAAGATCAAATATCTAATAGGAAAGATAGTGGAAGTGATTTTCATCTAGCCTGCTCTCTGGTAGGCATGACATTTTTTTCCATCATGGTGTAGTGAACAGAATTTTAATTCAGAGTTAAACAGATGTGAGTTCAAATCATACCTTAATATTGGTGAGTTATGTGACCCTTGGCAATTTCTTAAGCTGCCTAAGCCTCAATTTCCTTTCTGTAGATGAGATAGCATCTTTTTTTTTTTTTTTAGGTTTTTGCAAGGCAAATGGGGTTAAGTGGCTTACCCAAGGCCACACAGCTAGGTAATTACTAAGTGTCTGAGACCGGATTTGAACCCAGGTACTCCTGACTCCAGGGCCAGTGCTTTATCCACTATGCCACCTAGCCACCCCAATAGCATCTTTCATATGTACTTCACAGAGAGATTGAGGATCAATTGAGATAATGTAGGTAAAGTGCTTTGCAATCTTTAAGCTGCTATAAAGATATTAATTATAAAAATTTTAACAGATCATCAAATAAATAATTATTTTAAATAGATGATGCAATAGGAAGTAAGAGGAGGAGAAAAATGAAAAGGACAGCAAGACTAGAACTAGGAGAATTTACACAATGACCACAGCAAGATAAAGGGAAAAAATCTTCAGAGATTACAGACCTCTGATACAAGCAGTGATTAATCATGGTTTCAGATAATAAAGTAGGCTTCTTATCACTTGGCACACATGGGAGACCCCTTTCAGCTCATTCATCTCAAACCAGATGCTCTGAAGTCATTTCAAGCTCAACATATCCAACCATATTTCATTATCTTCTCCCTTCACCCCTCCTTCCAAATTTCCTGATCATTGTCATGAGAATCTCTAGCTTCCCAATCACCCAAGACCTCAATTTTGGTGTCTTCTTTAAGTCCTCACTCACTTAATCCATAGTTAAATCTTGTCATTTTTACCTTTATAACACATCTTATATATGCCTCCTTTTCTCCACTCCCTAGAGCCAGAACCCCAGAACACCTCTTGCTTTGACCATGAACTTACTATTTTAAAAAATCAAGTCTCTTCCCATCCAATTTGCCTTTTATGCAGCCATCAAGGTGATTTTTCTAAAATATGGTTGCATTCCCCATTCAATGAATTCCACTGGTTCCATATCACGTCTAGGATCAACAACAGAAGACTGTTTAGCATTAAAACTCTTCATAATCTTGCTTATTCCTACCTTTCTAGCCACTTACACTTTACTCCCTTCTATGATTTCAATGCACCCTCTACACTGTCCTATATGCAATTCCTCAAACATGCCATTCAATTTTCCATTGATATATTTTTGTATTGGTTGTTCCCCAAGCCTGGAATGCTGTGTCCCATCACTGTCACCTAGTTTCTTTGGTTTCCTTCCAGACTCTACTCAACTACTACCACCTTCTTCAAAAGGCATTTTCCTGTCCCCCCCCCCCCCAAATTGTTAATGTTTCCACTTTCAAATTGTTTTCATAGACTATATATATATATATATATATACACACACACACATACATATCTTGTAAATGACTGAATATTTACTTGTCTCTCCCATTAGTATGTGTACTTTTAGAGTAGGAACTCCTTTATTTTTTTCCTTTCTTTATAGCCTTAGGTCTTAGCATGTGGTAAGCAATAAACAAAGGCTATTACTAACTACTAGAGGTGCATTCTCAGGCATGATTAATAAGTAGCTAATGGACACAGATGACTCTGGAGGAGAAAGTGAGGTTAATGACTTAGTACAGCACCCCCTCACTCAAATGCAAAACAAACTATTCCAGGGCAGGTAGTATGGGAGGTAGAAGTGAGTTAATGGATAGTGACAGAGGGATAGGGACTGGCCCTGTGATTATTTTGGTGTAGGAAGGGAATTTCTGGAGAGAAATTCTTCAGAATCTGACACCTTCTTTATAATTTAGAGACCCAAATAGTTGCCTAAAGAATTGAGACTTACCTAGAATAGAATAACTAGTGAAGATGTCAACATATTAGAAGGTGTATATCAGAGTTGATAGAAAGATAATAGTAAGAAAGCAAGAAAACAAGAAAGAAAAGAAGGGAAAAAAGGAAGAGGGGGAAAAAGAAAGGAAGGAAAGGAAGGAAGGAAGGAAGGAAGGAAGGAGAAGTGATAAAGAGAAGAAAGGAATAGAAAAAAGGAGGAGAGGAAGAAAGAGAGAGAAAGGAGAAAGAAGGAAAGAAAGGGATAAAGAGGAAGAAAGAAAGTGAAAGAAAGAGGAAAGAAGGGAAGAAAGAAAAACCCAGAAAAACATCAATAAAATTCTAAAAAAAACCTGAAAGATGTTTAAAAAGGAATATAAGCAAGACAGTATTGTTACTATCATGTTAAATTTAAAAAACAAATTGTAGAAGATATGTTCACTGTTTTGCATATAAACATTTTTTGTTCTTTATATACTGAAATGTACATATGGTTGATGATTATTAAGTTCATAACTTAAAAAATGTTTTTATAAAACATTAGAAACAAAAGAAGAAGAAATGGACCTGGATGTCTGCCAAAAGAAGAAAGTTCCCATGCTTAATCAAGCATTGGATTGAGCCTGGTGTTTCCCAAACTGCGGCTGTAGACCCTTGGGGGTTGAGGAGACAGGGACATACTCAGATATTAATAGCACAACTGCCATCATGTTTGTTTTGTGGTTGTTGAGATCCATACAATTTTTTAATGTTACAAAGGCATCCTCATCCATGAAAAGATCGGGAGCTGCTGCTTTACTCCTTCCTGCAGCATTACTAGGAATCTGGTTACTGTTCTTAGGGTTTATTGCATGAAAGATTCTGCCCTCATTCAAGACCTATAGAGTATTTTCCCACAGAGTGTTCACATTGGTCCCCAGCACATAGAGAATGTGGTCAAGTAGCCATTATTTAGGAATGAAGACAAGGGCTTTAGTTTTCCAGTTAATTTCTTCTTAAATATTTAGACAGGATGAGAAATAGCATGCAGTGTCAAAGAAGCCTGAGATCTGGGTGAGAAAATTGGAGTATGAATTTCAATTCTTTCAGGGGGATCTGCATTCTATGTAATCTAATGCACATTGCTTAATCTCTTTTTGGCTTTAGTTTTCTCATCTGTAAAATGGGGATAATAATAGCCTCTATGTCCCAGGGTTGTTGCGAGGATAAAATAAGATACTTGTTAGCAGTTAAGTGACTTGCTCAGGGTCACAAAGCCAATTAAGTATCTGAGGTTAGATTTGACTCAGGTCTCCCTGACTTCAGATCCAAGCTAGCTCCCTATCCATCATGCAATTTAGCCTTCTAGAAAAGAATAATATTAATGCTTTATATTTATATGGTGTGTTCCAAAAGTCTTAGGGCAGTTTTAAGCTTTTATGTATTTCAATTTCATTTTATTAAAATATAATATAATAGACCTAGAGAGACTTGAGGAAGGGACCTTAAATGTCATCTATTCTATTAGTTTACAGATGAGGAGAGACTAAGTAATTTACCCAAGGTCACTTATATAATAATTCAGAAGTCAGGATTTGAGTACAGTACTTTTAATTTTCTAATCTCACACTTATCCTATCAATAAGCTTGTTTTCTATTTTACAATGTTTTTAATATTTTTGAAATAGTTTTTTAATGATACCATAGTTGTTTTTTGGGAGATTTTATGGCAATTGGGGTTAAAGTTACTTTTTTCAGGGTCACACAGTTAGTAAGTTCATGAGGTTGGATTTGAACTCAATAAGAGGAGTCTTCCTGAAGACTCCAGTCTAGGCAAGCTATCCACTGTGAGATCTAGTTGCCCCAACAATAAATGTGTTTGACCTTGTGCTAAGTGCTGGGGATACAAATATTAGTAAGCATGACAATCCCTGCCATCAAAAACTGGCATTCTAAGGGAGAATGACCCTCCCCAAGAGGGTCCAGCCTGGGGGCATGCCAAGGAGGTTGCAGGAAGTGTTGTAGAGGTCTGGAAGATAAGGCAGAAAGCTAATCTGTCATTGCTAGGGGAAACTGAGGGGTGGCTATTCAAACTTTCTTGCCTCACTAGTCACACTTCTCCCACATGCAAACTAAACTTTGGTCAAAATGAGCAACTTGCCATGACTACCAAGAGCTAAACTTCTGCTTCCTCTTCCTCCTCCTCCTCCTCCTCCTCTTCCTCTTCCTCCTCCTTCTCTTCCTCCTGGCTATCTTTGTGGCCTTCCAGGAATGCCGTTCTCTGGCCTCCAATGTGCAGTGGTTCTCAGGAAATGGAAGCCTCACCGTTTCCCTCACAAAAATGATCATTCCTAATTTTGTCATCATTGTTCAGTTGTTTTCAGTCACATCCGACTCTTCATGACCTTATTTGGAATTTTCTTGGCAAAGATACTGGTGTGGTTTGTCATTCTTTCTCCAGCTCATTTTATAGATGAGGAACTAAGGCAAATAAAATTAAGTAACTTGGCCAGGATCACACAATTCATGTTGGTGGTTGGATTTGAACTCTGGCTTTCCTATCAGACAAGATGGGCAATATGGGCCCACTCTTACTCTGTCTGGGGTTCTCACTTGAATGCCTTTTTTATGACATAGGTATTGTCCTATAGACCCATTGCACACACTCACTACACTTTCTTCTTTCTCTCACTCATCATCTGCCTTCACAAACACACTCAGAAGCCAGTTTGTGCAACAAAGTGGGAATACCCCACCTTCTTTGGGTTACTTCTCTTCAGATTTCATACTTCACACCTCAGAGAGCTTATTTTCCCTCAGATCTATGGAATTTCCATCCCAAGTATAAGTCCCAGGGGAGTATGAGTTGAAACTTTCCCCTTAGTTCACTACCCAGAGAAGAAGAATACAATTCAGGGGGCAGCTAGGTGGAATAGTAGATACATCACCAACTTGAAGTCAGGAGAACCTGAGTTCAAATCCAGTATCAGACACTTAATAATTACCTGTGTGGCCTTGAGCATGTCATTTAACCCTTCCCCCCCCCCCAGGGGGGGGGACTCAGGAGAGGATGAGCACATGACTTGACAGACTACAGGATTAAAATCCTGTAAGATTAAGATGAAAAGTGCCTTAAAAATCATCCATTCCAAACAAACCACACTGTGATTGTGGGAATTAAGATCTCCATAGCTTAACTGACTTATTGGAGGCCATTCAAAGAACCAATAGCAGGGACTTAAACCAGGGTACTTGTTTATTTGAAATCTTTATTTGAAAAAATAAAGAAAATGGGGGCAGCTAGGTGGTACAGTGGATAAAGCACTGGCCCTGGAATCAGGAGGACCTGAGTTCAAATCCATATCAGAAACTGTGTGATCTTGGGCAAATCACTTAACCCCATTGCTTTACCAAAAAATCCCAACATAACAAAAACAAGAAAAATAAAGAAATTTATTTTTATTGAAAAATTTGAAATCTGGATAGTTGTGTTGCTCTTTAAATGACAAGCTGAAGAGTTTGTATTTCATCCATTCCCAATGCCCTTCCTTCAAAGGTATTAGTAATTGCTTATCAGCAATTAGTAGCACTTTTTAAAGGCAATCAATAGTTTTAGATTAATTAAACCTCCCTAAGAAGAAGATAGAGAGGTAAATGGAAAGTGAATTCCCTGAACTGGGCCCTGGAGTCGAGAACCTTGAGTTCAAATTTGACCTCATCCACATTCTAGCTCTGTAATCCTGGGCAATCACTTCACCAGCCCATTACCTCCAAAAATAAAAGAAAGAAAAGAAATTACAGATTCCCATTTCTTTGATAAGAAAACTGAGACCATGAGGATTTACCAAAGAGAGAACAAAGGAAAGGCAGTGGAAAGAAGTCTATTTTCTCACTCCTTTTTCAGTGTGCTTTATCCAGCCGTGGCACACTCATGCTCGAGTGATCTGGCAGGCTTCCAAATACAACTATAATCACTGAAGAAGTCAAACCTGATCTCCTTATTTATTTCCCTGCTTCCTACTGGGTTTCCTGATAGTTTAGTAAATAATCAAATTTAAATTGATTTTATTTAAATGGAAGGTTTTAAATTAAACTTTCAGTTCCCAGCAGGACTTTAATGTGTGATGTTATTTTATTTAGAAGTCAGCACTTCTTCACCTGATCTCCTCCTCCAACCACTCCCAATTCAATTCTCCACTAGCTGTAAAATGGTGTAAGAAATCTGGCTGTGTTAATACAGGAGCTGAGTAACTTTGGGCAAGTCACTTTATCTCTCTGGGACTCAGCTTCTTCACTGTCAAATAAAAGAATTGTATTCTACATGTTCTCATTTCTCTTTAAGCTTGAAAGATTTTGATTTTTTGATTCAAATCTTGACCAATTATTCAACCCATCTGTCCATTCATTCATTCATTCATTCCCTTAATCATTCAAAAAGGTTTTTTTTAATATTAAGTATTCATTTTTATTAAGGCCCTGCCCTCAAGGAGCTTAATTCTACTGGGGATATTCAACATTTACATCAATGAAGATAATTAGAGGCTGGGTAGAACATTGACAGCTAAAGGGGAATAAGGAACGTGATATGCACCTGAGTTGAACTTTGAAGAATGTTGAGAATTCTAAAACATGTCAGTGAATTGGGAACTGCATTCTAGGTGTGGGGTAGTCTATGCAAAGGCACTAAAGTGAATGATGAAATGGTGAATTTTTGGGAACAACAAATTGACCAGTTTGACTGGAACATGGAGTATGTGAAAAGTAGTTATTATCAAATTAATCTGGAATTTACATTTACATCTGGAGTCAGATTGTGAAGGCATTTAAATGTCAAACTGAGGAGTCAGTACTACTTCCTCCTACAGGCAATAGGGAGCCTTGAAGGGTTCTTCTTTTCATTATTATTCCTTTTCATTGCATCCCTCAAATCTTTCTAGTTTCCTTTTTCCATCAGATTTTTGAATTGGACATACTCAAATCCCTAGTCCTTCTCCCTTCAGAAAACCCTCTCATTGAGACTTTATGTCCAGTGATTTTAAAATCAGTGAAGAGACAAGATTACCTTTCTTTTGCTGATCTGTGGGTATTCATTTCCCATTTCTCAAACCATCAGAGATAAGACAGCCTCTAATTTCCTTCTTCTTCCCCACCAGTGGAGCAGCTCAGGACCCAGGCAGAGACCAGTGATATCATTAAGTACTTTTTTGGGGGGGGGCTTTTTAAAATTTATTTTATTGTTTACAATTATATGTAAAGATAGTTTTCAACTTTCATTTTTTGTAAGATTTTGAGTTTTACTCCCTTCTGTCCACCTTCCCCTTGACAGCAAGTAATCTGATATAGGTTATATATGTACAATTATGTTAAACATATTTCTATATTAGTCATGTTGTAAAAGAAGAATTAGAACAAAAGGGGAAAAACCACAAGAAGGGAAAAAACATAAAACAAATTTTAAAAAAGTGAAAATAGTTTTTATGCATTGACTCCTTAATTCTTTCTCTGATTGTGGATGGTATTTTCCGTCATAAACATTTTAGAATTGACTTTGATCATTGTGCTGCTGAAAGAGCTCTCTATCGTAGTCAATCATTCCACAATGTTGCTGTTAATGTGAACAATTTTCTCCTTGTTCTGCTCAACTCTCCCAGCATCAATTGATGAAAGTCTTTCCAGGTTTCCCAAAGTCCATCCACTCACAATTTCTTACTGAACAACAGTATTCCATCGAATTCATAGACCACAATTTGTTTAACCATTCCACAATTGATGGGCATCCCCTCAATTTCCAATTCTTTGCCACTACAAAGAGAGCTAATATAAATTTTTTTTTGTACAAATAAGTTATTTTTTCTCTTTGGAATACAGAGCAACTAGTAATATTGATGGACTAAAAAATATCACAGTTTTATTGCCCTTTGGGCATAGTTCCAATTGCTTTCCAGAATAGACCAGTTCACAGCTCCATCAACAGTGCATTGTGTCTCAGTTTTCTCATAATCCTTACATTTATCATTTTCTTTTTTGGTCATATTGGCCAATCTGAATGTCAACAAATACTTGATGAGAGTTGTATCCAAATTTTATGCACTACTCTTTTACCCTTCTAAATGGTCACATTTCTCTACTTTTCATGAAAAAAAAATTAGCTTATATTTTCTTCAGATAAAATTAAGAACTTAAATTTTAAAAATTAATTTAATTTCAGTTCCAAATTCACTCTTCCCACATCCAACCAATTGAGAAGGCAATAAAATTAGAGCTCATTACAAATATGTGTAGTTGTGCATGAGAAATTTCCATTTTAGCCATGTTCCTCAAAAAAAAACCAAAGAAAAAAACATAGAAGAAAATATGCTTCAATCTGCACTCTTATTCCCAACTATTCACTATTTGGAAGTGGTTATCATTTTTTCATCATGAGTCCTTAGAATTGTGGTTGGTCATTATGTTGATTAGAATCCCAGAGGGACCTGCAGAGTAAGTATCCCAGTCCTGGTGATGAGACAGACTTCTTGATTCCCCTTTCACCTTCCACTTCACATACCACAGGGAAGCATCTAGTCTGCACTGAGGTCCTGTCACCCCAAGATTCTACCTCCTCCCTAATTCAGAAATTCCTTCTCTTTTCCCCTTCCAGTTAGAATTGGAAGAGGGGAAGGTTGCCTGGAAAAATATATAAGAGAAGGTGAACTAGGAAAAATGACCTGATCCCTGTTACCTTGTGTATCTCTCATTGCCAACTCCAGAGTTGAAATGGACTTATCTTAGTCTCATTTTTGCTGACTTTGGTTAGGTTTCCACTGGGGAAAAACAGGTATTTATGAAGGATGGTTTGGGTGATTGCTTTATGGTACCCTCTTTGTTCATTTCCCTCTTTTTTTTCTCATTTCACAAGACAGTTTGTGTATTGTGGCAGGTAAATGGATTTGAACTCAGGTTTTCCTGACCCTGGGACTGGGACTATCCTTTTCATAGCTGCACTGAAATGTTCAATTACAGAATATTATTCACTGAAACATTTTTATGAATAATAATTTTAAGTTCTAAAGGTTAATCTAAATGCAGTTTTATAATTTCCTGTATGATTTAAAATGTTTTTATTAAATAAAATATGGGCAGCTAGGTGGTGAAGTGAATAAAGTGACAAAAACCTGGAATTAGCAAGACATATCTTCCTAAGTTCAAATTTGACTGCTGATACTAGCTATGTAACAGTGGGCAAATCATTTAAATGCTGCCTGCTCCAGTCTCCTCATTGGTACTACAGAGAGAATAATAGTACCTACCTCCCAGATTTGAAATTGCCTGACACACATTAGATGCTTTATAAATGCTGATTATTATTATTGTTAGGGAGTTTTTGTATGATCATTGATATTATTTGAAGCAAATTCTATGGAAAAACTAAAGGATATACATGGGAATAAATACACTAAAGGAATAACTGAGGAAGACCACAGAGTTAATCTACTGGATACCTATTTAGGAAAACTGCAATTTCTAATGGATATTTACTGCAATACTCTTATCAACATAATATGATCTAAAAGTTTGTTAGCCCTACCATCTTCCTCAAACATACCTTATTATCCCCCCACCTAACCAAATGAGATGCTTGCCTGATATGGTATCATTCATACCCTAACTAAGTTTCTCCAATGTTTATTTACCAATGGATAGTTTAGAAGGCAGAGATAAACATGAGTAGATAAAAATTGTCAAGCTGAGATTTCCTCTTAAGATTCCTTTGAAAAGTTGCCCAAATTAGTACACTTAAATCTCCAAAGTACTCCTACCAACCAGATAAGCTTTGCTTTTTAAATTCACATGATCCTCCAAGTTTGTTAGGAAATTGTTAAAATAACTTTTGGCTAAATAAGTATTTTGTTTTCAGGATATAGTCTAGGCTTAAAAGCTAGCATCTGACTTGTTTTAAAATTATTATAAGTAAGGTTCAGTAGGACGATGGTGCAGATTTACTCAAACAAGTTCAATGCATCTAGGGAAAGAGTTAACCTGGGGGAAAATCTTGGCAGCATATTTCTCTGTTAAAGTCTCATTTCCAAGATATATAAGGGATTGATTCAAATTTTTAAGATCAGGAGCCATTCCCCAATTGATCAATGATCTGAGAATATCTAGGAGAGAATATCTCAAGGGAAGAAACCCAAGCTATTATTACATATGAAAAAAATGCTTTGAATCAATAATAATTAAAGCAGCAGTTCTCAAACATTTGTATCTCAGATTCCTTTATGTGCATAAAAATTATTGAGTTAGCAAAAGGGTTTTAGTTTATGAGAGTGATTGATATTTACCCTATTCAAAACTAAAACTGAAAATTTAAAATAGCATTGTCCATTACATGTAAATATCACAATTTCATGAAAGATAACTGTATATTTTTTTAAAATTTAGCATTTATGCTGTTGTGATTTTTTTTTATGAAGAAAATCTGGCCTCATCTATGTTGTTGGGGAAAAAAAGGAGTGTCTTTGTCAGCAAATATGTCTTAGCATTATTATGAAAATAGTTTTGTTCTTGTAAAACCTCTGAACATAATTCAGGGACCCTCAGGCTTCCCATACTACATACTTTGGGAACTGTTGAATAGGAAAAAGAATGCAAATTAAGGCAACTGTGCGGTTCAACCTCAATCAGATTGGTAAAATTGACAAAAAAAGAAAATGACAAATGTTGGAGGGGCTTCTAGAAAACCAGTGCACATGGATGCACTGTCTGAGCTGTGAACTGATCTGGTTCTTCTGGAAGGCAATTTGAAACTATGCCTCCAATGTTACTAACCTATATGTAACTTTTGACCCACTGGTAACTTTAAATGCCAAAGAAATAAAAAAAAGAGGAAAAAGTTTTTATATATATATATATATATATATATATATATATATATATGTACAAAAATATTTATAGTAGTCTTTTTGTAGGGATAGAGAACTAGGAAACTATGGGGGTGCTCCAAAATTAGGGAATGGTTGAACAAATCATGTATGTGAATATAATATAATATAATATTATTATGCTATAAAAAGTGATTAAAGATATGGTTTCAGAAAAACTGGGGGTTATGTGTATGAACTAGTGATGAGTTAAGTAAAAAAAGGGGAATAATTTATACTATAACAATTTTATATAAAATGAACAGTTTTAAAGACTTAAGAATTCTGATGAATGCAATAATCTGCCATGATTCTGTTTGAGTGTTCAACTCACATCTTGATAGAGAAGTTATAGGCTCAAGATGCACATACACACATATGTATATGGTCATGTATTTTTTTGGTCAGGAATATGAATATGATCAGGAATTTGTTTTGCTTAAGTATACTGGGACTTTGTTTTTCTTTTAGGAAGAGGAATGGTAGGTGGGGATAGAAAGAAAAAAAACTAAAGTTGATCATTGAAAAAAATAAACAGGGAAACTTTGCTTCATTCTAAAGCCTCTATATCTTATACCATTCAATACTTAGAATTTAAAAGCAGAACCATTGTTCTCATTTGGAATACACACTAGATATATTCCTTTTTCAACAAACCTTCCTCAATACCTAAGTATTGAGCTGTGATAGAAGCTGGAGGAGAGAAGTTTAGTTAAGTCAAAGCTTCTTCCTTTCTGGAGTTTATAGTCTAGTAGTAGGATAACACAATCACAGATCAGAGAATGTAGATATCACATGCTAAACACAATAGAAAGGTCTTGCAGAAGGATTTTGTGTGAAATTCAATAAGGAAAGTTGTTATTGATGGAGGGATCAAAGCAAACTTCCTGGAAAATATGACATTTGAAATGGGTTTTGAGAAATAGTAGTAATTCAGCAGCAATAAGGGGAGAAAAGGATACCCAAAACTTTCATGTTTGAACCTGGGAAAGAGATGAGGGGGTAGAAACATGGTCAAAGATTTGATGATCAGTAAGTATCAAAGGTTCAAAGGAGGAAGGTTGGGTCAAGTCTGATAGTGACTTCCAATTGTAGTTGTTTAGAGTGTTGTTTTCTTGGGCAGAGATACTGGTGAAGAAATGGAGGGAAACAGAATTAAGTGACTTGCTAGTTAGTGTCTGGAGCCAGATTTGAACTCAGGAATCCTGGTCAGCACTCTATCCACTGTTCACTAAGCTGAAAACAGGAAAAAATAATAATAAAATGTAGCACTTATATAAAACTTTAAACTTCTTTGTTGTTGTAAAAAAGCAAAAACAAAAACAAGTTATAAAACTCCTTACAAATGCCTCACTTGATCATCATAATAACTCATTTTACAGATAAGAAAACTTAAATTTCATATCAAGAGTCACATAGAAAAAGAGTCTGAATCAGAATTAGAATTCAAGTCTTGTGCTAAATCTGGCACACCAGCCACTATTATTGCCACTTAGTTGCTACTATAAATGCTAAATTCTTTAGCCTGGCACTTGTCCTCTACCATGTGATATCCTCTACCAATGACTCTCTAACTTGATTTCATTATTATTTCCCTTCACAAACTCCACCTTCTAGCAGAACTGAACTACTGTTCCCCAAAGGCAACTCTCCATTCATTGTTTCTACAAGTTTGCCCACTCCCTCCCCATTGCTGTCTCTTCAGAATCCTTCTTTGTCATAACCACTTCTCTGATAACTGATAAAAATTTGTTCCTCTCTCCTTTAGTCAGTACTTGATTTATGAACATTTTCTATACTGTTCAGAAAAGGTAAGGTCCTTGAGTTTTCCTATGTCTTAGCAATCCTAGTATTTAGTCCAAAACCTTGCCCAAAAACAGTTCTCTTCCCACAATGTGACTTTTCCCCATCGAAGTTTGAGGCTAAAATATATCACGGGGTGGCATAAGAAATTAAATGAGAATTTTACAGAAGCTGCAGATGATATAATAAGGCCAGCAGAGGACACAGAAAAAAAAATACGGAAACTCAGAAATACATAAGATATATGTATATTATTAGATACCATCAATCTAAATTTTACAATAAGTTACTGCAAAAAACCCATAAAAGAAAAAGAAAAAAATTCAAACTTTTTCTCTGGTATGCAGGGAGGATCAAAAAATTTATGTGGATTTTTTCAGATTTCAGGGGGTCGCTATACCCTTACTCCCCGCTGTGATGTGTTTGTTGAAATGAATTGTTGAATTGAGTTAAATTTCCATTCTAACTTTCTCATAGCACCTCCTAGAATCAGAGAAAGTTGGTTCTTTAAGGAACTTTAGGGACCACCTAATTTCAACACCCCCCACCTCCACCCTCATTTTACAGATGGAGAAACTGAGACTCTGGAGGAGAAAAGCAACTTTCCCAAGGCCACACAGAAAATCAATGGTAGAATTCAAACCAGGACCTGAGCCTCCTGTTTCTTAGGTCAGTGCTTTCCTTTTATTTTTCTTTTGCACCCAATGTCTGTTTAATAAGTTCCATGGACCTGCTTCTCTGTAGCTGGACCCCAGGACAGTTTTACCTGCTCAACCCTCTTGAACTTTGTCTCCTCTCAGCACCCACAGAGCAGTTGTTTGAATCAAGTGAATGGTTCTGGGGAGTTGCTTTCCAATTTCACACAGGATGTGAGCTATTTGTGTCCAAGATTCTTATCATAAATTTGCAAAGATACCCCCACCCCCCACCCCAGGGGATTATTTTGCCCCTAGCCATGCATCAAGTCTGATAGGATGATCTGGGCCATCCCTGGGAAAGACAGTTTAGAGATTAGAAACTCTTCATTCATTGGTTGCTATTAAGAGCAGAACAATTTCAAATGCCTCATAAACATAGCTGTTCCTTCCCTGGGGTTTCCATAATTCCTTCTACCAATTATAGCACTTTCCTGAGCTTAACTAATTAATCTTTACTGCATACCTGAGAGATAGAGTTAAAGATAATGATTCACACTTGCATACTGCCTCTTACTTACATTTATTCATTAATCTTTCAAACAGCCCTAAAAAGTATGGAGATAACAGGAAAAAAATGATCACTACTATTTTGGAGAATAGGGAATGAAAAAAAAAAGGCCAAGTAAAATCACTGATGGATTTGAGGGCACATGAGTATGCCTAGAGATGATGAAATTATAGAAAAAAAATCATTCTATATATTCTGTACCTAAAGGGTAGAAACTTTCAAGCAGATTTGCTGCCCTCTTTGAGTCATAGAATTGAAAAGTAGAAAGTATCTTAAGAGATCATCCTATCCAGCTACCTCATTTTACAGATGGGAAAAGTGAGGCACAGAGAAGTTCAATGTCTTGTCCAAGCTTGTTCAGGTCAAAAGCATCAGAGAAAGGAGTGGAATCCAGGTCCTCAGATAGGAAATTCAGCATTTTTTCTACTCCTGCATCTTAAATAAAATACGTCTGGTACCAACCCATCTTTTACTTTTTACTTTTTTGGTCTTTGTATTTTAGTTTTGGTTTCTGCAAGGTAATGGAGTTAAGTGAGCTGTCCAAGATCACATAGCTAGTAAGTATCAAATGTCTGAGGATGAATTTGAATTCAGGTTCTCCTGACTAGTTCTCTATCCACTGTACCACCTAGCTGCCCCCAACAACTTATCTTTTGTGAATGATTTCCCATTACCCCCCAATTGTATTTTATGTTCTGGCCAGAGTAGCTTAGTGGTTTACCATACATCCTATTCCTTCTCCTTTTTTGTATACTTTTTTTTGGCATATAATTATTATTTCTATTCCTTGGAGACAAGATCAAGGATTGTATACATCAAGGCTTCTTGAAATAGGGTTCTCTTGAGGACAAGGCTATTTTGTCTTTGAAGCCACAGGATATTGTAGTTTGTATTAACTAGTAAGAATTTACTGAAAACTTGGGATGGAATCAAATTGTTCAAGAGGAGGTTTCAAGTGGCTATGCAACCTTGTGACTCATGGAGGAGATTACTAAGGAAATCTATCTTTCTTTAACCTAGTCTATAGATGTCCATAAGTTCTAGACACTGTCTCGTTCTGTCAATCACATTGCCTAGTTGGGACAAATTTTCATTCTGAATTCACTTAAATGGTTTGATGTCTGAAATATAACCAATCTCCCATTGTTACAGAGAAGAGGTAATGAGAGAGACATTTACAGGACTATTAATGATGAGGGAAGTTGGGAGGAGAGAGAAAAATGTAAAGGAGAAATCCCTTCCCCTGGGAGCTGGGGAATTGGTATTTAGAATAAAACAAAGACAATGAGTATCCTCCATGCTCTGACCTGATGATAGGTTTACTATGATTCCTCTTGATTTCCCTCACTAGATAACAGCTCTCAGGAGACAGCATCCATTTAAAGGACAATGAACCATTATTTATATAAATGCCTGTCAGAGAAATTTCCAAACAATTGCAAATATTGATGAGCGTGCAAACAGATTAATTTTGCTCTTCTCCCATCTTCTCTAGGAACAGACAGCCTTATTAAGCCTAGTGTCTCCCTATCAACTGTATTTTCCCAGGTTTCATCTGGCATTCTGTATAAAGGGGAACTTTGACAACAACAAAAGAAACACTAATAGTCACTTCTGAGACAGATCTGCCTCCTTAATAATGGCCAAGCAGTTGCATAATGCTTTAGCCTCTAAATCTGAGATTATCCATGCAGACAAAACTCCTGCAATGCTGTCAGAGATTTGTTGGTTTCCTTTCTTACCAAATAGCTTCAGTGGTAAAGCATGGTACCTTGCTTAGAATGACAGGAGGGCTAGAGATTACCCTAGTGCAAAGGCCAGGAATGTTAAGTATCTGATCACAAATGGGTATCAGGTATCAAAACTGTAACTAAGTAAAGAGACTAGAGTTTAGAGAGTGTCAAAAATTAAATAATAGTTTAAAAATATGAAGCAACTTAAAATGTGGACAATCTACATTTTCATAGCATTTTCACTCCTCTGGTCCTATGGAAACTAATTAACCAGTCAGTCAATAGTCAAAGAACATTGTTAAGCACCTGCTACCAGCCAGGCATTCCTTATCACCATAGGAAAGAAAGGCAAAAAGCAGCGTCTAAACTCAGGAAACTCACATCTACTAGGGGAGATAACCCTATAATTTATATGGGTGACGGAGGTAATTTCAGAGGGAAAGCACTAGTGTTAAAGGAGAACAATAAAGGTCTCTGGGAGAAGTTGAGATTTGAACTGAGACTTGAGGGCAACTGGGAAAAGCCAGTCAGTGAAGATGAGAAGGGAAAGCATTCCGTTAGGCCTGGAAGATAGTCAATGAGTTAGCAAAAATAATTAGTTAACCTAGCAAATTACCAGATAGTACATTACCTTCCCTCATACCTCTGCCAAGAATGAACACCAGGTAAGCCATTCCCCTCTTCCACTAAATTCTTCCCTAGGAAATCATCTTCTTAGCAGTGGTTTCACAGAATACTGGGGTTTCTTTCTCAGGGGATGATTTGGGGGCAAGTTTAGTATCATTCATCATTGGTCTCATTTTATGCAATTGGCCCAGGTGCCATTCTTCCAACTACATTTATTAGGTTTATCTTGAGGTTTGTTTAGAGGAGGAGCTCCTACTTCCAAAATCCAAATCCAAATGTGGAAATTAAGATGATGAAAAGGCACATGTGGAATTTAGTAGAAAAAAAAGGGAAAACCTGCAAGGGTAGAAGAATCATTATTCAATTTCTCTACAAGCTAGGAGCAATAAGATCCTATACAACCATCCCTCAGAATGACCCTCATTCTGTGGCATGCTAAAATTTAAAGAACACTAGATACTCCCAAATTCCTGGGTTCAAATGCCAACTCTGCCGCTTAATAGCTGTGTAACCTTAGGCAAGTCATCTTCTTTGAGGCTCAGTCTGCTGTCCAAAAATGGGAATAATTATGGTACTTGTCCTGATTACTTCATGAAATTGTGTGTAGAGTAATAAACAAAATGTTCAAAATCATAATTGCTAGGCAATTATGAGCAATTATGTTTATAATAAAAATATATTTGGTTCAATGGATGCCCACTAGATAATGAGTGGATAGCCCATTTATTCAGTTGGCAATCTCACCATGTCACTAGAAAGGGAGAAAGACCCAAGCACATTGGGTGAACCACCTGCCATAAATTTATGGGAAAACTTGAAGAAGAGTTGTGTAGGGGCAGGAATGGAAGGGTGGAGATCTGTGTTATTTGATGAAACACTCAAATTCAATAGATCATCAGTCCATTTGAGGACTTAATGAAGTATGTTTGATAACAATATTATAAAATGTTGATAGAAGCTGGCATGTGTAGCCACAGCTTCAAGGAAATCAATTTCTACTTTTTACATGTTGAAGGATGATTTAATGGGAATTTCTGTTTTGTAGAGAAAATTTTGGGGGGGGGTGAGCCATGGACATGTAATTATTTTCACAAAATCTGTTTTCTTAATAAGTAACAGTTTGTTGGTCAACTAGTATTTATTAAGATCTTACTATGTGCCAGACGATGGGGATAAAAAGAACAAAAATAGTCCCTGCTCTTAAGAAATTCAGACTAATGACAGAAAAACATTCAAGCAACTATAAATAAACAAGATATGTAATGGACAGATTACAGATAGGAGTAGCAATTAGTGTAAGTAGCAAAGGAAAGGAGTTAGGTGCTATTAGTGAATGTGGCATAATGAATGGAGTGTCGATTTGAAGTCAGGAAGGCTTAGGTTCAAATTTTTCCATATTTATGAACTGTATGACCATAACCAAGCTGCTTTACTCCCTTGAACCACAGTTTACTTATCTGTAAAATGGAGATACTAATACTTACCTCATGAGGTTTTGAGTTTTTAATGAGATACTGTAGAATGATATGTGCTTTTGTGAATCAGTATGTGTGACACTATATATATAAAATGTGCATGCATTTATATGTACACATTTGCATATAGCGAAAATTTATAGGTTAGAGAAATTTTTTCAGGGAGATGAAAAATGAGAGGGGGGAGAGAGAGAGAGAGAGAGAGAGAGAGAGAGAGAGAGAGAGAGAGAGAGAGAGAGAGAGAAAGTATAAAATCAAGTATATTGTTTTATTTTAATAATCTTACCCAGAGCTTGAGCATGGAAATAACATTCTTAAAAGCTTTTTTTAAAGAAAAGAATAAAAGGGCTTCATTGAAACTTAAAAAAACATGCACAGAAGAGGACGGAAGGAAGTTCACTAGAGAACACAGATAAGGAGGTTGGTGTTGGGACTGATGTGTTAAATTTAATACTTATTGATAGAGATTCAAAGTTCATTTATAGTTTTTGTTTCTGTGCTGTTTATTATGTTTTACTCTTATTTGTATATGGAAATATTCAAGCTTCTAAGTATTTGTCCAATTCATAAAAAAAAAAAGATGATTTGAGCAAGGTTCATATTTAGTCTTAATGATTTTGGAATCCAGAGCTTCAATCATGTTTTCTTTTTTCAAGTGGTGGTGGCAACTCCCACAGTCTCACAGAATCTTAGTGGTGGAAGGGACTTTGGAGATGACCTGATTTCAACTCCCTCATTTCAAGAATGAAGAACAGGACCCAGAGAGATAAGATAACTGCTCCAGGTGAACCAGCTAGAAGACAAATTATAAACTTTGGAACTCATATGTGTCAGTTATGTCCATTCAGTTTCTTCCTCTTACATCTCTTTTCTTATTCCATGCCAAGAAAGACACAAACTGGAGGATGTTCTGTGGATGATGGTACAAGCATACACCTCACCTAAAGAATTCACCAACCACTATCATTTCATCACATCCTTAAATGCTTTAGTACTTAAAACCACTGTGAAGGTGCAAGGTTGTTTGATCATCCACATATAATATTGACAACATTGATATTAAATTCATTTGTCTGTACAGTACTTCCTCTTATTCTATGTTCTACCATATTGACCTGCTTACTATTCTCCATACATCTCCTGACTCTCATGACCGTCTCCCATGCCAGAAATGCTTTCCATTTTCAGTTATGCCCCATGGCATCCCTTTCAAACCCAGTTCAGATGCCTTCTCCATTTTTTAATCACCTGCAGTTGGGAATACTTATTTCTATCCTTCAAATATCCAAATTATTTTATATTTACTCAGCATATGTTCTATATTTACTATGTTTGCTAAAACCATCTCGACAGATGGATTAAATGAGGATGACTGACCTGTAGATGAATTGGGAGATGTCAACCCCAAGCATGTGAGGACTTTTCCCTTGAAGAGTGAATAGAAGAGAACAATAAGCATGAAGAAGACTGAAACAGGCATTGTGGAGAGCTTTGAGTTGGGTCAGACTCTGAAGAGTCAAGATATCTGAAGATGTCATCCACTGCATCCTGGGCCATTATCTGTCATTCTGACTTCTGTGCTGCCAACTAGCTTTAAATGCCTCAGGAAGAGGCTGAGAACTTTGTGCAACTCTGACTCACATCCAATTTATGGGCAAAACAAGATATCATTGGTGATGTCATTAGTCCTCTTCTAAATGATAGGCAAACAACAATTTATATTTACTTATTTATAAAAATGCTTTTTTTTCCCTCCAAAGTAGAATGGGGGGGGGGGGGATTTATGTGTATAGCCCTAGCAAACAGCACAGTGCCTTGTACTATAGTGCCTGTGAAATGTTTTTTTTTAATGAATTCAAGGAATTGAAAGGAATCATGTTGAATGGAACTGATTAGTGATGTTTGATGGAGTGGGACTAGATGGGGAATCAAAGTTCAAAAATCCCTCTTGGGGAGACTGGTTGAAAATGTGTGAGAACCACTTTTCATGCTCTGATTTTGATCAGAATCTGCTAACCAAGTCCATGTTGTTACACTTTGTCTAGCTCTTTGACTTGCAAAGAATGTTATCTCTGATGTGGTACAAAGACATCAAGGAGGCCTCTAAGGATGGGCATACTTCCCCTAATCAGGTCATTAAAACAGGCCAGTTTGGGAAGCAACTAGGTTATACCTTGGAGACTGCTAGTTGTGTGAGAACAATGATGAACAAGGACAGAGAAAAAGATTGAGGGAAATGAAGGAACTGAAAGCTCAACATAAATCTTGATTGATTAATTGAAGTTTGATGTTATGTTTGGGGCATTGGCCTAATGACATGACAGTGGGTTGTTATAAGTTTGCAGTGGGGGTTGAATGAAATCCAACTGTTAAATTTTCAACAAGATCACTTTCACCTGGGAAATTGCAAATACTCTAAATTGGGCCTGATTTATTATTTAGTTGATTGTTTAGACTTAAAATAGTAATGGAGAAAATACTAATAATGCAAATTAGCCTAAATATGCATCACATATAGGGAGAAACAGTTGTTAAACCAGTGTGGGGCTGGTTTATGATTGGCTAATGACATTTTTATTAAAATCACTTTGGTGAAGACAGTGTTGTGTAGTATCACTTTTTAATAGCCTCTCTCTAGATGGCTCCATAGTACACAGAACACTGCTCTGGGTGAGGAAGTCCTGAGTTCAAATCCAGACCTGGACAAGTTTTTAATCTCTGCCTTAATTGTGTCACCTGTAAAATGAATAATAGTAGCACTTATATTTCATGTTGTGAGGATGAAATGAGGTAATATTTATAAAGTCCTTTGCAAATTTTAACTTGCTATATGAACGCTAGCTATTATTATCTTTATCTCTGCTCCACCCCCATTTAAAACCAACTGGGTATTCCCAGTCCCCAGATCACTTTGTGATTGCAGCAGTTTTCATAACGCCTTGATCTGAACAAGTCACTCTTCAGTCTACTACGATGGTGTTATTGAATCTGTTTTTCTTTACCTATCCTTTTTATAATTCCTTTAAATTTCAAGACCACTGTTAGTCCAATACCCTCATTTTCCATGCTTTCATATTTTAGTGTTAGTATCCAGGGAAAAAGGCTTCTGTTGAAAGAGACTTTAGGTATTGAATTATATAGCAGGATTCCAAGCAGCCTCTGTATTGGTGGGAAGGCACAAAAGGAGATAGGCAAAGCTAAAAAATCCTGTAGAGTAGATTCATGTCCTTGTGCCTATAATTAGTAATCTTAAGAAATATAAGGATACCTGAGGCTAAAATCCACATGATAGAACATGTCAGGGGGCCAATAGGAAATCAGAGGCAGTCAGGCCAGTCTGACCTGCAGTTAGAAATGAGGTAACATTTTCTGAGTGAAGAAGTCAGAAAAGGGTTCATTATTTCACATCATGGATGAACTTTTAAGTTGGAGAAAAACTCAAGGTTTTTTTGTCATCTTTACAGCTAGGTGACTCAATGGATAGGGCACCGGCCCTGGAGTCAGGAGTATCTGAATTCAAATCCGGCCTCAGACATTTAATAATTGCCTGTGTGACCTTGGGCAAGTTACTTAACCCCATTGCCTTAAATAAAATTAAAAAAATTTTAAAAATAAATACAAAGGATAGTGATGAGTGTGTGTGTATTGTGTGTAAAACACAACTCTCCTATCCCCAACCCTTGGAGGAATTAACCTGTTTTCTCATGCATTGTGTTTGAGGAAGAGCAAATAATTTCTGTCAGTTGAGTTTGGAAATAGGGCTTATTTGATGTTGACTGAAACTCTGTCTTCCAGCACTTAATGAGATTAGTTCTAAAGACCAATTGATGAATGATGTACCATTAGGGATATTTACCTATCCATAAAACATGTTCCCCTTTACTGAAACTCCTTCAAACTTGGGGTGAGTTGTTGTTCTTGTATGTAGGATTATCTCATTCTTCTTTTGTCTTCCAAATCTGTTCAATCTTTTGTAAAGCCTTTTTTTTTAATCGGCTAGTTCCCAAGGGCCTTCTCTTCTTCTCCCTCCCTTCCCCTCCTTCAACAAGCACCTACCAGATTGCTGTGGAATTTTTTAAGAATGGTCTTTAGTGTTTGAAAGCATTTTATTACCCTCAACGTGTATTCTCCTCTGCAGTGCTGGCTCAATGTTTTTACCAGCATATCACCCAACTCCCTCTTCCAGGGCTATCATGGAGCTATTGGATAATGTTGAACTTCAGTCTACTGAACTTGAGACTCTCATTAGGTGCTTTCCTTTTTTAGCTTTGTTACTGATGGTCATTTAACCCTTTCTTAAGTGGGCATATGTTTCAGATGGGGTAACTAAGATTTTCAGCACTTGGAACCACATAATGTTGAGACCTCAGGGCTCCCTCTTTTTCACACCCACCCATCCTCCCAATACAAGAGCTGCTTGGGCACCCTGCTCTTGTCTAGTAGCTACTAAGGTATTCTATAGCACTGTTGATAATGTGGAAAAGAACAACTATAAAACAATTGAAACTGAATCCTTTGAAATTATAATGACCAAGCCTGTCTCCCCCCCCACCCAATAGCAAAGAGAAGTCATTTTCCTGTCACTTTTGTACAGAAGAGGGCCACTGTTAAGTGGGAAACATTGCATATGATGTCAGGTTTTTTTGATATGTTGATTAGTTTTGCTGAATTGTTTTCTTTCCCTCATTTATTTATGTTTTGTCATAAGGGAACCGCTCTTTTGGAGGGGGAGGGGATGGATGCACTGCAAAATATAGGTGATTTAAAATCAAAGATAAGAAAAAAATTTTTATTTTTCAAAAGCTCATTTGAAGGTACAATTGTTTACTAGAAAACTGAACCTATGAATTAAGTACCTCGGGTGTATAAGCAAGAAACTCAGGAATCATTTTCTGTCTAAAGAGTACTGGAATCCAAGGTCTTTTACTGAGAAGGAAGGGCAGTCCTTTGTTCAAGACTGTGATTCCTTTATTCAGAGATTCTTATTGGGTTAGGAGTACTTTGGACCACAAGGTGAGTGAAAGGTTATCACCAGCAAACATACACCATTGTTCCACTTGTCATAGTACTTCATTTATTTAAAAATAATGATCGAATTGGGGGGAGCAAGATACCCAAAAGAGCCAAAGCATACACCCATAATGACCAGGAGGTGCCCATATCTAAGCTGGAAGGAAGGAAGTCATCAAAATGTTTTTGTGGCTTTTTAATAAAATGACACCCTTCCCCCCAACCCCAAAGCACAGACTACACTTATCATTTTCAAGGTGAGGTAGATGACAGGAATTTCTTATTAATAGACTACAGTGCATCAGAACCATGTAGCAGCAATGAGCAAGTTTGAGCTGGCCCTCAGCCAGATCTGTAACTGGTTGCATCTGCTTCTGGAGCAAATTCTGGGGCTAGAATTGTGGTCCAAAGAGCAGTCCTACCAAGGTGGATGTTGCACTGGCAACAAGGGGGGGGGCAAGGGTGGTGCTCCGTTGTGGGGTCCTAAGGAGGTGGGGGCCAGAATTGCTTTACTATGTAGCTCTGGAATATTACAAAGTGGGGTAACAAGACTACCGTAATCATACCAACACCTTGAAGCAAAGCTTTCTTTTGCCCTTTGTTATTCAGAACTCTGTTCTTGGCAATCAGAGTTGGGGAATTGTTTCTTATAATTCACCATAGTCTAGGGGGTAGATGGAGCTCCCCAAACTGAGGTTTTCCATTGCCTTTCTTTAAAAGCAGAGTATTTGAGGTTCCCAGTGGGAAAAACTCTATGGGTGAAGCTTCATTTCCCCCCCTCTGTTGTTTTCTCCTAAATCAAGATGATGACATCATGCACAGAATCATCTTGCACTATGAAGCTCAGTGATACAAGTGTTACTTCCACAAACAATTATTAAACACCTCCATTGTGCAAAACCTATGTAAGGTTCTTCGATGGATCTATCATCTCATAGATGTGGCTATTCTTTCTGGTAAAACTAATTTTGGTTTTGTGTTTATAGGTCCAATACCTACCCAGTATATTTCCTTGCATATATTAGGAACTCCATAAATATTTGAATAGGGCAGATAGATTTTCCCTCTCCCTCCCTTCCCCCTCCCAACAGAAGGCAATCTGATAGTCTTTACCTTTGTTTCCATGACATATATAAATATATATATATATATATATATATATATATATATATTGAATGTGTTGAGAGAAAAAACATATCCTTAAGGAAGAAAGAAGATATTAGACATAGCAAAATTATATAATCCATAAGATGACTTTTTTAAAAATTGAAGATAATAATCTTTGGTCTTCAGTTAAACTCTACAGGTCTTTCTCTGGATACAGATGGTATTCTCTGTCATAAATCCCCTAAAATTGTCCCTGATTATTACTGATGGAATGAGCAGGTCCATCAAGGTTGATCATCATCCCATGTTGTTGTTCAAGTGTATAATGTTCTTCTGGTTCTGCTCATCTCACTCAGCATCAATTCGTGCAACTCTTTCCAAACTTCTCTGAAATCCCATCCCTCCTGATTTCTAATAGAACAATAGTGTCTCATCACATACATATACCATAATTTGTTCAGCCATTTCTCAGTTGAAGGACATCCCCTTGATTTCCAGTTCTTTGCCACTACAAGCAGAGATGTTATGAATATTTTTATACATGTGGGATTTTTAACCCTTTTTCATGATTCCTTTGGAATACAGACCTAGTAATGATATTGCTGAATCAAAGGGTATGCATATTTTAATTGCCTTTTGATCATAATTCCAAATTGTTTTCCAGAAAGGTTGGATTCACAGCTCCACCAACAATGTTTTAATGTCCCACATCCCCTCCAACATTGATCATTTATCCTTTCTGGTCATATTGGCCAATCTGATGGTACCTCAGAAATTAGTGTTTTAGTTTTAAAAACACTTTCACATATATATATATATGTGTGTGTGTGTGTGTGTGTGTGTGTGCGTGTGTGTGTGTGTGTACATATATATATACACACATATAATATTCTCACTAAATTCTAAAATTCTTGCTTCTTAATTATGGCTTAAATTCTGGTAACATATTTAGAAATCTCACATGGGGCTCAGAGAAATTATAATAATTGTTACCATTTATTTAGCACCCATGCGAGACCTGGGAAGTACCTTACGAGGAATATAAATTTCTTAAAAGAGAATTCTGGAAAGCCAAGTTTTGAAAAAGCCCAGTGGGATTGTTGGAGCTACTTGGTTATACCTTAAACCCAAATCACTGGCTCTCAATGATTGGCCAAGAATTGGCCAAGCCTCAAATAAGTCATTTTTGAATATTGTTAGCTCAGAATATCAATGATAATTGTTTCTGTTCTAGACAGGAACCCCAAGTGTCATCCCTTACCAGATTAATTTTTTTATTTTTATTTTTTGAGTAGGCAAGACAGGCTATATTTTGTCCCATTTTTTACCTAGCCTTAATCACTAAATAGGTGTTGCCTTCAGACAAACTGAACCTGGGAAAAACCTTGGCTTATAAAGGTCAAGGCTTTTATTGCATTCACAAGGTCATCTGAAGTTATCTTGATCTATGTCTTGCCATTGGACCCAGATGGCTCTGGAGGAGAGAGTGAGGCTGATGACTTTACACAGCCCTGCCTCACTTAAATCCAATTCACTTATACTTCAAGACATCACCTTCATGATGTCATTGATTCTTTTCAAGAATGAAGGTCAAACTTTATGATAGCCATTGTACTAAGTACTTTTCAAATATTATCTCACTTGATCCTCACAACAGCCCTAGGTGGAAGATGCTATTATTATCTTCATTTTATAGTTAAGGAAACTGTAGCAGTCAGAGGTTAAGTTACTTGCCCAAGGTTAGCAAAGCACTCTAATTTATTTTCCAAGAAAACCCCAAAATGGAGTCATGAAGAGTCAGACACGACTGAAACATGAAACTCATCAACAAGAGAGCTAGAAAGTGTCTGAGATCAGTTTTGATTTAACTCCTTCCTAACACAAGTCCCAAGGCACTATCCTATGTACCACCTAGGCACCATCATAGTCATATAACTAATAAGTATTAGAGTTGAGATTTGAATCCAGGTCTCTCTGATCTTAAGTTCAGCCCTTTTATCATGTTACTTTTATACCACACCTTCTATGATTAATATATCTTAAAAAACTAAAATCAGGTGCAACCTGAGGGTTGGGCTGAGACAATAAAGCAGGATTTCTTAATGTCATTGAACAAAGGGGTTGTCTGTATCTATCTTTACAGTTACTTAACAAAATCAAGTAGGAAGTCTTTTTTTTTTTTTGGCAAGGCAATGGGGTTAAGTGACTTGTCCAAGATCACACAACTAGGTAATAAATGTCTGAGATCATATTTGAACTCAGGTCCTCCTGCCTCCAGGGCCATTGCTCTATCCACTGTGCTACTCAGTTGCCCCTCACGGCAGGGAAGTCTTAAGAATATTCTCATATTGGGATGACCGTAGTCATTAATTCTTATAAGAGGCAACAGAAGGTGGTCAAGCAATATTGTAATGGTAAAAATTCTAGACTTGGAATCAAAAGATCTAAGGTAAATTCCTTTTCCTAGTTGTGTTACCCTAGTGAATAATTGGACCCATCTGCATTCACTTCTCTCCTGTATGAAATGAATAATTTTTTCCAGCTTCCTATTAGTTTCACCTTTCAAGTAACACCAGTACACTGATAATATCTTGGGGATATTTGGGGCATAACATAAAGTGGAAACAAACGACAGCTTGTCACCCCCTGGTTGTTTCTCTTTATGTTATGTTTGTTTACTAAAGTAAAAAAGATGAAAAAAATAAACTGTAGTATTTCATCAAAGGTAAAATGAGTTTTCAGAATAAATAAATATTACCAGCATAGTTCCATCAATTTTTTTTCACATAGGATGGCACTTAGAAAACACTGTTGCACAGATGAACATTTTTTAAGTTTTTTTGCAAGGCAAATGAGGTTAAGTGACTTGCCCAAGATCACATAGCTGGGTAATTATTAAGTGTCTAAGGTCAGATTTGAACTCAGGTACTCCTGATTCCAGGGCTGGCGCTCTATCCACTGTGCCACCTAGCCGCCCCAATGCACAGATGAATGTTAAAAAAGAGTGAGGAATGTAAATTTGTGATTTCCACATTGGGCAGCTGCCCAGGTGCCCACCTTAGAGAGAACCCTGATTGCAAATGCCATTTTAACAACTGGTTCACCAAACTAAAATTAGGTATCAGTTCTTCAAACTGGTGCTAACTGGCTGAATTCCACTACTGACCAGCAGTTAAAGGGATAAAGAAAGGCTTTTCTTAGGAGGTGATGGTATCTGAGCTGATGTTTTAAGGATATTGGGGATCATAAGAGGGAGATATGGGAAGAGAGGTGAGCATCCCAATAAGACAAATGCAGAGGTAGTAAATGGAGAATTGTGTATCAAGAACAACAAAAAAGACCAATTTAGTGGAACCACAGAATGAATGAAGGGGAGTAAAGCTTGGGAAGGTTGGTTGAAGCCAGGTTTCTGAAAGGACTTTAAATGCTAAATAGAGGCATTTATAATTGATTTCATAAGCAATTAGGAGTCATTAGAGTTAATTGAGCAAGGGAGTGACATGGTTATACTTGTGCTTTATACAGTCAGCTGAATAGAAGATGGGAAAGAGGTGAAAAGATTTGTGATCATTTAGATCTGAGGTGATGACAGTCCATATCAGCATAGTGGTAGTGTGAATGTAGACCATAAACCTTTATTAAGGGAAAAGGGTCCCATAAGTTTCACCAGACTGCCAAAGGGAATCCTTGACACAAAAGATAATACAAAGTCCTGAATTAGACCTAGCTTGTGGGTTCTCATTCATGTGTTATATTCTTGATATCTTTTACAATGGAGGGTACCTTTGGAGGGTAGTAGAATAATAGTTAGAATAGTAGAATATATAAGTTTTAATGGTTTGCTAAGTTAGTAGGAACTCTCTATAATATCTATTTGGTCCTCATGATAACTTTGTGAAAGAAATGCATCCTCATTTTACAGATAAAGCAACTGAAACTGAGAGAAATTAAGTACTCAGCAAAAATCACACAGTTAATAAGCATATAAGAAGTGGGAATTTGTACTCGAGTCTTTCTGAGTTTAATTTCAGCACTCTAATTATACCGCCTTGTTGTCTCCCTGGATTTTAAGGTTTTGGTACACATCTGTTGTTCAATTTCCTGTGCCTTATTGTATGGAGAAATACCATTTTCCTCCATGAGACTGAAGTACAAGTAATTTAAAGAAATTGCTTCACAAAAATAACAGTTGGTGAGTGAAGCAGACTGTTGGCAGGAGAGCTAGTGAACTGTGCCAGGGGTTAAGTTCCTGAGGTAGACCTTAGAGAAACTTGGGAGCCAATGAAAAACTCACTGTTTACTCAGAGATTTCCTCATAGAGCCCACAGGAGGAAGCAGCTTTTGTAAGGAAAAGGAAAAAAATGTTGGTTGGACAAGGCATAAGATGCACTCAGTGGAGCCACTATTGTATGAAACCCAGGTTTCTGCCTGCTGAATGGCCAGGGTGCCAGTGTGAAGAAAATAGTAGTCATATTGATGGCACCTTTTGTTTGGAGGCAGGGAATTGTAATGGAAAGATCAAAGAAAATGGAAAGGAATCATATATACAAAAATATTTATAGCAACTCTTTTTGTGGGCAAACCATTGGAAGTTGAGGGGATGCCCATCAATTGTAGAATGACTGGACAAGTTATGGCATATTAAGATGATAGAGCACTATTGTGCTATAAGAAATGATGACAGAGATGGCTTCAGAGAAACCTGGAAAGACTAGTATGAATTGATATAAAGTGAAATGAGGAGAACCAAGGAAACACTGGGTACAGTAACAGTGGTATTGTCAGGATGATGAACTGGGAAACATTTACTTTGTTCAACATAAAGACCCATTATAGTTCCAAAGGACTTGATGAAATGCAATTTACTTCCAGAGAGAGAGAAGTGATGCGCTCAGAGGGCAGATTGAAACACATTTTTTTCCTTTCTTTTTTTTTTTTTGAGAACATTGCTAATATGGAAATTTGTTTTGCATGACTTCATATTGGGGGTGTGGAATGGAACTGAAAACTAAAAAAAAAAAAGTAAAGAAGTGCATTAGACTCGGCATCAGAAGACTTGAATTCAACTCCTAGCTAGCTTTATGTCCATGTGAACATGGAAGACATCTTCCTTGTCTGTAAAATGAGGATAATCACAGTTTCACTTCTTGTCTTACAAGGTTGTCATTGAAGTTTAAATATTAAAGTTCAATAGAAATGTAAACTTATGCTAGTTCAAGTTCATCTGAACAGCTTAAAGCATTCTGTAAACATGGGTTATGTGTTTCAGAATTTCCTAGGAATAAATTGTATGTTTTTAGATGAATAAACTCTTTTTTTTTCATGAAGTCTTTTTCTGAATATCTGATTGTGATGTGGAGGTGATCCTGGGTTCTCTGAAGGCCATGGACTCTGCCAAGTATGGTTACTTGGTTTCTATGGTTTCTTGGTCTGTTATGGTTTCTTCACACTGACACCCTGGTCATTCAACAGGCAGAAACCTAGGGTTCATACATAGTGGCTCCGCTGAGTGCATCTTATACCTTGTCCAACCAACATTTTTTTCCTTTTCCTTACAAAAGCTATGGGTATGGTTGGGTAACACAATGTTCTTTCTTTCTGAGGATCAATTTAACTCCTCTTCAGTAGGCTGGCCATTAGGTGATGGATATTTTGCCTATGGTAGTATGTGAAACAGATCAAAATGTAAAAATGATCCTTGGGGCAGTTTTCCCAATGTTGATGATGGCAGATTGGCAGAAAAAGGAGGCAAGAATGTTGAGCATCAAATGTTTTTACGTGTTCTACACTGTTAATTGGTATTCAAAATGTAAGGGATCCTTGTCAGGTAACCAAGAAGCTTAAATGCTACTGGAGGAATTAAATTGAATTCATATGGATATTCTCATAAAGTGAAACCTTATTGCAAGAAGAAATAGCAGCTTCTTTATGGAAGTGGAAAACTTTTCATCATATATCTGAGGACAAAGAAAAGCATTACTTAATTGGATGTTAAATAACAATAATTACAGCAATAATAATAATAATAATACAGTATTGATTTAGTGCTTTTAAATTTATATATATGTATCATTTATATATATTTATATATATTATGATATATATGATATATTTATATATTATATTTATATATTTATATATGTATTTATATATATTTATATATATGTATCATTTATCATTATCTTTATCTTTATCATTATCTTTGTTACTATTAATTCTATTAGTTCTCCTGCTACAAATAATTCAAAGGCTTGTGGGCCATGAAAAGATTTTTTTTTACTTCAAGAAGAGTCAGAAAATGACATTCTGAAGCACTGAACAATGCAAAAATGAAATTGATTGTACTTTAATAACAAATCACTATTTACTGATATGGAAGTCTTTTCAGAAACAGTTCTCTTTGTGCAGGCAGATTATTGATTACTTAGAGGAAAGATGAGAACCAACACCAAAATAGAAGAATAAAGATGAGAAGATTTTGTAAACCATGGCAAGAGTTTCAATCTGACTTGTTTAACCTATGAAAAAAGGAAATGATTAAAAGTAGTAACAACACATACTGGTTATATCCATTTCCTAAATAAATTTAATTGATATAAAATATTCTTCAGGGGCAGCTAAGTGGTGCAGCAGTGGATAGAGCACTGGCCCTGGAGTCAGGAGTACCTGAGTTCAAATCCGGCCTCAGACACTTAATAATTACCTAGCTGTGTGGCCTTAGGCAAGCCACTTAAAACCCACTGCCTTGCAATAAATAAGTAAATAAGTAAGTAAGTAAGTAAGTAAGCAAACAAATAAATAAATAAAATAGTCTCCACATGGAAAAGAATTCAGAAATCATTTCAGTTAACAAACACTTGATCTTGCCAAGTGGTGGCAATAAATGATGACAACCAAGAGCAACACCATTTCAGAACACAAATTCATTTGCAAAACATTATGAGGGGAGGATGGAAGATTCTCATTCCATTTTCTGATGAAAGATATAATAAAAGAGGGAGAAACAGAGGGAAAAATGAACTTATATAAAACTTGCAAGAACAAGAAATAGAGTTGAAATAGAATAGCTTTGCTGATATTTTCTATAGAGCTATTCTCATCTTAGATGACAATAAAACCACATTTAGACTTTATCTTCTTAATACCTGCTGTCCTGTAAAAAATGGAAATGACATAAAAAAATCTTGGAAAAGCAGTTGGACCTAAGAAAATATACATAGAAGAAATAACTCTTGGAGGTGAAGCAATTTTAGAATAATTCAGATGCTGGTTTTTAAGATAAAAGAGTGAATATTTCAAATGATGGGGGTAAATCACAGATTAATGATCTACTTTATGGGATCTATGATCTCATCAATGTAGATATACTCTCTTTTGGTGTAGAGTACAACCCATCCATATTCATTTTATGCTATTTTTATTTAGGCTATCCCATAGTCCTCCACAGTAGTATGAAATATAGTGGAAAGATTTCTTTGATATGTTATACAGCACTTGAGCTCTCTGAATGTTATCCCTCATTCTTGCTACATGACCAACCTACTTTTCTAATCATTCATTTTCTTAAACATTTATAGCCTATGTTCCTTGTTGCACATAAGTCAACATTAGAAATATGTTGCAGTTACCTTGTTTCCCTTCAAGCACATGTCCATGCCCTAATAGGTCACCTGCAACATTAATTCAGAAACTGTGGTGATTTAAAATTTGCAACCATTTAGCATCACTGGGGGAACATCCATGCTAAGGGACAGAGAGACAGAGAGACAGAGACTCAGAGACTGAGACAGATAGAGACAGAGACAGAAAGAAAGAAAAAGACTGAGAATTATTTTTGGTTTCAGAAATCATTCTGGAATCATTGGAAGCATGGTGTAATTTCCACAATGCAATTAAACTACTCTCTTCATCCTATCCATTTCTGGCTCCAATCTACTCTCCACCTTTAGTGTCCAAGATAAATGCATTAATGTTCTAACTTAATGGAAGGATAGCCAAGTGCCAGTCATAGCTGGATAATAAGCATTTTGTAACCCTTCAATGTTTCCTGTATGATATTTATAAGTCAGTGGCTTTTGAGTAATCACAGAAAATTCTTATAATATTCTGGGATTTAACATTATCAGGTCCTTAGAGGAGCATCTATAGTAGCTTACATCTCTTCACAATCCCTTTTCCAATTGGATCTCATGAGGACATCTTCCATGATAGGGAAGAATACCTTTGGCAAACTTCCATCTCCTAACCTATCCTCCCTTGACTTTAATAAATTATAAGGTTATTAACTAGAAGAATCTCAGCCATCACATTGAAAAAGATGCCAACCCCAGCCATAGTTAGTCCTATACAGCAGATCATATTTTCCCAGTTAGACAAGTGAATGCAAGGTGCAGGAACATAAGAGACCATTGTGTTTATAGTTTGTAGAGGTTCACCTTCAATAAAGTGTTTCCTAAGCAGGTGTTAAGATCCAATAAACTTCCTTAATAGATGCAACCACAGATGTAACTTTTTTTATTGATCCTCTGATTACCAGTATCAAATGAGGTAAAAAAATTGGGCACATATGCTTAACAAAGTTGTTTGAATAATGCAAGGTATCCTGTCTAAAACTTCAGCAGGGTAAAGAGTCCCTATAATTAGGGTCATTCTCTTGGATTCTCCAGTTTGTTAATAAGATTGTGTGATAGCATTAAATTCTTCAGAACTCTTCAGTGAGATCTAAGGTTATTCAAAAAAGATTGACTTAGTCATACAAAAATTTAGTGAAGAATGAATCTTGTTCAGATTCTACCATGCATTCTACTCCATTGAGTAAATTTATCAGCATATATAACTTAAACAAGTATTGCAAATAGACAGTGAATAACTCCAAAATTGAACAGGAGGAAAGTATGCTACATTTCATTTGGGAAGTTGCATAGTATTTTCAATAATCCTAAAATGTTTCCTGCTTCTAAGACTATCTTTTTTTAACCATTAATATTTTCTTACTGATGCTGTATAATTCTACATGAAACCATGACCTCCAAAGAATAAAAATGGAAGGAGACCCAAATGATAATGGAAAAACTCACAGTAGATATAAATGGGCTGCAGGATATTTTCAGTGTTGATTTGCATGAGAGAAGTAGGGTAAGATTTCATCTGCTTTTTTTGTTTGTTCGTTTGTTTTACTTTGTATACTCAGTGCCTAGAATAGTTGCTTGGACAGAGCTGGTGATAAATAATAGCAATAACAAGTATTTATCTAGTGCTTACTTTGGGCTGGGAACTGTCCCTAAGGGCTTTACAAATATTATAGGCATCTAGGTAGTGCAATGAATAGAACTTTGGACCTAGAAAACCCAATTACCCTCAGGCACTTACTAGCTACTCAGTCTGGGCAAATCAATTAATATCTGTCTGCCTCGGTTTCCTCAATTGTAAATGACAATGACAGCACCCACCTTGCAGGTTTTTCATGAGATAATATTTGTAAACTCTTAGCACAGAACCTGACATATAAGTAAAGACTACAAAAATGCTTATTCCCTTTCCCTTCTCTTTCTTTCTATTATTTCAGAGGTTAGGTGACTTGCCCAAAATTATACAGTTAATAAGTTTGGGAGGTCAAATATCTGATTCTAGACCAGTATCCATTGTGCCAGCTAGCTGCCTCATGCCAAATGAACTGAATCCATGATACATATAACCATAAAGGAGGTGAATTGTCCTGACAACTTTGCACAATTCTTCCTCACTTAAATCTAATTCACATACAAGTCAAGGCATTGGTCCTCTTCAAAAATGAAGGATGAACAGCAATAAGAGTAAGAATAGGAGTGGCTAGGTGGTGCAGTGGATAGAGCACCTGCCCTTGAGTCAAGAGTACCTGAGTTCAAATCCAGCCTCAGACACTTAATATTTACCTATCTGTGTGGCCTTGGGCAAGTCACTTAACCCCATTGCCTTGCCAAAAACTAAAAATATTGTATGTAGGGCACTATTCTACTTTCAGTCAAGATCAATGGTTTCTTTAGTTCAGGGAAACACTGGGGAGACAATTTCCTTTACAAATGCTCTATAATTTCCATAATCTTTGCTAATTACATAGAGGTGTTGGGAAGAAAAATGACTTGTCCAGGATTACTTAGACAATATGTGACAGAGGTAGAATTTGAACTCAGCTTTTCCTGACTCTGAAACCAGTTCTTTATCCATTATGCCATGATACTTCTCTATAAATATTGCTCTCGTATCCACAAATTATTTTAAAAACCTAGAGAAAAGCATCTAGAGCACTGGGGATAACCTTAAGGAAGGGCATAAAAAGTCATCAATAAAAATTGTAAAATATGAGAAGGTAAGTTAGTTCTCCATCCTTCATTTTTGAAGAGGACTGATGATGTCAAAAGGGGTGCATTAATTGGATTTAAGTGAAGCAAAGTTGCATAGAGGTATCAGCCTCACAAAACTATACCAGATTACTTGCTATTATGGGGAGAGGAGAGGAAAGGGAGGGAGATAGAAAAATGTAGAACTCAAAAGCTTACAAAATGACGAATTTTAAAACTATCTTTGCATATAATTGGAAAAATTAAATGACATTCAAAAAAAAGTCATCAGCCTCACTCTCTCTTACTGAGTCATCAGAGTCCAGTAGTAGGACAAAAGTCAGGATAATGGGAAATGAGTTGGGATGTAGCGGGCGAGCTTGGATCACCGAGCTCTAAGTTCTCCGCCACACCTGCTTCAGCTGTCTGCATGACTGTTGTAACAAAGTGAAATTGCTGAGTTCTCCAGTCGCTCTTGGCTTTCAGCTTTGAGAGACAGGATGGTTGATGCCAACCCTACTTCAGGTGACTGAAAGGAGAATACAGCTCCGGGAAAAAACTGACAAGAGAGGAGTTGGCACTCTCTATCATGTTCCTATCCTGATCATGCTATATTAGAGAATTAAGGAAATTTCCCTTTGTGTGAGATTTGGATCTTTCTACCTCTGTATCTCTTTCTCTGTCTCTCTTTTCTCTCTGTCTCTACCTCTCTCTATCACTTTTTCTGTCTCTCTCTCTCTCTGTCTCTGTCTGCCGGTCTCTCTTGTCTGTCTCTATCTCTCTGTCTCTCTCTCTGTCTCTGTCTGTCTCTCTGTCTCTCTGTCTCTCTCTGTCTCTCTCTCTCTCTCTCTCTCTCTCTCTGTTATTTTGTTCCCATATTGTTTCATATATATTCTCCTTTGTATAATTTTTCTGCAAACAGGAATACTGAGTTTGGACTTCAGTTTGGACCCTGCCCTGGATTTCCTTCATGATCATAGGGAGGACCTGTATCTCTATCTTATACCTTTCTTGAAAGCAATAATCAGGTCAAGTTATCAGTTGTGACAGATGCTATAAATGACAGGTGTTCCAGCTACAGTTATAACATTTTATAATTGAGGAACTTAAAGTTCTGGGAAGTTGTGACTTACCTGAGATCAACCAAATAGGAAACCTTAGAGGTAAGTCTCTCCTGACTTCAAGTCGTGTTCTTTCCATTACAAGATGATGAATTGAGTTTTGAACACATTGTATTTGAATTGAATGTAGAATGTGTATGTGGAGACATTTATCAGGTCACTGGAAATGTGGAACTTAAACCTGGTGTGTGGAGAGTTTGGAGAGTTTTTTTTCCTAGAGGTGATAAATACAGTCAGGGGAACAATAAGATCATGATGGGAGAGAGTATAGAGACAAGAGAAGAGCATCAAGGGCAGAACTTTAGAGGCTCCCAATAGATGAGAGGAAGGAAGAGAAGCCAGGAGGATCCAAGAAGAAAGTGCTCAGAGAGTGAGAAGGATGTGCCTTGGAGTAGAACCCAAGGGGAGAGTGAGTATTAATAGCTCACATTTAGACTGGCAGTTGTGGCTTAATAAATATTTGATGAGTTTAATTTTGTCACCAATGTCAGATGGTGCTTTGAAATTAAAAAAAAAACTAGGCCAAAGAGGTCATTGGTGACTTTTTTTTTAGGTTTTTTTTTTTTTTGCAAGGCAAATGGAGTTAAGTAGCTTGCCCATGGCCACACAGCTAGGTAATTATTAAGTGTCTGAGACCGGATTTGAACCCAGGTACTCCTGACTCCAGGGCCAGTGCTTTATCCACTGAGCCACCTAGCCACCCCCATTGGTGACTTTTGTGAGAGAAGTTTCAGGAGAAAGTTGGGCTAGAAGCCAGAGAACAGAAAGTAGAGGAGTGAGTGGGTGGTCCCCATGAAGAGGCAGTAAAGATAGATGGCTAGTTCTGGAGGCTTGGTGGTGAAATGAAGGAGAGGTAAACAATAAACTGAGTGGGTAGCAGGGTCATGCAAAGGTTTTCCAAGCAATAGGGAAAGAACTAGCAGAAGCAGCAAGTGTTCTGTTTACTGCCACACGTTCAAAACAGCCCTGTCCCTATCCCTATCCCTATAGAAAGATAAGCTACTGTAGAACAAGGAAGCAGGTGGCCAGGGGCCACAAGTGGACTGGGCTGGACTAGGCTTGGTCGGGGCTGGACCAGCTGGGCTGTGCCAAACATTTGGTGTGCTCCAAGAGAGTTTAAATTCTGAGGTTGAACAGATGATTTTGTAACTTCTAGTAATTCATGTCTCTACCCTAGGCCTATTGATTCATGCCTGCAAACCTGTTGAGCCCTCCTTCAGATATTTCCTTATGGGGGCAGGATAATGTAATCTGTTCTGAATCTCCTTTCAACCCCCATTTATGTGACCTGGAGATACTGGGCTGCTTAACACCTATGGCCAGATGCTGGACTATTTCTCTGTAAAAATTATTCTTCTAATTAATTGATTGAGAAGTAATATGTGTTTGGGGTGGACTTTTTTCACTGTACATAGAATTTAGAAAAGTAGAACTGACTTTCTTGTTACTCTGGCAGAGAGTTTGCAAGTGGAAGTAGGGTGGGGGTGAGAGAAGTATCACTGCATCCAACAGAGAAATTGTTTCCAAGTCATTCTGGGAAATGTGAACTATGTGGAAATATTTAGACACCTCTATTATGTAAGCCCCTGTAGGGCACCTTATATTTGCAAGTATCCAGTTAATTGAGTAATTTATTTGCTACAATAATCTGTCAGAGATTGATGCAAGAATAATTCAGCAAGTGTTTATTAATCACCTACTGTGCACACAGCAAATTCTTTGACAGAGTTGATAAATATCAGGTCCACAGAGGCCAAGAAGTCAGTGCAAGAGCTGGAAATAGAATTTCATTTATTTAGCCAACCTTCCTAGGTGTCAGCACATCCACACTGTTCAGCTGCTCTGACATGGCCTGTCTTCCTGAAAATGCAATGTGTGCAATGTGTGGTTTTGTGTGTTTAATGCACATTTTCATGCATACAATATATATGTATCATAAGTACATGTGTATAAATGTATATATGTATATGTACATATATAGAGAAAGAAAGAGAAAGAGAGACAGAGAGAGACACCCAAGTCTGTGATTTCATTGTAACAGAGAAATTAGAAAGTTCTTTCAACTAAAAAATATCAACTGTTTTGCAGTTTATAGTCTTGAAGTCACAATAGGCATTGAGAAGTAAAATGACTTAGAGATACAAAGATATCCATGTCCAAGGTGGACCTTGAACCTAGGATGTCCCAAATTCAAGGCCAACCTTTATCCAATGTGCTGTGTAGACTAGCATACATACACGCAGTCACATGTTTCCACATATGATCATATATAACAATACATACAAGACACAAATGGATTCATATTTGTTATATTTTATGTTTTATATGCCATATACATATATACATAGCTATATTTGAAAGTTTTGTATTTGTATAGGTACATACATATAAAAACTGACATTTTAAGTGTGTTTATGAAGGAATGTTTATTTCTGTTATATATGCTTATTTATACATAATGTCTTTATATCTTTATCAGTATCTCCATCAATATTTTATCTAGAGATGCTTGGATCGTATAACTTACCTGATGAGTGTTGTGAAGATCACATGAGTTTTAATGCATTCCAAGAACTCAGAGAGTTCTATATACATGTCAAATAGTATTGGCTAAAGTTGTTTTTTAATTAGCTAAAGTTTTAAGAGACCTACCAGAATATTGGCCATTAGGTCATTGTTTTTAGCTACAACAAGAATAAGTCCCTAAGGTATAGAGGGGTTGCCAACTGTGTCTGTGTGTTACCCCACTGTACCTCCAGTGGATTTGAGGTGGTTTGCTAAGAGACAACTCTATGGGGTTAGTTGCTGCATACTCAGATGAAAATATTGTTCATCCTTAATTTTTGAAGAGGATCGATGATATCTTAACTTGATGGTAAATTCAATTTAAGTGAGGCAGAGCTGTGAAAAGTCATCAGTCTCACTCTCTTCTTCAGAGACCTCAAGGTCTAGTGGCAAAACAAAAATCGATTAGCAAGGCCACTACTAAGTCTGTATCTCAAAGGAGGTGAAAAACAAAATGGGAAAAGACTTATATGTACAAAGATATTTGTGTCAATAGTTTTTTTGTTGTTGGTGGGTTTTTTTAGTTGTTTTTTTTTTTTTTGCAAGGCAAATGGGGTTAAGTGGCTTGCCCAAGGCCACACAGCTAGATAATTATTAAGTGTCTGAGACCAAATTTGAACTCAGGGACTCCTGACTCCAGGGCCGGTGCTCTACCCACTGTGCCACCTAGCTGCCCAAGTGGGAATAGTTTTTTGATGGCAAGAAATTAGAAATTGAGGGGATGCCCATCAGTTGAAGAATGGCTGAACAAATTGTGATGAGTATTAGTTATTCTGCTATATGAAAATATGAGAAGGATGCTCTTAAAAAACCTGGAAAGATTTAAATGAGCTGATGCAAAATGAAATGTACTGTGCGCAAAATAATAGAATGTTGTTGGATGATCAACTTTGAATGACTTAGCTTTTCTTAGCAATGCAATAACCCAAGACAACTCTGAAGGACTAACAAAGAATAACATCCATCCCCAGGGAAAGAATTGATAGCTTTCAGAATACAGATTGAAACATACTTTTTTTAAAACTTTATTTTTCTTGAGGTTTCCTTTTCTGGGGAGCGAGTTCTGTTTTCTTTCACAACATGAATACTATGGAAATGTTTTGCATGATTACACATTTATAACCTATATCAGATTGCTTGTTTCTCAAGAGGGTGATGGGAGGGAAGAAAGGAGAGAATTTAAAACTCAAAGTTTTAAAAACAAACATTAATGCTCTAAATCATTAATTATTAGAGAAATGCAAATAAAGCTTCTCTGAGGTACCACCTCACACCTCTCAGATTGGCCAGTATGACAAGGAAGGATAATGATCATTGTTGGAAGGGATGTGGGAAATCTGGGACACTATTACACTGTTGGTGGAGCTGTGAACTCAGCCAACCCTTCTGGAGAGCTATTTGGAACTATGCCCAAAGGGCAACAAAAATGTACATACCCTTTGACCCAGCAATTACCACTACTGGGTCTATACCCTGAAGAGATGATGAAAAAGGGTAAAAACATCACTTGTACAAAAATATCCATAGCAGCCCTGTCTGTGGTGGCAAAGAATTGGAAATCAAGTAAATGTCCTTCAATTGGGGAATAGCTTAGCAAACTGTGGTATATATATGTCATGGAACACTATTCTATTAGAAACCAAAAGGGATGGGAATTCAGGGAAGCCTGGAGGGATTTGCATGAACTGATGGTAAGTGAGATGAGCAGAACCAGAAAAACACTACATCCCAACAGCAACATGGGGGTGATGTTCAACCTTGATGGACTCACTTGTTCCATCAGTGCAACAATCAGGGACAATTTTGGGCTGTCTGCAATGGAGAATACATCTGTATCCAGATAAAGAACCATGGAGTTTGAACAAAGTTCAAGGACGATTCCCTTTAATTTAGAAGAAAAAAAACAGGTATCTTATTGTCTGATCTTGTTATCTCTTATACTTTTTGTTTCTTCTTTAAGGATATGATTTCTCTCTTATCACACTCAATTTAGATCAATGTACAACATGGAAACAAAGTAAAGACTGACAGATTGCTTTCTGTGGGGGGTGGGGGAGGGAAGTAAGATTGGGGGAAAATTGTAAAACTCAAATAAAATCTTTAATAAAAAAACAAACATTAAAGATTACTTTTACATGTAATGGGGAAAATAAAATAATAAATAAATAGACAGATAGATGAACAAATAAATAAATAGATGAATGAATGGATTTCAAATAAATAAATATTAAAGGACAAAAATGAAGACTATTGGTGATGGCCTTGGATGTCCATAACCTTTCTAAATTAAGTTCTTTCCAAAGTGTTACTTTGTCTGAGGACAATAATCATTCAATGACTCAGGGCTAGGTAAGAAATGGGATGGTTTAGTTTATCATTACCGAAAATATCATTATGGGAGTTGAAGATCCTCAGAATTTCTGGTCAAACCAAAAAATGATTGCTATTTATACTCATTCAAAGCCAAAACCTAAACAAGCCACCAAGGCTTGGACTGGGCGCTAGTATTAGCCAATCAGATTGCTAGAATAAGCAGCAGCTGAGGGACCTCTTAGTCTATGGAGATGAGATTTCTTTAGATGTGAAGATACTGCTGAGGGAGTAAAGAGGGAATTTTTAAATGAAAAAATTTCCTACAATTGCAAATACCTGAGGAAGCTAGCCCACAACATGCCCTTAATTTCCAGTAGCTAAAACTCTACACACTGCTTAGAGTGGATTTTCCTGTGGTGAAATTATTTTCTCTCCTAAATAGTTCATTTACTCTTGTGTATTCATTTATCTAATCTGTGTTTCTGATTTCTAGTTACTGATTACATTGATAAAGAGTTATTATCTATCTGTGATCAACTTTTATGCAATCAGTGCTTGGTAAGCTGGTGAGAGTAAGTTAAATATTACATTTCCCTTAAGAGTGACTAAGACAGTGTCTTTTTATTCTGAATTCCTAAAAAAGAAAGACTCCAACCCCTAAAATACTAATATTTGAGATGTGTTAGGTTAGACATAATTCCAGCCCAGTACCTCTCTTACACACAATGAACCGTTGTCCTACTCACCACAATGGCAGAAATCTCAATCACCCTTGGAAGCTGGGTTGGTCAGATTCCTGATCAAATATCTTTTCATGTCCCTTATGGCCTAGCTAGCCATTTTATATTATATTACATCTATATTCTAAGTGGAATGAACATCAACATTGATTAAACCATGGTTCTTATGAAGTATACTATATATGTTTATTATGTATTTATCTATAGATACACATATAGATATTTAATTAACAAGAACTTATTAAGTATTTGAGGCACTGTGCTAAATATTTTACAAATATCTCATTTTATTATTTGACTCTTACAAGTGGTAGCTGCTATTATTATCCCCATTTTACAGCTGAAGAAACTTCATTCCTTGTGCAGGGGTACTAAGTATTTAGAAATTCTCTAGTGCCTGTCATCCCCTGTCTTGATTTTTTCTTTTGAAATTATATTTTAAAAGAGTCATAGTTTCATCAGTATCTGTGCTAGTTCCACTGAGTAATCCAAAAACTTCTGTACTTTTGCTGTTGTTTTACTTGAAAATATTTCTTTCTGGGGCGCCTAGGTGGCGCAGTGGATAAAGCACTGGCCCTGGAGTCAGGAGTACCTGGGTTCAAATCCGGTCTCAGACACTTAACCTAGCCGTGTGGCCTTGGGCAAGCCACTTAACCCCATTGCCTTGCAAAAACATAAAAAAAAATTTCTTTCTGATGAACTTTTCCAATGAGAATCTCAAAATTTCACCTACTAATATTTGATGCATATGGTATCCCCAAATTTGACAAAGCTCTTGGAAGACAATTTCTCATTTGATCTTCACATCAATCCCATCAGGCAAGTGCTGCTGATATTATTTTCCCATTTTATGGATTAGAAAATTGAGAGTCATAAAGGTTGAATAATCTGCCTACTCTCATATAGATAATAAATGTCTCAGGTGAATTTGAACCCAAGACTTATTGACTCTAAGTCTAATGCTCTGTATTCTATATGACTCTGATACTCAAAGATTTCCAACATCATAATGCCTGACAACTCTAGCTTCCCTTATACAGCTTGGGGAACCCAGGTTCATATCCATAGTCACAGGAAAACATAATAAATTTATTTAATCCTTAAAACATCAGTCTATAAACTTGATTACACATTTTGAGCTTATTTATTGAGCCTGAAGTGTGGGTTTTAAATGAGCCTTCAAAACTAGTATTTAGAGGCATAAAAATCTCATTGCTCAGCTCTCCTTATGTCCTTTTCAAATAATTTCTAGCTAGCCATCTTGGGGGAATAAAAAGGGAGAAATGGGGGGACAAAAAAGAAAGTTAAATGGTTATTATATATTTAAAAACAATAGCAAGCTGAACATAATAGATTTGCAATTTCATATATAGACATCTTTTCCCCTATTTTGCTATATTATGCAAATTTTGTTTTAATTTTTAAGTTCAAAATAAAATAAATAAAATTTTTAAAAAGCTAATGTTTTCAGAACCAAGGGGACTACCTTTCTTCACTCCTTAATATGAAAGCAGAGTTCATATCTTAGAGTTTTTTTTCTATTAACTTTTGATTTATCCCTACCATAGAGTATGTTTTAAAGAGTATGTTCTGGCGTGGCTAGGTGGCACAGTGGATAGAGCACTGACCCTGAAGTCAGGAGGACCTGAGTTCAAATATGACATCAGAGACTTAATAATTGTCTAGCTGTGTGACCTTGGCCAAGTCACTCTTACCCCATTGCCTTAAATTTAAAAAAAAAGAGTATGATCATGGAATTGAAGGAGAGATAAAGAAAGTGATGAAAGGAGGGAGTAGAGAATATGCAGAAATATAGTCAGTCTTGAAAGTCATCTATTCAGTGGACCAGACTCAAGGCAAATCTTTTCCCCAGAAAGCTTGCAGAACATTTTTTTAAAAAAAATTAGATCTATTAGACTTGTTGAATAATTATCTAGACCAATTGACATCTGCCAGCCGGCATAGAACTCAGGGTGTTGGGTCTTGCCCTTAAAAACAAAACAAATAAAACTGTTTTATCTTTTTTTTATTTGTTTATTTTTTAAATTTTTATTAAAGATATTATTTGAGTTTTACAGTTTTCCCCCAATCTTGCTTCCCTCCCCCCACCCCCACCCCACAGATAGCACCCCGTCAGTCTTTACTTTGTTTCCATGTTATACCTCGATCCAAATTGGGCATGATGAGAGATCATATCCTTAAAGAGAACAGAATTCTCAGAGGTAACCAGATCAAACCATAAGATATCTGGGTTTTTTTTTTTTTCCCGAATTAAAGGGAATAGTCCTTGTACTTTGTTCAAACTCCACAGCTCCTTATCTGGATACAGATGGTACTCTCCTTTGCAGACAGCCAAAAATTGTTCCCAGTTGTTGCACTGATGGAATGAGCAAGTCCTTCAAGGTTGAACATCACTCCCATGTTGCGGTTAGGGTGTACAGTGTTTTTCTGGTTCTGCTCATCTCAGCATCAGTTCATGCAAATCCCTCCAGGTTTCCCTGAAATCCCGTCCCTCCTGGTTTCTAATAGAACAATAGTGTTCCATGACATACATATACCACAGTTTGCTAAACCATTCCCCAGTTGAAGGACATTTACTGGATTTCCAATTCTTTGCCACCACAAACAGGGCTGCTATAAATATTTTTGTACAAGTAATGTAAAACTTTGTTTTATCAATTCCTTTTTAAAACAATATATGGGACTAAGATCAACCTTAACTGCAGACAGAACCGATGGGTTGTATCATACTCAGATTTTAGGAGGATGAGGAAAACTTCCTACACACCAAAAAATGTCTCTCTCATCCAGGTTGCATGGTTTGGGGTGGGGTGGGTTGGGGAGGGGAATCCATTAAAGACCCATTTGAATCTTTAATATTTATTTTAAATGTGATTGTCTTTAAATACTGATGTTATAGCTTCTAGCTTTAAAAAACACTTACTTGGGGGACATAATCTCATGCTTAGCCATTACTACCCTCATTCTAGGTAGATGTATTTGTTCAGAGAAATTAAAAGTTCAAATACCACATGAATCCTATCCTTATAAAGCTTATGATCTAGGAAAGGGACTTGCGACCATCTATTCCACCGTTTCCCATATCTCCCCCAACCCTGCCTTTTGTTGTTTTTGTTGTTCAGATATGTCAGACTCTTTATGACCCTATTGGGGTTTTCTTGTCAAAGATACTGAAGAAGAAGAAGAAACTGAGACAAATAGGATTAAGTGACTTGTTTAAGGTCATACAGCTACTAAGTGACTAAGGTTTGATTTGAAGTCAGAGCAGCCTGACTCTAGGTCGGTCATTCTGCTGAATCACCTAGCTGCCTTATTTTCTTTGTTAATTCATCTTCTAAGCATAAAGACTTCATTGAATATTCTGCTGCTCCATGGATCCTTCCCTGATCATTCTAATACATAGTAATCTCTCCTTCCTATGAATCATAGCTATTAATGAAGGGGTTTACCATTTCCTTCTCCAGATCATTTTATAATGAGGAAATGGAGGCTAACAGGGTTAAGAGACTTGCCCAGGATCACCCAACTAAGACATGTGTGAGATTAGATTTGAATTCAGGAAGATGAGTCACCATTTGAATCCTAGAAAGATTAAGGGACTTGCCACTTAAGTGTCTAAGGGTCACAGAAATAACCAGTATCAGACATTGCATTTACATCCAGGTCCAATGATTATAGTGTCAGCGTGCTTCTCAGAGGAGATAAGGCATGCATGAATCATTATAATACACGAGTTAATAACCAAGAGTTAAGCATAAAGCATTAACCAAGTATGGAGCAAAATGCTCTATGGGGTCAGAGTGGATCAGAGTGGGAAGATCCCTACTGATTATTAAAGACAGTAAACCTATCAGATTCAGGATTCCAGATGAAAAGTTTCAGCATCAGGGATCTAGGACATTCAATGCTGGTGAAGGAGGGGACTCTTAAAAATATAAAAGGACATAAAAAGGGACCATGTTGGACCATATTTAGGTATTATTTTATTTCAGGAAAGAGTGTTTTATAATTATGTTCCTACAGTTTCTGGTATGTCTTGGGAGGAAGACTCCCAAGTGTTCATTGTGGTCTATAGTTCTTTTAAGTGGAATTTCTCTTTCTATCTCTAGCTCTTGGGCTTTGTTGTTCAAAAATAGAAAGGCAGAAGATACCTGCATGACCATTTTACTTCAGACAGACTACCATTATCACTCAGTACTTATAATCTGTAGGACAACTGACATCTCCCAGCTGGGATAGAGCTGGGTCCCGAACTAAAGAGCAATTTCTAAAAAATCTACCTCATTGTCATATAATTGTAGGCTTTAATGCCAGGGCAGGGTTTCTTGGGGGTAGGGGTAAGTGGAAGTACAGTGTGTGCTGTTTGAAAATGACCCTTCAGACTCCCTTTTTTATAGATGAGAAAACTGAGTGTCCAAAGCTGTGCAGGTTATAAATAATAGGGTAGAAATTCTAATGCAAATTCTTTGAGGACAAAACCTATTACATACTACAGTATCTTCCTTTGGATCCTTCCTTCTTCCCTGCTCCCCACCCCCTCATTTTCTGTTTCTCTGTTCTCTCTTCTCCCTTGCTCACCCTTCCTTCCTTCCTTTCTCTTTCTCATTTGCTTGCTTTCTTCCTTCTTTCTTTTTATTTCTTCTTCCCTTCCTCCCTCCTTCCCTTTCTTCCTTCTTTCCTTCCTCCTTTTTTTTCTCCCAGAGAATTTATGGGTTGTTTCTTTGGAAGGAGTATGTTTGACTAAGAGTAAAACAAAACTACAACAAAATAACAGTGTGGGATGAGGGGAGACTGAAGGGTGGGGAAAAAAGTCTTCAGTCTCTCTTTAGTGATGACTTCTCCTCCTCCTCCTCCTCCTCCTCCTCCTCCTCCTCCTCCTCCTCCTCCTCCTCCTCCTCCTCCTGATGTACCATACTTCAGCTTGCTTAGCTTCCTGGGCTTGTGACCAAAGCAGATGCTCAAAGATTAGGACCCAAAGAAAGCTTTCTGAACTGCTACAGTTGGAGAGGCCCCAAAGGCCAAGGACATAAAGACAGGCATAGCTGAAGGCTGTCACATTCTTGAAATTTTCATAAGCCATTCTTCACAACAGATGGAGAGCCTTATTTCTAAGTTGTCTGGGCACATCCCTGACAGGTAGTGACCTTCAGGGGGCAGACTCTGATTTATTGACCCCATAGATCATACAGGAAAAAAAAGAATGAGGGAAAGGGATGCCCTATATAATGATTAGCAGTTATATAACTAGATTATACTAGCATTTACTACTAATAATTTGCTATTATTTACTTTCTTGTTCTTGGATGACTCAAAATATTTCCCCCCAATTATTTCATTTGCTATTCTTCATTTTAACTTAGTGGTGTGGACATGGAAGAGGAAAAAAATCTGATAATGCATATTTTTGAAAGGGGAAAATCAAGGCACACAAAAACTCAGTGGCACAGTGTGTTTATGATTACAAAGCTGAGTATGTCCCTTGTTTGCTAATGGGATTTAGATGTCATTAGGGCAGTGGTTTCTTGTTATCTCTTCTCAGAACCTTCATGGTATCTTATTGTATTTTTTATTTTTATTAGTTTTTTAGTTTTTTGCAAGGCAAATGGGGTTAAGTGACTTGCCCAAGGCCACACAGCTAGGTAATTATTAAGTGTCTGAGGCTGAATTTGAACTCATGTACTCCTGACTCCAGGGCCAGTGCTCTATCCACTGCACCACCTAGCTGCCCTGTCTTTTATTTTTAATTGTAGTTGCATCCCTAGCACTCAACTCATAGTAGGCACTTAAGAAATGTTTACTGACTGATTCCCTATCCTTCAGTTCAGTTCCCACCTGTTCCATAAAGTCTTCCTTGATAGTTTTGATCCCTGTTTAACTTTCTCTTTTCTAAAATTTTTTATTAGCTTTGGTCCCTGTTTAACTTTCTCTTTTCTGAAATTTTTTATTATTATAGGTAATAGGGGAATGGCTCTGAATGTGAATGTTGAAGAATTTGGGCTTTAAAATGATGCATTAATCCCTTTTTGGTCCTCCTGACTGGGAATTGTGTCAAAGATGATTGGTGACTGATCCAGAAAAAGCAACTCCTCTCTCAGCTAGTTAAAGGAGTCAGGATGAAAGTTACTTCTTTATAGGAAACCTATAAAACATGGCCAACACTAGCACGTCCATGGAATTCCAATAAGGGCAGTTGGAGATTTCTCTCCCCTTCCCTCTTCCCAGAAGTTATTATAGCAGCTGCACACACATGGCAGTGGGTACATGTGTTTGCCTGTCTGAACCTGACATTAAATGTCAAAGCCCGACTGACCTCTTTTGTCCTGTGTTCTTTTCTGACCCCAGGTGACCAAACAGCAATCCTAAAAAGTCAGTTCTTAGCTTTGGCAGCTACCATGTCAATTTGAGAGGTCAGGAGTTCCAAGGGACTGACTGCCATTGGGAAGACAAGTACATTCTTCTTGGGGGAGATAGTGACCACTGATGCGAAGGATGACCCAACCTTGCCCTATTGATCAGAAGCTAGGAATCTTAAGTGAGCTATGTGGACCTTGTAGATTCAAGGTGAAAGGGAAATGTGTTCAGCAGTCCCAAAAGTCTTCTAGGAATCTTTTCCACCTCCTGTGAAGGTATAATAGAAGTGATAGATTATAATTCTATGTTTTAAGTATGTGCCAATACACATTTATGAGGTTTTTTTTTTTTTTAGGCTTTTGCAAGACAAATGGGGTTAAGTGGCTTGCCCAAGTCCACACAGCTAGGTAATAAGTGTCTGAGGCTGGATTTGAACTCAGGTACTCCTGACTCCAGGGCCAGTGCTCTATCCACTGCACTGCCTAGCTGCCCCCACATTTATGAGTTTTAAACATTTCTTTAGTAGTGGAGGAAATAAATGTCTTGCACCAGATATCTGCCACTTTGTATACTGAATAATATTCCTGGGAGAGACCCTGTTAATTGTTTTAGGGGAGACCCTGCACATAAGATACCTCAGCTTTGTTTAAGAAATATTCTCTGGCCTTTATTAGATTGCTTTCCATCAGGGGTAGAGGGGAGGGAAAGGAGGAAGGGAGAAAAATGTAAAACTCAAAACCTTGCCAAAAATGATTGTTGAAAACTGCCATTGCATGTAGTTGAAAAAATATATTAAAAAATAAGACAGGGGGCGGCTAGGTGGTACAGTGAATAGAGCACCGGTCTTGGAGTCAGGAGTACATGAGTTCAAATCTGCCCTCAGACACTTAATAATTACCTAGCTGTGTGGCCTTGGGCAAGCCACTTAACCCCATTGCCTTGAAAAAAAAATCTAAAAAAAAAGACAGGAAAAAAAAAGAGAAATATTCCCTGGGCATCTAAGGACAAAACATGAATTTTTGTCCTTTGTTTTTGAAGAAGACCGTGACATCTGGGAGGTGATGCCATGACACACATACACATGAATTGGATTTGAGTGAGGAGGGGCTATGCTAAGTTATTGGCCTCACTTTCTCCTCCAGAGTCATCTGGATTCAGAAGCCAGATATGAATCAGGATGACTGGAGATGGCCTGGAATGTGAGGCAGGGTTAAGTGATTTGCCCAAGGGCAACACAGCTAGTAAATATTAAGTGTCTGAGACTGGATACGAAGTCTGTTCTCCTGACTCCAAGGTCAGGGTATTATCCATTGTGACAACTAGCTGTCTAGGTCAAGACATAATGAACCAGAGAGTGAAAAAAAAAACTAACCAATTCTCTTTAGAATCAGATCCCCTCCACACCAAGCATTTATTAAACTCCTACTCTGGGCCAAGTGCTAAACTCTTCACATATAATGTTTCATTTAATTCTTAAAAGAATTCTGAAGAAAAATTTTTAAAAAGGAAAAGAAGAATTCTGGGAGATAGGTGTTATTATTATCCTCACTTTACAGTTGAGGACACTAAGGTTAGATGACTTGTCCAGGGTCACACAACTAGTCTTCTTGACTTCAAGATCAGAGCTCTATTCACTGATTTATTCAATGGACTTAAGGATGAATCTAGTCTGTGGAAATCTTGAATCAATGCCTCCTTGTGGGAGAAGGACATCCCTGGGTTACAGGCAACATGGTGGTCATCGCTTGCATGACCCACTTAGCCCTTGATTATGTACCAACTTATTTTATTCTTGTTTGCATGCATGTTGACTGAGCAGTGGTTCAAAGGGTCTGAAAGACCCTTTCCAGATGTCTGGGAGGTCACTATTTCCCTAATAATATGAAGATATTATTTACCTTTTAAAAGATGCTTCCCTTTTCCATCTACGTATCTATATGGGACCAGATTTTCTTCTTATATTTGAACCAAAGCAATATATCATGGGCCAACTAGGTGGCTCAGTGGATAGAAAACTGGCCCTGGAGTCAGGAGGGCTGATTTAAAATGTGGCTTCAAACACTTAAAAAAAAAATTATCTAGTTGTGTGACCTTGGGCAAGTTGCTTAACCCCCCTCCCACTGCCTTGCAAAACAAAACAAAAACAAAAACAACATATCACATCAGAATGAATGCAGAAGATAAAAGAAATCAATTGTTTTTTATTTAGCCAGACATTAAAGAGAATTGTAGATATATTTGTAAAATACTATTCTTCTTACTATCTTAAAAAACTTTATATTTTTCATTAAAAAGGATTTATCCAAACATAGAAATTATTTTGTTGTCTATTGATTATTCATGTCCAAATCTTTGTGACTCCATTTGGGGTTTTCTTGGCAAAAATGCTGGAGTGATTTGTCACTTCCTTCTCCAGTCCATTTTACAAATGAGAAAACTGAGCAAACAGGATCAAGTGACTTGTTCAGGGTAGCACAGCCAGTAAGTATCTGAGACTAGATTTGAATTCAAGTCTTCCTGACTCCAGGCTGATCTACTGAGCCACCTACTTGATCTGTAACATGTAATATATTTGTTATTATTACTATTATTATTATTATTATCATCATCATCATCATTAATGAATATTTAAAAATATATCAATTTAACTTTAGGGTCCTCAATAATTATTAAGATTAATAAATTATTATTATTATTATTAAGATATAATAGTCCACATGTTCAAAAACATGTATAACAGCTCTTTTTTGTAGTAGCAAAGAATTGGAAATTGGGGGGATGCCCATCAATTGGGGAATGACTGAACAAGCTATGGTATATGAATGTTATGTAAAACTATTGTTCTATAAGGAACTATGAATGGTAGGACCTTGGAGAGGCATGGAAAGAATTACAAGAACTGATGCTGAGCAAAGGGAACAGAACAAAAGAACACTGTACACATTAACAACAACATTGTGAGTTGATCAACTATGATGAATTGTAGTTCCTCTCAGTAGTTCAGAGATCTAGGACAATCCTAGGAGACTTGTTATGGACAATGACATACACATTCAGAGGAAAACAACAACAAAAAGACCCCACAGAATCTGAATGGATACTGTTAACTTTTTTTAAAAAAATTTTCTTATGGTTTTCTTCATATCCCATGATTTTCTTTCTTTTTCCTTAGTCCTACTTCCTTATACACAAAATGACTAATAAGTACATGTGTCAAACACAAAAGTACATGTATAGCTTTTACCAGACTGTTCAGCACTGAGAGGAAGGAGTGGGAAGGTGAGAGTAATAGAAAAATGTGTAATTTATATATAATATATATATATATATATACATACAAGTGGATTAATGTTGAAAAATTTCTATAATATAATTGGAAAAATAAAATAAAATATTAATTTAGAAAAGTTTAGTGTCCTCAATTATTTTTTTAAAATATAAACCATGTCCAAAACCGAATGCCCCATTTAATGGCCAGAGGCCTTCCTTCCCTTCTATATATATAACAGGCCTATTTGTATACTTTTTTGGTTATTTTAGTTATTGTTCGGTTGTTTTCAGTCATGTCTGATTCTTTGTGACCTCACTTGGGTCATATTTTTCCTTTTACATGTCATACCTCATTGGATCAGCTAGGTGGTACAGATATTAGAGCAATGGGACCTCGTGTGAGGAAGATCTGAGCTCAAATCTGACATCAAACACTTGCTAGTTGTGTGACCCTGGGCAAATCACTTAAACCTGTTTCTCAGCTTTCTCATCTGTAAAATGGACTGGAGAAGGAAATGGCTAGACCACTCCAGTATCTTTGCCAAGAAAGCCTCACATGGGATCATAGAGTCAAACCTAACTCAACAACAACAAGCTGATAGTCCCTAATATTTGAATTTTTTCAGAGCTGCCCAACTGATAGAGGAACAAATAGAAAGCCACAGCTTTAAGGTGTTATTATCTGATTGTCCTTGAGAATCTTCCTGAAAACTTTTCCTCAGAACCTAAGGTCTAGAGTGTGATGTTATCATTTTTCTTTGCACCTCTATTTGCAGCATCTTAAAAAGTATATCCCAGGGGTGGCTAGGTGGTACGGTGGATAGAGAACCAGCCCTGGAGTCAGGAGTACCTGAGTTCAAATCCAGCCTCAGACACTTTAATAATTGCCTAGCTGTGTGACCTTGGGCAAGTCGCTTGAACCCATTGCCTTGCCAAAAAACCTAAAAAAAAAAGTATATCCTGATATGCCAGTTTCCAGGCATGAAAATTCTAGGAACTATGATAAAAGAATGATTCCTAATAGAATGTCTTAGCACTTGATCTTTCTTCCATAAGTCAACCTTCTTTGGGAAAGATTGTTTCAGTCTGTCCCCTGAGAGAAATGATTATTTTTCTCATGTATTAGTAAGTTATTGTTGAATTAGGACTGTGGTTTTCTTTTTTTTTTTTTCTGCTTCCTCATCCAGAAATCAACCAGTGTGGGAAATCTTGTACAAAGATTTACTCAGGCTAAGATCTAATCAAAGACAGTAAAAGAAATTCTAAGTTTAGGTGAATGGGTAGATTCTGGCCTGTTATGTTTATTCATTCAGGTCTGGGAAAATGTGGATTCTCTTTTTTGAAAGACAGGTGATGCATAAAGCACCGGCCCTGGAGTCAGGAGTACCTGGGTTCAAATCCGGTCTCAGACATTTAATGATTACCTAGCTGTGTGGCCTTGGACAAGCCACTTAGCCCCATTTGCCTTTCAAAAAAAAAAACAGGTGATATAGAAATTGATAAGTCTCTTTGATCAAGACTTAGGTGATCCAAGTCTCTTCAAGACCCTCAACAGAATGAGCCTTCATCTCATTATAATATTCATTTTTTCATTGTTAATCAATTAGATTTGATTACCATTCTCAGGAATGCCTATTTTCCCAAGGGTATATAAGTTGTGAGAATCTTTGGTATGCCACTGACCTTGTTTATTAATCATATACTAGTATTATTAATAAAATGACTTAATACCCAGAAACTATGTCTCTGGAGCTTTATAATCATCACATCCATTTCTGAGAAGATGAAAGAACTTCTCTTATATTGGAAATACAGAATTTGGAGACAGCTATTGTACAGTGGATAGAATTCTGCGGAAATCTAGGTTCCAATTGTAGGTCAGTTATTCAGTTACTAAATCTCTTGGTTTCCTGATTTGTGACATGGGAAAGCTAAACTGATGATCTCTGAGTTCCCTTCCAGATCTAAATCTTGGATATTATCATTTAAAACCCCCCCAAGGACTACTGTCTTTATCTCTGTCTACACCTTCCATATGAAGTTTAAATTACATCACACAAATCTCTAAGGGATACACAATCTTGTGTGCTGTAGCTGTAGATTTGTTGATTATTGTAGAAATTAAATAGGTCACTGGCTGGAACTTGGCAGTCTTTTTTATTATGCAGAGATTTCTTTGAAATAGAAAGTTAAGTATCTTCTCCAATGTGCACTGAGCAAACCCACACACATCCTCTGTTCACAGAATCAAGCTCTCCTACTTTCCATTGACCTTCCCTTCCCCTGTGAGAGTTTACCTTTTGACTGCTCTCTATCCTGGTCAGAAACAAATCTGATAGTAGAAGAATTTAAGGAGTGCAAGGCTTTATAGTCTCCGACTTCCTCATTATACTCTCAGAAGACATGACTAACATGAGGGGAAAATTGGACTCTGGGGCAAAGGCAAGTAAGAAAGGAGGAAGCATAGATAGCTGTTTCTCTTTTGGGGACAAGAATGACCCCATCTTCCTGGTGAAGGGGGATGGAGGTGAGCAAAGATGAAATAGATACCTTGTTGAATGTTTGGTTCTCTTTTCAAACATGATGCTTAACAAGCTTGTGGAAGGCAATGTCAACTACCATAAGATTGGGGAGTCTGCATTTCGCAGAATTTATCTCTTTCCTGGTGGGTGAATTAAACTTTACCTGGTCCTTGATTTTATAAACTAGGAGTTTATGAATTTTTGAAACATTTTGTTGGGAGATCCCCCTCTCCTGCCCTGTAAAAATGATTTTGATTCAGTTTGATTCCATATTTACTTAACTTGAGCAGAATTTTGAAATAAGCTAGGTGTGCTAAGAAGAAAAGGGAAGACAAAGTGCCTTCTAAGCATGGGCTACACAACCTTCTTAAAGGCAAATAGATGAAAAATGGAGTGTTAAGTGTGAATGTTAAGCAAGATCAGTATAGTTGGACCATAGAGTGAATGAAGGACAATAATGGAGAAGATCATAAACATAGACTGGAACTGGATTGTGAAAGTGTTTCCTTATTATCTCCAGGATTCCCTGTTTGGCATTTAAAGCTCTTTACAACCTAACACTTTCCTGCCTTTCCAGTCGTTTGTCACTCTATTCCCCTTCATATTGCCTTTCTTGCTGTTTTCCTCTCTTACAACATTCCATTTTCCTCCTCCAGATCGTTTTACCACCTGTCCCCTCTGTTTTCCCCTCTTAGTCTCTGCCTCCTGGCTTCCTTAACCTTCCTTTAAATCTCAGCTCAAATTCCATCTTCTCAATTCTAGTGCCTTTCTTCTGAGATTACCTCTAGTTTGCTCTGTATATATTTTATTACCAATTAGAAATGAACTGCTTGAGAGCAGGAATTTTTTTTCTTTTGGTTTTTGCAAGTCAGTGGGGTTAAGTGACTTTCCCAAGGTCACACAGCTTGTAATTATTACTGTATTTCCCCATGTCTACAATGCTCACATGTGTAAGACACACCTTGATTTTGGGACCTGAAATTTGAAGAATAAATGTGTTACATAAAGTTATTGAACTCAAGTTTTATTCATCATGAAATTCAAAGACTTTCTGCTCAGGCACCTTTTGGGCAAGTCTGGTGCGTGGTGCATGCTTAGTCCATTCCATTTCATGAACCTGAAGCACCAGTTGTGTCCTCCTTTGAAATCAGTAACTTCTTCATTAGCAATTTTCCTTGCCTCATGCAGAGCTATCTTTGTGGACACAGGAATTCCACTTGCCCTTTGCTCTTCAATCTATCTCTTTAATTCCCTCTTGGCTGACTCACCTCTCATGGCCTTCTGCCCTGGCATTTTCAGGAGGTTTTCTTCTTACCATAGCCAGTCTTGGATTGTTTTTCTCAGTTGGGGGAGAACCAAACTTACATTCAGCAGCATGATTTCCATTTACCTTTGAAAACTGGATCATTTTGAACTTGAATTCAGGACAGTATGAAAATCTTTTCTGAACTGTTTCTAGGCAGAACATGGCAAAATATAACCTAATATACTGGTAACAAATACGAAACAATGAGTGCAAAGACAACAAGCATGAAAAAGTGGGAAATGCAAGTAAAAAAATCTACAACCACTATGTAAGATACTCCCAGTTTTTGAACCCCAACATTTTTGAAAAAGAGTATGTCTTATACATGGAGAAGTCTAAGGGCATATTTGAATTCAGGTCCATCCTGATTCCAGAGTTGGTGCTCTATACACCACACCACCTAGCTGCCTCCAACAGAGATTATTTTTGCCATTATTTGTATTTCCAGTGTTTAGCAGGGACAATGCTTATTGATGTGACTTGATTTGACTGGACATGATATGGCAGAGGCTTGATACTTACCTTTGCCCTTCAGTAAAAAAAGGAGGATATAACAGATATGCAAGGCACATGAAAGAATGTGAAAGGTACAGAGGAGAAGGAGAAGGTACTACAAGATATTCGAGGGTTAATGGGTGGGAGTGGAGGAAGTGTAAATTAATGCTTGAAGGAATGGATGAAATATATCCAGTACAAACGTGGTAAATGTCTTTCAAGCATGGGGAATAGTATTAGGAAAGTTATTGAGAAAGGAGAAGTCTGAAAGAAAATGAGTGATGAGGAATATAACTGTTTGACTAAAAGATAAAATACAGGAAAGGGAATAGTATAAAATAAGGTCAGTCAGGTAAGTTTAGTGCTAGATTGTGAAAAGCTTTGACCATTAGGGTCAGGATTGTTAATTTTCTTCTGTATTTAAACTGTAATCATTAAATGTGCCAGTTCCTTATTGTTTTAAAAATTGATTTATTTCAGGAATTGTTATAACACAATTTTTAACTGTTTCCTTTTATTCAATATGTATATTTCTTGTTATACAAAATATCTTTGTTTTTATATAAATTTCTCAATTTAGTCTCCTATATATTTTCTATTTGTTGAATAACTAAGAATTTTCTACCTCCCCACAACTGTAAGAAATAACATTCCATTCTTTTCTATCATCAAAATTCCATTTCCTTCTATTTCTATGATTTGTAAAAAAATGTGACTGGTAAGCAACAAGTTTGGCAATAAAATAGGGAAGAATTGCTATTACCTCCTTTGACAATAAAAAAGAAATGTGAGATGGTAAATTCTCCTAGACTATTTTCTGAATTTATCTGATTAACATACTGCCTTATGATTTTTTAAATTAGGAGAGAAATGAGAAAAAATAGGCAATAAATTTGTGGGAAATTTATTTTAGGCAATTAGAAACAAATGAAGATTTCTTTTTTAAATTTTATTTTATTTTTCCAATTACATGCAAAGGTAGTTTCCAACATTCATACATTTGCAAGTTTATAAATTCCATATTTTTCTATCACCCTCTCTTCTCTACCCCCTCCCAATGGCAGTGAACAATCTGGTAAAAGTTATGTTCAATTTGTTTGACATATTTCCATTTTAGTCCACTTGTGAAAGAGGGATTAGAACTAAAGGGAAAAAACATGAGTAAGAAAGAAAAAACATAAGTTTGAAAAAGTGAACATAATACGCTTTGCTCTGCATTCAAACTCCAAAGTTTTTTCTCTGGATTTGAATGGCACTTTCTATAGAAGGTCTTTGAGGATTATTTTTGATCAATGAACTTCTAAGAGGAACTTCCTTCATAATAGTTGATAATCTCACAGTGTTATTAATGTGAATAGTATTCTTTTGGTTCTGCTCACTTCATTCAGCATCAAGTCATGCAAATCTTTCCATGCTTATCTAAAGTCAAGTCCCTCATAATTTCTTGTAGAGCAGTACTCCATAATATTCATATACCATAACTAATTTAGCCATTCCTCAAGTGATTTCCATTTCCATTTCTATTTCTTTACCACTACAAAAAGAGTTGCTATAAACACTGTTGAACAAATGGGACTTTTTGTGATCCCTTTGGGATATAGATCTAATAGTAGTATTGCTGGATCAAAGGTTATGTACAGTTTTATTGCCTTTTGGTTATAGTTCTAAAGTGCTCTCCAGACTGGTTGGATTAGTTCACAACTGCAGCAAGAGTGAATTAGCGTCCCAATTTTTCCCCACTCCAGCACTGATCATTTTCCTTTTTTTTTTGTCATCTTACTCAATCTGATAGTTGTTAGGTGGTACTTCAGAGTTATTTTAATTTGCATTTTTCTAATCAATAATGATTTTGAGCATTTTTTTCTTAGGACTATAGTTTTAATTTTTTTTTTATCTGAAAATTGCCTATTCATATCCTTTGACCATTTATCTGATGGAGCATGATTTGATTCTTATCAGTTTGATCCAGTTCTCCATATATTTTAAAAATGAATTCTTTATCAGAAACACTAACTGGAAAATGGTTTCCCAGCTTTCTTTTTTAGGTTTTTGCAAGATAATGGGGTTAAAGTGACTTGCCCAAGGTCACACAGCAAGGCAATTATTAAATGTCTGAGGTCGAATTTGGGGGCGGCTAGGTGGCGCAGTAGATAAAGCACTGGTCCTGGAGTCAGGAGTACCTGGGTTCAAATCCAGTCTCAGACACTTAATAATTACCTAGCTGTGTGGCCTTGGGCAAGCCAGTTAACCCCATTTGCCTTGCAAAAAAAAAACCCCTAAAAAAAAAGAATTTGAACTCAGGTCCTCCTGACTTCAGGGCCAGTACTCTATCCACTGCATCACCTTCTACCCCATTTCTTACCATTCTATATTCCTTCTAATCTTGGCTGCATTTATTTCATCTATGCAAAATCTTTTGAATTTAATATGGTCAAAATCATCCATTTTGCAATTTATAATGTGTTTTCTCTCTCTCTGGTCATAAACTGCATCTCTCTCCATTGATCTGCTAAATAAAATATTTCTTGTTCTCTTAATTGGTCTATGGTATCACTCTATATGTCTAAATTCTGTAACCATTTCAACCTTATTTTGGTATAGGGTGTAAGATGTGGGTACTGAGTTTTTGTCATCCTATTTTTCAGTTTTCCCAATAGTTTTTGTCAAATAGTGTTCTTATCCCAAAAACTTATGTATTTAGGTTTGTCAAATGATAGATTACTATCATCATTTACTACTTTTCTTTTGTACCTAATCTAATCCACTGAATCACTTTTTTATTTCTTAGCTAGTACCAGACACTTTTGATGGTTGCTACTTTATAATATAGCAGACACTTTTGATGGTTGCTTCTTTATAATATAGTTTTAGATCTGGTACAACTAGAATACCTTTCTTTGCATTTTTTTCCATCAATTTCCTTATTATTCTTGACTTTTTGTTGCTCAGATGAATTTTGTTATTTTTCTAGCTCTGTAAAATAGTTTTTTGGTAGTTTGGCAATGAATAAGTAATTTAATTTGGGTAGAATTATCATTTTATTATATTGGCTTAGCCTACCCATGTGCAATTGACATTTTTTCTAATTGTTTAGAGTTGACTTTATTTGTGTGAAAAATATTTTGTAATTGTGTTCGTTTAATTTCTGTGTTTGTCTTAGGAGGTAGATTCTAGATATTTTATGCTGTCTATAGTTACTTTAAACAGAACTTCTCTATCTCTTGTTGTTGGGTTATGTTGATTACATATATATATGTATATATACATATATATATTTAAATGCTGATAATTCATGTGGATCTAGTTTATATACTGATACTTTGTTAAAGTTGTTAATTGTTTCAAGTAGTTTTTATACTTGATTTTCTAGGATTATCTAAGTATGCCAAGAAATCATATGCAAAAAGTGAAAGTTCTGTACCCTCATTGCTTATTCCAATGCCTTCAATTTCTTTTTCTTCTGTTGTTGCTAAAGCTAACATTTTTGAAACAATATCATAATAGTAATGGTGATAATGGGCATTCTTGTTTCACCTGTGATCTTATTGGAAATGCTGCTAATTTATCCTCATTATATATAATGTTTGCTAATAGTTTTAGATAGATACTGCTGTTCATTTTAAGGAAAACTCCATTTATTCCTATGCTCTCTAGGTTTTTTAATAGGAATGGGTGCTGTATTTTGTCAAAGATTTTTTCAACATCTATTAAGATGAACAATTTCTGTTAATTTTGTTATTGATATAATCAATTATGTTGATTGTTTTCCTAATATTGTTCCATCCCTGCCTACCTAGTATAAATCCTATCTGTTCATGGGGTATCATCCTAGTAATAACTTGTAATCTCTTTGCTAAAATTGTATTTAAAAATTAGGAAGATTGGTCTATAATTTTCTTTGTTTTTGCCATTTCCTGGTTTAGGTATCAGTACCCTATTGGTGTCATAAAAGAAATTTGGTAGCTCTCCTATTTTAAAAAATGTTACATGGAATTGGAATGATTTTTTTTTCCTTGAATGTTTGGTAGAATTCACCTGTAAATCCATCTAGGTCTGGAAATTTTTTCTTTGGGTGATGATTAATTATTTCTTCAATTTCTTTTTTTAAACTGGGATTATTTAAATATTTTATTTCCTCTTCTGCTAATCTGGGTAGCTTATATTTTTGAAAATATTCATTCATTTCATTTATATTGTCAGACATGTTGGCATATAATTGGGCAAAATAGGTCAAAATTATTACTTTACTCATTGGTGGTGATTTCACCTTTTTCATTTTTTATACTGGTAATTTGATTTTTTTCTTTCTTTTCTTTAATCAGTTAATCAAAGGCATATCCATTTTATTGGTTTCTTTTTCATAAAACCATTTCTTAGTTTTGTTTATTAGTTCAATAGTTTTCTTATGTTTACTTATTAATTTCTCCTTTGATTTTCCAAATTTCTATTTTTGTATTTAATTGGGGATCTTTAATTTGTTTTTTCTAGGTTTTTTTTAGCAATTCATTGATCTGCTCTTTTACTATTTTATTCATGCAAGTATTCAAAAATATAAAATTTCCCCTAAAAACTACTTTGGCTGTATACCATAAGTTTTGATATGAAGTCTCATCATTGTCATTGACTTGGATGAAATTGCCGATTATTTCTATGATTTGTTTTTGATCCACTCATTCTTTAAAATTAAATTATTTAGTTTCCAATTTATTTTTAGTTTATCTTTTCATGGTCTTTTATTACATGTAATTTTTATGCACTGTGATCTGAAAAAGATGCATTTTATATTTGTCTTTCCATATTGAATTGTGAGGGTTTTATGCCCTATTACATGGTCAGTTTTTGTGTAGGTGCCTTGTATGGCAGAGAAAAGAGTATATTCCTTTCTATCCCCATTTCTCCAGAGGCTAATCATATCTAAGTTCTCTAAAATTCCATTCACTTTCTTAACTTCCTTCTTTATTTTGTAATTAGATTTATCTAATTCTGAGGGAATTCTGAAGGTTAAGGTCCCCCACTATTTATAGTTTTGCTTTCTGTGTCTCCCTATAACTTATTTAGCTACTCTTCTAAGAATTTGTGCTATATCACTTTGTGTGTGTGTGTACATATATATATATATATAGATAGATAGATAGATAGATAGATAGATAGATATATAGATATAGATATAGATATATATTTAATGCTGATATTACTTCATTCCCTATGGTGTCTTTAGGAATTTTTATTTTCTTTCCCCATCACTTTTAATTAGATCTATTTTTGTTTTTGCTTTGTTTGTTTTTTTTTACTTCAGCTGAAGCATAATATAGTCTTTTTCAGCCTTTTACCTTTATGTGTATCATTCTGATTCAAGTGTTTCATGTAAAACAACATATTGTAGGATTCTGATTTTTAGTCCACTTTGCTATTCACTTCCATTTTGTGGGAGAGTTCATTACATTCACATGTACAGTTATGATTACTAACTCTATATTTTTTCATATACTATATTCCTAGGTTTGTACTTTTCTTTTTTCTTACCCCTTATCCCTCCTCTCCAATGTTTTGCTTCTGACTTCTGCCTCTTGTTCAGCCCTTTTTTCTTATCAGCCCTTTTCCTTTCCCTTTCCCCTTTTACTTTTCTTTTTAACTTTAACTTTTACTTTTGCCCTTCCTCTTATCAGTTCCTTCTTTCCCTTTCCTCTCTCTCTCTCTTCCTTCCCTCCCTCCACTTCCTTGTTGGGTAGGGTAAATTTTTAAAGCTAAAGTATCATGTTAAGCAAAATTACTTCATGATCTGTTTATGTCTAGATCTGCTAAGTGACCCCTACCAATTGTTCTTATAGAAATATAATCCTCATGAGCTAAAGTACTGTGTAAAACAAAATCACTTCAAGATCCATTTATACCCACACTCTCTAAGTATACTCTCTCCAACTATACAAAAACTTCATGTGCTAAAGTATCAACTACAGCATCTTCACTTTCTTGATCAATCTAAACCCATTCCTTCTCTCTATGTATGCTTCTTTTCATTCTCTTAAGAGAAATATAGTTCCTAAGAGTTACAAATATTTTCTTCCCTGTAGGGATGTATTTAGTTTAATGTTATTGACTCCCCCCACTTGCCTTTTTACACATCTGTTGAATCTTATATTTGATGATATAATTTTCAATTCAATTCTGGCTTTTTATCAGATAAATTTGAAATTTCTCTGTTTTGTCAAAAATCCATCTTTTCCCCTGAAAGAATATGCTGGATTGCAAGGTAGCTGATTTTTGGTTGTAATGCAAGGTCTTTTGCTCACTGGAATATCATATTTAAGACCTTCTGATATATAATATATAATGTTGGCACTACTAAGTCCTACATAATCCTGACTGTGTGGTTTTTTGTTATTTAAATTTCTTCATTTTTTTGACTACTTTCTCCTTTAGCTGGGAATTCTGAAATTTGACTGTGATATTCCTTGAAGCTTTTATTCTTTCAAGAACTATTTTGTCTTCTTGTTTTAGGATATTAGAACAGTTCTCTGTGATAATTTCCTGGGAGATATTTTCCAGGTTTTTTTTTTGACATGGACTTTCAGGTAGACCAATAATTCATAAATGATCTCCCCTGAAACTATTTTCTTGGTTGATCATTTTTTCTAAGAGGTACTTTATATTTTCTTCTATTTTTTTAAGCCATGTGGTTTTGTTTGATGGATTCTTGTTGTCTCATAGAATCATTAATTTTCATTTGTCCAATTCTAATGTTTAGGGTTTTATTTTTCTTTAGTTAACTTTTGTGTTTCCTTTTCCAGTTGGTAGATTTTACTTTTGAATTGCTTTCCTTTTTTAATTGGTTAATTTTACTTTTTGTTGCTACATTCTTTTTTCTACTTGTTAATTTTAGTTTTTAATGAATTATAATCTTTTTTTCTAGTTGACTATTTTTATTTTTTATAGGATTTTATTTCTTCAATTGAAATTTTATAAATCTCCTGCATGGCTCTCATTTCTTCATTTTTCTTCTGCCTCTCTTTTTTTTTAAAATCCTTTTTGAGTCCTTCTAAGAGATCATTTTGGTTTTGAGGTCAGTCCATAAATTCCTTTGAGGCTTCACATTTTAGGCATTTTGTCACTGATTTCTTCTTCTAAGATGGTAGGGTTTTTTTTTTTCTTTTGGTTATTCCTATTAGGATATAAGCTATATATGATTAGTGCTTTTTTGTTTTTTTTTGCTCATTTTGTTAGTTAAGTTCTGCTCCTGGGGCACAGGGAGTATAGTCCCACACTTTTTTTTTTTTTTTTGCTAGGGCCACCCTGGCTTATTGCTTGTCTATGGTGCTGCCTATGAGATGGTTTATTTCCTTCCATTAAAGTAGCACTGGGGGTGGCTAGGTGGCGCAGTGGATAGAGCACCAGCCCTGGAGCTGGGAGTACCTGAGCTCAAATCCAGCCTCAGACACTTAATAGTTACCTAGCTGTGTGGCCTTGGGCAAGCCACTTAACCCCATTTCCTTGCAAAAAAAAAACCAACCCCAAAACTAAAAGTATCCCTGGCTTTCTGCTCACCAAAATGTTGTCTATGCAGATGTTTGTTCCCTCCTTAGGATAGCCCTTGTTTTCTACTTGCCAAGTCATTGCCTATGCAGTGGTTTGTTCCCTGCATTAGGGTAGCCCAACCCAGTCCTGCCTGTTGCATTTCCAGGGTTTGAATTATTTCTTCTGATTTGGGGCTGGGACCCTCAGTGCTGGTCTACTGCACCAGCTGGGCTGGGACCTGAGCTGCACTATGCTTAAGAGCTTTCCACTGGCTTTCCAACTTTCTACCTGTGCTGGGCTATACTTCCCTTTTACCAGAAGAGACAGACCTTTACTGAAGTTCCTTCACAACATCTTGGGTTGAGAACTTGTTTCAATCTTCCTTTAAGTTGTTTCAGGAAGAAATCTGGGAGTTTCTTAACTTCAGACTGTCTTCTTGGTTCTGCCCTGGAAGTCTCCAAATGAAGATTTCTAAATAGATCATAGTGGTGTATCAAAAAATTACTTACACATCAATATAAATTGGTTTGGAAAAAAAGATAAGACTGTCTCAAGGATATGAAGAGAAATAAGGGGATCTCATAATCTTGCCATTAGACATAGAAACATTCCTCAAAGATGTGACAGGTTCAGTTCTAGATCACCACAATAAAGAGAATATAGCAATAAAGTACATCAATTTTTTTTGTTTCCAAGTGCATATAAAAATTATGTTTATATAATCCTGTAGTCTATTAAGTATGTAATGGTATTATGTTTAAAAACTACATATCTGATTAAAAATACTTTATTGCTAAAAAAATGCTTTCATTTGAACCTTTAGTAAGTCCTAATCTTTTCATTAATGAAGGGTCTTGTCTCCATGTTGATGGCTACTGACTGATTAGGATGGTGGATTCTAAAAGTTGGGGAGGCTGTGGCAGTTTCTTAAAATGACACAACAATGAAGTTTGCTACATGAATTGATTCTTTCATCTGAGCACTCAGAGATCATTGGAGAGTTGTTAACTAGCCTAATTTCAATATTGTTATGTTTCAGGGAATAAAAAGGCCCCAAGGAGACAGAGAGAGAGAGAGAGAGAGAGAGAGAGAGAGAGGGAGATGGGGGAACAGCAGATATATAGAGCAATCAGAACACACACATTTATCAATTAAATTCATCATCTTATATAGATGTAGTTTGTGGCACCCCAAAACAATTATAAGAGTAACTTCAAAAATCACTGATTACAGATGACCATAATGGAGATAATAATAATGAAAATGTTTGAAATATTGTGAAAATTATCAAAATGTGATACAGAGACATCATGATATTGTTCAATATGTTGTAAAAAAATGACGCCAATAGACTTGTTGGATGCAGTTGTCACAAGCCTTCAACTGGTCAAAAATTCACTATATACAATAAAACAAAGTACAATAAAATGAGGCATGCCTCTATATTCTATGGAAATCAAAGACAGCAAAGTCTCATGAATACCAAAATATTCATAGCAACACTTTTTGTGAGTAGAAAAAACCTTAGAAACACAATCACCTTCCATTGATTGAGAAATTAATAAATTTTGATATATGAATATAATAGAACATTATTTCATTAAATAATGAAAGGAATTCAGAGAAAAGTAGGAAGACTTGTATGAACTGATAAAGAGTAAAGAAATAAGAAACAAATAACAATGACTACAACAACTGAATGAGATGAATTGAAATAACCAATCTAGGTATAGAGAACAAATAATAAAGCAAATCTCCCTCTTTTTCATAGAGAAGTAAGGTACACATTGTCAGACACCATTGCTTTGCCAGTTAAAGTTAATTTTTTCTTTGTTAGAAGAAAAAATATTTTTATTTAAAGAGAGATATGAGGAAATTAGACTAGATGCTGTTTAAGTTATCTCTCAGCCCTAGATCTATGATACAATCCCAAGTATATACAAGTATATTTGAGGTAATTAGGGTGGCATAGTGATAGACTTGGAGTCAAGAACTGTGTCTGAATCCTGCCTTAAGTATTTATTAATTGTGACTGGGTAGACTTAATCCCTTTAGACCTCAGTTTCCTATCTGTACAATTGTTGTTCAGTCATGTCCAGTTCTTTCTGATTCCATTTGGTGTTTTCTTGGCAAAGGTACTGGAGTGGTTTGCCATTTCCTCTCCAATGCAGTTAATAATTGGACCTATTTCATCGTTGTTGTGAAAAGTAAATGAGATAATAAATATAAAATACTTTGCAAACCTTAAAGTCCTATACAAATATTAGCTAATATTATAGACCCTGAGAAGGGAACAATAATGTTCTAAGTATGGATCACTCACTTTCTTGGGACTCAGAGCAATTGGCAAGGTACCTCAACCTTGCTTAGGTGACTAACCTTGCTTAAGTGACAAAAAGTGCTTCTTATGATAAGAGCAAAGAACACTTTGGACATTGCCTGTTCATTATCATTAATCATTAATAAATATAAGATGTTTGTTCTACTCTGCTTGAAATCCCATACTGTTGAATTCAGTATAGAAGCAATATATGCCTCAACTCCAATCTAGTGCCTACTAATAGACCAGGAAAAGGTCACAAATTAAATAGCAAAGTATTTAATTGGGATAGTAAGATAGTAGGTTAGTAGGATAAAAAAGGAGGAAAAGTTAAGTGATAAAATTATTATCCCACAAAAATGAGATTTATGTCCTACAACTCTTTCCTTTCTCCCCTCCTTCAATTAACTCCAGGATAAACCAATTACCCTGAAGCTCTATAAGCCTTAAGAAGGTCATAGGCATTCTGGAGAAGAAAAGGCCTCGTTAGCCCCTTCTGCCAGTTTTCCAAATCCAATGGCAAAGTCCGTGTCACTTTTCCTTAAAGAAAAAGTCAATGCCTGGTTACCAAAACACCAGGAATCTCTGAAATGGCAGGAAGTGGAAAGCCATTGATCTATGCAAAAAACCAACGATGTCAAATTCCAATTTAATTCAACATTTATTAAGTGCCTATTATGTGTCAGTTTCTGTGCTAAACATAAACAAATAAGCTAAAAATTAAGATACAAATAAGAAAAAAGAAAAACATCCCTGCCTTCAAGAAGTTTTCAATCTAATGGGAGGGAGCCAGTGGACGAAAAATTTTAAAAAATGGGGGAGTGTGGGGAGAGCAGGGGTATACAGCAGATAGCTAAAACTTCAAATGAAGAATTATCTAGAATACCAGACCTCTGTAAAGGAAAGTGTCAGGAGGAGTTTAGTGTTCCACTCTCCAGTCCTCCAATCAAGAGGAAAGAAGGTAGAGAGATTTGGGGGAATGTGTTGAGTAGTCAAGCTGAACTGACAGCATGATGTTTTTCATACTTTGTTCTTGAAGAGAACCTATGGTGATGACATGACACCCAAGTGAACTGAATTTAAGTGAGGAAGAGCTGTGCAAAGTTACCAGCCTCACTTTCTCCTTGGTGCCATCAGGGTCCAGAGGCAAGATATGAATCACAACTAAGATGCTCTGAGGCCCCACCCCCAAACCTCCAATATAGGTGAGATTTCAGGTGAGGTTTCACCAGCTTATGGTGAACCTTAAACCATAAAGATCCACAGATGGAAAATGGAGGATTATTGATTGAAATAGACACCTGTCTGCCTCATGGAGATTTAGAAAACCACAAATTACCATTACCTGGGTTGTAATATATTATTTATTTTATTAAATATTTTCCAATGATCTTTTATTAGGAGTGTTGCCCTTTGGCAGACCGAGTTTGAAAGCTGGGCAGTGTAATCCAATGGCTAGCACTCTCCTTTGTTTAGGTGGAAGGATGGATTTTCTCTGCTCGGGGCTTCTGGACCTCCAGAGCCTCGGCTGAGTGGCCAACAGGAGCCTTCACTAAATGGGAAATTTCCCTTGGCCAGATGCCAAAACTACTGTTGAACAATCTGATGCTCCACCCTACCTCCGGATGCCCTGCCCTGTCGTGCAGTTGGAAAGCGATAAATAGATTTGTTTTTGAATTAGAACCTTTCCTGGCACAGGGAGGAAATGCATCTGCTGCCTGCCTTGCTGCTTCCCTGGCTCCTTGTACCTCTAGCTGCCAGGATCTACTCCTGGTAAACCCAGGCCCTAGGTGATTAATTATTAGATAGGACCACCACCCCACCCTCCAGTCCAAAACATATCCACAAAGACCACTGAGCCTTCGAAAGGAAAGAGTTTATCAACACCCTTTATCCTAATTACACAAATCCAGACATTAAATTCCCTCCCCCATCCCCACCTCAGTCCCCATTCTTTCCCTTCTTGTAGCCTGATGAATGGCAGGCAGATCTGATGATATGGGGATTCTTCTAGGGTAGAAGTTGGGCTTTTACCTAGAGGACAAAACAACCCTTACTCCAGTCCTTCCCTGCTCTGGAGAGCCTCAAGCTGAAAACACTTGGGCAATTCAGCGCATTTTTCCCCTGCATTCCTCGCCTCTTGTTAATTCCACACCCAGGATGAATCCCCCTGACAGATAATGAATGCCCTTCACAGGCACGGTTTGCCCTTGGAGATCTGCCAAAGGGAAATGAGAGTTCGGCCAGCTCCACTCTCTCTAGTCACCTTCCCCTGGTCAAGCAGGTCAGCCTTGGTGAATGCACTCCATTGTTTCAAGGTCTCTCTTCAACAAATCAAATCCAGATATTTAGTGAGCCCTGACCAGTGTGTGTGCAAGAGCTTTGGTTCTGTGTGTGATCAGAAAGGACTGGGAACGAAGACCACAGAGATAGTGCCTCGACTGGGAACTAATAAGAATTAATGGAGTCCTTTTGAAGTCTCATTTTTATGCTATTAACATTTGAGCAGTACAACACTTTGGCAGATCTCCAAGAGGAGACAGATATAAGACATTAGAAATTATTTTGTTACCTCTTGGCCTCAGAAAGTAAGATGAGTTTTCTTCAGGTGGGGGAAAAAAAACCCAACCCAACACACTAAAATGTTCACCACCAGTTAGTTTCCTAATCCATATCATTAATTTGTCTGAAACATCTCAGACTGAGGTCTGAGGATGGGAGCTTGGTCCTGATTGCCCGGCCTGGAAAGTAAAATGATATCTCATCAAATATCTGGAGGTTTGGAATTTCATATTCTTTTTATTATTGTTTTACTTTTTCCCTTATAAATAACATTTTATTTTTTTTCATTTACATGTAAAGATAGTTTTCAAAAGAGAGATAATTCTTTTTTTTTTTTTTTTTTTTTAGGTTTTTGCAAGGCAAATGGGGTTAAGTGGCTTGCCCAAGGCCACACAGCTAGGTAATTATTAAGTGTCTGAGACCGGATTTGAACCCAAGTACTCCTGACTTCAGGGCCAGTGCTTTATCCACTGCGCTACCTAGCTGCCCCGAGAGAGATAATTCTTAAAGGAACTTAATTGTGTTAGCAGAAAATTTGAATTTCAAACCAAAAAAATCACACACTATATTAACTGCTTCAAAGATAACTCAGAGAGATCTTCAAACTGACCTAGTGCATTTTGGAAAACTGTAAAAATCAACACATGGATAAACTTTCCTATTGTGTTATTTGCTATCTGGATTCTATTATTAGTTCCAAATTTATGAAGGTATAATATTTAAATGACAAAAGTTATAGTGGAAATACTCACATTCTTCTCTTCTTTTCTCCTTCCCTCCTGTCTTCCCTTTTTTACTCCCCTCCTCTCACTGTCTCCATCTCTCTCTTTTTTTTCCCTCTGTATCTTTGTCTTGTCTCTGTCTCCCTTCCTCTCCATCTTCTTCCATCAACCTCTCCTCCTCTCCTTTTGATGAAGTTAGCAAAGCAACAGACTCTGATGGGGCAGAATATGATTGGTTGGTGTTTCAATTGTATACAGTTTCTGGAATGGAAAAGAATATCAATTTGGAGTCAGTTGTTTCCTTTGTGTACTGATTTAGACTTATTACCCCACCATGGGTCCTTCATAATTAATCATTTCTTATATATCACCTTGAAGAGAAGTTGAGATCTCCCAAGGAGGGCAGCTTGCCTCTGTTAGATAAGAAAATTCTAGAAGTCTGGGTGACTGTGCTGTCCAGGCTGCCAATAACCCTTGTTTCTTCATGTCCTTTTACCATGATCACATTCTTTTTTTTTTTCCATGATCATATTCTTAAAGGCACATTTATTGGGATAAATGAGAGATAGTTTCCTGATGCCAACGTTAACTACACTAATATAAAGCCCAGCATCCAGGCAAAGCTTGTGTGTTTGGGTGACATTGCAACTACGCCTACAATTTATAACACAAAAATGTCTCTTTATCCCAGCAGGACTTTTTTTCTCTTATTCACACTCATCTATGAACAAAGGTTAGCCTGTGTTCTTTGGCAGAATTTCCCAACTCTCTCCTCTTCCCAGTTCAGTGAAAAGGTCTCTCTCTTCTCCTTAGCCCAATCATCCTATTTTGATTCTTCAGTCAAGAAAAGACATGGTACTTACTATAATCTAGGGTTATACTGTGACACTTGAAGGCAAGACCAAAAGCAGATGTTCATCACATTAGTTTCCCGGGGTTAAAATATCAGCATCTGTTCTTTTCTTTAAGGCAAGTTGAGAGGCTCTTACATATTCAAAAACTTATTCTATTTCTCCCATTCCAGAGATACTAAAGAGACTGTCACTTGTATCAAATAGGTGGATTGGGAATGTGAAGAGAATCCTGGCAGCAGTTCACTGATTAGGGCACACAGTTCCCTAATTCAAATTTGCAAATCCTTTCCCAAAGTAATTGTTTTTCCTATTGAAAAATCTTTTTGAAAAAAATCTTTTTGGGGGACAGCTAGGTGTGCGTTGGATAGAGCACTGGCTCTGGAGTCAGGAGTACCTGAGTTCAAATCTGGCCTCAGACACTTAATAATTACCTAGCTGTATGGACTTGGGCAAGCCACTTAACCCCATTGCCTAGCAAAAAAAATCTAAAAAATATCTTTTTGAACAGTAGTAACAGCAACATGGGGATGCTGATCAACCTTGATGGACTTGCTCATTCCATCAGTGCAACAATCAGGCACAATTTTGGGCTGTCTGCAATGGAGAATACCATCTGTATCCAGAGAAAGAACTGTGGAGTTTAAACAAAGACTATTACTTTAACTTTTAAAAAATGTTATCTTATTATGTAATTTTGCTATCTCCTATACTTTTTTTCCCCTTAAGGATATGATTTTTCTCATCACATTCAACTTAGATCAAAATATACCATGGAAACAATGTAAAGACTAACAGACTGCCTTCTGTGACAGGTGGGGTGAGGGAATCAAAATTAGGGAGGAAATTGTAAAATTCAAAATAAATAAATATTTTTAAAAAATCTCTTTGAGCTGCACAATTAGGACTGATACACCCATGTTTATTGAGGTCACCCTCTCCCAGTTTTGGACATCAGTCACACTGTTATGAATCCAATATTTGACAGGTAGAGAGCCATACTTTGAGCAAAAATGGAAGGTAGGAAATGCTCAATATATTTTGGAGGTGGCACAAGAGATAGAGCAATCAGCCCTGGAGTCAGAATGACTTAAATTCAAATTGGCTGCAACACTTGCAAGCTGTGGGACCCTGGGCAAAGTAATCCTGATTGTCTGAGAGAGAGAGAGAGAGACAGACAGACAGACACAGAGACAGAGAGAGGCAGAGAAAGAGAGACAGAGACAGAGAAAGAGAGAGCAAGAAACCAATACACTAGAAAGTTTGTCACATCTTTATCTTAGGACTGAGAGGCTGACCTCAGGAGAGAGACACTATAGCAATATGACAGTAGGTAGGCATAGCTAACTGAGATCAGGTGGATGAGAAGGGAATAATTAGCTAGGGAACTACTGAGGAGAAGGCATGTCGCCTAAATGTAACCCTGGGACAAAATTGTGGTTGCCCTTCCTTAGTTATAGGTGTGAATGATTATTATTATATCAATTTTACATGTGAGAAGACTGCCATATAACTAGTAAGTTAAAGAACTAGGACTTAGAACCCAAGGTTTTGAGTCCAGATCCAGTATGCTTTTCACTATAATATGATGCCTTCTCTAAATTATGAGTATAAGCTATTAACTTATTCTATGTTGTTATATAATCATATAGCTCATAGATGAAATCATATTGTACTTGAGAGCAGGGATTTTTGTTCCCTAGATAAAATTATGTATTAGTTTTGCTTTTTGTTTTTAAAGCCCTTTCTTCATGAAGGGGAGAATAGTAATTGTACTACAAAAACAACAAAAAAGATATTTAAGTTAGAATTTTGTTGTTTAGTCCTTTTCAGTCATATCCAAATCTTCATGCCCCCATTTGTGGTTTTCTTGGTAGAGATTCTGGAATGATTTGCCATTTCCTTCTCCAATTCATTTTACAGATGAGGAAACTGAGGCAAACAGAGTCAAGTGACTTGCCAGGATCATATAACTGGTAAGTTACTGAGGCCAGATTTGAATTCAGAAAAGTAAGTCTTCCTGACTCCAGAATGGGTGTTTCATTCACTATACACCTAGCTGCCCTGATAGCATACTTAGCATATAGAAAAAGAAAATTCATTTCAGGAACAAAGAACTGTTTAGCTAGTTATCTGGATGAGTATGAGAAATGCTAGTATACTCTAAACCAGATGATAGAAACCATGACCACTATCAGTCAGCAGGAAAACAGAACCAAACAAATAACTTTGAGGACAATTGACCTGAATCAATGGGGATGATTGAAATGATTACTAAACTAGGACAGATAGGTCAGTAGCAAGTTTAAGTAAGATTGTATTATGAGATTTGTCTTGATTTCCCTTCATCACCACCAATAGCTATTACTCCATATTTACATTTTATAGATATTACACTTGCTTACTTGTCTTTGTTTGAGGGCAGGGATGTTTTTTTGGAGGGGAGTTCTTTATAACTCCAGCGCTTTACAGACAGCAAGTATTTAATACAAATTTTTAATTGATTAGAATTATCTTTTTTTAAATTGATTTTAGTTGTTTTATTTAATTTTTTCCACTTATGTGCAAAGAGTTTTCAACATCCATCTTTTCATAAGCTTTTGAGTTCCACATTTTTCTACCATCCTCCCTACCTATGGCAGTGAGAAATCTGATATAGGTTGCACATGAATAATCATTTTTAACATATTTCCATTTTGGTCATGTTGTGAAAGAGGAATTAGAACTAAAGGAAAAAAACACGAGAAAGAGAAAACATAAAAGAAATTTTAAAAAATGAACATAGTGTGTTTTTGTTCTGCATTCAGACTCCATAGTTTTTTTCTGTGGATGTGGATGGTATTTTCCATTAAAAGTCTTTGAGAATTGTCCTTGAGCACTGAACTGCTGCTGAGAGGAGCTGAGTTCATCATAACTTATGATTTCATATTGTTGCTGTTAATGTGTTCAATATTCTCTTGGTTCTGCTCATTTCACCTAGCCCCAGTTCATGATAAGTTTTCCAAGCTTTTCTGAAGTCTACCTGTTCTTGATACAGAACAATAGTACTCCATAACATTTATATACCATAATTTGTTCAACCATTCCCCAATTGATGAGCATCTCCTCAATTTCCAGTTCTTTGCCACTATAAAAGGAGCTGCTATAAGTATTTTTGGACATATGGGTCTTTTCTCCCTTTTTAATGATCTCTTTGGGATACAGACCAAATAGTGGTATTAATGCATCAAAAGGTATCCAGAGTTTATTTCCCTTTGGACATAGCTCCAAATTGCTCTCCAGAATACTCGGATCAATTCACAACTCTACTAACAATGCAGTTTTCAATTTTTGTTATTTTAGTCAGTCTGATAGATGTGAGGTTCTATCTTGAGTTGTCTTAATGTACATTTCTCTAATCAATAATGATTTAGCACATTCTTATATGACTATTGTCAATTTTAATTTCTTCATACGAAAACTATCTGTTCTTATCCTCTAACCATTTATCAATCAGACATGACTTGTATTCTTAAAATTTGATTCAGTTCTCTATATAGTTTAGAAATGAGTTATCAGAAACACTAGCTGTGAAAATCGTTTCCCAGTGCTGATGATCAATCTTAATGGACTTGCTCATTCCGTCGGTGCAACAATCAGGGACAATTTTGAGGTATCTGCAGTAGAGAATACCATCTGTATCCAGAGATAGAATTGTGGAGTTTGAACAAAGACCCAAGTCTATTACCTTTAATTTTTTTAAAAAAATTAATATGTAATTTTGCTATCTCCTATATTTTTCCCTTGAGGATATGATTTCTCTCTCAACACATTCAATTTAGATCAATGTATATCATGGAAACAATGTAAAGATAACAACAGACTGCCTTCTGTGGGGGGGTGGGGGGAGGAAAGCAAGATTAGGGGAAAAATTGTAAAATTAAAAAAGAAATAAATTAAAAAAGAAAACCACTTAAAAAAACAGTTCCCAGCTTTCTGTTTTCCTTTTAATCTTGGTTGCATTGATTTTATTTGTGCAAACCCTTTTTAATTTAATGTAATCAAAATTATCTATTTTGCAATTTATAAATGTTCACTAATTCTTATTTGGTCATAAATGCCTCCCTTCTCCATAGATCTGACAGATAAATTTGAATATAATTTTCCTATATTTTTTAGTTAATCCTGAGAAAATATGTTGTCCTTAAATCTGTAATATCTAGAACAAATAATGTACATCATGGATATAGAATATGAATAGGAAAATGTGTCATTTTAATTTCAAAGATGTGCATATGAATTATTGTTAAGATATCAGTCACCTGATGTGTTTGTAGTGATGTTAAAAAAAAGCTTGGATGCTTTAAATTCATCTCTAACTTTGCATCCTTGATCACAGTCCCAGGGGATTTATAAATATTTTGATTACCCTATAATACACCAAGACCCCTAGAGGGAGCTCAATACTATTATTGTCTGAGGGAACAGAATTTCTTGGATTGGATGACTTAATTTAAATGACTGAAATTTAGAAGGCTTTGGAGAGTACTGATGGTACCTGCTTTTCTTTAGCAGAATAGAAACAACTGAGCTTAGTGCATAGTGAGCAAGAATAATTAGACAGAATGGGAATTTACCAGATGGTGCTTATTACCAAATGATACCACACCTTAGGGAACCACACCCCAAGTGAGTTTTTCTCTGTCCTGTTTCTTCAGCCTCTTCTCTATTGTGAAGAGGAGGGGATGGAAGGGTGAATAACTGCTCCAATTATATCTCTGTGCTTCTCCACAGTGGAGTGTTTTGGAGTCTCCCTTTCAAATTGAAACCATCTTTCAAAGTTGATTTGAGGGTATATTTTGTGCACCTTGCTTCAGACACCCAGATTGTTAATTAGGACTCTGCACCAGAGTATAGCAAGACATATGCTGCTGTTAAAAGGAAATCTAAGGCAAGCCTTAAACGTTGAGCCAATCTGTTTGTTTCTAAGAGGGTATAAACTTTAAACAAAGGGCAAGACCATTTTTCTTGCCCCACTTCTTCTTTCCCAGTCCTTAAGCCGTTGTCCCTTGGAACATACCTGTCTGCTAAACACCTGATGTCAGCAGAATCTGTGGAGATTGTTGTATGGGATATGTGATCCCTTTGCTCAAAGGTATGTGGATTTACCTAGTTAAAAAAAAAACACATGAATTAGATAATGAGAGCGAACAAGGTTCCTAGGTGGCTCTGTGCCAGATCTTGTACATGAAGAATATAATACATGAGCATTGTTCTTTGTCCTCAAGGAAATTCTTACAGAGTTCCTTTCTCTCTTTTTGCTAGCCTACTGGTTGAGAGTCACTGTTCTAACATCCTAGGGAATGGACTCAGATTCCTTCTAGCCACTGTGTGCTATTGTTGACTCCCCCCCCCCCCACCTCTTCTTGATGCTCAAACAGTGGGTTTCTCCATCAGGAGAAACAACCAGAGACCTATTATTCTATTAGTGGGTTGGCAGATCTGCACTGACTAATGCTTCCCTTGCAATTGTTTCCTTACATTGTGAGCCTCTGTCTTTTTATGGTTGTTATTTTTAAAATGAACATTCTGAATTTGTGAAAGTTCCACACATTTGGAATTTGCTTTGACAATTAGTTCAGTTGAGCTAGCCAGTTGAGTTGAGAGGGGCTGAGATAGTGGTAGGCAAAAGAAAGAAAGCAGGTGGCCCTAGCAGTTGGTGCCAAAAGATCTAAGCTGCTCATATATTTAACAGGCAACACAAAAACCTCTCTACTTGACAATGGCATTCTTGTTCTTAGTTCCACTTGCCCTTTTCCTTGGCAGCTTCTTTAAATCTTCATTTTCATCAGATTATGATTACAATAGAAGTGTTATAGCAGGGAGATGGGAAAAGACCTACAATGTTTCTATCCTTTATCACCTTATGGCACCCTATCTTTCAGGTTTATATCATTTCTCATAACTGCTCCAACCCTTTATTTTTAAGTAAGATTTATTTATTTATTTGGTTTTTGTTGCAAAGCAACGAGGTTAAGTGACTTGCCCAAGGCCACACAGCTAAGTATCTGAGGTCAAATTTGAACTCAGGTCCTCTTGATTCCAGGGTTGGCACTCTAACCACTCTGCCACCTAGCTGCCCTCTTAAGTAAGATTTATAAAGATATATTGTGTTTGCATACTTCATTTGCATCCTCAATCCCTCACTCTACTGCCAGCCCCCTAAGACGCAATGCAGGATTTGAAAACCTTAGTTTTAACAAAGAAAAAAATGTATAAAATTAGCTGATATAGTGGGATATCTAGTAAAAGACAATGTCTTATTCCCAAAGATCCCTGTATTTGAAAGCGATATCTTGGTGAAATGATATTTTTACTCTGTTTTTATGAAAGATTTATTGCAAGAGAGTAAAACAGTAAAATTAATAATACAATGACTTCTTTTTTCTTTTCTTTTTTTCAATTACATAAAAGGTAAGTTTCAACATTCATCCATTTCCAAGTTTATGAATCTCACATTTTCCTAGTGCCTTCCCTTCTCTCCCCTACCTCATGGCAGCAAACAATCTGGTATCAGTTGTACATGTACATTCATATTTAACATATTTCCAATTGTGAAAGAGGAATTAGAACTGAGGGGGGAAAACCGTGAGAAAAAGATAAAAAAAAAAGAAAAATGAACCCAGTATTCTTTGCATTAGATTCCATAGCTTTTTGGGTTTTTGGTCATTTTTTTTTTCTGGATATGGATGGCATTTTCCATAATAGAATTGTTCTTTATCACTGAACTGCTGAGAAGAGCTAAGCAGAGTGAATACATTGCAATGTAGTCCTATGTGTGTACAATGTTCTCCTTTTTCTGCTCACTTCACTCAGCATCAGTTCATGTAAGCCTTTCAAGGTTTTTCTAAAATCTGGTCACTCATGATTTCTTACAGAACACTAGAATTCCATAGCATTCATATACCATAGTTTGTTCAGCCAGTCCCCAATTAATGGACATTCCCTCAAATTCCAATTCTTTGTCACTACAAAAAAAGTGTTGCTATAGATATTTTTGTTTATGTGGATCTTTCCCCCTTTTTTATGATCTCTTTGGGATATAGACCTAGTAGCTAACCGGATCAAAGGGTATGCACAGTTTTTTTTGCTCTTTCGGCATAGTTCCAAATTTCTCTCCAGAATGGAAGATCAGTTCACAACTACATTAACAATGCAAAAGTTGTTCCAGTTTTCCAACACTCTCTCAACATGGATCATTTTAATTTTTTGTCATCTTAGTTAATCTAATAGATGTGAAGTAGTACCTCAGAGATGTTTTAATTTTCATTTCTCTAATCAATAATGACTTGGAACATTTTTTTCATATGATCTTAGATAACTTTAATTTCTTCTTCTGAAAATTTCCTTTTTATATCCTTTGTCCATTTATAAATTGGAGAATGACTTATAAATTTGACTCCATTTTTTAATATATTTTAGAAATGAGACCTTTATCAGAAATACTAGCTGGGAAAATTGTTTTCCAGCTATCAGCATTCCTTCTAATCTTGGTTGCATTAATTTTGTTTGTGCAAAATCTTTTTCATTTAATGTAGTCAAAATATCTCATCTTATAATTTATAATGTTCTCTATCTCTTAATGGTTATAAACTTCTCCCCTCTATAGTTATCTGACAGACTATTTCTTTTTTTTTTTCCTAATTGGCCAATGGTATCTCCCTTTAAGTATAAATTCCATACTCATTTCAACATTATTTTGGTATTGGGTGTGAAATGTGGGTCTATGCCTAGTTTTTGCCACTCTTTTTCCAGTTTTTTTCAAGTATTGTTATTATTCCAGAAGTTGGAGTCTTTGGTTTTTCCAACAGTTGATTACTATAGTCACGTATTAGTGTTTCTTTAGTATCTAATCTATTCCACTGATCCATTTGTAATACGATTTTTTAGGGGGTTTTTTTTGGCAAGGCAATGGGGTTAAGTGGCTTGCCCAAGGTCACACAGCTAGGTAATTATTAATTACCTAGTGTCTGAGGCTGGATTTGAACTCAGGTACTCCTGACTCCATGGCCGGTGCTCTAACCAATGAGCTACCTAGCTGCATGGTAATATAGTTTTAGTTCTTGTACAGCTAGGCCACCATCCTTTGCATTTTTTCATTAAGTCCCTCAATATTCTTGACCTTTTGTTGCTTCAGATAAATTTTGTTATATTTTTTCTAGCTATGTAAAATAGTTTTTTGATAGTTTGATTTATATGGTACTGAATAAGTAATTTACCTTGGGTAAAATTGTGATTTTTATTATATTAATTCAGTCTATCCATGAGCAATTGAAATTTTTCCAGTGGTTTAGATCTGACTTTATGTGAAAAGTGTTCTGTAATTGTGTTCATATGATTTCTGGATTTATCTTGGGAGATAGATTCTCAAGTATTTTGTGTTGTCTACAGTTACTTTAAAAGGAATTTCTCTTTCTATTTCTTGCTGTTAGTCTGTGTTGGTCATATATATTATATATATATATATATATATATATATATATAAATGCTGATGATTTATGTGGTTTTAGTTTATATCCTGCTACTTTGCTAAAGTTGTTGCTTTAAGTGGTTTTTTTTTAGTTGATTTTCTAGGATTCTATAAGTATACCATTTTATCATCTGCAAACACTGAAAAGTTTGTTTCTTCATTACTTATTCTAATTCCTTCATTTTCTTGTTTTTTCTTATTACTAAAGCTAACTTTTTTTTTTTAGTTTTTGCAAGGCAATGGGGTTAAGTGGCTTGCCCAAGGCCACACAGCTAGGTAATTATTAAGTGTCTGGGTCTGGATTTGAATTCAGGTACTCCTGACTCCAGGACTGGTGCTCTATCCACTGTGCCACCTAGGCCTCTAAAGCTAACATTTTTAACACAACATTGAATAACAGTGGTGATAATGGGCATCCTTGTTTCACCCCTGATTTTCCTGGAAATGCTGCTGGTTTATTCCCATTATGCATAATGCTTACTGATAGATACTGCCTATCATTTTTAAGGAAAACTCTATTTATTCCTATGTTTTCTAATGTTTTTAATTGGAATAGGTGCTGTATTTTTAAAGATTTTTTTCAACATCCATTGAGATAATTATATGATTTCTGTTAATATAATTATTTTTGTGGTCAATTATACTAATTGTCTTTCTAATATTGCACTATCCCTATATACCTGGTATAAAGTCTGACTGATCATGGTATATATCCCATTAATAATTCTGATGTAATCTCTTTGCTAAAATTTTATTTTGAATTTTTGCCTCAATATGCATTAGGGATATTGGTCTATATTTTTCTTTGTTTTAACTCTTCCTGGCTTAGATTTCAGCACCTTGTTGCTGTCACAAACATTACCAGGTGTGTGGTATTCAGTGGTATTATATTCAGTAATGACCTATGGGCAAGAAATAGCATTAGGAAAAAGATTAAAGAGAAATGTAATTGGAAAAGGAGGTGTCAGCCTCATAGTAAGAGTTTGATAAATGCAGTGAGAATGAAGCATACAAATGGAAATTCCAAATGCTGCACTGGTACCCCTGAAGTGAAAAGAGACTAAGAAATGTGTTAGATGGCTCTTTTGTGAAAATTCCTTTGGAGATATTGAATAAGAATCCCACAGAATGGGACAGTGTGGAAGGGTTATAATATTGACTAAGGGAAGTTGACATCTTTTATTAGTGGATATAGATAGTTGTTCTCAAACTTCTTAGTCTCAGGACTCCCTTCAACTTCTAAAAATTATTGAGGCCTCCAAAGAATTTTTGTTTATGTAAGTTATCTCTATTGAGTTTAGAAATTAAAATATTATAATATTATTATGGGAAAAGTTTGATCTTCCAACACCCCCCCCCCCCCGAAAAGGATTTGGTAGCTCTGACAACAGACTTTTAGGAGCCAATTGCTAAATTTTTAGTGAAAGCACTTATACTTTGAAAATTGGCAAACCAAATTAGGGCTTTATTCAAATGTATTTATTGGACTTTTATAAGTAGCTCCCTAAAGAAAAATATCTGGCATTTCACCAACATGCCCATGATATCTCTTTTAGAGAGTATATATATATATATATATATATATATACATATATATATATATATATTTCCCAGTAACTTTTTTCCTGTATGACTCATACAAAAAGTAAGAATAGAACAAAAATTTCAGACGAGCATCTTGAAAATACTCTTTGCATCACTGAAACCTCTATCACACCAGATATAGATGCACTGGTATCAAAGAAAGCAGGTTCAGTGCTCATATTAAAAATGGTATGTTCTTATTTTTTATTTAAAATAAATAAATGTTTTATTACACTTTATTACATGATCACATTTTATCTTTATTGATAATATGGGTCACATTTTAGTCATAAATAAATAAATATTAATTTCCATATGTGACCCTTGTCAAATTTGGGTCACACAAGTTAAAAAGTCAGAAACTCATGCCTCAGAGTTTTCTGTGGCTCTCTCCCCGTTAGCTCTTCAATTGCCAAGTCCTGACAATTTTACCCAAAGCCCATCTCTATCATCACTAACTTTAGCATCTCTATCACCAGGCTGGTACATGGCCTCATTACCACCTGTCAGGACTATCAAAATAGCTTTCAAGTAAGTCTTCTCATCTCTTCTCTGTCCCTAATCCAATGCAACTGCGCATGTCACTCCTCCACTCAAAAATTTTCAGTGACTCCACAGCCTAAGTAAAATTTCAGCTTCTTTTCTGGAGTTAAAAACCCTCTGTAATCTGTCTCTACCTTTCAATCCATATTTCATATTATTTGTCTCTACATATTCTATGACCAGTTAGATTGTATAATTCTTTATCTCTCTAACACACACTCCACTTTCCTCCTTTGCTCACCCTGCTCCCCGAAATATTTTTCCTCTTTTTGCCTTTTAAATTTCTACCCATTTTATAAAGTTCAACTCAAATGCAGCTTCCTGCGGAACCTTTATCTGATCAACCTGGTAGTGTACTAAGGGAGTGCTGCCCTTAATGGGAACTCTCTAGCCTGGACACAGTGCTAATAATGGTGAAGACAAGGGAGCTCCTGCAGATCTTTGGGGACTAAGATTTCTTTCCTGTTCTTGAGTGAGATAGAATTTGGAGCTTTACAGTGGAATACTGTATCTGATCAGAATTAATCCCATACAAATTAGGAAAAAAGGCAGCTAGTATGACCTAAAGGACTTTTAGCCTATGGTCATGAAAATACTCCAGTTAAATTTGGGACAAGCAGATCAAAAGAGAACTTTGGAGGCAGCTAGGTGGTGCAATGGACTTCAGCCACTGGGGTCAAGAGGATCAGAGTTCTGAGTCCTAATTAGCTCTTAGACACTTCATATTTACCAGCTGTATGATCCTGGGAAAGTCACTGAACCTTGATTGCCTTGGAGAGAGAGAGAGAGAGAGAGAGAGAGAGAGAGAGAGAGAGAGAGAGAGAGAGAGAGAGAGAGAGAGAGAGAGAGAGAGAGAGTTACAGAGACAGAGACAGAGACAGAGATAGAAAGAATTCTGTAGTTGAAACAGAGTGGGTTTTATTGGTTTAGAGTGACTGAACTATGTATCAGGTATGTTTCCAATGTTTAAAGGAAAAAATGTTACAACCTATCTGGAGATTACAAACTCTGGCAAGACTTTGGAGCTCCTTGTTTATAGACTTCTTATCTCTGGAGTGAGATAGGAAAAAAAATAAGCAACCTTCTACTGGGGGGGGGGGTTAGACCCTTTCACCTGGTATGTATGCACAGGCCTATAAATGAGAACCTTAATATTTGTTATCTGTGATTTATGCATTTGGTCTATAGCATGTGACTTAGCTCCATATTCTTCAAACCCTTCTTATCTACTGGCTCCTTTCCAACTGCCTAAAAACATACACAAGTCCCTCCAAACTTCCCTTCCAGGGCTACTTACCCAACACTCTTATTGCTGGGTCAATTCCCAGTGGATCAATTAAAAGGTCAATTAGGTAAAACTGAGAGGCTGTTTCTAATACTTTTGCTCACAAGCCCCCCTGGAATGCTTAACATTGACTATCAGCTAAGTAATTAGCTTTTAGAAAGTACATTTACTAAGCAGGTATGAAAACAGTTATAAAAACAGTTCATTCTCCCTTTATGCTCACACGCTCTGTAAGGAGAATGGATTCAAATTTATAGCAAAATGCTGAAGAGGCATAATGTGAATGGGATTCTTGCGACAAAAGATAATACCTTTTGGTTACTGAAATCTTTTCCTTTTTTAATGGAGCCCCTTAGATGGAACTCTGTTCTCCTAGGGACTTTCTGGGTCCTTATAGAATTCTGAAACTGTTTTTACTCAGTGTTTATAACTTAATCTTCGGTGTGTCTCTTAGTTCCAGATATAAGTGCTGCCATCAGCCTCAAGGATGTTATCATCTTCAATTGAAACTACTACTAATGTTGATGAAAGCTTCAGGTAGGTCTTCCTGCCTCTTAAAGTTCAGAAGATAGTAATCTGATCAATCAATTTAAATTTTAATTTGCTATTTATTAAGAGAACTTCTATGTCTCTTTCTACTCCCAGATGATTTCTGTTACTAGTAGTTGTTTACTTCTAGCCCAGTCTCTCCAGAACTCTTTGTCAGTGGGGGAAAGAAGAAAGGAGATATTTTTTCCCCTTCTCAAGAATAATTTCCTCTGAGAGAATTAGAATTCTCAGCTTTAGAATTTGGAATCTTCTCCCATTGGACTAACTGACTGAAATAGTTTGCTGATTTTTTATGTACCCTAAGAGACATGATTTGATCTTTTTCAACCAATTATAAGATATTTCTTCTGCAATATTTGTCTTTATCAAAAGACCCAACTCCTTTATAACTCTTTAGCATGGATTTAAAGTTATTTTTACATAATAAACTTTTAATGGATTGATTCTATTGATATGTTGTATTTTCTGAGATTAATTTAAGTGGAACTGTACCTTACATATTGAAAATCTTTACCAGAATCTACCATTCCTGCTAGTTATCCTATATATCTCCTTTTCTCAAAACTTCTTTAGACAATCATCTACAACTCAGTACCTAAAATTCCTTCCCTTTCAATTTTCATCATCATGCTCTCTCCAAAGTTACCTCTGCTCTCTAAATTGTCAAATCCAATGACCTTTCCTCAATTCTTAGCCTTCTTGACCTATTTGTAGTTGTTGACATTGTCCATCACTGTGTAACCCTCTAGCCCATCTTCTGCTTAGCTGTCAATGTTATCTTCATAAAGTTCTGGTCTACCCATGTCAACCCCCTCTTTCAGCTCTCTCTATTTAATGAACTCTGTTAGCTTCCTATTACCTTCAGAATTAAATGTAAAATCCTGTTTGGTTTTTTAAAGCCCTTCACAATCTGATCCCTTTCAAATATAATCCACTGTCCAAGCTCACTTGCATAAGACTTTCCTTATTGCTTAGAGACTGAATGCCTCCATGCCTACTTGAGGAGCAGACTTGGCATGAGCTTGGAAGAAAAAGTGATTAATCAGCCTTCTAGCTTCCAGCTCTAAGAAAGAAGGCACAAGTTTCCAGATTCTCTTCAGGTCCCTGAAGGGAGAGAAAGACTCTGGAAAGAAGTCAGTATGTTAAGATGCTGACACTTTGATCATGTCCCTATTCCCAGTACTACATGACAGACTTCAAGAAATTTCCCTTTGAGTGAAATCTGAGACTCTCTTTGAGTCATGGGTCTTGGGTCCAATGGATGAGCTAATTAACTCTGTGAATTATATGTAAACAGGAATTTCTCTGTTTTTTATTATTAGCTTGGATAAATGGAGTTTTTGATTATCAATATGTGAGTCACTAGACTAGAATTTGGTGGGAAGGCTGTCAGGCTTGGAGTACTCTTTCTCCAATAAGGAATAGCAATCAGGAGCATCCCTAGAACTTAAAAATTATTTTCTTAAACCATCAATTTTTTAAAAAGGTAAATAGATATAAAACTCTATCTTTTCTCTGAGAACAGAGTGACCAGCCTCTGGCTACAACTTCTTGTTTCCCCTCCTGGCACAAATCAATCTCTTTTGGAGAAAGCTGTATGAAGGAGACTAGAGATTTCTTTTCATGCTTCTCTGTGAGCCTCATTTAAACAAAACAATGTGGACACACTTAATCTACATGGGCAATACAACACAGAACACACACACACACACACATACAACACCCTTATAGCACATATAGGGTCTTCTTAGATTTTACTTCTTTCTACATATCAATGATCTAACAATACTGATCATCTTAATATTCCTGAAATTGAACTCTCCAATTCATGATTCTGTTTTTTTTCACTGGTTATTCCCCATTCCTGGATTGCTTTCTCTCCATACCTCAGCCTCCTGACCCACCTGAAATCTTCCAAAAACAAGTTCAACTTTCACTTCTCCCTTCCTACTAGGTGCCTTTCTCTCTGAGATTACCTTCTATTTATTTGTTCACTTTTGTTAGCTAACTTATTAGAATGTAAACTCCTTGAGGGAAGAAACCTTGACTTTTTAACTTTCCCTGACATTTAGCAAAGTATCTCACATATAGGAAATACTTCATAAATGTTTCTTGATAACTAACTACTCTTTCTTAAATCTTCTACACTCTGACTTCCAAGTTCACCCACTGGATTGAAACTATTTTCTCCAACATTATCAATATTCTCTTAGTTGCCAAATCCAATGGTCTTTTCTCTGTCCTCATCCTTCTTAATATATTTGCAGCCTTTGATACTGTTAGCCAAATTTTCTCCTGAATGCTCTCTCTCTGGTTTCTTCCCAAGTATAATGTTCTTTCTCATCTCCTTGGCAGAATCATCATTCATGTCATGACAAAGTGTCAATGCTCCCCAAGGCCCTACTCCTTGCTCTTTCCTTTTCTCTCCACACTATCTTTCTATCCTCATTATCTCCTGTGGGTTCAATTATCATCTTTTTTTTCAAATTATTCCAAAATCTAAATATCCATCTCTAGTCTGTTTTCTCTGCTACAATCCCAATTTCCAACCACTTATTGAACATTTCTTTTTTTATAACCATGCTAAACATGATTATAGTTATGTTATGAGAGAAGAATCAAATCAAAATGGAGAGAAAAAACAATAGAGAGGGGGAAAAAACATAATACAGAAGACAAATTTTAAAAATTTAAAGTTTTGGTCTGCATTTAAGCTCCACAGAACCTTCTCTGGATATGGATGGTGTTTTTCATGAAAAGTCTTTTAGAATTGTCTTTGATTATTATGCTGCTGAAATGAGCATAGATGATCATAGATGATCATCACCCAGTGTTGCTGTTAGTGTGTATAATGTTCTTCTGGTTCTGCTCCTTCCTTTAGCATCAGTTTTTGCAAAATTTTCCAGGCTATTCTGAAGTCTCATCTCTTTTGTTTTTCTTATAGAACAATAGTGCTCCATCACATTTATATACCACAATTTGTTCAGCCATTCCCTAATTGTTGGGCATCCCCTTAATTTCCAATTCTTTGCCACTTTAAAAAGTGTTGCTATAACATGGGGGTGATGATCAACCGTGATGGACTTGCTCATTCCATCAGTGCAACAATCAGGGACAATTTGGGACTGTCTGCGATGGAGAATACCATCTGTATCCAGAGAAAAAACTGTGGAGTTTGAACATAGACCAAGGACTATTACCTTTAATTTAGAAAAAAAAAACTGATATCTTATTATTTGATCTTGCTATCTCTTATACTTTATGGGTTTTTTTTTTAGATTTTTCAAGGCAATGGGGTTAAGTGGCTTGCCCAAGGCCACATGGCTAGGTAATTATTAAGTGTCTGAGGCCAGATTTGAACTCAGGTACTCCTGACTCCAAGGCTGGTGCTCTATCCATTGCACCACCTAGCTTCCCCTTTATGTTTCTTTCTTAAGGATATGATTTCTCTCTCATCACATTCAATTTAGATCAATGTATACCATGGAAACAATGTAAAGATTGGCAAATTGCCTTCTGTAGGGGTGGGGGGAGAGAAGTAAGATTAGGGGAAAAATTATAAAACTAAAATAAATAAAATCTTAAAAATAAAAAAGTGTTGCTATAAATATTTTGGTACATATGGATTTTTTTTACCCTTTTTCATCATCTTAGATACAGACTAGTAGTGGTATTGCTGAATCAAAGGGTATACACAATTTTATTGCCATTTGGGTGTAATTACAAATTGTTTTCCAGAAAGGCTGGTTAAATTCATGGTCATCCAACAATGCATCGATGTCCCAGTTTTCCCACATCCCCTTCAACACTGATCATTTTCCTTTCTGGTCATATATTGACCAATTTGATAGGTGTGAGATGGTACCTCATAGTTGTTTTAATTTGCATTTCTCTAATCACCGATTGAATATGTCTAACTAGATGTATCATTAACATCTCAAATTCAACTATTTTCTAAACAAGAGTCATTATTTTTACCCGAAATCCCTCCCTTTCATCCTTCTGAACTTTCCTATTACTGTTGAGGACTTCCTTAAATCTGAAACCTTGGTGCCTTCCTTGATTACTCACTCCAACTCACCCCAATTATCTAATCAGTTGCCAAATCATGTTGTTTTTACCTCCACAAAATTCCTCAGATACCTCTGCATCTATATCTATATCTGTTTCCACTCATGTAGTCATCATTCTAATTCAGAACATCTTCCAGGATTGTTGCAATGTCATTATTTAAGAAACCAGATGGCACAGAGGATAGAGTGCTGGGTCTGGAGTCAGAAAGAGTCATCTTCTTGAATTCAAATCTAGCCTCAGACACAAGTTGTGTGACCCTGGGAAAGTCACTGATCCCTATGTGCCTCACTTTCCTCATCTGTTAAATGAGGTGGAGAAGGAAGTGACAAACCATTCCAGTATTTTTGCTAAGAAAACCCCAAATGTTGTCACAAAGAGTCAGACATGACTGAAAACAGCTGAACAACAACAAGAATTATTTAATCTCTCTTATACTCTCCCATCCATCTTTCACACAGTTCCTAAAGTGAGTTTCCTAAAGCACACACTGATCATTTACCTCAATAAATTCCAGTGGCCCCCTATTATCTCTAAGAACAAATATAAACTCCTCAATTCAGCATAAGCTTTTGACTTCCTGACTTTTAAATTTATTTGCATATTATTTCTCCTGAAACTTTTTCTAGTCTAGCCATACTGGCCTATCTACTGTTTCTCACATACAATACACCATCTCCCACATCTGTGCTTTTATACTATCTCCATGCCTGGAATACTCTCCTTCAACATTTCCTCCTCTTGGAAAAAAACTAATTTTTAAAAAAAATCAGTATAAAAATCAGTTTATTTTATACTTTTCCTGTTCCCCATCTTCCCCTTTCCACAGTCAAATGCCTTCTCTATATAGGTTACTTTGAATCTACTTATTTATATTATAGGTATGTATCATATTGTATATAGTTGTATATATTTATATATGTCTGTGTTGTCTTCTCCAATGGAATGTAATCTCCTTGAGGTCAGGGTCTAATTTTTTTAATTTGAATCTCTAGTTATTAAAGTAAGATCTGACACTTAATAAATTCATGTTCACTGGTGACTTGATTATTTTGTTCTATATATTATATCCTATGTGCCTGAAGCAATTGCTTGTGATTATGCTAAATATATTATTTTATGTATGCTTGTGTGATTTGTAAGGATGGCATATTTTTAAGTTGGTGAGAGGACATGATGGGGGAGGAGGCCCCATCTGGCTTCAGTTCCACAATGATTAAATCTCAGAGATGCTATCAACACAGAACCTAGATGAAGAATTATATCAAATGGTTTAGATTCAGAAAAGAAAGAAGAAACAAAAGAAGTTCATGGAAAAGGGAAATCTTAGTGAGGGTGAGGGAGAGGGAGAGGGAGGGGAATTTCTGAGCTGTTGTGAACGGAAAGAGTTAAAGTGAGAGAACTTCTGCCAGAGCTCTAGGAATGTTTATTCAGAGATGTAATCTGGGGACTACATAGATGGAAGGTCCTGCCTATTGACTATTTGGATCAATGAAGGAGAAGATCAAACAGATATAATATTCAGGCTTTGATTCAACCATTAGCTTCTACTTAATCTCTCTCTCTCTCTCTCTCTCTCTCTCTCTCTCTCTCTCTTTCTCTCCCTTTTCTCATGTGCCTTTTCAAAAACCTTTATACAAGTAGAATTGGAGAATCTAAAAATTAAGTTGAATCTCAAGTCCTTCCTACTTCCTTTCTTGTTCATTGATATTATTGGTGGTGAGAAGGATTAAAGTGATCAAGAGAGAGAGAGAGAGAGAGAGAGAGAGAGAGAGAGAGAGAAAGTATTATCACAAATTGAATCAAGACCTTGTGAATTACTGAGTTGGCAGAATTTGAAAAATATACTATAACTGTGTATTCTTTTGCAACATGGCTAATATAGGAATATGGTTTGCATGACTGTTTAAGTAAAATCATTGTCAAACTGCTGCCGTTGTCTGGGAGGGGAGAGGAAGAGAGTAAGAGTACGTGGAACTCAAGATTTTTCAAAAAATGAATGTTATGGGGTGGCTAGGTATCACAGTGGATAGAGCACTGGCCCTGGAGTCAGGAGGACCTGAGTTCAAATCTGGCCTCAGACACTTAATAATTACCTAGCTGTGTGGTCTTGGGCAAGTCATTTAACACCACTGCCTTGCAAAAACTTTAAAAAAAATGTTAAAAGCTGTTTTTACATGTAATTGAGGAAAAAAGTGGTCAGCTGAATTCAGTTTAACAATCAAACATTCAAATAGTTTCTCAGAACCCTAAGTCAGAATGGCATTTCTGATAGAAACTTTGACCTTATTGTCAAGAAGTGGAAATTAAAAAAATAGATGCAAGCCTGTGGGCACTTGCTGTCTGGGACTATCTTGTATTCCAAAAAGCTTTAGGCCCTTGGTCAAAGAATCTATTTTGGAACAGAAATGCTTATATCATTCAAGGTTCTGAGAATAAACAGATCTTGTTGGAATCACTAAACATTTTCCCCAATTTCTATTTTATTTTTAATGTATAGTATAAAACAAACATTTCCATAACAGTATAAGAAAATAAAGATTACACACGAAACTGCAAATTTATTAAGCACAACTTTTAAATATATAATGAAGTTATCCTGTACTTAAAGAGAGATTCCTGTACTTAAAGAGAGATTCCAGAACTTAGTCTTCCTCCAGCAAGAAAGAGGTAGCATTTCATTGGAGGATGGAAGTCTCCAATTTTATGTCCATTACAGTAGACTGATGGTGACTGTTAAGTTCAATAAGCAGTAGCCACATAAGCAGCAGAAAAGCAGAAAGTATAGCCCTCATCCACATATTCAGCAGAGACTTGTCTGGGAGAGACTAAATAGCACTTGAGACCATTGGGGAGTGAGTGAGCCAGGCAAGAGCAGCATAGTGGTATTACCAGAAATCAATGTGTGTGGGGGGCAATGAAGCATTGGAAGCAAGAGTTGTTCCCTTCATATCTATGGTTGGTTATACACGTGCCCAATGTGTAATACATGCATGTACCCTGATCATCACTATTCCCTATGTGTATACCCCTCTCTTCTGTTCCCATATTTAGCTACTTTTTTTACCTAACAACATTTATTTGGGATATTGGACTCCAGATTTATGGTACAAATATTTTATTGCTACTTTTCTTACTATGCTGTTTCACTGAAAGTCTTTACTCTGAAATTGTGTTCTCTGGTTGACTCATTGAGGGAATTTCTAAGTTTTTTATTTTGAGTGGATAGAAACCTAAATGAGTACCTTTGAACCCAGGTTACCCTTGTTAAGGGGGACTCATTGTGTGAGCTGAAAGGATGGACTTAGAACTGTCCTTATATGGGGACAGAATTAGATGATCTGGCTTGAGGAACCTTGGAAAAATTCTGACTTTAGCCCTCCACTTTGATCCCATTTCATCCCTTCCCCATTTTAGCAACTCTCCCCAACATCTTTTAAAATGGAATCTTCCTGAGTTGAATGAAATATTAATTTAACACCTGTGTGTTAGATTAGATTCTTTTCTCCATGGATGATAAGAACCTATTGGAAGAGATCCAAGAATTATATCTAATAAGATCACCTTGTATAATTTACTCACTTTTATAGAAAAAAAAATCATTGAGGCCTCCAGAGATTGCTCACCTATGAAGTAAGCAAAGCTTTTTTTTTTTTCCCCCAGAATTTGAACCCATGCTATCTTAATCTGAATCCAAATCTCTTTCTGCTATGGTCTACATGGTCTTCAGGAAACAGATAGACTATAGTAAGGGGAGGAAGAGGCAGTGAACAGGCAATGAATACCTGTCTAATTTGACACTTTTGCCATGGACCTAGTCTCATCTACTGACTAGATACCAGGCATCTGAAATGATGACAATTAATAATCCTGAAAAGTGATTATCCTGCACATAAGGACACCTTAATTCAATCTCTAGTTTCTCTAAGGATCCCTGAGTATCTGACCTTGGACTGTCCAATGAATCCATATGACATACATTTCCATCTGCAAAACAGGGGTAATAACCCTGCTTCTTAGAAATTGTGTGAGGATAAGTGAAAGCTATAAAGAAAGTGATTTTGATTTCTCATAAAACAGAGAAGCTGACAAAAAAGTTGCGTAATAATTATGATCTTCAATTGCTTGTTTAGGGTTGGAACAAAAACTTCAAATATGAAACTAGCTGTTGTTGATTGAGTAGCTTGGAGGAGGAGCATCTTTCTTTGGTCAAAGGACAAGCTAGCCTATCAGTGGGTTGACACATCTTGGAAACATCTTGGTTTTGAAAGGGAGTGGCTAGGCCCACATTCCTGTTAAGAGTCCTCTCTGAAATCCAAACTGAGGTGTGGCCTCTAGTTTCCCAGAGCAATCAAAAGTGATGAGCCCTTAATGGCCTTTATTTGGTAATTCAGAATCTCTTGAGAGTTCTGTTCCCATATGGTTCACATTGAAAGTACTTTAGGTTAACTTATGGCAAAAGCCTGGGGAGAGTCTCTGACCTTGGTCCTAAAGTTTATAGGATCATAGATTCACAATTTAGGATCAAAAATGATCTTTGGAAGCTGAGTTAGCATTTGTGTCTAAATAAGAACATCAAAACCAGTCTGTTAATGGCAGTTACTGAGTAACTACCATATACAGACCTCTTAATTATGGGAAACTAGGGGAAAAGATCAAGGAGCAACACTCTTCCCTCCTCCGAGGAATGATAATTTTAAACATTAAGCTTTTTATCAAATGCTGATCTTTCTGAGGTTTTCATGTTTGCACCACACAAAATTTGCATTTTCTGCTGGAGAATGAACATAGAAGAGTCAAGAGTTACTCAGTCTTTCAGCTAGATACCCAAGTAGGATAGACAATGGTGTGCAGATAAATGTTTAACAATTGCTTTGGGGAGGTGGGGAGAGAGGGGGAAACCCATACGTTTAATCAACCATATTAACATTCCCTCCATAATTTTCTTAAGTCTAGAAAATCAGCAACAGAATAAATCAAATACTTATCTGTAAAATTTGCTGATTTTGAGGTGTTAATGCTCACATCAAAATTTAGCAATCAACTTTCCTGAACTGGGACCAGGATAGCCCTAAAATCTCAGTTTTTCTGTTCTATTCTGATAGAATGGAAACCCTTTGAGAAGAGAGATTATTTTGATTTTGTTTTTGTATTGCCACTGCTTAACTTTTTGGTTGATTGATGCTTGTTCTTCATTTCTGAAGAAGACCACAAAATCAGGGAGGTGATGCCATGACAAGCATGTGAATTTGTTTTGAGTGAAGGGGACTGTACTAAGTCACTAGTCTCACTTTCTCCTCCAGAGCCATTGGATTAAAATGATGGAGATAGCTCTGGATGCCAGTCAAACTAGTAAGTGGCAAGTGTCTGAGGCTGAATTTGAATTCCCATTTTCTTGACTCAAAGGTCACTGCTCTATCTACTATACCACTTAGTTTCCCTTTGGGGATTAATGGATTATGGTTCCTTAGTTTTCCTCCAAGTCATTCTCATAGTGGTGTGGGCATTCTTGTAGGGTTCTTTGGCAAGACAAGTGGAATGCAAGTTTTGGAAAGTTATAATGAAGTGAAAAGGCCCCAAGTTCTATCTGTCCAGTAAATTACATGGACTGTTTCAGGACCAGTCTAGTGAAATATGAATTGACCATCACCAGAAGGATTGTTTTTGGGGAAAGAGTTACTTGTAAAATACACTTATTTTGTATTTTCCACCTTTAAAACCATTATTCAGAGAAGGGGGCCATAGACCTTATCAGTCTGACAAAAGGGTATTGGTAGTTAAGTATTACAGGGGATAGAATAGTGATCCTGGAGGCAGAATAGATCTGAGTTATAATTTTTCTTCAGACACAAGAAATTTGACAAATGACAAATTACTTAATTTCCGTCTGCCTACATTTCCTCAATTATAAAATCAGGGTAATAATAATATCTGCCTCCCAGGAGTGTTGTAAAGATGAAATAAGATAAAACATTATATAAATGCTAACTATCAATATAACCCCAAAACTCTGAGCTAAATGAAAGAATGTCTTATAGATTTTCTTGAAAGAATCTAATAAAGGCATTGGCATAGCTAGTTTCACCTTAAATCAAAAAAACAAAAAAAAACATTTCTTGGGACACTTGATCACTCTGATTTTGAGCTGTTTCTGACAAATACTGGTATAGGACCATCAGCAAGATGTTTGTCACTTAAGTATGAATATCTTTTGCAGATAATGAATGAGAAATTCTATGAAGAACATTACAAGATTCATCAGACATTTATTAATCACCAACTTTGTACTGTAATGTTGTGCTTGCCACTGAAAATACCTAGATACAAACAAGAACAACAATTCTCATCCATAAGGACATTGTATTTTACTGGGGTTATACCATGTATAAGGAATTAAAAACAAATAGTAATACATGATAGCTTCAAAGAGGGAATCAGAAATCTTTAAAGTAAAAGTAAGGAAGATCAGTCATAAAACTCTTAACACTCGCTCATTACTGGACAAAAGTTATGAGCTCATCATTAAAGCTGAGAAATCTAGACTTCTGGGTCTGTGGGCAGATAAGATTTTTTTTTTCCCACAGATGTTTCCATGACATATTCTATAAAGTTAAATTTTGAGTTTGGACTCTGACTCCAATGAATCTGATGTGCTATAGATTTTAGAAGATAGGGAAACTGATAGGAACTTTATAGCTCATATGAGGAACTGAACCACCCTTCTGGATATAAAGACAAACTAAAGTCCCTATATTGAACTGCTCTGATCTTTGAGAACCTACCTCCCATCTGCAGCATGTCCAAGGCAAAGAGTCTTAAAGTCTTGGAGTAACTAACATCTCCCTAAGCTGAAACTTCTCTGGGGACCTTCACCAGCTGTATTTCTGCTATATGATACTGACTACATCCCACTATTTCATCTCAATAAATTTGACTTCAGGTATGCAAGTTTTATACTTGGATTGCTTTTCATGTCATGTGGTCACTGACTTCTTTCAAAAGAAATCATTTAGTAAGCATTTTCTGACATTGTGTGATGATCGACCATGATGGACTTGCTCAGCTCAGCAGTACAATAATCAAAAACAATTCTAAAGGACCTGTGATGGAAAATATCATCTATTTCCAAAGGAAGAACTATGGAGTATGACTGCAGAACAAAGCTTACTCTTTTCAATTTTTAAAATTTGATTTTGAATTATGGTTTTTCCTCTTCTTATGGTTTTTGCTTTTTTCTCCCCTTTTTGATTTGAATTTTCTTTCACAACAAGATTAATATGGTTATATGTTTAGCATAGTTATACATGTATAAGCTATATTAGATTGCTTTCTGTCAGGAGGAGAGGGGAAGGAAAGGAGGAAGAAAAAAATGTGAAACTCAAAATCTTAACCAAAAAATGATAGCTGAAAACAATATTTGCTTATAATTGGAAAAATAAATAACATTTAAAAAATAGAAAGCATTTGCTGCTAAATGGTGGAAAGATTAATATGTATACCCAATTCTATGCACTATAATCAATTTCTCCAGAGAAACAGATTATCGAATGATGAAAATAAACTTGCAAATTTTTCAATGAAGAAGGATTGGAGCAAAAAACTGTCCTGCAAAGACATCTGTTGAATTTATTTGGCAACCATGCCTTTGTTCCCATTGCTAAATGCAATGTTTTCAGGGATTTTTGTTACTTGTTTATTGCCAGTTCTAATCCTTGTCATGATCTAAGGACACAAAAGGTACTGCATTAAGCAATAGGAATATAAAGATGAATGATTTAGACCCTGCTTTCATGGAGCTTACAATCTACCTGAAGAGGATTTTGTGTGATCAAAATTCAGAATAACACAAAATAGAATTTGATAAGGTCAAAGGAAAGATCAACATAAAATGTTCTGGGAAAACTTGATAAAGGAGAGATCATTTTCATGGTGGGTGGGGGTGGGAATTAGTGGTGGGTGGGAATTACTGAAGTTTCATGTCAGTTTAGTCTTGAAGAAAGGGAAGGATTTTATAAGATGGAAATGAAGAAGTACATTTCAGGTATTGAATTAACAGAGGTATGAGACAAGATGGTATTGGAAGAAACCTAGCCACAAAGACTTGAGAAAGTCAAGGCTGTTGATAATGAACTGGAAAGTAGACTAGAGAGCTGGTTACCCTTCTAGTGGATATCTAGCATTGCTGCAACTGAACCTCAGGCAACCTGTCCCTTTCTATTTAGCAAGGGGTGGTGAATAAAAGGGAAACTTCTTGGCTTCCAAGGCAAGGAATTCCAGATTTGGAACTGGGAATGTTTGTATTATAAAAGTATCCCTAGGGGCGGCTAGGTGGCAGTGGATAAAGCACCAGCCTCGGAGTCGGGAGTACCTGGGTTCAAATCCGGTCTCAGACACTTAATAATTACCTAGCTGTGTGGTCTTGGGCAAGCCACTTAACCCCATTTGCCTTGCAAAAACCTAAAAATAAAATAAAATAAAATAAAAGTATCCCTTCTATATTGCAAGTCTTCCCATTTCAATTTCAAGATATTGCAGCTTTGCATAAGAAATTGAATGGGAATTTTTGGGGAGGTATATGGAATCCACAGATGACATGTGAAGGTCAACAGATAACCCAGAAAAAGGTTAGAAACTCAGAAATGCATAAAAAAATATATGTATTGTACTATATAAGATCAACAAATTTTAACTTTCAATATTGTAAATACCCTTAAAAGAAAAAGAAAAAAAATTCAGATTTTTTCTTTGGTACAAAGGGAGAGCCAAAAAAATTTTGCAAGGATTTTCAGATTGTGGGAGTGCTGCACCCAAACTCCTACAATGTGGAATGGATAACTGTATAAGAGCAGATTGAATTTTTATAGCACTTAGCAATTTAGAAAGAACTTTCTTTACAACAATCTTGAGAGAGGGGTAAATGCCATTAATCTCATTTACATAGGAAGAAATGAAAGTTCAGATACTTTAAATTATTTGTCGAAGGTCTAACATCTATTGTCAAAATTAGGGTTTAAAAACAGCAGGAAATGATTATAGTAATCTGCTGTTTGATAAACCCAAAGAGTCCAGCTATTGGGATAAAAACTCTCTCTCTTTGATAAAAACTGCTGGGAAAATTGGAAATTAGTATGGAAGAAACTTAGATTAGACCAACACCTCACACCCTTTACCAAGATAAGATCCAAATGGTTACAGGACTTAGACATAAAAAACAATACTATAAACAAATTAGAAGATCAAGGACTACTTTACCTGTCAGATCTATGGAAAGGGGAACAGTTTATGACTAAGGAAGAGATGGAGAACATCACCAAAAACAAACTAGATGATTTCGATTACATTAAATTAAAAAGCTTTTGTACAGATAAAACCACTGTAACCAAGATCAAAAGAAATGTAGTAAACTGGAAAACAATCTTTACAACTGATGATTCTGACAAAGGACTAATTTCTAAAATATAGAGAACTGAGTCATATTTTAAAAAAAGCCATTCCCCAATTGACAAATGGTCAAAGGATATGTAAAGGCAATTTACAGATGAGGAGATCAAAACAATCCATAGTTATAGGAAAAAGTTGCTCTAAATCATTAATTATTAGAGAAATGCAAATTAAAGCTTCTCTGAGGTACCACCTCACATCTCTCAGACTGGCCAATATGGTCAAAAAGATAATGATCATTGTTGAAAAGGTTGTGGGAAATCTGGGACACTATTATACTATTGGTGCAGCTGTGAACTCATCCAACCTTTCTGGAGAGAAATTCGGAACTATGCTCAAAGGGCAACAAAAATGTGCATACCCTTTGATCTAGCAATACCACTACTGGGTCTATACCCTGAAGAGATTATGAAAAAGGATAAAAACATCACTTGTACAAAAATATTCATAGCAGCCCTGTTTGTGGTGGCAAAGAATTGGAAATCAAGTAAATGTCCTTCAATTGGAGAATGGCTTAGAAAACTGTGGTATATGTATGTCATGGAACACTATTGTTCTATTAGAAACCAGAAGGGATGGGAATTCAGGGAAGCCTGGAGGGATTTGCATGAACTGATGCTGAGTGAGATGAGCAGAACTAGAAAAACACTGTACACCCTAACAGCAACATGAGGGTGATGATCAACCTTGATGGACTTGCTTGTTCCATCAGTGCAACAATCAGGGATAATTTGGGGTTGTCTGCAATAGAGAATACCATCTGTATCCAGATAAAGAGCAGTGAAGTTTGAACAAAGTTCAAGGACTATTGCCTTTAATTTATTAAAAAAAAAAAAACAACCCAACAGATATCTTATTGTCTGATCTTGTTATCTCTTATACTTTTTTGTTTCTTCCTTAAGGATGTGATTTCTCTCTCATCACACTCATTTTGGATCATTGTACAGCATGGAAACAAAAATAAAGACTGACAGATTGCTTTCTTTTGGGGGTTGGAGGGAGGGAAGTAAGAGTGGGAGAAAAATTTTAAAACTCAAATAAAATCTTTAATAAAAAAAAAAATTAGGGCTCAAATCCTGAGCGTCTACCTCTGAGTTCAGTTACCTTTCAACCGTATCTATATTGTACCTCTGGTTTTCAATTTCCTCAACTATAAAATTAGAGGGCAGGAAACTAATTTATTGGATCAAAAATTCTATAACTTAATTTTATTTGAGAAACTTAGTACTGTATAACTTAAAGTGTGAACATTGAGCCATATGTAAGAAATGCTGTAAAGTTATTTTATCTTTTTTTTTTTTGTAAGGCAAACAGGGTTAAGTGGCTTGCCCAAGGCCACACAGCTAGGTAATCATTAAATGTCTGAGGCGGGATTTGAACCCAGGTACTTCTGACTCCAGGGCCAGTGCTTTATCCACTATGCCACCTAGCCACCCCTTGTTTATCTTTTAAAAACAATTTCAATGATCCAAAATCTGTTTTCTGTCCTTCCCACATGAAAAAGAAAGAAAAAAAAATACCCTTGTCACAAAAATCATTTTCAACAGAAACAAATTCTCCATATACCCTTGTAATGTTGAGAGGCAAAGGAAGGCTTCCAACAAAACTAGCAGATCCCCTGTGGGAGATTAATTGAAGAACATGCTATCTATGGAAGTACCTTATCAATCAAATGAGAGATAGACTGAAATAATCAATCAATTACCATGCATTTATTATTATTATTATTATTATTATTATGTATGGGGCACTGTACTAAATGCAAAGAATGAAAGAACTCCTGTCCTCAAGGAATCTTCCCTCTAAAGGCAAAGACATCAAATGAATAGGAAAAAAACAAATATGAAGTGAAAAAATACAAAGAAATATAAACTTTTGGAATTTATGTGAGTTTTCATTCAATAGATAGGAGAAACTTGGAAGCATTGTATCCTTGAAGGTAAGGACAGTGATGTTCATCTTTATATTCCCATAGCCTCTTGCAAAATGGGATCATAAAAAAGTAAGATTGAATTAGAGGCAATAAATGTAATGGAAGAGGAAGAAAAGACAAGGTATTTCACTGGATTTTAAATACAGGTATTTAGTGACAGAGTTAAATTTCTGTCTCAATGATCTCTTCTGGATGCCACTGCTTATTCATGGGAAAAGATTATGAGATAGCTGAGACCAGAATGAAGAGATGGATGGTACGGGGGGAAGCTTACTGCATCTGTGTCATCAGACCTGAGTTCAAATTCTATCTTTGTCATTTACCAGCTATTTTATCTTAGACAAGGCCTTTATTTCTCTGGTCTTAAGTTTCCTCATCTGTAAAAATGAAAGGAGATAAATTAAATGACCTAAATCTTTGATCCTAAAACCTGCATTTTAGCCATGTGCTTTCCTACAAGTGCTCTTCAAACTAGTGACAACTGGCCTCCTGGGGGTTCCATGAACAAGATACTCCATCTCCAGGCTCCAGACATTCTCTCTCATACATGGAATTCTCTCCCTTCTGTCTGACTACTGACTGTCTGACTTCCTTTAAGTCCCCACTGAAATCCCACCTTCTGCATGAGCTCCTCTTGATTTCAGTGCTTTCCCTTTGTTAATTATTTGCTCTTTATCTTTTGTATAATATTTGTTTTCATGTTGTCTCCTCCATTTGAATGTATAATTCTGGAGTGCAGGGATGGTCTTTTGTCTCTTTTTGTAACTTAACACACTGTCTGACACATAAAAAGGATTTTAATAAATGTTTATCAGATTGAAGAAAGGCTTAGTGACATGATAATCTCTGTTTGATTTTTGCATAGGCTCTTTTCACAAATAAAATGGCTTCAGGATTACTTTTCCTTGGTATCTTTGTGACCCTTCCATTCAGCATCAGGTCATCCTTAGGTCAAATTCTAACTCATATTTTGAGGAGGCCAAGTATTTATTATATACTTTTTTCAAAACATTTGTTCAATTCAAACTCCATCTTGAAAAGACAGGATTTGGGAGAAGGTAAGGTTCCTTCAAGCATCATAGATTAAGCCAAGTGTGTTTATGAGTGATCCTCTTTTTTTTTTAGGTTTTTTTTTTTTTTGCAAGGCAAATGGGGTTAAGTGGCTTGCCCAAGGCCACACAGCTAGGTAATTATTAAGTGTCTGAGACCAGATTTGAACCCAGGTACTCCTGACTCCAAGGCCAGTGCTTTATCTACTACGCCAGCTAGCTGCCCCTATGAGTGATCTTTTTTGTAGATTATTTTGCAAAAAATCAAGATTACTAATTTTTTGGGCAATTTTCAGATTGACTAGGTACAAATAACTCAAGGGAAATCAGATTTTGAACATAGACACATATATATATATATATATAATAGGACTCATTATAGCATGGCATATTATTATATGAATTTAACTATAGCATAGATGGCTATAACTAAAAAGTCTTTAGGTATCATCAGACTCACCCTCTCATTTTCCAGATGAGGAAATCAAGGTCCTTGTCTAAGATTATATACTGGTGGAATGGAACTTGAACACAGGTCTCCTATCTTAAGTGCCTTTTTGATTATAATATGATGTATCTCTAAAAACATTTACATGTAGTAAGTTTTTGTTAAGACTCATATTACAATACAAGGGCTCTCAGTCCTGTCCCCTAATACCATAATTATCCTTGCCTACTACTTGTCTCTCCCCCTTGCTTGAGATTTACTCTTTTCTCACTTTTATCTCTTGGAATTCCTATATTTACTTCAAAACTCAGACTAAAAACTTCTCCATGAAGTCTTTTTTGATGTCCCCCTTTCCCCAACTAATAATATCCTCCTTCCCAAAACAACCTTATATTCAGTATATCTATATATCTATGAAATTAGAATATAGCTTACTCTTTCAAATCTCATATACATTAACATGTCTGGTTCCCAGAGCTCCTACTTCTCCCCAGTATTTTTGAAGTACTCCTGAATGACGGAGTTTCTTCTCTGACGTTATCAATTTGAACCTCTATTTTAATGTGTTTATCCCACTTATTAATTGACAATTACAGTTAGCATCTTCTCAGCATCATTGATGGATTCAATTATTAGAGCCCTAATACCATTTAACCAATTAACATTTATTAGCTATTACAATGAGATATTTGCTAAGAATACACAGCAAGGGGGCAGCTAGGTGGCACAGTGGATAGAGCACTGGCCCTGCAGTCAAGAGGACCTGAATTCAAATCCAACCTCAGACACTTAATAATTACCTAGCTGTGTGATCTTGGGCAAATCACTTAACCCTATTGCCTTGCAAAAAAAAAAAAAACTGACTAAAAAAAAGAATATACAGCAAGAACAAAAAAACAAATCATTCCCCCAAACCAGAATATAGATCGACCATATTCTATACTAGCATAATACAAGGCAATATTGAAGCTAAACTTAAAATAACTGCTGTAAAGTTTTTACTTCCACCATATTCATTTCCAAATGCAGGATATTGGAGAGATGGAGATACTTCCTAGATTGTAGGACATGGTATCTTGGCCGACTGATGTTCTGGGTCCTGATGCCCTTCTCAGTCCAGTTACTGTAGTGAACTTCACTATCAACTGTCTACAAATGTAACCCTGCTCTGGGACCTGGGTTCTTCCAGTCTTTTGAAGTTCACAAGGTTTATAACCTAGGTCATTCCTTCTTCACTATTCCTTCATGTAAGACAGGACACAATAGACATAATAGACACAAAAGCCAGAGCAGGGTCATGTGTGCCTACCTTCCACTCTGCCCAGGTGGGAAGGGTAGGGCAGTGTTACCAGTTTTCCCTACCCACACAGAGACTTGAAATAGTTCTAACTTCCTCCTTTGAATGTTGTGGTTTAATCTCAATTGTGTCTGACTCTTCATGACCTCATTTGAAGTTTTCTCAGCAAAGACCCTGGAGTGGTTTGCCATTTCCTTCTCCAGCTCATTTTACAGATGAGGAAAGTGAGGGAAATAGGGTTAACCTGTCCAGGGTATAATACAGTTAATAATTTTCTGAGGTCAGATTTGAACTCAGAGCTGGGACTCAAATTCAGGCTTTGTGGCTCCAAGGTGAACATTCTATTCCACCACAGAACATCTCTAAAAAATTGGTCAATTAGTCAGTCAATAAATATTTTTTAAGTATCTAAAATAAGTCATCCCTGTACTAATCCCTGGGAATATGAAGAAAGGTTAAAAAAAAGTCATCTACACTCAAGGAACTCCCAAGTTAATGAGGGAGACAAGATGCAAACAAGTTAAACACAGGATAAATTTGAAATACCAGGTATGATCATATAAACTTCGGAATCTAAAAGAAATATGAATCATGAGACTTAGGTGAAGTTGTCCTTTGCCCCTCTGGTTTCTAAACTCAGTATTTTTGCATTAATGGAAATGTCTAGGGAATGAAACACCCAGAAGAAAGCCTTTGGCAGATGGATTTTGTCCTCATGGTTAGCCACACACACCCAATATTTGAGCATTATTGACAAAGTTTTCTGGGATGTGATGGTTACCTACTCACTTCCTTGCTCCATTATATTCAGACACATCTGACAATGACCTTTTCTGGAAGATGATGTTATAAATGGATTTTTTAAAAAGAACTTATTTTTGTTACTGGCACTACCATTTTTCTGGCCACACAGGCTTGAAACCTCAAAGTCATTCCTGATTCTTTGTTTTCTCTCTGTCCCACTCACTGACTACATCCAATCAATTGTCAAATCTTGTCATTTGAATCATTCCAGTCCTTCTCATATCTATCTTTTCCTTTCTACTTCTTTTGCTGCCTTTCTATTTTGTGCCCTTATCAACCCTCCTGAAGTTATAACTGTCATCCTCCCCCTCAGACTCTTCCCACTTCAATTCTTCCTAGACATCTAAAGTAATATTTCTAATGTATAGGTCTGATCACAATACTCCCATTCTTTTTGAATTATAAATATTTTATTTATTTTGAGAGTTTTACAATTTTTCCCCTACTCTTACTTCCCTCCCCCCACCCCCCACAGAAGGCAATTTGTCAGTCTTTACATTGTTTCCATGGTATACACTGATCCAAATTGAGTGTGATGAGAGAGAAATCATATCCTTAAGGAGGAAACATAAAGTATAAGAGATAGCAAGATCAGACAATAAGATATCAGGTTTTTTTTCTAAATTTAAGGTAATAGTCCTTGGTCTTTGTTCAAACTCCACAGTTGTTTTTCTGGATAGAGATGGTATTCTCCATTGCAGACAGCCCCAAATTGTCCCTGACTGTTGCACTGATGGAATGAGCAAGTCCTTCAAGGTTGATCATTGCCCCCATGTTGCTGATAGGGTGTACAGTGTTTTTCTGGTTCTGCTCATCTCACTCACTATCAGTTCATGCAAATCCCTCCAGGCTTCCCTGAATTCCCATCCCTTCTGGTTTCTAATAGAACAATAGTGTTCCATGACATACATATACCACAGTTTTCTAAGCCATTCCCCATTTGAAGGGCATTTACTTGATTTCCAATTCTTTGCCACCACAAACAGGGCTGCTATGAATATTTTTGTACAAATGATGTTTTTACCCTTTTTCATCATCTCTTCAGGGTATAGACCCAGTAGTGGTATTGCTGGATCAAATTTTGTTGCCCAACAATGTAATAACACTCCCAATTTTAAAACTAATCATCAACAACTCTTCTATTCCCTAAAATACAGATTGTTTATCCCATCATTCAAGAGTCTTCACAATCTGGCTTCAGCTTCCTATTCTAATGTTATTAAAGATTGCTCACCTTTGATATCAGCATTCTAAAAAAAGATTGGCCTCTTTGAAATTCTTGATCTTCTCAAATCCTTTCAGGTTCCTCATTCCCATGTCTGGAATGACCTGCCTCCATATCTCTACCTGTTGGAGTACTTAGCTCAGCTTCCACTTCTTCATAAAAATGTCCTTGATCTAAGAAACAAGGGATTTCTTTCTTCTCAAATCTTTCATAGTTGTCTGTTTGACCCTTATCTGTGAAATAGCATAGTATGACATCATACAATTATTTTTGTAAGTGTATTTTTGTTTCATCATCTCACTAAATTGTAAACTTTGAAGGGCTAGGACTATGTTTAAACCTCATCAGAAGTATTGAACATAGCATTTTCTTCTAAAATACTTTATCTATTTATTTTTCCATTGATTCCATCATTCTTTTCACTGACTGGATCTGGCATTCTTGAAATAATTGGACACTAAACTAGTAGGCCCCACTACTATAGAATTGTTGTTTAACTTCTCTGGGCTTCCATTATTCATCTGTATGTAATAGAGGATGGATGGAATATTTATTAGCAATTGCCTGACTTTTTCCCCCAGTCCATTTCATGATGATATAGGATGTTACAGAGATTTCAGGGTGTTCAGGTTTTAAAGGAAGTGTAAAGAACTGTTAATGTTTGTTACTTCTTTTGGAAATGGAAAAAATTTCTTTATTATAATTTGATGGTTAACCATTGACTGGTGGAAGTCTAAACCATACCTTTATAGGACTTTAAGAGGGGGGGAAAAGTACTTTCCAGGGAGGTAGTCAAGTTGGGAGATTAAGATAGCTAGTTATGGAAGAACCCAGACATTTGAAGGGAATCATTTCTTACCATTGGGGTAAAATAATCTGAAATTAGCTATGACATCTTGTGGTGGATGCAAATCATCCAATAGTAGAAGACACTGGCTCCAACAGCAGAAACTCTGGGTCTTGGACAAATCACTTAGATTCTTTGGGTCTCAGTTTCCTCAGAGATCAGACTAGAGAGATTTTCAAGTTCATTCCAGGTCTAAATCTATGATTGTATGACTTTTTCAGGTAATTTTATAAATTTGAGTTTAAGTCTGCAGTGTTTATAAAGACTGTTATTTCTCTCTTCCTTTCCTAAGCTCCTAATATTGCCAGCTGTTCTGTGACATTTATTGGTGGTGGTAGTGGAGGTGGTGTCTCAGTGATTAGAGCACCCATCCTGGACTCAGACCTGAGTTCAGTTAGTTTCAGACACTTGACATGCTCTAGTTGGGTGACCTTGGGCAAGTCACTTAACCCTGATTTTCTCCATCCAAGGTCATCTCCAGTTGTCCTGATTCATATCTGACCACTGGACCCAGATGCTCTGGAGGAGAAAGTGAGGTTGGTGACTTAGCACAGTACCCCTTCACTCAAATCCAATTCATGTGCATGACATGACATCACCTCCCTATCAAGGAATCTTCTATGATCTTAATATATACTTCAGAGAAACCTTGACGAAAGATGACCTTTAAGAATAAATTTTGTAGGGGGCAACTAGGTGGCTTAGTGGATAGAGCACTGGCCCTGGAGTCAGGAAGACCTGAGTTTAAATCTGGATAAGACTCTTAATAATTATCTAGCTGTGTGATCTTGGGCAAAGCATTTAATCCCATTGCCTACAAAAAACAAACAAACAAAAAAAGAGAATGAATTTTGTTCTGTGAATCAAATAACTTTTTTAAAAAAATCAACAAAATTAACAGTGGGATCTTATAGTCCTCTGTGCCTTTCATTTAATGATATGACTGAAAATGGGAGAGTCTATTGAAAATAATTTGTGACATCATGCTTTTTTCTTCTTATATTTTCATCAACAATACCAATGAAAATGATTTTTTAATTCAACATTTTATTTTCTCCCAATTACATGTAAAAGTTTAAATATTCTTTTTTCAAAATTTGAGCTCCAAATTCTCTTCCTCTCTCTCTCATTGAGAAATCAGTTTGATATAAGTTATTATATATATGCAGTCATGTAAAAATATATTTCCATTTAAGTTATGCTATGAAAGAAAACAGAATGAACTACAAAGAAAAATAAAGTAAGAAAAAAGTATCCTTTGATCTGTATTCAGATTCTACCAATTCTTTCTCTGGAGATGAATAGTATTTTAATATTGTAAGTCTTTCAGAATTGTTTTGGATCATTATATTGCTGAGAACAGCTAAGTTATTCACATGATCATCATGTAAATAATTTTCATAAACATTTTCTAAAGATGAAAAAGCCCTCATATAAAATGGTAACTATTGATGACCCCAACAGCATGGTAGAATGGAAAGTATAGTGGTTTCAGAGTCATAGGACCTGGATACCAAAGCTGACTCTGCCACTTCCTATTTTTGCTTTTTTAGGCAATACATTTAAGCACTTTGGAGTTGTTGGGTTTTTTTAACTTATAAATTGAGTAGGCATCCATAAATTTAGATTAAATAGTCTTGATAATCCACCATCAATGATAGATAGATACCAAATGTCCAGTAATTTCTCTTCATTCAGATATCCTGGAAACTGATTTTTCAATATTTCATTTAGTATGACTTTCTTCTGGGTGTTCTTAGTCTGTTCCAATTCCTCTTTCCATCCTCATCATCTTTAGTGTCATTTCTACTTCCTTATCTTGCATAACAGGGACTTTGGTTTCATTGTCATATATATAAAATGTAAATTGTTTTATTATAGAAATGCTGACAAATTGTTTCTATTTTTTGTTGGTTGTCCCCTTTCCAGTTTCAACTATAAATGTTCTGAGGATGAGTTAGCTTAAGTCCTATGTTAAGCTTTTGGCATGCTCATTTTCTCTCTTACTAATTGCTCTTCATTATTTTGTAGGGTGATATTTGTAATTTTTCAGCATAATTATGTCTTACATTTATATAATTGAAGATTTTCAAAATATTTTATATATTTCATAGTATTTAGTATTACCAAACTTGTGAGATAAGTGCTTATTCCCATTAAGAAACTGAATCTGAGAGAGGTTAAGTGATTTGTCTGTGTTCAAAGATCTAGTAATCATCAGTCTTGGGATTTGAATTCCTCCTGATTTCAATTCAGTTCAATTGTTGCTCAGTTCACCGCATTTCACTACAATTCTATTCGGTGCTAAGCAGAAAGGAATTCAAATAAAAAACACAAAATTATTGGTACCATTAAGGATGTTCTACTGGGCATCTTGAATCTCACATTTGGAAAAGAAGTCAGGGAACTAGTCCTGTGATTTCCTGGGTATAAGGAGACCCTTGATAAACACTCCTACCATTATCTTCTCTGTAATATGGTATCTAAGAGAATTGTTTAGAACACCAAAAAGTACTGTTAAGCATCTGCTTTGTTTGACAAACTTCAGATTACTTGCCATCTTGTATTGGAGTTCCTACATCCATTTTCTGAAACAGTGTCCCACTCCACAGGACCTACTTTGCTTCATAGCTAGTTTTTGTTTCTTATTTCCTTACTTATATTGTAAGCTTCTAGAAATGGTCCTGATTGAATATACTCATAGGTTTTAGAGTTAAAAGAAACCTTAGTGATAATCTAATTCAATTCTCATATTTTACAGATGTTGAAACCCAGAACCCCAGAGGTAAAGTGTCTTGCCCAAGGTCACACAGGCAGCAGATAGAAGAGCCAGGATATGATGAGATTCCCTAGATTCCAAGACCTTTTGCAACTATGCCCCATTGAACATTAGGGAAAGAACTGGACTTGTGCTTTCAATAGTAAGCATGCCTTCAAAGAGCTTCTAACCTACTGGGGGTATGGGGGAAGAAACATAGATCTTACATTTAATAAGGTGGGCTAGTGGGAGTAGGGACTGTACCAGTGATTTCCTTCATATCAGAGTGTGTGTGTGTAGGAGCCAACTGAAACTCCCCAGCTAATGATTATCAAATTTTCAGGATGAGTACTCACACCTTGGAAATTAGCAAACACTAAAAATCAGGGCTGGATTTATTGTTTTCTTGATTCTTTAGACTTAAGAAAGTGATGGGGGGAAATGTTAAAAATTCAGGTCAAATTTAAAAATGGATTCTGGTATATTTTTCCCCAGAGAGTCAGTCATTGAACATTTACCAAGACACACTAGAGACTTTCTAAGGGAAGAAATTCACTCTACCAAAGTAGGTGGATTCCTTCTCTGTATTTATAGTTTCAGGAAAGTAATTCTTTAAAACTATAAATTAGTTTATTTATATGTGTATAGATTAGATGGCACTTGAACCCAGGTCTTCCTGGCTCTAAGAGACAAGGTTTATCTGCATACAATCATCCCATAAATTCCCCATGCCCCTAACTGTAAGGTAAAAGACCACGAATAGTCCTCCCACTTGGAAGATGTCAGAGACTTCTGCTTTGTAACCTTTCCTCCTTTTAAAAATGTCCTTGTCTCAGCATTTATACTTTTGGCCTGTATAACAATATGGGGGCTAATAAAAAAGGGTACATCGGTAGAGATAGGAAGGAATGGGATGAGGATCCATTGTGATTTACTCTGAACCCTTTTCTCTTCTGGATACTACTTTATCTTTGAGTTGGCTTTTACTAACTTTAGGAGAAGCCAGGTTGCTGCTCTTTCACAAAATCTGATTGATCTTCTATAATCTAGCCCAAATACTGATAGAACTCCACCTCTAGGTGTGCCCTCTATAGAAGGCTGAATTGTTCTGATACACACCCATAGGTGGATCCAAAGGGTGGGTCCCCCTTTTTCTTCTCTCCCCCCAACTTCAAGGCAATGGCCAATGATAATGCTCTCCCCAGGGTGTGCCTGCATAGTCTGTCCCAATTTCTATGCCTGTACCTGCCCATGCACGCACCCCTGCTCTCAGATCCTCTTTGCCCTTAAGGTCCATGGAAAGAGGTCACTAGGTCTGACCTTATAGTCTAGCAGAAATACAGACTAATAGCCCCAACCTTGTTTGACCATGTTTCTTCCTCCTTTGCCCCTTCCCCCCTCCCCCCCCACTCATTTCTAAATAACCAACTTACCAATGAATTTTAAAGCATTTTAAAAGTTCAGGATTGACCATTCCATCTTTGGATTCCAGTATATTATATTATTTCCTTAAAGATACTGGGTATCCAATGTAAAGTCCCCTTCCCCTGAGGACCACCTTGTTGGGGGGGTTGAGTGTTTTTCTTTTTTTCTTTTAATTTGGTTTTGGAGGGGGTGGAAAGAAGTAGAAACAGAGGATAATAAAGTTTGGGAATTTCTTTAATTTTTTAGGAATTTCCAGAGGTGGGAGGACTTTTTTTTTAATTTGTGTCATGAATAAAATAAAAATATTTTTTGAAAAAAAAAAAGTTACTTGATAAGGCAAGTTCTTACAGCTTCTTTCTTACCACAGAAATGAAATCTGCTCTCATGTTTGACATGACAAAATTTTCACATTGATTTTAAAGGCCTTGTTTTCCTGGGAAGCTGCTACTGAAGTCTTACCTTGCAGATATTATTGAATATAATTTTCTTTGCCCTGAAAAGCATGAAACCCTAAGAAGAGAGTTAAAATGAAACTTTTACTTTCTTTTTTTTTAAAAGATCTTTACAAGGCAAATGGGGTTAAGTGGCTTGCCCAAGGCCACACAATTAGGTAAGTCCTGACTCTAGGGTGGTGCTCTATCCACTGTGCCACCTAGGTGCCCCTTAACTTTTACATTCTTAACGATGTTCAAATAGATATCCAAAGCTTAGTTTTCAATGAATGTGGGGAGCATAAGAAATGATTTAAAGACATGTTATATTCAACCTAAGTCATTGCTTTGGACAAAAGTTGCAATCCCCCTTCCCATTAGAGTATTTTTCTCACAACTTTTAATAAGTAGCATTGTTGATTGATCTGAGATCAGCTTCATCATTTACCTCAAGTTGCTGTTGTTCTTTGTGTTTCAATCTCAAAGAAGACCATGACAACAGAGAAGTGCTTCCAAGACATGTAAGTGAATTGGATTTGAGTGAGGAAGACTGTGCTAAGTCACCAGCCTCACTTTCTCCTCCAGAGCACCATTGGTCAGAACAACTTGTAGATGCCCTGGATAAAGACTATGAACCTCTAGGAGCCTTGTTTCCTTGCCTAAAAAAAGGAAAAGGGTTAAATTGGATTATCTCTAAGGTCCTACCTGGTCCACTCTAAATCTATGAACCAATATTCTTATAGAAGCAGCAAAGAGGATAGAGCAATGAATCTAGAGTCAGAAAATTCCAAGTTCAAATCCAGACTCAGACACTTTCTTGCTAGTGACCCTGGGCAAGTTACTTAGCAAATATATACTTCAGTTTCCTCATCTCTGAAGTGGAGTAATAATAAATACTTCTGCATCCACGGTTATTATGAGTATCAAATGAAGTAATATTTATATAGCACCATGTATATCTTAAAGCACTATATAAATATTATTATTATTATTCTACAATCCTAACTATTAGCCTTTAGCTAACTCTTGGGTAAGTGGTGCAGTGGATAGAGCACCAGACCTCGAATCAGGAGGACAGGAGTTCAAATCTGGCCTTCGACACTTTACACTTACTAGTTGTGTGATTTTGGGCAAATCACTTAACCCTGATTGCCTAACATCCAGGACCATCTCTAGTCATTCTGATTTGTATCTGGCCACTGGACTCAGATAACTCTGGAAGAATAAGTGAGACCTGTGTCTTAGCATAGCACCCCTCACTCAAATCCAATTCATGTGCTTGTCATGGCATCACTTCCTTTGATGTCATGGCTTTCTTCAAAAATGAAAGACAAACATCATCATCATCATCATCATCATCATCATTAGAAAAGTGGGTAAAAGGACCAAAAGGAAGGCAAGATGAGAGAGAAGGCAAAGGATTAGACCATTTGCAAAATGGACTATCAATTGTTAAATACAATTTGTGACTGAACAATTAGTTTAACTGGGTGAAATAAGTGATGAGTGATGCACAGTCATAGTTCGTTGAGCTTTGGATTCTCAATTGACCATGATCAGAGATAACCGATCATAGAGATCAAATGTAGGCAATGTCATATATCCCAATGCAAGTGGATAAGACTATGAGTTCATAATCAGTGGCTGATGAAGCAGAATAGAACTAATATTTGTTGTCTTGAAAGTTCTGCCATCCTTAGATGTGGACACACCCTAACACAAAAACCAAGGAAATAGTGGAGATGAGTTGAGTAGAGTCATCACAGGGTAGACCTACTAGGTTTTCTCCCTCCAGGGTATTGAATTTAGAAAATTGAAATAGAGAATTTGAATTAGAGAACTGACTTGGCTTGCAAAAACTTTATCAATGTAGAAACAACACAATTTAGTTCCTTGAGAGTTAATCAATTAATCAGCAATCATTTATTAAACTATTACTATTTGTTTGGCATTAGGCTATATGTCTTTTATTACAAAGAAGATAATAACAGTCCTTGGCCTAAGGAGTTTCCATTCCAATGAGAGAGACTATGGAAATAAATGTATACATATAAAATATATATAGAGAGAGAGTAGAGGAAGTTTTTCTTTATTCCTTAAAGGAGAAGGAAATAAACATTTATGAAGTCCAAGAACTGAGTAATATGCAGAGCACTTTACAAATATCATTCCATTTAATGGGCAGTTAAATGGTGCTAGAGCACTGATGTTGGAAAAAGGAAGACTCATCATTCTGAGTTCAAATTTAACTATGGACACAGCCTGGGCAAGTCATTTGGCCCTGTTTTCCTCAGTTCTTCATCTATAAAATAAGATGGAGAAGGAAATGACAAATCTCTCCAGTATGTTTGCCATGAAAACCCCAAAAGGGGTCAGGAAGAGTAGAACATGATCAGTAAAACTGAACAACATCAGTCCTCAAACCACCCTGGGAGGCAGTTACTATTATTATCCTCTTTGTACACCTGAAGAAACTGAGGCAGAAAGAGGTTAAATGACTAGTCCAGGGTCTTAAATTAACTGTCTGAGACTTACTTTGAACTCAGGTCTTCCTAAGTCCAGGCCCAAGTTACTGCATTTATTAAATATCCACTCTGGGTTAGGCACTGTGTTGAGTACTTTACAAACATCTCATTTATAAAAAGAACTCGAGAAAGTTTCTGCAAAAGTTGGTCTTTTAACTAGGTCCTGAAGAAGTCAGGAATTTTAAGAGGTAGAGTTGAGCAGGGAGAGCATTTCAATCATGGGAAATAGCCCATAGAAAGGTATGGAGAAAGGAAATAGAGTGTTGTGTGAGAGGAATTGCAATCAATTAATGGCATTTAATATCATTGAGTTATAGATTCTGTGAAAGAGTTGCATGAAAGAAGACTGGAAAGGCAGCAGGGGAACAAGTTGAGAAGAGCCTTAAAGGACAAAGGACTTTATACTAATCCTGAAAGTAATAGTGAGTTCCTAGAGTTTATTTCAGGTAACCTGATTAGATCTACATTCCAGGAAAATCACTTTGACAACATGAATTAGAATGAGGAGAGGATCCTGGCAAGGAGACCAATTGGAAATCTATTGCGATCATCCAGCTAATAGGTGACAAGGTCTGGTACAAGGACAATAGTTGTTTAACTGGAGAGAAGGGATATAAATGAGGGGTACTGTGGGGGTAGAAATGACAAAATTTGGCAACAGATTAAACTTGTGAAGTTGAATGAGAGTGAAGACTTGAGCAAGAGTTGCAAATCTGAGGAACTGTGAGGAAGATGGTCCCCCAGCAAGTTCAGAAGAAGGGATAGCTTGAGGGAAAGGTTAATAAGTTATATTTTGGACATGTCAAGTTTTCAGTTTTTTAAATATTTATTTATTCTCTTTTTGTACAAATAATTTTTTATACATTAATAAAATATTCTTGTTTAAGAGTAAACAGAATACCCCCTCCCCCCACAAAATATAGACTTGCTTGAGCGATAAAGTAAAGAGGAGAGAAAAAAATTAAAATTAAAAAAATAATAGTAATAATTGTAGGTATGGCCGAGGGGCACAATGGATGGAGCCCCAGCCCTGGAGCCAGGAGCGCCTGAGTCCATATCTGGCCCCGTACACCCAACAATCACCCAGCCATGTGACATGCAAGTCACCCCAACCCCACTGCCCTGCAAAAAACAAAAAAAAGAAAAAAAAAGACACAAAATAAAATAAAATAGTAATAATATTAGGGGTGGCTGGGTGGTGGACAGAGCATTGGCCATTGTGCCAGGAGCACCCGGGTCCAAATCCGGCCTCAGACACCCAACGATCACCCTGCTATGCGGCTCCAGGCAGGCCACCCAGCCCCAAGTTTTCAGTTTCTAAGGAACATCCAGTTAGAAATTCCACTAGATAGTTGGAGGTACAGGATATGAACATAAAAGAGACTAAAACCAGATAATTCAGAAGGAGGTCTTTGATAGAGTTCTCTAGGGATTTGCCCTAGATTTTTTACTATTTGACATTTCTCTCAAGAACTTGACTGAAGACTTTGATAGAATGTTTACCAAATCTGAAGATGCAAGGCAAGGAAACTTTGCTGCCAAGGAGAACTAGAAGCAGTGGATGAAAAATTGAAGATTTCAACTACAGATAAGAAAACTTCCTAAAAATTCCAGCTATCCCAAAGTAAAAATTCTCTGTCTTGCGAAATAGTGAGTTTCCCATTGTTGAGCTCTTCAAGTGATGGTGGATTGTTTCATTCTTTGTGTTTGTTGTTTCTTATTGTGCCTAGCATAGGACCTGGAACATAACAGATGCTTTTAATAAATACTTATTGATTGACAAATGAATGTTATAGAAAGGGAGTCTTGGTTAAGGATAGGTTTGACAAAATGATCTCCGTGATCAATTCCAACTCTGAGATGTGGTTTTTCTCATCCATTGTCTGTCTTCATGTTATATCTTGAAGTCATTGGAACTGCTAGACAAGCTTTATGGCTTCCTCATCCAACTTCAATATGATAATCTGGGCCCCATGGCTATTATATTAACTAAATTGCCTGGGCTGATACTTAAATTTATAAAAAATCAACTCCCCCCCAAAAAAACAGGGACAGCTAAGTGGCACAGTGGATAGAGCACTGGCCCTGGAGTCAGGAGGATCTGAGTTCAAATATGGCCTCAGACACTTAAATAATTACCTAGCTGCGTGACCTTAGGCAAGTCACTTAACCCCATTGCCTTTCAAAAACAAAAAAAATCAACCTCACAAATATAATCTGTGGAATGTATAGTGATTTGTCTGAAAAAAATTCAAGAGTTCTAGTGGACTACAAGGCCAATATGTTAAAGGTGGGATATAACAATCAAGAGAGCTAATATAATCCTACAGTTTATTAAGGCAGGACATAATGCAAGTCTTCATGCACATAGCCATTCTTTTTTGCATTGCTGGACTGATTTCTTTTTAATGACCATTAATGTCACTAAGAAAGTCTTACAGAGCTCAATCCAAAGGGCAAATGTCATTTGGAAGAGCTCACCTTTGAAGGGAATCCCTCTTCTATTCGTATTTTGTTCGGAACATTCTACCATCAAAAAATATTTTTGGTGAATATGTATGCCTGCTTTATATTCCTAGATTGAATAAGTATATCTCTTTGGTATGATCTTAAAATTTACACAGTGGAAACCTTTTAGGAGAAGAGGCTCTAAGGATATATTTTGCTCTTCAAAGTCAAATCGTTTTTGGTACTCAACAAGCAGCAACCTCAGTAGGGACTCATTCTCAGTAACAGTGAATTATTTGACTGTAAAGATATGGGCTGTTGAGGGAAATCATTGGCAAAATCCTGTCTGTCCTTTTCTAATGTTTTCATAAAGGATATCCTCCCAACACATATAAAATATTCTCATAAAGTTTTTATAGTGATGGGAAATTAGGTATTGAGGCATTGTTTCTTATCCTTTCCAAATGCAAGACCTTCCAAATTATGATCATTGGAGTTTTGGCTGACTCCCTACAGCAGGAAGAATGCTTTTTTCATCCTGAGACTAGACTTTCTGGCAGATGTCACTGACTTGTTTATTTAAACAAGGACTAATTAATGAAATGGAGATTCTCCAGGAGGAGGCTATCCAAGATGGTGAGGAGTTTTGAGTTTATGCCATATGGGAATTGGGAATATTGTACCTTGAGAAAATGATGTTTCATCTAAGAGAAAACTAAAGGTGGGTGGGGAGGGGAATTATAATGGAAATCTTGAGGTGTTTTGTGACTATCATATTATTCTACTTGATTCTGGGGGGAAAAATAGAACAAAGTGTATGGAGTACTGGCTCTGGAGTCAGGAGGACCTGAGTTTAAATTTGACCTCAATCACTTGTCCTTACTAGCTGTATGATCCTGGGCAAGGTACTTTAACCCCAATTCTCTCATCTCCCCCTAAAATATAGAATGATGATTAGAAGTTGCATGGAAAAAAAATTTCAGCTCCATAAGAGGAAAAACTTCCTAGAAATTAGTCATTCAAAAATGGAATGAATTGACTTTACATATATAGTAGAATTCCCTTTCTTGAAGACTGTTAAATGCATACTGAATGATGCTGTGCTATTATTGGGTATGCTAAAAAGAGGATTCTTTCTCAGGTAACGGTAAGATTAGAGCACCACTGAAGCCTTTTCCAACACTGGAAATTATGTGATTCTAACTGATGAGTTGAAGGAGTAGTTCCTCGGATTAATAGTTAAGCTGTTGGGGTTTTATTTTGGGGGGGAGGTATCCTCCAAATGAATGTTTAAGGTTTATTAACAGAATTGCAGGGTGACTCAGTCTCTGCTCATTCAACACCCTAGTTAGTCTCCTTCCTCCTTAGTCTGCATATGTGGAATTGACTGATTGAACTATTGGTTTTTGTTATTCATAGGAAATATGAAGGATGAGGCACAAGTTGTTGCTTGCCACTCATAGGTGCTATTGAACTGAACTACTCAATATTAACTCAAGCAAAAAATTCTCTAATTAAGTTTAGGCCTATAAATCTTTAATACTGACCCTTGAAAGGTCATTTCTATAGAGATGAATAATTCATCTTTTGCATTATTCATAAGATATCCTGGTTTGAGTTAGTGGGATTATAGATTTAGAGCTTCTAGATTTCACAGGACTTCAAAGGTTGTCTAAACAAAACCCATCATTTTATTGAGGCCCAGAGTGGTTAAGAGACTTGCCCAAGGACAAACAGCTATAAATAAAAGATAAGATTTGAACCCAGATTCTTAGACTCCAGAGTCAATATTCTTTCCATTATAATACATTGCTTCCCTTGATCAAATGCCATTAAAGCTAGAATCTTAGACTTGCTTTCTCTCATATGTATAAAAAAATCTTGAAACAAGAGATTGTCAGGTCCTTCCCAGGAGTACCAGGATAGTTTATTCCCCCAACTTAAGGAGTGGAGAAAGATCTAGCCAAGTGACACTTTTCAGACTCATTCTTTCCTTGTCAGTCCAGTGTTGCAAGTCACTTCTTGCTCCTTGTCTACAAAACAGCAGGGTCTATAGATTTGAGCTTGGAAGGATAAAAATTTGTGGATGTGAATGAACAAAGTATTTTATTTCATTAAGATTTTTCCAATAAGAAATAATTTTAGAGGGGCAGCTAGGTGGTGTAGTGGATAAAGCACGGTCCTTGGAGTCAGGAGTACTTGGGTTCAAATCCGGTCTCAGACATTTAATAATTACCTAGCTGTGCTGCCTTGGGCAAGCCACTTAACCCCATTTGCCTTGCAAAAACCTAAAAAAAATAAAATAAAATAATTTTAGTACCATTGTCTGCTCCTCTCATATCATTACCCCTTATTAACAGAGTTCTTTTTTACCAATAATTTTACTTATATTGATCATACCTTCTAAATAATTTTTTGTGATTCTCCCCTCCTTCCATTCTCATATAGTTTAGGTTGTGAAACAAGAGGTGAGTGATTTTTGTCTCTGAGAATTTGAAATATATGACATTCATTGTACTGAGAGTTGAAGGTACATCTCAAGTTTTTTGATCCATAAGCTTGTATCCTGTCAGACTATTGTGCATAAATTAAATTTGCTAAATTCCTATGTCTTTGCAGGAAGCATAGAGTTCAAAATCAAATAAACAAAATCTTTCTTAGGGGACTTGCTAAGAACTTGTGATTTATTTTGTGCTGCCCCTCAAATGGCAACTCCTCCTGAGATTCCTTAGGTTCAGTTAATTGAGACTTAACAAAATTGAGACTTGCCCAGAATCACACAGATAGTAGGAAAGAAGCCAAACTTATCTGACTCCAAGTCAGTGCTTTTTTAAAATAAACTTGAAAGAACAAAAATAGTTCTTTAGTTATATTACTATTATGCTTTATTATACTATTATGTTATCATTATTTTTATTATGCACTCAAGTGTCCCATTCAAATTAAAAATGGGGATCAACATTAGTAACTAAAGAGTTCATCTTTAGTAATCTTTAGTAACTAAAGAGTTAATACCTTGTGATACTGTTGCTATGCTATAATCAAGAAAAGATTATTCATTAAAAGGTTATCTTTATGAAGAAGTTAGCCCAGTCTTTAGAACTATTGCCCAGTAAAGAGAATGAGGTTGAAGTAGGGACAGACTGGGTAGACCAAGGAAGGTATGATATCTATTGCACCTTACTCTGTCAAGGAGAAATGGTTCTAGGAGATACATGTAAATGTTTATAATTATATGTTAATGAACACAATACTCAGAAAAGGCTGGGGGGAAATAAAATGGCTATAATATTCTCTTCAAGGAAAGTATTCTTTTAAGAATACTTTACCTTAAGATACTTTGTCCTTGGGAAATATTTCTATTAAAAAACCAAACCAAACCACATTTTCATAGTAAAATCTTGGCTGTTCGGATTATCTTCAAGTTAGACTAACTTTGAGACAGATATCATACTGCATTGCATTTATGTTTTTCACCATCTTTAAGAACACTTTTCCAACTCCCATTTTTCTGGGGAATTAAATCTCCTAATATTACTCTGGAATTTAGCAATAACTCTGAGAGACTGAGTTTCTAATATTATTATTCACAAACCTCCATTAATAGTTATTTAGAATTAATTAGCCTTCTGGCAAAGGTATTTACTAAGATGATATAGTAAGAATAGTAGTTATAAAAATATCCCCTCTCCCAAATTCCACAAATGTATGTGATTCATGGGGAAAGTACAAAAACTTAAAAGTAAAAAAGTAGGAATACTTCTGACAAATAGCTAATGCACAATGTCTGATTACTAGAAGACCTTTTCTCCCTTTGTAGAATCCTCATGAAGTTTCTTTTAGATTTATCTCTCTGCTGAACTCCAAGAGTCAGTGCCTTTGTAGAATCCACAGTTGGCACTTTTCTCTTCCAAAGGAGGGGACACTTTTGAAACTACCTTTGCTTTGGCAACTGTCACTAAGATGTATTGTCTCCTGCTGGTCCATGATCTCTGGTCTCAGATGGAAGCACTGCTATCCAACCAGTTCCTTAGATAGGGATGGAGGGGAGGGGTCTTAGAGAGGAGAGAAAGAGCAACATTTTCCTTCTCCAAAGTTATTCCCCTCTCAGCAGTTCTGCTCCAACTCTTGAATTGGAATCTTCATAAATGAAATACTTCACCACTAGATTGACTATGGCTGTTTCTGAACTGACCTGCTATCTTTTTTTAAATTTTTTTAAATCCCAAGAGATGTTATTTCATTTCAACCAATCACAAAATATTTCCTATGTGATAATATCCACTTCTCTTCCAATGACTAAAACTTTATATTTCTCATAGTAAGGATTTGTTAACACCACTGTTTAATATTTCTGTTTGATTGATTTAATCAGTAAGTTGCCTAGGCATTCAGGATTATATTTATTGAAATAGTAACTATACCCCAAACTTATAGAGTTGGTTTTGGGGAAAAAGTGAGGGGGGGGTAAATGTAATGCTTAGGAAAGCTAGGTGGCACAGTGGATAAAGTGCTGGGCATTGAATCAAGAAGACTCATTTTTCTGAATTCAAATCTGGTTGCAGACACTTACAGCTATGTGGTAAGTCACTTAACCCTGTTTTTCTCAATTTCTTTTTTCAATAAAATGAGCTAGAGAAGGAAATGACAAATCACTCCAGTAACTTAGTCAAGAAAACCCCAAAAGAGTCAGATATAACTGAAATGACTGAACTACAATGTAAAGTTTATCTATACCTGTCTGTCTAATAATTTTTTTTTTTAGTTTTTGCAAGGCAATGGGGTTAAGTGGCTTGCTCAAGGTCACACAGCTAGGTAATTATTAAGTGTCTGAGGCTGGATTTGAACTCAGGTACTCCTGACTCCAGGGCTGGTGCTCTATCCACTGCGCCCATCTAATAATCTTTAGAGAACTCTCCCAAACAGAAAATTCAGAATTTCAGAGTTAAAACTGGACTTCTGATATCATCTACTAATGCAATGCAAATAAACAAAAGTACTCATTATAACCTAACCTAAAACATTGCTTTAAGGAAATCACTAAGTAACTATTATTCTACAACTTTTCTTATATGCAATGGTTTATCTCCTATCAGAAAATTTTATTTTTAAATATAATGACATAGACATAAATAGCTTCATGACTTCAAGTATAAAAAAGAATAAATGCTTTTTAGTCAAAACAAAAATAGTTTATTAGGAGTATTTTTGAAGTTATTTCTGGATGGCATTGTGAAAAGCAAGCTAGGGTACAAGAAGACTTGTATTAAAAGCCTGTGCTATCCAAGCTAGTGGTCAGACCTGAGGATAGTCATTTAAAAATTCATTGTCCCCAGACAATTAACAAACAGTTTAAATTGAGTTGCTAATCTACAACAGTAAAGGGAGTTTCCACACTTGGACTCCTACACAATGCGGATATAGGTTCAAATTTCACTCTATTCTTCCCCCCCAAAAAATAGTTATTTATTAATTTAGTATCTTTGCTGCAATATGATTTTCTTACTTGGTACAATTAAGTTAGACATAAGCTCAAAATAAGATTCAATCCTGAATAAACACAGCATTAGAGACTTTGCTCTTTGAAAGCTGTAATTGAATATATAGCTAGTATAGAACAACTACCCAGGGGACTAATGCCTTAAACTTTTAATCTGCTTAAAGGTTAGAAGCAATTAAATATCTTTTCATCTGACTACCCCAGTGTTGGAATTGAATAACTTTGGACCAAATACTTTGAGAGAATAAAATAATTATTGGGGGAGTGATAATTGAAGAAGTAACAGTTTTCATCTGAATCAGAACCTTGTCTGGGGGCTGCTAGGTGGCACAGTGGATAGAGCACCAGCCCTGCAATGAGGAGTACCTGAGTTCAAATCCGTCCTCAGACACTTAATAATTACCTAGCTGTGTGGACTTGTGCAAGCCACTTAACCCCATTGCCTTGCAAAAACCTAAAAAAAAAAAAAGCCTTGTCTGGTATAATAACTGAATGATTAAAACTGTGTCAGACCTTGCTGCCCCTGAAGAAGTGAAACTTGTTGGAGGGAACTTATTGAAAGGAACCCTTCTGCAGACAACTCTTAAACCTCTGGTTCTAGAATTTTTTCTTTTGTCCCTAGGAACCTAAAATAGTTTCCAGGGTTGGAAAAGGGATTGGTATATATTCAGAATGAATTAACAGGCTTCTATGATTTGGAAAGATAGGGGAGCCTGCTTCTGGGAGAATTGGGATGATGGATAATGGAAGTGCCTTAGAGAGATTGTAGTGCATACTTAGGACAATTCATCACTGGTTCCAGTCTACTAACCATGGTCAGAAGCATTTTTCAATTGGTCGCATAGCTGGAACTGAAAGTACCTTTTAAAAATGCCTTAGTTGACCTTGGTTGCTTTTCTTTTTAGTTGCATTTTGTTTGACTGTTCAATCCTGCAAGATTTTTTTGACTCAGCTCATAGTGTTCTGTGAGAGACAATGTTTTCATTAAGCATCCTAAGAAGCCAGAAGCTTCTTCTCAGACTCACAAGGCATAAATTTACCACTTTATTTTTGTTCCAAGTTGGACTTACTTAATGCATATGAACAGTATTGATGAGAGCCACAATCAATTATTGGTCAGTGAGTTCAGCCCTTGCTTTAGACTTGCTCAGAGACATTTTAGACCTCCTTCAGACCTACCTTACTACACTTCTGGCATAACCTCCCTTATAACACTAAGCTGGTAAAGTCAGTGGTAAAGGGGTGAAATGAAAGAGTTAGCAAAGACTCTGCCAGATGGTTGGGCCTCCACTCCTCAGGACTTCCAAACAGCCAGCGCTTTTTACTCAAGTCAGCCAACTTTTTTTGGATTGATATGATTCCCATAAAAGTCCAAACAGCATCTGCTGCTAAGGTTTGAGGATAGTAGCTGTGAAGCTCTTTGCAAGCACCTATTGATTATGCCAAACACAGGACAAGAGGAAGCCACAAAGTCATAAACTAACTGAAGAACCCTGGAAATGTAGGCTGCTTATCCTCACTGAATATTTCAAAAATTAGTTTTGCCTTTGAAAACTAAGAGATAAGACTCAAGCAGCTGGGTTCTTTTATGTAAGAATCTCTCAAGTTCATGTAGTACTTTTCATGCATTTTTTTTTCTCTCTAGAAGGGCCTTGTGCCTGGCAGAGAATCCTGTGAGACTGTATTGTATGAGATTTCTATTTAAAGGCGAATCCCAGACAGAGAAATAGTTTGCTGTAAATTTCCAATATGACCCATGTGTTTCTCTGCCATTGAGGTCACATTGCTCAAGGCAGCTTCTTTCCTCCCTAATTGATGGTTCATTCCAAGAAGGCCCCATTTCATCAGCACTTGTTCTGCTAAACTGCCCAGAACAACTATTTATCACCAATATCTCACAAGATTGAAATCTTTTACCTCTCCAAACAAAGCTAAGAGTGTTGGAGAGTTTTCCAATCTCTATATCCCTGTTCTCCATAACCTTTGCTTCTTTTCTTTTTAAAATGTGATATATCATGAGATCTGATGCTAGCCTCCCCTGCAGAGGAATTCTCCAATAGGCAGCTTGTAGGTCACAGCAACATCCAACTGTTTCATTAACATAGCCATTGAAGGAGAGAAAAGGGAAGGCCAGGCAATTTCTGGGTGAATGCGAAGCCTTTAAAAAAAAAAAAAAGAAAAAGAAAACCTTGTTGGAAATTCGTGCTTCAGGGACTTCTGCAGGCTGGTGCCAGGGATTTTTTAGTGCAGAATTTGCAAAGCAACTTCTTAGAAAAATAAAAGAATGCTAATTAGTTATCTCTGTGGAAATCTGGGCCTCATAAAACTAAGTCATTGGATCTCCATTCAGGAGGAGAGATCCCAAGCAAACATATTCAGTTGAGGTCATAAATAAGTTTGAAGGCATCTATGGCCAGGATTCCTCACTCTTGGGAGGGGACAAAGTGCAATGCTTCCTCCCCAGAAGGGAGAAAGTTTCATCCTCCAGGCCGCCTGATGTTTTGTAACAGATAAGCTATGCCTTTATAGTACCTTGAGTCTATCTCTGCCTGAGCCATCCTAATTCTCTTCCTCAAAAATCTAGGGAACATCAAGCCCTTGACTGCAAAAATGAATAGTTTTACCATTTTTCAGGTGCTGTTAAGTTTCTTGAGAAGTTGGGATATGAGGTCAGTGAGGAAGATGTCCATCTCTTCTTGTGGTTCTCTCCCCTCCACTCTTGGGTACCCTCCAGTTGAACAGTACATTCATTGAAAGACCCTCATCCTCCTTCCTTGACTCCCCAGCACTAAATGTAGCTGTTTTCCCTGAGATTAGTGGTTGTGATTTAGGATAAGGAATTATTAGTACCTTGTCATTGTCTGCAGATATATTTATTGCTAATATTTGTTTTTTCAGGGTTGGAAAAGGTATGAATTAGTGACATATCAGTTCCTGGACTAAAGAAATAAAAGTTCCATTTTAAGAAAGCTTGGGCTATTATAGTTATATGGTTCCCATTTCATTTCAGTACTATTTGAAGGACCCTTCTTGTTGTCCACACCCTTCCAATGTTCTGAGCCTGCCAGGAGAAGAGGCTCAAAGTCATCAAAAATGTTACCCCTGGACACAGGAATATCTATTCCTCTTTGATGCAGCCCCTTCCCTTTGAAGGAATGTAAATTGTGCTCACACTTTAATAAATTGGATGTTGAGACTTAAGCACACACAAAAAAAAGGTCAGTGCTTGCCTTACCTACTTTTCTTTTTCCTTTGGCAATACAGCACAGAAAGCTTCTGGAATTGCTTATAGCAAGTCTAAGTCTAAACTGGGAAAAAAAAGTCTTAAAAGCATTTTTACCAAAGTTAGGCACCTTAGCCAAGTCCTTTATAACACATAATAGAGTGCATTTTACTAGCACTGGGATGGAACTTCTTTTTTTCACAAATAAATCACCAAGTTCTCCACCCTGTGAATGTATATTATTAAAATGAATAATGTAAGACTTGGACTTTTTGGATTCAGATTAGTTGGATCTCTTTTCCTCTTTAGTTTTGAAGTGATGATGAAATGTATTGATGAACCTTTCTTGATGAGAGACATCCTGATCTGTGCTATTCTTACTTCTTTAAAGCATCTTCCCTCCTCTTGAACAATTTAGCAATCCAACCTCCAGGATGGGCTGAGCTCTGGAAGAGTCACTCCCTAACCATTCCCCATCCCCAAAGCATCTGGTGAGCAGAGACTAAAGTCATCACTTGTATAGTCCACAGAAAATACTTCTTTACCCTGGGGAGTAAGGAGTTACATATCATTAATTTTAGGGTCTTTAGGAATCTAAGGACCAGGAAAGATTTGATTTTCTATGATGCTAGAGATACTTAGACTAGGAATGTGCAGGTTGAGATTGGCATTTAAAAAGCAATCACATTTAAGATTTAAGGGTGACCTAGAGTAAACGCCTTTGGCAAACTTGGGACTGTAAGCTTTGATGGTAGCATCTGTCAGTGAATATCAGGGAAATAAATGACAATTCTGGGGCCTAAGGAAGGGTAGGGGATGAGGAGAAAAACTTGGTTGTTTGGACATAAAGCCCAGAGGGCAAATAAAGACCTGGGATATAGCCTGGTGGGGAGAAAACAGATCAGAGAAATCAGGGCATCCTGAAACATTTGATGAGAAGGTCAACACTGGAAAAGAGCAGGCTGGGACTGGGCCATTTGTGCTTGAATTTGGAAAACTAATCTCGCTCCCAGAGAGTTCAGTCCCACTCCTATGATAAAATTTATAATCCCCAAATTCTGGAACAGCTAGGTCGAGGTGTGGTTAGGATGGGTAACAAATGGTTGTTCTACTCAGGATGCTGAGTAGAAGGCACTGTGACCTCTTGATCCCTTCCTCTGATAGAATATGTATGTCTTTAGAATGATAAGGCAGCTACCAGCCTAGGAGAGGGTCAGGACGGCATAGGTGTGGTAATCTAGACAGAAAACAGAGATAACCTTGTGTCTGTATGGATGGGGGAGTGGGGAGTGGCTCAGTATGTGATGGCAATACTAGAAGAGAATCATGAAACCCAGGAGTATTACTGGAAGAAATGAATAGAGTGAAAGAGAGGGGAGGTATATAATCCAGGATATCAGGGGCACTGGGCGAAGGGGAAGTCCTGATCTCCCCAACCTAGTTTTGACTCTTGGGCATGGAAATGTGTTATGTCTTTGGTCTAGCCATTCTTTACTCAGTTCACAAGTTTCTTATGGTTTGGAGTTGATAAGATCTGAGAGATCATTTATGATTTTATTTTATAAATGAGAAAATAGGTCTAGGGAGTTTAAGAGACTTTCTCAAGATCACACATTTTGATTCAATTCTATAAAATGAAGGGGTTGGGTTAGAGGAACTTTAAGGTTCCTTTTAATTCTAAATCTTATGATTTTGGCTAAAAATTGTTAAGCTTATGGTCATGTGCAGTCTCCCACCTGCACCCCCAATATGATAAAAATATAGATAAGGCAGGACCTGGGATTTCTTAAAACTTAGAGACAAGTAGAGGGTAATGAAAACTAGATAACTAGAATACAAAATAGTATATGATTGGTACATAGAAAAAGGTACAATAAAATGCTATGTGAAGGAAGGAAAGATCCTTCCAGATTTACAGGAATAAAAGAAGACTCTGTAGTATAGTTTTTTTTTTATTCTAGACTTTAAAGTATGGGCAGAAATTCAATATAGACAGAAAAAAAGGGAGTATATTCAGGGATAAGGAGCAGCCTAAGTCAATATATGGAGATAGCAATGTGTACATTGTGTTTTGGGGCAGAAGACTGTACAATTTGGCTAAAGTTTGAAAGGTCATTACTAAATTTGTGGAAGACCTTGAATGCTAGCCAGAGGTATTGGAGTTTACTTAAATAGGTAGTAAGGAGTCAGTGAATATTTTTTTGATCAGAATGATGTGACTAGATCCAGTTTAATTCAAGTCAGCAAATATTTCTTAAGTGTCTACTGTATGAATGGTAGACTTAAAAAAAAAGCAAAGTAATCTTTTCCTTCAAAGAGCTAACATTCTATAGAGTAGGTGGGTGGATGATGGGATATAACACCCATGAAGAAAAGTAATTGCAAGTTAATTTGAAGAGGTTCAAAGGAAAAGCAGTTGTTGAGATCAGAAAAGATATCCTCTTGATTTGACTGATTTTTAAAAATTTAAGTTGTATCTTATATGCAAGAAGATATCCTACTTGGCAGTGAGTTCAGTGCCTGGGTTTTAATTCAGAGCAACTTATTTATTGTTTGGCAATAAATTATATTGAAATAGTATAGTATATTATAGAAATATATATATATACATACATATTTCTTTCTTTTTTTAAAGTTATATATATCCTCCCACTACCTCTCCACTTCCATCCTACCACTGAGCCCCTCCAAAAAAGTCCTCAATGCATAGAAATATTGTCTAACCAAGCAAATTCCCATGTTGACTGTATTTGAAAATAAATATCTCTTTTTGCATTTTAAGTTCTTCACTCCTCTACTAGGTGGTGAATGACGTATTTCATCTTCATTCTTTTGGACTTGTAATTTAGCATTGCACTGATGAGAATTCTCAAATACAAAATTGTGCCCTCCTTTAATACTGTTCTCCTTATATAAATGATTCTCCTACTTTGCTCTGCATCAATTCAGAGGTCTCAGGGAAAATTTCTTGGATGAGGTAGCACCTGAGTTGGGCCTTAAAAAAATAAGCAAATTTGAAAGAAAATAAGGTAGAAATAAGGATTGTTGTTATTATTATTATTATTATTATTATTATTATTATTATTATTACCATAAGCTAACATTTATATTAGTAACTACTTTGTCCTGGCAACTAGGTGGCACAGTAGATGGCACATTGGGCCCAGAGTCGTGAAGACCTGAGTTCAAATCCAGTCTCAGACACATACTAGCTGTGTGACTCTGAGCATATCACTTATAAAATATGAGATATTCATAACACCCATCTCCCAGGGTTGTTGGCAGGATCAAAGAAGGATAATTGTAAATAATGCATTCTATCAGCATTATTGACTTAATTGATGCCAAACTCAAGGCTTCTTGCTCATTGATATTGACTATGTATATTTGTTACAAAGATTTGTGCTTCTATTTTTTGTTGTTGTTGATGGGGGGGATTGGAAGACTCATAAAGATGTTTTTTTGTTGTTGTTTTGGTGAGGCAATGGGGTTAAATAACTTTCCTAAGGCCACACAACTAGTAAGGATTAAGTGTCTAAAGTGAAATTTGAACTCAGGACTTTCTGACTCCAGGACTGATGCTCTATTGGCTGTATCATTTAGCTGCCCCATCCAAATGCTTAGTAATAAAAAAAATTCAACTGAATTAAAAAATAAATAGCAGTGGGTCTAAGATAAAGTAAAACATATTAATGAAGTGAACGAAACTGCACAGAAAAAAAAATCCCAAACTGGATTACATGAAAACATTTCTGATTCTGGGATCTCTTGGGTGCCCATGATATAGCTTTTACCACACAACCCATTCTGTGTGGATTTGTTCCTTGGGAAACAATGGCCTCCATGACTGACGAACCAACCATCTCCAAAGGACTAAATGACTGTCTCAGTGTGGGAATGCTGAAGCTTGCCAAAGGAAGTGGTGGAAGCCACATTACTCAAATCCTTTCAAACATGCTTGAATGAAGCTCTCTCTCCACTCAGGCTTGCAGAGAATAGGCTTATGTTGACCCTGCAGGGCTCTGACAAGATGACCTCATGAAGTTTTTTTTCTGTCTCTTATTTCTATAAAGGAGAGAGTCTAGGGCTGTACTAGTGAAACAAAAGGGATAAGCTCAAACTGTCAAAGGCCTTTCATGCTGAATCTGGATCTTTTTTGAGAACATCTACCAAAGAACTTTAAAGTTCCCTATAGACGGATCATTATAAAGCATTATACCAGAGATGATGGTATAGGATTATAGAACAGAAAAGGACATTAAAGGCTGTCAAGTTCAACCCTTTCATTTTAGGAAAAAATTGAACTCTACATTGAAAAATGACTTACCCAAGGTCTCACAGATAGTATTTTTCCTTCTGTCCACTAAAGAGAGAGCATATCAGGCAAAACTCCCTTGCAGTGTCTGGACTGTAAAACTCCTTCCATTCCTGCTATGAAAATGACTACATGAGCTTTCATGGGCATCTCTTATAATTTTTGTAGTAACTTCTCATACTTCAAATATTCTTTTCTATACAATGGGATAAAATATAAAATGCTAAATACTTCCCTTTTAAGGGAAGTCTGCTTAATCTTCTAAGTCAAGTTTGTTTCCTATTTGGGAGCCAAACACAATCACCCAACTCTCTCCCATTTACCAGATAAAATGCAGAGAAAAAAATTGGAAGGAAATGAGAATCTTTCTTAAGATTTGTTCATTTTCAATGAGAGATGTAGTTTTACTTTTTGCTCTTTAATTTTTAAAGCAGATAAGAAGGGCATTATTTATTATGAGGGAAGTGTACATTAGCTGCCAAGGCATCTTATGTTACTGTTGGCACTGTTTGTGACCAATTAAGGTCTTTCATAATACTTTTTTTTCCTTAGAAGCTTGGCAAAGCCACTCAAGCCAGACAAAGATATGGATCTTATAAGCATTTGAACGCCAGGCTTTGTTTTCCTTTCTATTTACTTTTATGGAAATTTTAATACAACATAAATATGTGCTTGCCTCCTACTGCTAAGTCCAGTCTAATTCCCAGCCTGACCTTCTCTTCTGTCCAGTTGTACCTGCTTGATCCTATAGAAGGAGCTCAATTCTGCCCCATCCAACTCAAATCCTAGGCAGAGAACACATAAGACCATTTAAATCTCCCACCCACCCATCTGTCCTACTTTGTGAATGCTGCTCAAACAGCTGGTGGCACAGTAGCTACAGCAGTGAATTTAGAATCAGAAAGATCTGAATTCAAATATAATTTTGGACATTTACCTAGCTGTGTGATTTTGGGCAAGTCACCTAACCTCTTGAACCTCAGTTTCTTCATCTGTATAATCAAGGGGATGATGAGGTGGGATTCCTCATGCTGGACATCAATCTTTAACATCTGCCCAATTTTTGCCTACCTGTTCTCTATTCCTGGATGCTTAACATAAAAATGCATATTTGGGAACTATTTCTCATAATGTACCTTTCAATCCAGTACAAACTCCTAGCCTGTTTTTTTCTTGGGGGGGAGCAAAGCAATGGGGTTAAGTGACTTGCCCAAGGTCACACAGCTAGGTAATCATTAAGTGTCCAAGGTCAGATTTGAACTCAGGTTCTCCAGACTCCAGGGCCGGTGCTCCATCCACTGTGCCACCTCGCTGCCCCCTCCTAGACTGTTAGTGCAGCCATTTTCCATATGACTCCTTACAGCTTAGTTCAAAACCTTGAATACTAAAGCCAGTGCTTACCTGGACTTCATCCTGTACTCATTCAATCTGGTATGACTGACCAGACCTTCCTGATACTCCTTGGCTCCCTGACTGGATCCCTTTCCTATTTAGTGACCCTAGTTTCATCAGTCCCTAAAATCTGATCCTGGTCCCTTATCTGTCTTAATCTATGGTCCTCCAAGTTCTAGCTTTAATACTATCCTAATTTTCCTACTAATTCTCCTCCTACTTGTCTGACCATTCCCTTTGCTAGACATTCATCTAAGTCATGTCCACTAATAGTGGGTATTCCCTCAGGGCTCTGACTTGGTTCCCTTTGTCTTCTCCCTCTATATTATTTTGCTTGGTGATCCCATTAACTCTAGTGGATTCAATGATCTAATCTATGTTAATGATCTTCAGATTTACTTATCCAGTCCTAACCTCTCTTTTAATTTCCAGACTTACATCTCTATTGGACATCAAAAATTGACAAAGTTCAAAACTTTCTTCCCCATCCCCTTTCCCTTCTTCCCAAAGTTCTTCATATTTTGGAAGCATCACCAATCCTGCTAGTTACCTAGGCTTGTACCTAGCTGCCATCCTCAACTCCTCATTCTTTCTCACCCCATATAACTCATCTTTTGTTATGTTCTGTTGATACTGCCTTTCTAATGTCTCTCATATAGGTCTCCTTCCATCCTGGTATAAGCTCTCATCACCTCATGCCTGGCCTATTGCAAATAGTCTTTCTAGCTGATCTCCCTGACCTAAGTCTCTCCCCACTCCAAGCCTATCCTATACTCAGTCATCACATAAATCTTCCTGAAGAGCAGGTCTAGTCATGATCCCCTCAGAGCTCCATTTAAAAAACTTAGTGATACCCATCATTTCTGACATCAAATATAAAAATTCTCTGGAGTTCAAAGCTCTTCATTACTGGATCCCCTCTTGCCTTTGTCTTCTTACACCTTGTTCACCTCTGTGTACTCTGTAGCCCAATGACAGTGGCTTCCTGGCTGTTCTTCACACTATTTCCTGATTGCTGTCATTTTAAATGCCTATCCCCCATGAATCAAATTGTTTGCTTCCTTATGTCCCTTCCTAGTTCCTTAAAGTGCCAGCTGAAGTCTTACCTCTAAGAATTTCCTGATCCCTTTAATGGTAGTGCTTCCCCTTTCTTAGTTATCTTTAATTTATCTTGCCAATATCTTGCTTGTACATAATTGTTTGCATTTTTTTCTTCCTCATTAGATTGTGAGCTCCTTGAGATGTAAGATATCTCTTACCTTTCTTTGTTTCCTCAGTTCTTAGCACAGTGTCTAGCAACAGAGCTGGCCTTAACATATGTCATCTTTCTTTGGTTTTCATTTCCTGACCCCAACTATATAAACTATTTGGAAAAGTAGGCAAATAAGGAGTCCTACCTAATTCCTTTTACAGAACAAATATGGTGCTAATACCTAAACCAGGAAGAGTGAAAATAGAGCAAGAAAACTATGGACTAATTTCCCTCTTGAATATTGATGAAAATTTTTAAATAAAATACTAGAAAGGAGATCACAGCAATATATAACAAGGATTATACACTGAATATACCTGGAATGTAGGGCTAGTTTAGTATTAGCATAACTAAGCATGCCAATAATAATACCAACAGAAATAATATGATTGAAAAATATATAAACTCTTTGGAAAAAATAGGTACCCCAGTGTGAGATTACTGCAGAAAAATAATCCAGTGTTCTGCTTTTAAGATGCTTCTCTATTTTCTTCTTGCTGTTTCCTGTCCAAAGACACTTGTCAAACTTTTACTGAGATTCTCTTATTGGAGTCTCAATAGTCTCCTGTCACCTTAGAACAGACAGTAAGGACCTCATGCCACACATCAACACAGTCATTTATCATGACACCTTCAACCTAAAAATGAATGTTTGGTTCATAGGGAGAAATTCTGCTCCCTTCTCTTCGCATGAATCCTAGGATTCCTACAAAGGTATTTGAAGGGGAATTTGAACATATCCAATGTTCCCTCCTCTTGGGTGCTGTCCAGTGACTATGGAATGCCAGACTTGTGAAAGATGAAGGCTGGGCAAGAAGATTTTATTTGGGAGCAGCGGGCTGAATTCCTTTTGGTGGAGAAACAAAACAGAATGTGTGTTTGTGTACACATACATATAGAAACACATAAACACACACACAAACATACATGTGTATATATATAAAACAAGTACTGCTCACTGTAATTCCCAAATTGTTGGTCATGACCAAGCAAGTTATGTGTACAGGAAATAACCACTTCCTCTCTCTCTTTGGAGAACTTAAAAAAATTGATCTAAGATAAACTGCCATAAATAATTACATAAACAGTTCCCCCATCCTTTGATTCCTTTTCCTTTTAATCCTGAAATGGTATTTTAGCAGTAACACCTAACACTATAATTTCCTTTCTATTTTCTTAGTAAATAGAAGTAGTAGCAAAGCTTCATCTAGACAGAGGATGCCTTTTAAACCTTTAATCATGAAGAAATATTGCTTTCAAGGCATTGTTAAATTTTACTTCCAAATTACAAGGACCCAGATTTCATTCCTCTACCAGCAGTTTTCAACCACTTCAATGGGATTCAATTCAATTAATTTCAATTAAAGGGGCCATCACATACTAGTCACTGTGCTAGATGCTGGTAACACAAAAACAAAAATGAAAAGGATCCCTGAATATAAACTTGAATTCTGTTGCAAGGATACTTACAAATATAGTCATAAGCTAACTAAACACAGAAAAATACATATATCAAGGAAATTAGGAAACATAAAGTATTAAGTAAATGGAAAGAATTAAGTAAATGAGAAAACATTGGTAAAAACAAAATATTTTTAAGGGATTGGAAAGCATAAAGAACTAAGGGATTTGGAAAAGACTTTGTGTAGGAGGTGGCACATGTGGAAGCATCACTTCATGTTTGAGATTCCAAGATGCTGGCAAAGAGGGCAAGAATTCCAGGCATGGGGGCAAATCCAACTGTGCAAAGGCTCTGCATACCTTAGAACAGTGCTATTGAAGCTTTTAAATCTCAAAGTTCTATAAGTAAAACAAACAAACAAACAAACAAAATCTAATGTATTATTGGTGGAGTTGTGAACTGATACAATCATTCTTTGGAGAGCAATTTGAAACTATGCCCAAAGGGCCATAATACAGTGCATACCCCTTTATTCCAAGAATACCTCTACTAGTTCTATACCTTCCCTCTCCCAATAAAAGGGGAAAGAACCTATTTGAACAAAAATATTTATACCAACTCTTTTTAAGGTGACTAAGAACTGAAAATTGAAGGAAATTCCCCACCAATTAAGAAATAGCTAAACAAGTTGTAGTTTATGATTGTAATGGAATGTTATTGTGATGTAAGAAATGACAAGCAGGATGATTTCAAGAAAACCTGAAAAAACTTATATGAATTAATGCAAAGTGAAGTGAAAAGAACCAGGAAAACTTTCTATACAGTAGCAACAATTTTGTTCAATGGACAACTGTGAATAACAGTTATTTTCAGCATTACAGTGATTGAAGAATATCCTAAAAAAAAAGAGAAAGAAATATTTGTTTACAGACTGAAGCATGCTGTTTTTCACTTTCTTCTTTTTTTCTTTTTTATTTGAGTCTTCTTCTTCTACAAAATGACTAATGTGGAAATGTTTTACATGATTGCATGTGTGTAGCTTACATCTGATTGCTTACTATCTCAGGAAGTGGGGAGGTGAGGGAGAGAGCAAGGAATAGAATCTGGAACTCAAAACAACCAAATAGGGGTGGCTAGGTGCCACAGTGGATAGAGCACCAGTCCTAGAGTCAGGAGTACCTGAGTTCAAATCTGACCTCAGACACACTTAATAATTACCTAGCTGTGTGGCCTTGGGCAAGCCACTTAACCCCACTGCCTTGCAAAAAACCCAAATAAATCCAAATGTTAAAAAAAAATTGTTTTAACACATAATTGGAGGAAAATACAAAATATATTTAAAAAAATCTTCTGAGCACATACTCCTAATATATTTATTTATACCTTATAAATTCCACCTGTGTGCCTCTCTTTGAACCAGAACTGTGATTTATTTTTCTTAAATTCAATTTTATTTCGTTTTTAGGTTTGTGTTCTCTCCCTCCTACCTTTCCTCCTCTTAGAGCTCCCCACACACCTGTGATTTCATTGACAAAGAGAGCTCTACAAATACAAATAAGCACCAGCTCTGCAATTTATAACCTCAGATGCACTGGTTATCAAGCTCATAGAAACAAAGGCTACAAATACCTACATAAGAATCCTTGAGAGCTCTAATTGACTTAGTTTTAAAATGTAATGTTATTTGTGTTTTGATATATTTATCTTTATTTTGTTAGATATTTTTTATTTTCATTATTCAGGTTGTATTAGGAGTGCAGATCACAAGCCAGCCCATGGGCAGCATGTGTGATACCTCTGAGCTTAGAGAGTTTTCTGGGGCAATAAGAGGCTAAGTGACTTACTCAGAGTCATACAGCCCATATATTTCAACCCAGGTCTTTCTGACCCTGAGGCCTACTTTCTTTCTACTATGCCATGTTGCCTCTTATACATAGACTATCATACTCATTTATTTTATATATATATATAATATATATATATTATATATATTAGGAAAACTTAATTTCTTCTTTATAAAAATAAGAAATAAGAAAGCAGATATTTAAAACTAGACTTAGTAGTTTGACCTCCTGCATTTTACACAAGGATTACAAGCTAGAATGAATTACTAAGCTTGATCATTTTAATTTTTAAAATTCCCCATGTATGGGTGATGATTAACCTTGATGGACACGCTTTTTTTCATCATTGCAGCAATCTAGGGACAATTTTGGACTATCTGCAATGGAGAATACCATCTGTATCCAGATAAAGAACCGTGGAGTTTGAACAAAGTTCAAGGACTATTCCGTTTAATTTAGGAAAAAAAACCTGATATCTTATTGTCTGATCTTGTTATCTCTTATACTTTCTGTTTCTTTTTTATGGATATGATTTCTCTCTCATCACACTCAATTTGGATCAATGTACAACATGGAAACAATGTAAAGACTGACAAATTGCTTTCTGTGGGGGGGAGGGAAGTAAGATTGGAGGAAAAATTGTAAAATTCAAAATAAATAAAATCTTTAATTAAAATTCTCCATGTATGTTCTGAGGGACAAAGTAGACTAATAAATAATAATTATTAATAATAAATTATACAGTTACATTGAGCCATATAGTAAGTCAAGTAGAAAAATTTCAATGTTGAAAAATCATTGTCTTATAATGAAAAGAAACCTGGGCAGGCCAGGTTCTTCACTCATTGAGAGGTCCAGAATGAAGAATCCACTAAGTCAGCTGAAAGACAATAACCACGATGATGCCAGATCAACTTCTAGGTGTCCAAGTCATTCTTATAACTATCTCTATTCCAGGTATAGAGGAAACGAGGTTGGCAAAGACCTTGAACAGCCATTGGGTCCAGTGGTCAGGAGATGAACAAAGTAGTGGAGTATTGGGAGATGATAGGTGGAAGGAATAAATAGGGTTGTCTTTGAAATATGTTTGGCAACTGGCTATCTTGATGGGAATGTCTTCTGATAGGTAAATTCCACACTCCAGTGGTTAGCTTTGTAAACCCTTTATGGGATACTTACATCCCACTTTGGAGGTCACTTCCTTAGAAGCCAGCATCATGAGTTTCTGTGGCTCAAGATATTCATTATCTGGAGGACAAACTTTTAGAGATGGTCAGTCTCTCCAAATTCAGCCAGAGTGATTTTTGAAGAATAGATTGTGATTCAACTATAAACAAAGTCTATATTTTTTTAAAAAAATCATTATAAAAAAATCAATAGCAAAAGTTTTCCTCTAAAAACACTAATGAACCATATTCATCCTATAAAATATTCTGAGAGAAGTTAGGAAAAGTTATTCTCTCAACGATAAAAAATTGGGCAAATTGGTAGAACTTGTGCCTTTCCAAAATGGCCTTTGAGAGTTTTGACCTCTCCTATCCCTTCAATCTATGTGACTCTATGGACCTATGGTAAAAATATGGTCCTATGGTAAAATCTATTTATCTTAAGGTGGGATAACGGTCTAGAATGAAGCATGAGAATACCTTAGTAAAGCTAGTTCAATATGAATATATTCTAATTCTGAACCACTTCACAAGTAAAAAACAAATTTTTCCTTGTCAAAGAGGAAAAGTCAGTTTTACCATGAAAATCCATATTCAGTAGCCACCTAAAGACCCTCAATTGCCACTGGGATCTTAGAGTTGAATCTGAAAATTTCTGGCTTTAAACATTTGACCTTCAGCTTCTTTTGAATTTTTTGGAAGTTAAATCCCTCTAAGCATAGGCAGGATTCTTCTCTGGATCCTGTCATCTTTCATATACATATACATATACATATAAATAAAAATCATTATAAAAGAAAAGCAACAGCAAAAGTTTTCTTTATATAATCTACTGAACAGTATTCATCCTATATAATATTCTGTGAGAAGTTAGAAAATGTTATTTTCTCAACCATAAAAAATTGGACAAATTATTATTGTCAGCAATAAATATTTATTGTGCCTTGCTTGACAGAATGTGTTCTCTGGGAACTTTCAGCAACAGGAGACAAGGAGTCATTCTCCCATAGAGGGAAGACTGTGATCTATTTATATGAGAAAAAGCATTTTCCTGGATTCTCAACGATTAGAAACAATTGATTTAATATTCATGCTGATACAATTTTCATTTGAATGGATTCCAATCCAAGTTAATAAATTATATAGTAGACATTCATGGAGATCTGGAGTCAAATATCAAAGTTCTATAATTTTGGGAAGATCATTCTTAATCCATTCATGCCTCAATTCTCTAAGATTGTATATTTCAGAGAAGGTGCTGATTTACCTTGGTTGAGGGAGTTCCTCATCAATTGCTCCTATATTGATAAATCCCAGGTTAGGGATAATAAATTATTATTATTATTATTATTATTATTATTATTATTATTATATAAACTGATCAAAGTACAGCTTTTATTTACTGTTGTGAATGAAAAAAGGACTTTTTATCCATTTTCCCTTATAGAATAAGAATACTCAGTATAATAGTATGTTACAATGGAAAGAGCATTGGTTCAGTTCTAGAGAGCAATTTGGAATTATACCCAAAGGGCAATAAAATTGGGCATACCCTCTGATCCTGCAATACCACTCCACTATTAGGTCTGTATTCTGAAGATATCACGAAAAGGGGTAAAAATTCCACACGTGCAAAAATATCCATAGCAGCTCTTTTTGTAGTGGCAAAGAATTTGAAATTGAGGGGATGCCCCTCAATTGGGGAATGACTGGACAAATTGTGGTATATGGACATGATGGAACATTTGTTCCATCTATTATTCTATGAAATCTAGAGGGATGGGATTTCTGGAAAACCTGGAAAGACTTGCATGAATTGATGTGGAGTGAAATGAGCAGAACAGAAGAATTTTATACTTACTAAGAACAAAATAGGATGATGATCAACTATGATGGGCTTGTTCATTTCAGCAGTATAGTAATCAAAGACTATTTTATTTTATTTTATTATTTTTAGGGGGGTTTTCTTGCAAGGCTATGGGGTTAAGTGGCTTGCCCAAGGCCACACAGCTAGGTAATTATCAAGTGTCTGAGGTTGGATTTGAACTCAGGTACTCCTGGCTCCAGGGCCAGTGTTCTATCCACTGTACCATCTAGCCACCCCCTCAAAGACAATTTTAAAAGACTTGTGATGGAAAATATAATTCATATCCCCAGAAAGAACTGTGAAGTTTAAACAAAAGCCAAAACTTACTATCTTCAATTTTTAAAAGTCTTATATAGTATGTCTTTTTTTTCTCTCCAATGTTTTCTTTCTTCCATTTGAATTTGATACTTATCTCTAACATGATTAATATGGATCTATGTTTAGCATGGTTATAAATGTAGAACCTATATCAGATGGCTTTCTGTCAGGGGGAGAGGGAGAGAAGGAAGAAGGGAGAAAAATGTAAAACTCAAAACCTTACTAAAAAATGATTGGTAAAAACTACCATTGCAAGTAGGTGGAAAAACAAATAAATAAAATATTTTTTCAAAAGAGAAAGAAAGAGCATTGTCTGAAGATTCAGAGGATCTTGGGTGGCCTCTTCCAATGTTTACTACCTTTGTTGTGATTTGGGGCACATTCTATGACCTCCCTAGGCTTTAGTTTCTTCATCTGTTAAAATGAGGGAGTTTTGACCTCTGAGGTCCCATTCAGCTATGAACCTATGATCTTCTCTCTGTAGTTTTTTGCTGAAGGCCCTGTGCCTATATGCTCTGGAGATACTCCATCCAAGTTTTCCAGATTACGTAGGTAAGTTGTCTTCAGTTCTTCACAGTTTAAGGTAGTTAGCTAAGAATGGAATAATGGTTGGCATTCCTACAGTGTCTTCCTTCTTAAAAAAGAGATCTCTAATAATGTTAACCTAATTTAAGGCAAGGTGTTGGTATTGTGAACCTCAATTGTGACTTACATCCTCCCTCTCTGACGCTTTGTGAAAATCAGGGTTAGGACTGGTAGTATGAGCTCTCCCTTCTGGTCTGCTGTCCTAAACTTCTTTGACTATCTTTTCCTAAAGACCATTCTTAACCTCACATCCTTTGGAATGCAGTAAGACAGTCATAGCCTCACATAGCTTCTGAAGCAGGAAGCAAATGAAGAAAGGACTTCTTTAACATGTAAATTCCTTTTCAAGTGAATGAGGAAAAAGCCTTCAGAAAGATAGGTCCTTTGCTATTAGATCATTCTCAGCACCAGGCAGTCAATCTGTAAAATTACAGTGTCTCTGCTAGGACTTTAAAAAGATAAAGGACGAGTGGAAAATCTGAAGATGACTCAAGGGAAATTGTAAAGGCAATTAACAGGTTTAGAGAATGATATTTTCTGGAAGTCTTTGAAAACAAGATTAGTCTACATCTTGCTCAGACAAATCAGTTATGGTACTGCATTGGGGTTGCAATGAGGATAGATTGTTTAAGCTGCCAGACCTAAGATAATATTAATAGTTAGCCTTTCTATAGCACTCATCTGATCCTCACAGCTCTCTGAAGTAGCTGCTATAAATATTCCCATTTTTCAGTTGAAGAAAGTGAGGCTAGTAAGTGTCTGAGAGGATTCAAATTCAGTTCATCCTCATTTTAGTGGTCTATATTCATGTTGCTACTTAGATGATCAATAGTTCTGCACAAGCTTCCTAGATAAGATATTTCACAGGTTTTCAATTTAAAAGACATGGACTTTTTTTCTTTTTTGTTTTGCAAATCTGTCCATATATATTCTACAGAGAGGTATCCTATAGTTTCTGCGTAAAGGGAGTAAGATAAAACTGTTGATATAACTTTTTTGGTGTCACTGTTTGAGACAGAAGCCTGGATTGGATGGACCAAATATTAAGGCATGCTTACCCCAGTGTGATTTTTCTAACTTTCTTAATGTAAGGTTATCTCAGTTATCTTGGTTATCAAGGAAGTTCAACTACTTTCTAAGATCAGTAGATGCTCTCTAGGAGTTGCCAGCAGGATTTCTAAAATAAGTCAGTGGCAACACCCTCCTTATTACCTATCTCTTCTAGAGTTTAATTCCTGTTTGAAGGAATAGGGGCCAAATTGGTGACAATTTTTTTCCCCCAATGTTTCATGATCAGAAGAATCAATCTGAGTAAATATCGGGGTTATGAGTCAGGGGGCTAAGATTTATAACTATTTTATAATAAAACATTATTAAATGTAGATCTCAAATAAAGCATAGAAGTGCCACTTGCCTGAAGTCACAGGTCTTAGACATATGTCTCTCCTTGTCCTGTTATTCTACTATGAGATCCTGTACTGACTGCATTACTGGGGAAATCTTTCTCTCCTCAGGAGAATTGGGCATTGTATTCTCACTTTTCAAGAACTGTTAAAAGCAATTAACAGATTTAGAGAAGCCTGAAAGGGAATGCGAATGAGAGAAATGAAAGGGTTTGCATCTTCTCTGGAAGTCTTTAAAATCAGGATTAATCCACATCTTGCTCAGACAAATCAGGTATGGTATTGTCTTGTTGGAACTGTCTTGAAGTTACAATGCAGATAGATTCTTTGAGTTTCCAGGCCTATGATAGTGACTTCCACACACTATCTCAGGAAAATTATAGAACTGGTTAAGATTCACATCTAGGTTTCCTTAAGGGGAAAGTAAAAGAGATCTCCAATGCACAATACGAATCTGGTACCAAGCACTTCATTTATTCCGAAATAGAAAACAATGTTAAACTTAGTTGTATCAAAGAGTATATTAAAAGAATGATTAGAGCAGCATTCCTTTATACAGCTAAGGTCACAATCATTTGGGAAGCTAATAATAAACTTCACAAGAACATCACACAGTTGTACAAATATTTCACTTTGATTTCAGGACTGGGAATCCAAGCAACCAAAGTTGGTCTCCTTCCTAGTGGCCTCTTTCTCTAGTGCCAAACCTTGACTTGTCAGCCTGTTCATGCTAATGCTACTCAGATGCTGCCAGTACTGCTCTTAGATCTGCAGACTTATCAAGATAACAAGGTTACCTGTCCAAGAAAAGGAAACACAAGAGAATCCAGCATTGGCAAGGACCCAGGTGCAAGAATATCTAGTTTCAGCACTTGCTGCTAGCTGGACAGCTGAACTCAGAACAGAGATTGGTGCTAGACCATCCTACACTCTATCTTGTCACCTTTCCATTTGCAACCCAAAGAAAACCCATCTTCCTTTACTAGGTACTCTTCTCCCAAGTTAATCAGGGTTTATCACATCATTCTAAATCACCAAGTTTCTTTTGGCACTGACCTACCACATGACCAAGAGAAGCCAGGAAATTTGTCATCTTTGAATGTCTAAGGATTGAGTCACCTTGTCCTTGGGGCCTTGGAAGTTTCCAGGAGAACTTTGGAATGCTCTGTACCAACCTATAATGCATGTGGTGGATGAAAAGATTATTGCTTAAGCTTAAGAGGTACACATGTACCAGACTCTAACTTAATAATATCTGACGGTAATAATGCTAGAAATCCCCAGCTTCTCTACCCCACAACTCACATTGACATCCTGGTGTAATACATAAGCAGTAATACAAAGCAGCATATGGGCATCATATACCTTGGAGAGGTAAACATTGATCTAACACTCTACTGGAATCCAACATTTGTCATGAAATATCACTGAGATGAACTTTTCTCCAATTCAGATCAATAAACATTAATTAAGAGCCTGATCAAGGTGTTGAGTTAGGCTTTGAAGAACATACAGAAATAAAGAAAAAAAAATAGTCCCTACCCTCAAATGACTGGATAATTGGCACCAAGTCAAGGCCTGTCTTGGGACTTAAAGTCCACACATGGTGGTTCAGTTCAATTCACCAAGCATGATTAAGAACCTGCTTATGTATCAGTTCATTTGCCAGATTATGACATGTAGTAGAGCCCTCAGGGCAGCCCAAGACCAGAGCCAAGCCCTGGAAAATCTGAAGAATGCCTAGGATACAACAGCACATTGAAACTACTGGCACAACAGAAAATTTTAAACATTTTGCAGGATGTGGAGAAAGCCTCATGATTATCTAACTTCCATTCCAAGGAGACAAGACATGAAAATAATCACAGACACATATACATACACAAACATACCTATAAAAGACAGGTTTACCTTTTAGGGTTGACCATGGTCATGGTTGTTGTTTTACAGAAATCATTAGGAGGCTATAATACGATAGTGATAGAGGTTCTGTTTTACTTTCACAGATAGTCTGGGACTAGATCCATTCATTAAAAAAAAGAATATCATTCCTCACATTTATTCTTTTTTCTAAATATGCCATGTGTTGGAACATGTGGTATTTTCCCTAGATTTTCACAGGTTGATTCTTTCATTGTTTTTGAGGATCCAACAACAAAAATAATGGGAGAAGTAAGAAAAGATTTGTGTTGTAAAAATTGTCTATTTTTAGTGACTTGTAACTTTTTAATATTCTTTTTGGCTTAAAGTGACAAATACTAGGGTGTTAGGCCAAAGGGAGTTATTTTGGAAAGTCTGAGCAAAATTCATTTTGTGGCTGTTTGAATTGGGTAAGGGAGAAGGAAAAACCTGCTTTGGAAAATTATTTTTATGTTTTTTTCTCTGGTATATAGAACTTGACTGCCTGAATTCAACCTAGGATCTGTTTCATTATAAAGGTAATGCTTCAACCTTAATGGACTTGCTCATTCCATCAGTGTAACAATCAGGCACAATTTTGGGGTATCTGCAATGGAGAATACTGTATCCAGAGAAAGAATTGTAGAGTTTGAACAAAGACCAAAGATTATTAGCTTTAACTTAAAAAAACTGTTATCTTATTATGTAATTTTGCTATCTCTTACATTTTATTTTTTCTTAAGGATATTATTTCTCTCCCATCACATTCAATTTAGATCAATGTATACCATGGAAACAATGTAAAGACTAACAGACTGCCTTCTGTGGGGAGGTGGGGGGAGGGAAGTAAGATTAGGGGAAAATTGTAAAATTCAAAATAAATAAATTTAAAAAAAAGAAAGGCAATACTTAACTGGGTAAGGAGTGTACAGAATGGGGATGAAGAGGAGAAAAAGACAGTCAAACAGAATAGAAAATGGCAACCTGATCATTCTCCTGATATGTTTGCTGCACCCAGAAGAAATTCTAATGATGACTCCTGACCTACTATCAAATAAGAAGAAAATACATTCTTTGGAAGCGAGATGCTGAATAGGTGAAATGAATTTCCTTTCCAGGAGATCTGCTATGAAGAAGTAGTTTATTTTATAAGTCAGAATTTTCCTGTAGCACCCTAACAAATATTAAATGTTAGAAAGCTGTGAAGTCAAAGCACACAGAGTAATAGGGGATTAAATGTCCTATCAATGAAATTGCATATGACTCGTGTATTTATATTGACTTTGCCCTATGTAAACCTAGAAAGCAGAAAACAATCTAGAATTGGAATAAAGGAATCAACTTTTGAATTCCAGTTCTGACATTTATGAACTGTGTGACCATTAATATAATTCACTCAGTCATTCTGAGATTGTTTGTATCTTGAACTGAGAATAGTAAAATTTGCTCTATCTACCTAACAGAATTGCTATGGGAAAGTTTTCAGAGAAACTAAAGTTTTATTTTTTTGTTCAGTCATGTCTGACTCTTTGTGACCCCATTTGAGATTTTCCTGGCAAAGATACCGGAGTGGTTTGCCATTTCCTTTTCTGGTTCATTTTATAGCTGAGGACACTGAGGCAAATGGGTTAAATGACTTGCCCAGGATCATACAGTGTCTGGGGACAGATGTGACTGGGAAATGGAGTTTTCCAGACTAGTACTCTATGGAATTTGATCCTCTTCACTCCAGGGTCAGTGCTGTATACGCTACACCACCGAACTACCCCTAAAATTCTATAAATGTGATGTTGTATGTAATATGTAATAATTCCCCTTTAAAATTAGTGAGAATCAAGTACGTTTCTTTCTTCCCAAGAAGAAAAAGACAGTAATTGTTCTGAGAGAGGATTAGAACCATTTATATGGATTGTTCTTCCTCTAATAACCTTAACAATTGTGAATTCACTATATAGACTTTAAATTGGGTGGGTCCATAATTCTTTTCCTATGAGTATTCCCTCCATTAGTGCAGACAGTAATTTCTCCTTGGTATCTCATCGTGGGTGATTTTTGTCCACGTCCTATAGATGTTCTAAGAACTGTGTTTGTGTGTGTGTGTGTGTGTGTGTGTGTGCCCAGTCCTATATGTTAAGACTAAGGTTTTTCTTATCTTTCCCAACCTGGAAGTACAATACCTACTCTGCAAGCTTCTAGGTGGGTAGGTCGGTGACTCAATGGATACAGAGTCAACTCAGTGGATACAAAGACAACTCAAAGGATACAGAGCTGACTTGATGAATACAGAACCGACTGGAGTTTAGGAAGACTTCAGTTTAAAACAAGCTTCAGCTGTTCGTTAGCTCTTTGACTGGGCAGATCATTTAACTTTTGTCTGCCTCAGTTTCCTCATCTATGAAATGAGTATCATCATAATAATAATAGCATTGACCTCCCAGATTTGTTGTGAAGATAAGAAGAGCTATTTGTAAAGTTTTTTGCAAATTGTAAAGTGCTATATTAATATTAGCTCTTATTATTACTCACTCATTTATCTGGCCCCACTATTAATAAAACTATTCATTAGGAATAGGAATTTTGACCTGCTATATTTCTGATCTGGACTGTTCACCCCCTCATTAGGCAACCCAATTGCTTCCCTTGTTCCAGGAACTAATCATTTGTATGCCAGACTTAATGGAGACAATCAATGTTCACCCCTTGTCCCTCAAAACTGCTAAATTTAAGAGATCTTCCAGTCTTAATTATATAGATCAGAGATCCCATAGACCCCTTTCCCACCACTGTCCCTATCACATCACTTATACACAAAATGCAAGGACTAAGTAATGGTTAGTCTTATATTTTTAATTGTTTCATTGATCTCCTTGGGCAAAAATATTCTATGCTTTCCCTTCTAAAAATGAGAATCTTTGTACCTAAGGAAGTAGGGACTGCTGAAACAGCTTTTTACCAGGACTGTATTCAAAATCATTCCATGTTGTAATGGGGAAAGCAATGAAGTAGGTTTCAGAGTAAATGGATCCTGGACTCATTAGCTGAGTGACTTGGATAAATCATTTCAACTTCTCCTGCCCTAAGATTCTTCCTATGTAAAATGAAAATCAGACTATTTGCACCATCTAACTTCATGAGTCTCAAGCAAAATATTTCACGGGCTGTGAAGCACAGAGACAATTTTTAAAGAGAAAGAAAGTAGAATTTCTCTAAAGTTTGTTCTTTAGAGGTTGATATAACCTTTGAGAAGGTCATATCCTTTCTTTTGGTTTCCTTCTATGCTTAAACAAACCCATTTTCAGCTTCACAGGCTGGAAAATAGTTTCTTGAATCTAATGAGAATTCGTACATTTTTCCTTCTCTGATCATGGTAGTTTCAATTTAATTACATATAGCCATGGCAAATGGCCCCAATTTACTAAAAGTGAGAGTCAGAATAGCAAAGAGATTGGAGACAGATGGGGAATGGTGGGGGAGGCCTGTAAATCAGAGACTTTGTTTTCTTTCTTTAGATCCCTAGTGCTTAGCACAAAGTAGGTGCTTTAATAAATGCATGTTGATTATGAGTTGAGAGGGGAACTGGTTAGAAACATAAATATATGATAAGACAGCAGCACTGACTTTCTGGGTTCTCTCTGGGGCTAATTATTACACATCATGACCAAGGTTGCATCAACATCCTCTCCTTTCAGGTTTCAGAGGAGGACCATCCCTCTTCTGACCCTTCCCCAAGAGGCTTCTCTCTTCCCAGCAAGCTAGGAAAGGAAGGTGCTCAAATTTATGCTGTGCCACTCACCTACAAAAACCATCTTGCTTCTTTGTTGTTGCCAATATTATGTCATTTCTTCCCATAGGAATCCCCAGTTCCCACACTTCCTCAACCAGGAAGGTCAGCCTGGACACATCTGTCTGCATCACTGAGTTGAACCAGATAAGCTGCAGCTGCTAGACCATGAGGCGTGTCCTCCCCCATATCCCCTGCTCTAAGTGGAGCCACAGACTCAGCTCCATGGTACTGCTAGGATCTTATAGCTAACTTTCAAGAGAGGAAAAACAAGAAGGCAGGAAGTTCAGTTGGGCTCCTCACTAACCAAAGTAGACCTGGTTACAATTGCTGCAACTTGAGTAGTAGTGAGAAGTTTCTGTTGACAATGGGGAAGAGGTAGCTCTCTTCTTCTGAATTTTTGACATGAATCAAAGAAGAGAATGCTCCCCCACCTTGAGAGAATTATCCTGGAAAATCTTAGAAGCCCCCTGATCTCATATACAGCATCAGACATTGATCAAATGGAGAATGAGAGCAAAAAGGATTATGCCATTGTTAGGCCTATACCTAAAAGAAATTTAAAGAGAGGAAAATTGTCCTTCAAGGACAAAAATATTTACAGGAACTTTCTTTATGATATTAAAAAAAAACCCTGGAAACTATGGAGATGCCCATCAATTAATGAATGACTAAATAAGTTGTGGGATATGGACAAGTTAAAGTACTATTGGGCTGTAAGCAACAAGAAAATGATATTTTCAGAGAGATCTGGAAAGACTTAAAATGTGATGATACAGAATGAAGTGACCATAAGTAGGACAATTTCTATTATAATAGCAACACTACAAAATGAACTGTTTTGAAAACTTTTGTAAACTAATAATGAAAAGAACTGGGAGAACTGAATTTTTCTGATTCAAACTGAAAGGCATACAAATTGAAAAGTCCTAAGAACCTATGATTGATACAATGGCCATGTATAATTTCAAAGGTCCAAAGTTGAAACATACCACTACTAGGGAAGAGGCCTACACCGAGGGTGTAAGACAATTTAAAAAAAAAAATCTATGTTTTTATATACAGTCAAAAAGAGAGTTTCTTTTGCTTGACTATTCACATTTGTTACAAGGAATTTATTTTTGCTTTTTCTTTTGATCCCTGAGGCAATAGCAGAAGAAAAGAAAATAGATAGCTGGTAATTTAAAGGAGAATTGGGGTGCTACATTCACTTTCAGATAAGGTTAGTTTTGCTAAATCATACTGTTTTACAAAGAAACCTATTATGGGAAGATGGAGGGTGGTCTAACTTATAAACATTTATGATGCAAAAGGAAAATATGTCAATAAAACTTTAAAAAAGATTATGGAAATGATCCCTTCCATGGGGACTGGATGAAAGAGAAGAAAGATCAAGCTTGCTTAATTACATTGGCTTTTATTGATCAAACCTTTCCCTGAGCTCCTACAGTATTGACCGTATAACATGGGCCACACAATTAACTCTTAATTGTAAACCATCTTGCACTGATCATTGATATATAATAATCTGGTAATCTTAAATATACCATAAACTCCTTGAGAACTTCCTTCTTGATGGGCCAGGTCTTAACTCTTTATATTCTGCTTATCATCTATTATAATTGCTACATTGATTATATTCTTGTCAAATATTTGAATGTACAAGCTTTCCACACTCCTAGTTGGCCTCATATTTGCTAATACCATTGATTTCTTTTTTTAATGCTTAAAATTTATTTATTTATTTATTTTTGGATTTTATAATTTTCCCCAAATTTCAATTCCCTCCCCCTACCCCCATAGAAGGCAGTCTGTTAGTCTTTACATTGTTTCCATGCTATAAATTGATCTAAATTGAATGTGTTGAGAGAGAAATCATGTCCTTAAGAAGAAAAAATATAAGAGATAGCAAGATCACATAATAAGATAACAGTATTTTTAAAATTAAAGATAATAGTTTTTGGTCTCTATTCAAACTCCACAATTCTTTCTCTGGATACAGATGGTATTCTCCATTGTAGATACCCCCAAATTGTCCTTGATTGTTGCACTTATGGAATTAGTAAGTCCATCAAGGTTGATCATCCATGTTGCTGTTATGATGTACAATATTCTTCTGGTTCTGCTTATCTCGCTCAGCATCAGTTCATGCAGATCCCTCCAGACTTCTCTGAATTCCTATTCCTCATGGTTTCTAATAGAACAATAGTGTTCCATGACATACATATACCACAATTTGTTCAGCCATTCTCCAATTGATGGACATTCACTCAATTTCCAATTCTTTTCTACCATAAATAGAACTACTATGAATATTTTTTGTACAAGTGATGTTTTTACCCTTTTTCGTGATCTCGTTAGGATATAGACCCACATTAATTTCTAATAGATTGTGTGCCTCCCCTATTGGAATGTAACCTCCTTGAGGGCAATGCCAGAATAGCTGCCTTTATTTATTTCCTCAGTGCTTAGTGTACATTATAAACTTCTAATTATACATGCTTGTGGATATACCAACAGTTCTCAGAGCCTGTGTAATGGGAATACATTTTAGTACATTAATAAAATGATAGGAATAAGTCTTTTAATTTAGCATAGCTAGCTCCATTTTGTTTTAAGCTTCCATTTTATAATTGAGCTTTTTTCAGTAAGTTGATTTTCTATAAACTGTTTTTTTCCAATATAAGACTAGTACTTGTGTGGTATAATATAATCAGAATGTGCGTGTATGTGTGTGTGTGTGTGTGTGTGTGTGTGTGTGTGTGTGTATTCTTAAATACCTGATAGGCTTATGTGGGTCTTCTGATAAAACAGTAAATGTCTTTATCAGTAATTTATTTAGTAATACATAATATAGAAATTATATATAAATATATAATATACTTAATAAATAAATATGTAAAATATAAATAATTAATAAAATAAAAAATAAAACCAATAAAATTGTGTCAAACATCTTAGGAATTTTTTTTTTAGATTTTTGCAAGGCAAATGGGGTTAAATAGCTTGCCAAAGGCCACACAGCTAGGTAATTATTCAGTTTCTGAGACCGGATTTGAACCCAGGTACTCCTGACTCCAGGGCTGGTGCTTTATCCACTGTACCACCTAGCCGCCTCAGGAACTTCTTTAACTAGAATTCTGAAAAACCCATTGGAAGCCTCAAGTTTTGGACTGGCTTCTATTTCACTGGAAACTAGAAGCCAGTGTTTGCTGAATGGCAGTGCTGGGAGAGAACCAACATTATTAGTCCAGTTTGAAAAAAAGAATATTGAAACCTCTACAATTCAAGTTGGTGGTTTGTTCTTATAGAAAGGTATTATTTGAACACATTAATAAAATGTGCTCATATGCACTGAGAAGTTAAATCTAATTAGTGTTTCCATCACAATAGTTAGCATATGAACCATAAATTGGCTATAAGTGTACACTGTGTTTTTATACTGTATTCTATGGGGTTCATTAGATGCAGTAAACAGAACATTGCCTTTGGAATCAAGAAATTTTGGGTTTGAATCTTACCTCTGATCCTTACTAATGGAAAAGTTCAGATCTTAGTTTCTGTCTCTGCAAAATAAGGAGGTTTGATCTTATGACCTGAGACTTTCCAACTTTGTGAACAAGAATTGTAGGTTTCTTAGCTTTGAATCCACATTTTCTGAGGAGTGGTTTCATCAGGCCAGAGGTGGAGAACAAAGGGTTTGTAGGTGCCCTTGTTCTTTCATGTTCAACAATTTTTGCTTTTGGGATTAAAACAGCTATTAGGATTGTTGTTCTTTTTTAAGAGTCAGGCCCTTTCCTCAGAAATGCAGTTGCCTCTTTGGAAAGCTGACACTCCCTCACAAGCCCTTACCAGCTGCCAGCCCCCAGTAGCAGCAGCAACAATTAGTTTGCAACTTTCATGAGGAATTCCAATGATTCTGGCTTGCACCAGGGAATGTCTTCACTTTGGTGGGGCAGGAGTGGGGAGTACACCCACCTGGGGCTCTCTTATTCTTTTCTCTCAGCATTATGCACCAACTGACCTTCCACAGTTGGTCTCAGGAGTTACGGGGTCAGTCTTGGAGTTGTATTGCTCAGTTTCAGGGCCTTTGTCTTGTATCTTAAGTACAATAACAGGTCATACTGTGAGATATAAAGATCAACTTTGTATGCAAAAGCCATTAGAGAACTGCAGATGGGGAATAGGTTCACGGAAACACGAAAATGTTAAACAGAGATAAGATATTGTTTCAAAAATAGTTATTACAGCTATTTTGTCCAAATGGACTATTTGTGACGGACCTGTGGTTGAGCATTCTGAGCCCATATGGGTCTGATCAACCACAGTCAGACTGTAACTTGTCTCTAATATAGTGATGTCATTTCAGTCTTCTTCAGTAACAACCAACCAACCATCCATGACAGAAGAAAATTGGACTGGAAGTTAGTCTCCTAGCTTTTTTTTCTGAGCATTTCCACTAGTGTGACATGGCACAAGTTATTTCTCCAAAAGTCAGCATGCTCATCTGTAAAATGAGGAGGTTGAACTAGATCCTCCAGTTCTAGAAGCCCATCATTTTATGAATTTATTTGTTCACAATTAATCATACCCAAAGAATACCCTTAAATAGAGGAATCTAATTTAAGCTATTAGTAAGGGTTGTATACCAGGTTGTTATTAGTGTTGTCTTTTTTCTTCCATCAGTAATCAGGAAGAAACTGAATTTTGCTTTTTTTGGATTCCCCTTTAGCTTACTGAAGGAGTATTTAAGTCATTTCTCCAGTTTATATCTTTATTTAACTTTCTAAATAATCTCAGCTTACTTTCAATTATCTTTTTTTTGGGGGGGTTGCAAGGCAAATGGGGTTAAGTGGCTTGCCCAAGGTCACAAAACTAGGTAATGGATTTGAACTCAGGTACTCTTGACTCCAGGACTGGTGCTCTATCCCCTGTGCCACCTAACCACCCCTCATTATCTTTTTTAAAAAAAATTAATTTTATTCTGAACTTAAGAAATAAAACAATCACTTTTATAGCATAGTAGAATGAAAAAATGATTGTACATAAAACTGCAAATCTACCATGTACAACTTACTATTCCTTTTAAATATATGATAAAGTTATCATGTAACTTTTTTTTCATCTTTTCTTAGAGTACTGTCCTGATCTTAAGATATCACAGGTATCTATTTCCTGATTCTCTTCCTTATAGCATTTCCCTGCATCTCTGGGACAAGGAGGGATAATTCAAGTCAAATGCTGCATACAGAATGTTCTAAATCTAAATAGTTGGACATGCCTTACCCTTGGTGTTAGCCTCTCCCAGTCCATTCTTTTGTGGTGGAATCTAGCCAGCTCTCCCCAGCTGACCAAAGAACAGACTTGCCTCAGTGACGGAGCTCACCATCCAGCTCCAAAAACTTCTAAATTGAATTTAAAGGCTCCCCCCTCCAAGAATGTGATAATCCACTGTACTCATTTGGTCATCCATAAGGGTCTTCTTTGTCCCTTTTTAGCTCCAAAAACATCCATATTCAAACCATATCTTTCTTGTCACAAAGAGGTTGATTTTTTTTTACACTAGTCTACTCTGATACAAAAACAATCACCTTGGTTTATAGAATTTGCTTTCTTTCTTTATGTTTGTCACTGACTTTTAGTGACTTTAGTGATTTTTAGGTGGTGGAGAGATGGTGAGTACTGACTGTTGAAAGATACTGAAGGGCGGCTAGGTGACATAGCGGATAGAGCACCAGCCCTGAAGTCGGGAGTACCTGAGTTCAAATCCAGCCTCAGGCAGTTAATAATTACCTAGCTGTGTGGCCTTGGGCAAGCCACTTAACCCCATTGCCTTGCAAAAAATAAAACAAAACTAAAAAAAAAAAGATGCTGAAATGTTGACTGTCTAGGCCAACAATGGGACTTCAGTCTGTTATCTCTGAGTGGAAAGTTTAGAACCAAATTCAGACCTTTGAGTGTCTCATCATCAAATTCTTGGTTAAATCAGTGTCTTGTTTCTTAGAAACAAGGCTCCAGAGAATCCTAGGATATCACAGCTCTCATGAAACAAACTGATGACAAACATAATTAAGAAGACATATGCAACCCATGAATTCATTAATCTCTTGAAAAATAGGCAGGACTGGTAGCCCAAACTGAGAAAACCCTTTGATTTTCAATGAATGCATGTATTTCAAGTAATTCAAAATTATATTTTAAACAGAGGAGTATCATATTAATGACACAATAACCTTTTATTAGCACTAACTGAACAATGGAGAATCATTGGTAGTATAGAGGATAGAGAGTCAGTTTTCCTCAGCATCTCTATGGGTCAAAAGGACTTGGATTCAGGTCCTAACTCTAAAAAGCATTGGATTTGTGATCCAGGATAAATGATTTCATTTCTCAGGGTCTTGGACAAATATATATTTTATAAGGTGTATTGGTAAAGTTTCCTCATACAGGAAAGTAACATCTATGGGTTGCAGCTTGGCAACTGCTTCTGAGGAAATTGTAGCCACATCTATTCTTGTTCATTCTTCATTCTCAAAGTGGACTGATGGTATTGCTGGGTGATGTCACAACTTGAGATGATTATGATTAAGTGAGGTAGAGCTGCACAAACATCAACCTTGCTCTCTCTTCCAGAGTCATCAGAATCTAATGGCAGGTTAAAAGTCAAACAACAGGGGATACAGAGGATGACCTTACTGTTTTGCTATCTGACCAAGCTCTAAGTGTTCCACAGCAACTGCTTTAGCTGCCTTCAGAGCCTTTGGAACAAACTGTTCTCATCCCCCTTTCCACCAGGGAAAGTTTCACTTCTTTCCTCCATCTAATTCTGCTCTGGAATTCAACCACCCAAGAAGACAAGAGCACTTGGATGACACCAGAGCTATAGGAAATATTTCATTTTTTTGTCTTTGGATTCCCAGAGTCCAGCATGGTACCGAGCCTATAAGACACAGTAAATAAATGCTAATTGAAATGAAATGAATGCTACCTACAGAAAAAAATACCAGTATCTACAGAATGATGGAGCTGACCTGGGTGATCTCTGATGTCTCTTCTAGGGTTATGCTGAAGGCAACTGAAATGACTCTTGAGAGCCCATTGTTAAATTTTCAGTGCGAGCATTTTCTACTTCAGAAATCCAACACTTCAATTCAGGACTTGATTTATTGCTTTGTTAATTAGTCAGAAAGGCAAATGATGTAGAAAATGTCAATAATACAGATTAAACTAAAGAATGTATCCTACAAATATTGCTTCTCACCTCATTTCCCAAGCTAATGGTTAAACATTTACCAGAATATTGCTGCTTTTAGCTTTAAAATATTTACAATCTTCACATGAACAAAATAAAAAAGAAATATGTAATAATATAAAAAATAAAGCAACAGATTATGAATTAATTTGTTGATTATTTACAGCTGTTCTCAAAATTTCTTTTAAATTACTGATGATTCTTAATCTAGGCAGGAATCCAGATATCAACACACATGATTTATTACTATAAAACTTAGAGTCACTGAAACCTTTGCTAGCTTTGCTTTTTTTTGCTCCTGTATCTATCAACATACCTATTAAGTTTTTTCTTTAGCTGAACCAGATAATTCATTTGGGACGCAGGGAAAGGAGACAGAGAAGGCTGAACTTATGGCTTAATAGTGAGCATTTGCATAGTATAGCTATTCAAAGCACTATTCTTTTTAAATCATTTGATCCTCAACAATCCAAGGAACAGGAGGAGGTAGAAGCAATTATTATCTTTAAATTAACAGATGGAGAGGGCTTCTAGGTGGTGCAGTGGATAAAGCACCAGCCCTAGAGTCAGGCGTACCTGGGTTCAAATCTGGTCTCAGACACTTAATAATTACCTAGCTGTGTGGCCTTAGACAAGCAACCTAACCCCATTTGCCTTGCAAAAACCTAAAAAAAAATAAAATAAAAATAAAAATTAACAGATGGGGAAACTGAGGCTAAGGGTTTGGGTAGGCTTTCAGTTTAGGACTTCCTGTTTCCAAGCTGAGCTAAATGGAGCAGTGGGTAGAGTGCCAGCCCTGAAGTCAGGAGGACCTGAGTTCAAATCTAGTCTCAGACACTTATTAGCTGTGTGACCTTGGACAAGTCACTTAGCACTGGTTGCCTCACATTCAGTGTTATCTCCAGTTGTCCTGTTTCATATATGGGTCATGTATGGACCCATTGACTTCACAGAAGAAAGTGAGTGACTTAGCACAGCACCCCCTCACTCAAATCCAATTCACATGCATTTCATGGTATCATCTTTCTGATGTCAAGGTCTTCTTTGAAAACAGAACAAAAATGTAAAAAATTTAAAAACACAACAAATAAGTTGCCTCTGTTAGGAATTAGGTACTTGTAGTGTGGAAATGTTTTTTAGGATTGTATTCAGACATTTTAACTCACAGAATTTTCCTGGGGCACTGATAGATTAAATGACTTGCCCATGCTCACATAACTATTGTTGGTTCAGTCATTTCAGTCATGTCCCACATTTTACAACCATTTGATGTTTTCTTAACAAAGATATTGAATTGGTTTGCCATTTCCTTCTCCAATTCATTTTACAGATATGGAAACTGATACAAATAGAATTAAGTGACTTACCCAGGGGCACACACTTAGTGAGTGTCTTAGGCTGGATTTTAATTCAGGTCTTCCTGATTCCAGGCCTGGCACTCCATCCATCACACCCCCTAGATCATGCAACTAATATACATCAAAAGTTAATCCTCTAGTCATTAAATCAGAATTAATTTATTAAGCTACATGAATATTTTAAAGAAGTAATCAACTTCTCATATAGATTAACAAATTATATGATTTGTTAAACTGTATTACTATCTTTAAAAAGTCATCAGTCTATCAAATAGATGTCAACAGGTCAAATGTGCTATAATGACCTAGGATATAGGTCACTTCTGTCATTCTTGTTCAAGTCAAACTGCTTTCCTTTCATGGAGTGGAGCTTTCACTGATGCTGCGTCCCGTGACAACCCCAAACAACTTACTCCCCCAACTTCTTCCTCCACAGAAGTCCTTTCTCACCTCCAGCCAACCTTTGGAGCTACGGCTCCATCAATACAGCACATATATGGTTATGGTAAGAAGAGAAGGGTATTATTTTTCTCCAAATTGGGTGCCTAGGTATCATGACTGAAGAAGAGGGAGGACAAGAAAAGCTGTTTGCTCATGAGCCAACCCCTAACTGATTATCTTGCATGCTATAGAAGACTCCCATTATTTCCTCCTCCCCCAATGTTTCCAGATTTGTTTTCTGTCATAAGAATAGATTCATGCTCTGCACAAGACCTGGGAGTGGGAAGAATGAGGAGTCCAAAGGGATGAAAGATGGGACTTCTAGCCTGAATGTGACTTTTATAACCTGGGACCTGATTGAGCAACCTGAAACCTCACCCTGGATGCCAAAGTAAAAGGCAACTTTTGGTTTGTTGTTTGTTTGTTTCTGAATGTGGATGTCATTTTCCATAAAGGTCTCTCAGGATTGTCTTTGATCATTGAATTGCTGAGAGTTGTTAAGTTCACATCATAGTTGATTCATCTCACAATGTTGCTGTTAATGTGCATGATATTTTTCTGCTCACTTCGTTCAGCATTACTTCATAAAAATCTTTCTAGGCTTTTCTAAAGTTTGGCCACTCATGATTTCTTATAGAACAATAGTATTCCATAACTCATATACGATAACTTGTTCTGCCATTCTCCCATCAATGGGCATCCCTTCAATTTCCAATTCTTTGCCACTACAAAAAGAGCTGCTATAGATATTTTTGTACATGTGAGCCTTTTCCTTTTTTTATGAGCTCTTTAAGATACAGATCTAGTAGTAGTATTTGCTGAATCAAAGGGTATGCACAGTTTATTGTCCTTTGGGTGTTGTTCCAAATTGCTCCCCAGAATGGATGGATCACTTCACAACTCTACCCAACAGTGCATCCCAGTTTTCCCACTTCTCTCCTACAATGAGCATTTTCCCTTTTTGTCATTTTAGCTAATCAGATAATTGTGAAGTAATACCTCTGGGGTGGTTTTTCTTCCCAATTATTAAAACCCAGTTCCTCAACTTTGCTTTCTAAGGTTGCATTAGAAAAAAGGCAAGTCCAATGAATTATTTGTGTGTGTGTGTGTGTGTGTGTGTGTGTGTGTGTGTATTGGGTGGGGAGAGTTGTAATAAATTTAGGTAGCAAAAGGGGTTCAATGGATAGAATGCTGGGTCTGGAGTCAGACATTTTTTTCCTGTGTGATCCTAGGCACATCACTACATTTGTTTGCCTCTATTTCTTTAATTGTAAAATAGGGGAAATAATAACACATACCTCCCAAAGTTATAGTGAGGAGCAAAGGAAATTGCCTATGTAAAGTGCTTTGCAAACTTTGAAGCACCATATAGTCACTATTGTTATTTTTATTTCAGATCTGTCAAGGAAATATTTAATAGATCATTAGGAAAATCTTTCAAATCAGGCATACAAAGGAATGCTTCTGGCAAAACAGTGGTAGAAACTGAAAGAGATGCCTGAGATTAAATGTCCTCTTGTTTAAAAATTGGAAAGACTTCCACACCTTTTCTAGGATGGAGGACCATCTCTGGTTCCCCCCCCCTTTTTTAAGGTTTTTGCAAGGTAATGGGGTTAAGTGGCTTCCCCAAGGCCACACAGCTAGGTAATTATTAAGTGTCTGAGGGCAGATTTGAACTCATGTACTCCTGACTCCAGGGCCAGTGCTCTATCCACTGCGCCACCTAGCCACCCCCATCTGTTCCCCCTTTTTAATTACACACAGAACTTACATTATCTTTTGATAACTTGCATGATCTTTCCTCATCTCAGGGTGTGAATTACTCTTTAACCCTGTAATTCTTGGTATTAGATTGAAGTTGGTAGGTAAGCAAATTTACTTGGCTAGAATTGAGCTATTTTTGTCTTTTGATAAAAGGAAATTATTTTCAAATGATATTTGTAAAGATTTGATACAAATGTAAAAATGAAAATTAAATGCATACAGTACTGCAATTAGCATCACCTGCTTGTGAAATATTTTGTAATCACTCCTTTTGTTAACATATGCTTCTTTTATTTTGAATTTTACAATTTTTCCCCTAATCTCCCTTCCCCCCCCAAAAGGCAGTCTGATTGTTTTACATTGTTTCCATGGTGTACATTGATCTAAGTTGAATGTGATGAGAGAGAAATCATATCCTTAAGGAAGAAAAATAAAGTATAAGAGACAGAAAAGTTATATAATGTGTTTTTTTTTTTAATTAGAAGTAACAGTCTTTGGCCTTTGTTCAAACTCCACAATTCATTCTCTGGATACAGATGGTATTCTCCATCACAGATACCCCAAAATTGTGCCTGATTATTGCACTTATGAAATGAGCAAATCCATTAGGGTTGATCATCACCCTCCATGTTGCCATATGCTTCTTTTATAAGACATTCTTTAAGTAAGTCAGGACTTAGACCTTATTGCCAATGACTTTGATTGCTTATGTAACTTCTTATTTTATTTATCAACAATGGATGACACTTATGGCATAGGATAACAGGAAGCTTTCTACTTCTTGCCCCTATATTGCTTCAGGGTTATGTGGTTTAGGAACTTCCTAAAACTTTGTTAGGATTTCAACCCTTAACTCAAGATCTATACTTGTTGATTTTTTTTGTTCCTAAAAGTCTTGTTAAATTAATTTTTGTAATATTGTGAGCATTTAATTTTCATTTTTACATTTGTATCAATTCTTTCCAAATTCTTCTCTTCACTTAGAAAGACAATGTGGTCTTGTGGTTAGATTGATGAAGTCAGAGGTAGGGATTGCCTGTATTAGTGTCACACCTCTAACCTTATGACTATGGGTAAGTCACTGAGCCTCAGGCAACTAAAATTCTAAGTTATAGTTATAATTATGAAATTATAAGGTTATAAAGTTATAATGTTGTAGAAAGGGAGTCTCTGCTGCAATGAAATTATAGTTCCTTGACATATTGACAGAGAATCAAAGAATTATAAACTCAGACTTAGAAGGGATCTTAGAAGTCATTTTGTACAACCCTTTCATTTTATATATATGTTATGATTGAGGCCCAAGGAGGCTAAACTGAATTAACCATTGTCATACTAGTTCTAAGGAGCTGAGTCAGTATTTGAATCCAGATCTTTTGATTCCAAATAGTATTGTTTTGTCCTGTTCATCATTTTATTTAGGTTTTTTTGGCAAGGAAAATGGAGGTTAAGTGGCTTGTCCAAGGCCACACAGCTAGGTATTAATTGTCTGAGGTTGGATTTGAACTCAGATACTCCTGACTCCAGGTCCAGTGTGCCACCTAGCCGCCCCAGTATTGTTTTTTCCCAATGAACTTTGTTTAAAATATTGAGGAGCAGATTGATTATTGCAACAATTGGCTTTGTCTCTTTGATTGCTTTCTTCATCTGTGAAATGAAAGCTATATTTTTCTTGTTTATTTTATAGAGAGCATTGTTTTTTGAAATGTAAAAAATATTTTTGCTTCATGTTTAATCTCATTTAAAATATCTATTTTTGTATAACTTTAAATATGAGTACACATATAATTTTTGAATAAATAAATATACAAATATTGGGGATGCTTGCTAAATTTTTTTACTGTTAGGGGCATGATAAAAAGGTTTTGAGAACTTTCTTTTAGTCTACTGACTAATAACAATTGCCTTTCTACTTAATTATCTCATTGGGCCATAAAACAGAGTTGTACAAAAAAGTTATGGTGTGGATTTTGGCTTTGACAGTTACGAGAATGGCAAGAATAATATTCTTTTTTTTAAATTTTTATTAAAGATATTATTTGAGTTTTACAGTTTTCCCCCAATCTTGCTTCCCTCCCCCCACCCCCACCCCACAGATAGCACTCCGTCAGTCTTTACTTTGTTTCCATGTTGTACCTCGATCCAAATTGGGTGTGATGAGAGAGAAATCATATCCTTAAAGAGAACAGAATTCTCAGAGGTAACCAGATCAAACCATAAGACATCTGGTTTTTTTTTCCCGAATTAAAGGGAATAGTCCTTGTACTTTGTTCAAACTCCACAGCTCCTTGTCTGGATACAGATGGTACTCTCCTTTGCAGACAGCCAAAAATTGTTCCCAATTGTTGCGCTAATGGAATGAGCAAGTCCTTCAAGGTTGAACATCACTCCCATGTTGCTGTTAGGGTGTACAGTGTTTTTCTGGTTCTGCTCATCTCACTCAGCATCAGTTCATGCAAATCCCTCCAGGTTTCCCTGAAATCCCATCCCTCCTGGTTTCTAATAGAACAATAGTGTTCCATGACATACATATACCACAGTTTGCTAAACCATTCCCCAATTGAAGGACATTTACTGGATTTCCAATTCTTTGCCACCACAAACAGGGCTGCTATAAATATTTTTGTACAAGTAATGTTTTTACCCTTTTCCCTCATCTCTTCAGGGTATAGACCCAGTAGTGGTATTGCTGAGTCAAAGGAAGAATAATATTCTTGACTTGGCACACTTCTAGAACTCATTTGAATCCTTTATGTTAGGAATGCCTTTTTCTTAGGTGCAATATGAGACAGAAAGGGCAGAGAGAGAAAGGAAGGATATCTCCTGCCCGAGTCCTTTGAGCTTTTCACTTGCATGATCTTTCCTATATGGCTATATATAATGAACAGCTAATGAACTAGTGTGTAGACACAAACATATGTGTTTAATATAATATATTCATATACACATATATAGAAATATACACACATATAAACACACACATATATGTATCTATGTATACACATACACATACTGCAATCAGAAAATCTTAGAATATAATTAATTTATGTAATCCAAAACATGTATACTCTTTTTTAACCATGTACTCTCTGGACTATATCCATTGAGAACTGCCTATGAGTCAAAGGATAAAAGGATTAAGACAGAAAGTGTCCTAAGTAATCATTTAGACCAATTGCCTCATTTTACAGTTGAGGAAAGGGAGATCCAGAAAAGTTAAGTGACTTCAGAAAAGATTAGAAGGAAGTTTGAGAAATTCCATAGACAAATACTTCCTAGCTGGGTGACCCTAGATAAGTAATTTAACCTCTGTCTGCTTCAGTTTCCTCATCTTAAAAATGAGAATAATAACAGCCCCTACCTCCTAGGGTGGTTGTGAGGGTCAAATGAGTTAATAATTTTAAAGTGCTTAGCATATAGCATATAGCATATAGCTATTATTATTTTGCCAAATTTATTTATATTCAAACTATACAATAGAAGTTTACAATTTTCATATGCAACCCTCTTTGTATATTGAAATATTCATATTTGTGGATGTTGTTTAGGTTAAAAAAAAGAATTTATTAAAAAAATGAAATAGCTTATCTAAGGTCATGCAAATAGTATATAGTAGAGCAAGAAGCTAAGATTAAGATAATCTCTAGTCAAATTCCCTGCTCTTGTAACTACACATCTTACTTCTCTTTATAAAAGAGAGGTTAAATGCCTTAGAAGCATGTGCAGGACACACCAGCTCCTACCATGTCTATATAAAAATAAATAGGATTAATAATGTACTAAGTACCATAGATAGAGAACTAGAAATCTGGCCTGGTCTACAGAATCCTAATCATTTATTGAGAGTCTCTGATAGTCAAACACAAAGGGAATGCTGGGGAAAACTCAAATGAAAAACTTAAAGGGGAAAATCACTTAAATTTGTTTATAGATTAAATCAAGTTTAGTAGTTTTTTATTTTTTCAAGTATGGAAAAAAGACTCCAAGTACTTTCCTTTCAAGAGGAAAGACCAAATCTTTTCATTTTTTTTAAGGGAGTTTACGTCAGAGTAGAAGATGAAGCTTTGATGAAACAATGTCTTGTTTTCCTATGTATATTTCTTTGTTCCACAAAGGGCCTTAATGTGTTTTCATCTTGGGTCAAAGAAGAGCTTATCCCAGAGGGACTGCAGTCTCATTGGAAGGTCAATCAAAAACTGGAATCCTTTTGAGTAAGCCTGAATCCCTCCAAGGTGCTTAGATGGGCAAGCAGATTTCCTCCTGCAGCTTGAGCTAGCTATCTCAGGTGGTTTGGAGTTTCAATCATTTGGATTCAAAAAAGGCCTATCTATGCATGCATACTCTCACTAAATCAATAAAAAAATCAGAGTAAACAGAAAGCAACATAATGTGCTAAAGGTATTTTGTAACCAAGCAATGCCCTTGGTGAAAAGCAGGATTTTCTTTCTGTGTCAAATATGAACACATATTTCCATTTTAGCTGAGAGAAATCTAAATTCTCTTGCTCTTCATCATTTTATTTGGACACATCCATAAAATGTGAAAGCTTAACAGACTACACAGACTGGGGCTCCCAGCATGGAATAAATGTGCTGCCATGTTCCTTCAAAGAGCCCTGTTGGGAGGAAGTACTAATGAGAATGTCTTCTTAAACAAGCCTCTCAGTTGTGTCATTTACATCAAGTTCACTGGCATATAAGTATACCCCACATTCTTGGATAAAACATAAATTCAATAAAATAGCTGCATTGGCTCTTTTCTGGAGTCAGAAGGAAAAGAATGTCAAACTCCCATTGTTCACTGTTTCTAACAGACCTCCATTGTATAACTTGTTTGACTTTTCAGCCCTAAGTTCCAAGCTGAAGATAATAGCTTAAAAGGCCATCTGAACCATTACTGTTATGTAGATGAAAGAAAGTCTTTAAAATTAATCTATGGCATCTTTGAATAATAAAGGCGGGCAGTCATTCAATTCCCTTTCCTGGGTCAAACCAGTGAGGCTGTCCAGCAAAAATGCTAAGATTCAGCTCCTCAAAAATTATAGTAGAAATACAGCAAATTCTCCAACAGATTTCTTTTTCTGATCTTTCACCATTTACAAATGTGTAATAATTGTAATAAATATGTAATGTAATGTAAAATAATATGTAATAAATAATAAATATTACACAAATGTGTAATAAAATACTTACACATATTATATTTATGTATACTCATACACACATACATATATAAATATATTCATAGAATATCTACATAAATGTCACATCTATTATTGTTGTTCATTCATTTTCAGGAGTGTCCAATGCTTCATGATCCCATTTGAATTTTCTTGGCAAAGATATTGGAGTAGTTTGCCATTTCCTCCTCCAGCTAATTTTACAGATGAGAAAATAGACAAATAAGATTAAATGACTTGCTCTGGTCACACTGCTCTAAGTGTCTAAGGCCACATTTGAACTCAGGAAGATGAGTTTCTCTTGACTCTAGACCTGGTACTCTTATACACTAAGCCATCATACACACACAGACACACACATAATATAGATAGATAGATGATAGATAGATAGATAGATAGATAGATAGATAGATAGATAGATGTCTATACATGTTTTTATTAAGTTTCTACTCTAAAATAAACCCTGAGGATACAAGTACTGCGAATGAAACAATCCCTACTCACAAAACGAAGTGAGGGGACACTATACAAAAAAAATCACCTTTATTTCCTCTCACTCCAACACCATCTTCCATTTCCAATTGAGAATTGAAGGAAAAATTAAAGTCCTATTACAAGTAGACAGGCAGCATATTTTAGTCCTCTAGAATTGTGGTCTATCACTATCTTGATCAAATTCTTTCGAAGTCTTCCGGGTTTTTGGAACCCTTCCCCTTTATCATTTCTTAGTATCCCATTGCATTTATATACCATTACTTGTTCAGTCATTCTTCAATTGATTGGATTTAACCTCTCAGATTCCCATTCTTTACCAACTGGAAAGAGTTGCTGATATTTTTGTATATTCTTAATTAGAATTTTTTTACTTGGTGCTAATCCTTTTAATCTATTTTCCAATTCCTCTTTCTATTTTCCTATTGAGTGAAATATATTTCTGTATTTATGTGTGTATATATATTTTTTTCCTTCTTTAACCAATTCATATGAGAGGGAAGTTTATGTGTCAACTGTTCTCCACTCCCATTCTCCTTTTTTGTATAGTGTCTACCTTATTTTGAGAGACAATTTCCCCTAATCTTCCTTTCTCTTTCTACAATAGTAAATTCCTTTACCATCCCACTCCCATTTCAATTTTTCTCATAAGATCATCATAATCACTCACAGATCTTCTCTAATTAGACTCCATGACCCTTGATGATAATAAGCTTCAGAAGGAATTCAGAACACCTCTCCACATTACTATTTATATTTTATTCCTATTTAATAGCTTTTCCATTGGTTTATCTTTTTAGGCTTCTCTTACCTCCTGTGCTTGAACATCAAAGTTTCTGTGTAACTCTGTTTTTGTCATCAGGAATACTTGGAAGTTATTTTATTAAGTGTTATTAAGGGTTTATTTTTTTTCCCTTGTAGGACTATACACAGTTTTTCAAGGTATGTCATTCTTGGTTCTAAGTCTTTGCCTTCTGGAATATCAAATTCCAAGCTCTCTTCTCTTTTATGTTAGTAACTGCCAAATTATGTGTAATTTGATGGTGGCTCCTCCTTTTTTTTTCACTCCTTTTGACTTCTTTTGCCAGTATTTACAGTATTTTTTTTTAACCTGGAAGCTCTGGGTATTGACTAAATTGTTCCTGGGAGCTTTCATTTTGGGGTTTCTTTCAGGAAATGACCAGTGGATTCTTTCTATTTATACTTTGTCCTCTGGTTCTAAGTGATCAGAGCAGTTTTAAGATTTCATTAAATATGTAATACTTTTGGTCATGAAATTTAGGTAGTCCAATGACTCTTAAAGTTTTTCTCCTTAATCAGATTTTCTAATTCAGTTGTTTTTGCCATGAGCTATATTTTAATGTTTCCAGTCTTTTGATTTTGTTTTATTATTTCTTGTTACCCCAAGGAGTTATTGGCTTAGTCAATTCTAATTTTTTTTTTTAGGTTTTTGCAAGGCAAATGGGGTTGGTTAAGTGGCTTGTCCAAGGCCACACAGCTAGGTAATTATTAAGTGTCTGAGATCAGATTTGAACCCAGGTACTCCTGACTTCAGGGCCGGTGCTTTATCCACTGCACCACCAAGCACCACCTAGCCGCCCCTAGTCAATTCTAATTTTCAAGGACTTTGTTGTTTGAGCAAGGTTTTATACCTCTTCAATTGTTAATTTCCATTCATATTCTTTCTTCCACAACTCTCATTTCTTTTCTCATTTTTTCCTCTAGTATTCTTATTTCATTGATTAAAAACTTTTTTTTTTGTGAGGCAAACGGGGTTAAGTGGCTTGCCCAAGGCCACACAGCTAGGTAATTATTAAGTGTCTGAGACCGGATTTAAACCCAGGTACTCCTGACTCCAGGGCCGGTGCTTTATCCACTAGGCCACCTAGAAGCCCCGATTAAAAACTTTTAAAACTCTCTTTTTAAGTCTTGTCTCATTCTTTCTAAATAGTCTAGTTGGATTTGTTTCCAAACTGTGAATTGTCTTTAAGACCTTGCTTGTGAAGATTTTCTTCTTGTTAGTGTCTATGGCATAGTCTGATGCTGACCCCTTGGGTCAAGCTCTGAACATCCTTGATCCAAATTTACCTGGGAGCAACAGTAGACTGATCTCAACCACGATTAGTCAACTGAGATGCTCTGCTGTTTCAGAGTGACAGAACCATAGGCTTCACTTTGTTCTCTATATTAAGTATTTACTTAAAACATAGGTTAATTTTCCTTTGAACTGAAAATTGAGGAAAAGCTGGTTTAAATACTGCTTACCCCCTCTGCAAGCTGCCAATACCTTCCCCTTTCAGATTGCCTCCAACAACAGTTTCTGTGGAATTAACTAGGTTTATTTTTAACTCTTCCATTATTTTGGGAACTCCTTGAGATCAGAGGATTAATGGATTTGGGGGGGATTGTAACAATTCACAAAGATGTCCCTTAAGGCCTGGAGGGATTGAAATCTGCCTCAGTGTAGTGAGTACCCATTCATGACTAAGAAAACACAGACCCTCAAAGTATGGAACTATATGGAAATCCTGAATTCAGGACCACAGGAGAATTTGGACAGACAGTCTACTGAAGTTTGACCACGACCAGAAACAAATTCATCCTGTGCTGGGGTGGTAACATAGCTACATTCTGCAATTGGAGAAACTAAGGTAAGGGGCAAATCTCTCTAAGTCACCAAGAAAGAAGGGGCAGAAACTCAGGTGCCTGAGGAATAGGGAAGGAGAGCCGAGGCTATTGGACACTTTGAACATTTTAAATCCATTGGTTTTCTGTTTTTCTCTCACAATCAAGTTTGTTTGCTCTTTTTTTTTTTTTTTTTGCCCCTGGATGAGTATCCAGTTTTCTTAACTGTATATTTCAGTACCTTGAACCACAATACTTAGAGATTCCTTCAAAATCATCCTGAAGGAAGTATAGGGTCACTTTCATGTTCTGTTTGTTCCTTGCCCCTCACCCTACCCTGGTTTCCCTAAAAAGGAGCTAAATGAACGTTAATAGGCTGTCTGAGACTTGGAGTACAAGTCAGTCAATTTTCAATATGTAATCTGGTTATAATTATAGCTCAAGGCAAGGTGGGAAGGTGTTTGTATGTGTGCAGTGGGGGCGTGGGGGGAGCCATGGCACAATGGTGGTATTGCCTTATGTACAGGCAACACTTCTCTGACTACTACAGGTGTCCCTGCCCCTTGTGCAACTGGCAGGCTCCTGGCAGCCTTGGGATTGCTTCAGATAAATATCCCCCAGGGTTACGTCTTCTGCCCTGAAACATGTGAAGACACAACCCACAGCTATCTGGGTGTGGGCCTGCATTAGTCATCAAGGACCTGGAGAAAAGTTTCCTTTAAAAGTCAAACCAACCTACCTTCTGTTTTTGGAAAAAGTAATAATAATCAGGGGAACCTCACCTAGGCTTAGGTCTGGTTACTACGGCAAATAAACCAAAACAGACTTCTTCTAGAGATTTGTTCTCTAAGGAGAATTGGAGTTTCAGAGACACTACCCCCAGAACAGTCTAAAGAAAACAGTCACCCTTAAAGCTGAGATCTGTATTTGAGATTTTTCAGCAACCCAGGAGCAAGATTTTATGTTAGACATTATTTCTGTATTATCAGACTGCTCTAATCCCTACTACTTTGAAAATTTTCATTTTGGTTAGGTGGCTTGTCCAAGGCCACACAGCTAGGTAATTATTAAGTGTCTGAGATCAGATTTGAACCCAGGTACTCCTGACTTCAAGGCGGGTGCTTTATCCACTGCACCACTAAGTACCACCTAGCCACTCCTACTCAATTCTAATTTTCAAGGACTTTGTTGTTTGAGCAAGGTTTTATATCTCTTCAATTGTTAATTTCCATTCATATTCTTTCTTCCACAACTCTCATTTCTTTTCTCATTTTTTCCTCTAGTATTCTTATTTCATTGATTAAAAACTTTTTTTTTTGTTTTTTGTGAGGCAAACGGAGTTAAGTGGCTTGCCCAAGGCCACACAGCTAGGTAATTATTAAGTGTCTGAGACCAGATTTGAACCCAGGTACTCCTAATGTGGGCATAGACTGAATAAATACTTTGGGTGTAGAAAATAAAACCATATTCAAATATTAAATCCTTGACATATTTCTCCACAGTTTAGAATTGCTGACCTCCTTGAAGGTAAGGAGTTTACCTTTTGCCTCTTTTGCCGCTTTTGGTATCCCTGATACTTAGCACAATGCCTTATCCAGAGTAAACTTTTAACAAATATTAAATGACTGAACAGAGGTAGATGAAATCATACAACTAAGCTCTCTGGATACATGATATATTCCTGTTGTCTTTCTTTAACCCAACCTTTACTGGGTATACAATCCTTTTAGTCCTCCTAATTTAGTCCTACTAATTAATTCCCCTACTTAATATATTTTCTTCTTTCCTCAATTCTCTCAAAGCTCTTCCTCTCTCCCTCTCCAAGGTCCTTGCCTGATTACCTTTGAGTTATTTATATAGCCTTTGAAGCTATAAAAATATGATTATCCTTCTATCTTCTAAAAAAATTTATTTAAGGTAATTGGGTTAAGTGACTTGGCCAAGCTCACACAGCTAGGCAATTATTAAGTGCCTGAGGTCAAATTTGAACTTAGGTCCTCCTGATTCCAGGACTGATACTCTACACACTGCACCACCTAGCTGCCCCCTTCCATCTGACATCATATTCCCCCATCACTCCCTTTACTTTTTTCTTCCTTTCCCCAGTTTCTTACACTGCAATTGACTTTCTCCTTGCCAAGGTCAATACATATAAACTTGATCACATCCCCTCCCTTCTCCAGTACTCCAGATTTTTTTTTTACCTCAATAATCCCCTCTCTCAATCTCTCTCTCTCTCTCTCTCTCTCTCTCTCTCTCTCTCTCTCTCACTCTCTCTCTCTCTTTCATTTCTCTCCTCTCTTTCCTCCCTCCCTCTCTCCTTCTCTCTTTTCTTCTCTTTTTCTCTTTCTCCCCCATCCCTTCCTCCCTCTCTGTCTCTATCTAACTCTTTAACTACCTCCTGGATCCTTCCTTACTACCTTAAAACATGCCCAAATTTCCCTAATTTTAAAAACCAACAACAACTATAAAACAACTCTTTCATTAGATGCTACTATATTCTCAAGTGATATATATTATATATATGTGTATATATATATATATATATATTTGTATGTTGCTTTTTCTTTCTTAACCAAAGTCATAGTAAAATTAGTTCAGACTTATGCCTCCATTTCTTCACCTTTCAGTCTTGTCTAAATTCTCTTTAATCTGACTTCTGACTTTATCATTCAACTAAAATTTCTCTCTCTAAAGTTATCAATGATATATTGATTTCCAAATATAACATTTCCTCAGTCCTCATTTGCTTTAATCTATGTTATTTGATACTGGTGACCACCTTCTCCTCCTGGAAACAGTACTTCACCTTCTCAAGCTTTTGGAATTCTGTTTTTCTCCTGGTTCTTCTCCTACCTGTCTAACCTAATCCCTCCCTTTTCCTTTATTTATTTTGCTGGTTCGTTAGATATATCACACCCTTACTGTGGGTGTTCTCTAAGGCTCTATCCAAAGCCTCATCCTCTTCTCTCTACATTCTCTTTCAGTGATGTCATCAGCACTTAAAGATTTAATTATCTTCTCTATACAAATGATTTACAGATCTCTAACTTTAGTCCCAGTCAGTCCTCTGAGCTTCATTCTCCCCTCACCAGCTGCCCTATTGGACTGTTCATTAAGTTCAAAATAAAATAATTAAAAATTATAAAATATATCAATAAAAATTTAAATATACCATTACATGTTTATAGGTATTCCAATACATAAATGATGATTTCCATATTGAAATTCAGTTTTAGTCTTATCCAATTAAATACTTTTATAGCTTAGATTAAAATGTAACTGGAATCTGATAGATATACAAGTTCCATAAGCTTGGAAGGCCGATGTACCCTCTTCAAGTGGAGGTCACTAGGGAACTTGCTTCCAGGGAAGTGTGATGACATGTAAGGGAAGTGCTTTGGAGTGATTGTGGATCATTAGCAGACATTCTGTAACAAGCTCTGGATGAACGACCATGTGGTTGGAGAAACCTTTTTTAATTGGCAATGTAGCTGAAACTGATGGTGTCTTCAAAAAGACCTAATTCAGCTTTTAGCTACTTCTCTTTTCATTTCATTCAAGGTCTGTTCATTGTGTCTGGTGAGAGATGATGCTGTAAGGGAAGGGGCCTGAGGGTCTTCTCCCCTTAGGTGTTAGTCTCTAGAAATAAATCTTGCTCCCTGATCTTTTCCTTTGTTCTTTTTCATTATGAGTAAAGGAAGTGGAATTTTAGACCTTGGGAGTTTCAGAGATTGGGAGAGTGAGCCATAGGAATTAAGGAGTCAGAGTCCAGGCTGGGTACAGCATTTATACCAAGGAACAAGGGATGATGTTTGAGAATGACCTTTGGGACCCCAGCCCAGTAGACTCACCCAATTGTCATGTCTCATCTGGACATGAAGTTAGCAGAAGCAAAGCTACATAGGAGTTGAGCTAACTTTTGAGCTTTTTGCCCCAGAGAACAAGGTGGATGGCTCTGAGGTGTTGGTGAGGAGCAGCAAGGGGATAAGGTTTGTACTTTTTTCTAGCTAAATCTCTAAAATAAAAATGTCTTTTAAGATATAATAGATATCTGTTAAGTGGCAGATTAGAGTCAAATCTTCTAAAATGATGTAGAAATGTGTCTGGTGGGGGGATTAAATCAATGAGGGTAGAAAATAAATAACTACAAACTCTGGGATTCTGAAAGAAGATAAAATTTGACTGGTGTGGGAAAGGGGACCAGAGAAAATCATATCAAAAAGAAAGAGAGCTATATTCACCAAATTTCTGGATAATGCAAAAAAATAGAATATCTAGTATGATGGTTAAGGAATCAATAAACTATTAAATAGATTAGAATTCTGGGTCATCAGGATGAAATTTAACAGGGTTAAATGTAAAGTCTTATTTGTAGATTCAAAAATCAAGTATGCAAGTACAAGATAAGGAAAATCTGGCTTTGCAACAGGTTATGGGGGGGGAGATTTAAGGGTTTTGGTTACCCACAAGCTCTTTGCAGGCATGGAAAGTATTTTTATGTAATCTCTTGGTGTCTATCACAATGCTGGATATATTTGGAACTTAAATTCTGTCCTCTCCACCTTTATTATTATTATTATTATTATTATTATTATTATTATTATTAGTTTTTTTTTCTTTGCAAGGCAATGGGGTTAAGTGGCTTGCCCAAGTCCACACAGCTAGATAATTATTACGTGTCTGAGGCCAGATTTGAACTCAGGTACTCCTGACTCCAGGGCCAGTGCTCTATCTACTGTGCCACCTAGCCCCGTCCCTATCTCTAGTTATTATTAATAATTTGCTAAGATTTATCAAGGATTAATGCATGGCATGACATTTATCCATGGGAATGGTGGGGTTGAAAAAGACAAATGAAAAGTCATATGTGTTTAATCCTGACTTCAGAAAGACTACTCAATAGAGGTAACAAACTGCTGGAATGACTTTGGATAGCATTATAATAAATGATTATTTTGTGGAAGTATATTGCCATACCCCAAGGTAAGGAAATAGTAAATAGAATTTATTTGTTCAAACTTAACTAGGAGTAAGGACTGGAGACCTGCTGAGGAGGTTGAATTGGAGTATCTTACATCTGTCCTGGTAACCTTTTTCAATGCCAGTATATGGGCAATATGCTTTAATAACAATAAAATTGAGAATATGTTGACAAGTTCTGAGGAGTATTGGCCTAGTGATGCTGCTGAGAAAGCAATAACAATTCCAGTGAGAAATGGATAGCAGTTCTGAAGATGGAGGAGAACAACAGCAGTTATTAAAAAAAACTAAACAATTTCTAAGACTCTTAAAAAGTACATGTTAACATTGGGGAAGCATGGCATGATTTTGTCATTCTTATATCCTTCTGCTATAGCCCATTGGAATAGTAGTTGTAGAGGATACAGGAGTTCCTCAACTATGATATTATTGAATCATATTAAGTTTCTGGAATGCAGAGGAAGATCAACATCATGGGACTGTAGATCAGACCCAGACTTTACTCATCGATGGTACTGTGAGTCATGTGTACTTTGCAGGTCTTGGAGAAAAGAATTGATTCCCTAATAACCTAGAGGTCTTCTTGTAGTTGAGAGGGTCTCAACCTCAGGGGAATATTATAATAAATTCAGAGCAACTATATAGGTCTTTGAAGCTCACCAAAGGTGTGGGTTGATTGTCTCCAGTTGTGGATTAATTTTCTCTTTAGAAAATTTTATTTCTCTCCCTACTTTAGTGAGGATGGCATTATTTCTTGGAGTGACTCTGTGTCCCTGAGTAAAATAGTGCTAGTCATCAGGCAGCTGTTTATTTTATTACCTATGGACTTTGACATATTTTTGTATTATTTGTTGTGTGTAATAATTTTTTTCTATGTTCCTTGCCTGGTTAGCTTGGTATTTGTGAGGAAATTGAGGCCATGAGATCTAAGGGTAAGTCAAATATAAATCTTTTCTCATTTATCTAAAAAGTCACAAGCCATGATGTTACTATGGCTATCTGCAACATTGCATGAGGTACTCAACTGAATAGTCTCCTTGATTAACTCTTGGGTTCCTAAAGGGAATAATTAATTGCTTACCCAGGTAGATTTTCCATACTATTATAGAGTTTCAATCTTTTTCTTTTGAGGCAACAAGATGGAGCGAACTGTATAGATGAGTTTTTAGCCCTAGCTTAGATTAGTCTAGCCCAATCTTAGTCATATTGAACCAGGAGATGTGAATTCTGATTATCTCTCATTTTGCCAGTAACTGAAGATATGAACTTAAATGTACATAGGTTTCAATTTCTTCATATGTAAACTGAGAGTTGTTAGATTAAATGAGATAATGAATCAGATGTTGTCTAAAATGTATTAAATGATCAACAGATTTAAAAATTCAAGAATCACTGTTTCATAGGAAAATAAATAAAACTTGTATGACAGAATCTCATATTTAAAGGATATTTATGACATTCCTTTTTATCCACTGAATTCTTCTAAACCAACATTAAATAATTATCATAATAGCACAGTCAAGTAGTCAAAGAACAGTCAGTCTTATCTCCATTCTAAAGACAGAGAAATTGAGAACAGAAAGAATTTGAGTGCCCTATCAGAGCCTATCAGTGGTACAGAAATGGATTTGGGGAATAGAACTTAGCTCTCCAGATTACCCTAATCATGGACCATTGCTGCCTTCTAGTCTCCTTTCATCAATCAAATAGTCATATTCTTGGACGATGTGCAATAGCGTGGGAAAAAAAATTGACCAATTCATTTACCTTTTCAGAAATCATGGGGTTGAAGAATGGGTAGGGAGCACCAGAACAGTGTCCTAGGAATGATTGCACTGGCCAGGACATTCCTATCTTCCATTACCATTCGAGTTGCTCAGCAACCACCCTCCAGTGGAGTCTTGAAGAGAGCTTCAAAGCCTGTCTTGACTTAAATTACTCTGGCCTAGTGTGTTTATAAGGAGATAGGGAAAAGGACATAGGGAGACTATGCAGTGAACAGGAAGCTAGACTGAGAATCTAGTTCATTGTCAGCTCCCCACTCTCTAGGTAACATAAATTAGATCTCTTACCCATTCTGACTCATTTCCCTCATTTACAAAGATGAGAAAATGGAATTTAAATCCTAAGTTCCTGTCCTATTAAGTGTTATAGAATATCTAAAGAGTTCTTTAGCCATTAGCTTCTTCCCTTGTGCATCTGTATTGTTCCCTGTGGATTGTGTAGACATTTCTAGGAAGTCAGGATTCATTCATTCAGCCACCATAAGTTCATGATTATATTGGTCGATTAAAAAAAATATGTTGCTTGTCATATTTTGTGGAATAACACTACTGAAATAAACTTTAAAAAGACTACCTGGCAATAAATGCCTCACAAGGTCACTTTTTCAACATCCAACATTCATATCTTTCCCCCTTTTCTATATCTTTTATTTTTCCCTCCCCATCATTTATTTCCAATCTGACAGCAATACCTATACACAATGGTGATAATCAGAGCTAAAAAAGGATGCTGGTTCCTAGAATAAGATCATATGTATTAAATGGGTATTCCTTTTAGCCTTACAGAACTTGAGGGCTAAAGACCCCACAACTGTCCCTAGTAGCCTATTACAATGTCTTCTTATTCATGAGTTTCTCATTTGTAGCTGATGAAAGGGCTTTAATTTCAGTTCCGTCTTTCTTGTACATAAAATATTCCTGAGGGATATCCTTGTCATGAACATTCTTCAAATACTTGAACATGATGACCATCAGGGGGTAGAGAGGTGGTACAATGGATGGAGTGCTGGTTATAGAATCTGGAAGATTTTTTTCCTGAGTTCAAATCTGGTCTCAGATACTTTTTTTAGCTGCATGACCCTAGGCAAGTCACTTCTGTTTGCCTTAGTTCTTCATCAGTGAAATGAGCTGGAGAAGGAAATGGCAAACCACTGTAGTATCTCTGCCATGAAAACTCCAAATGGGGTCACAAAGAGTCAGAAACAATTGAAAATGACTGAACAGCAACTTATATCTATTAAATAAACTTTCTTTAGACTAAACAATGCAGGTTCTTCTGACTTTCCTATATACCATTTTCACACTCCTTTAATTATCCCTGTTAATTATGAAACTTCTCCAGTTTTTTTACATCTCTTTTAAAGTATGGTAACCAAAATCATACAAAATACTCCAATAAATGTTTGCCTAATGCAAAATATATATTGGTATTTTTCAACCTAATACTTATAATTTTGACTTCCTTCACCTCCCTACACTGTGGCATTGCAGATTTGTATTTAACCTATGGCCATGATGCCCCTATGTCTACTTTCTTTTATATTTTGCCTGACAATGTTTCCTTGTCTTATATTGGGATTTTGTTCTAAATATAGCACTTTGCATTTGCCTCTGTTAAATTTTGACTTCTTTTCATAGACCCATTTTTTTTTCTTTTTGTCAAGGCTATTTTGAATTTGTTTTGTCTTTCACAATTTTAAGAATGCTACCAAATTGAAGATTATCTGTAATTTTCATTAGTATATTCTCAATTCCCTTCATCTAGATTGTAAACACAGATGTTGAAAAGAATTTTGAGGAAAAGAAGAGATTTTGCAGAAAAGAAGAGATCTTGAAACGAAGGTTAATCTCTGGGGTGCACCATTCAAACAGCCACCCAAGTTGACACGAGGAAAATGATAGCTAAGCCTCTGAATCTGATAATAATAATAACATTTACATAATGCTCTTTAAGGTATGCAAAGCACTTTTCAAATATTATCTCATTTGATCCTTTACAACAAGAATTTGTGATAGCACCTGTGACATAGGTAGTCTAATTATCCTCATTTCACACAGGAGGAAAAGTGGGGGAGACAAGAGGTTAAGTGACTTGATCTGAGTCATATAGTTAGTAAATGTCTAATGCTAATTTTGAACTCAGGGTTTCCTGATTCCAAGTCCAGCACAGTCTATTCACCATCTCTGAAACTGGACTCTGAAATCCTTAATTTATTTATTTATCTCAAAACAATATGGTCAAAATTTGCCTCTTCTTTACTAAAATTTCAATGAAGTTGTAGACAGACTAGGCTAAAAAAATCTTTCTGAAATCAAGACAGACTATAGTAAAGTGGTATATGTAATATAACTGGTTCATCATTCTTTCATAGAAGGAAATTCAGTTGGCCTGGCATGATTTGTTCTTGATTTAGATAGTTTCTTTCCAGATATATTTATTATATTATTTTATTTCTATATTATATATATATATATATATATATATATATATATATATATATTTCCTGTTCTGAACATTGAACTGGAAAAAATAAATGTGCTAATTGATTAATTGAACTTGATTTCATATATTTGCATTAAAAACTATCCCTCATGTAACTTTTTATAGAATTATATGATTGCTGCATTCAAGTTCTATTTCCATGTCTCATCATGATGTGGGGGTACCCTGGGTTTCTCTATGCCAATAAAGAAAAAGCTTCTACTTAATTGGATGGGCTTCAAGTACAGTTAAAATAATAAATCACTTATCTGTTTGTTATCTGCAAATCAGCCTCACTGAGTACTGATAGACTCATCATGAGATGATTACTCACCAGAATATAACTAGATTTTTTTTGGTCTTAGTAACTCATAAAAATTTACTATTAAGACATGGAAGTGTTATGAACCACCATGATTAAATTTATGACTTTTTTGAAATGTATAAAAACTAGATGAAAGTGGGCAGAGATATATTTAGTGCAGGGAAACCAGGGCTTTGCTTAAGTGCCACATCTGGATAGGGGAAGGCAACTTCTCCCAGGAGGATGGGATGATTTCTTCTCACATCCCCTACATCATGGTCCTCTGTCATCCTGAACCACTGCAGCATATGTCAGTATCTGAGTCTATATCCCCAAGGCTCCATCACCATAGTGGTCCTCTCCTTGAGCCCACATTCTCCCACATCCCCCTTCCAGGGTGAGAGTTATATTCTCTGGCTGACTATTAACCTGGTTTTTTGATGCAATGACACCTAAGTTTGAACTGTATGGCTACTCTCCCTCCCTCTAAAGAATTTCGTCAGGTAACAAAATTCCTGGTTAGAACTCTGAGTAGTAGAACCTTGTGGAAGCACTGTCAAAAATAAAAATTTTATTTCTTCTCTTGCTTTGAAATATAGGACTTCAAGGAACAAATGAGGTTGTGTCAGGAATATTTTTCTTTAAGTATAGTTTACTATCAAAAATGTAATAAACATTGAAGTATGATGTTGGTGGTAATCATCTCTAACCAAGCTCTAAAAATCCTTCCCAGAAGTTAAGTTCCTTTAAATATACAGCTTGAGCTCATAGCTTCCAAACATGAGCCTCTTTTAACTCTATCATAAACATTGTGATTATGATAAATGCTTCCATATCTGCTTGTTTCGAGAATAAATGCTTTCCTTCTCTTTACAATTTGGGATAAGGCAAATACCATCAATTCCATTTATGTATTTGCAGTCTCAGCCAACATTTAAATCCAAGGCTCAGAGGACAGCAAAATGTCTTAAATTAATACATTGCAACTCCATTTCCTAAAGCCAATGACAGATGGGAAATTGGTCTCCCCCATTGTGCTGTAAAGAATATTCATTTTTCCATCTGGAAACTAAGCATATATGAGGATATCAAAAACTGGTGTGATTTCAATAGCTATATAAACTTCACAAGCTCATAAAGCATTTTTTACCTTTATGAAATGGATTTCATTGTAGGGAGACACCATGGCATAAGGGTTATAGTACTGGTCTTTATGATAGAGCTATGCTTATGCCCAGATCATCTGAATTGGATGTGGGAGACAATAGTTGCTTGCTTTTGGGAAAAAGTCATTCTGTATTCCTTTGCCATATGGGTTAGAACAACTTCTTTCCATTAACTGTGTAGCTGGAACAGGCTGCATCTTTGAAACTAGTGGAATGGGAAAGTTTCTTTTTCTTTTCTAACTGTTTGGGATTGAAGGTCTTTTTCATCTACAACATGGTCACTATTCACTAAGCTGGGGGGAAGGAAGGTGGCCCTTGTCCTTTTAACCTTAGACCCTGTGGATACAAGAAAGGGAAATGGGGATTTAGTCTTATTTGACTCACCTTTTTTGTTTTAAACAGAGGCAACAAGGCTCCATCCCTGGGATTACAAGTCAGGGCCACTTTAGGGCCAGATTTCAAACCAAATGCAACTGCCTGCTCAAAAGAGAAGCCCTGAGAAGCAATGGTGCCAGAAATCAAGGCCAACTGGTCTTTGGTCTTAGAACTTGGTGGGATTATCCTATATACGGATTTAAATTGTGAACCTGTTCCCCAGAAACTAAGGGATGATAAGGGGGGATTAATCCCCTCAGAACTAGAGGGAAACATTTATATATTTATTCATGTTGTAATTTTAAAGTTCTAGAGACACCAAAAACAATCAGTAGAGGATTGTCAATGGCAGAGATGAGATACCTCCAAATACCTCCAAACTTCCGATTGAAGAACTGTAGGGGAGGGGTAAAATATAACACACGTGATCTTCAGATGGTGGGATCAGAATTTGTTACCATAAATGCATCTTTGAGTAAGAGACAGAGAGGAATATGTTGGAAAATGAAATTGGCACAACAAAAGATATCAATTAAAATCTTGTTTTAAATGTTTTTCATGGACTGGGTTCATTGAAACTGGGCCTTGATCAATTTTTTATTATTTTATTGACATCAGTTGTATCTGACTCTTCATGATGTCATCTGGAATTTTCTTGGCAAAGATTCTGGTTTGATTGCCATTTTCTTCTCCAGCTCATTTTATAAAGGAAATTGTGAGTCATTGACTTGTCCAGGTTCACCAAACTAATAAGTGTCCAAGATTGGATTTGAACTCAGGAAGATGAATCTTTCTGACTCCAGGTCCAACACTCTATTTCACCCCTTAGCTGCCCTACTGTCAATATTAGTAGTCAAGTCAAGTAAAAGGCATTTTATTAATTGCCTACTACATGTCCAACTCTGCTTAGGACTGATGATAAAAAGAGAGAGAGAGAGAGAGACTAAGGAGGATGGAGAAAGGCTTCTTACAGAAGTTGAGACTTGAAGGAGGCTAGGAGGCAGAGATGAGGGAGGAAATTCCAAACATGAGGGATAGCCAGAGAAAATGCCTGGAGTTGGGAGATGGTGAGTTGTGTGAGGAGAAAGCAAGATGGCCATGGGAGCTAGGAGAAAAGAAATTCTCTCTTCCTCTTCAGAACTCAGATTTCAGTGACCATTGCCAGAAGTTCCATGGAAATATGAAATATTGAAAGAATGAGGAGGAAATAAAATGATGAGATAGCTCTGTGAGGGGCAATCTCCACCTACAAATAGAAATCCTTTTACTGGAGGATGACATCCAAAACTATCCCAGCAGCTCAGAGCTTTCTCTTTTGTTAGAACTGCTCTTCAGCAATTAATGGTCTTTCCATTGTGCTTCCCAACTGTTCTGCACAAGTGAACCAAACCGAGAACGGGTTGAAGTCATTGAAGCTAATACAAGTCCGGCTATTGTTTCCATAGCTCCCATGAAGCCTCTTTGCCAAACTGATTGGATTTACAGTTCACTCGATAAGCTTGTCTGCCTAGGACAACATTAAGGCAGTGAACCTTTGCACAGAGTGAAACTGGAGCTGCAGGGGGAAAAAAGTCTTCCTAAGGAGGAAGGGAAGAAGGCCTCATTTGGGACCAGGGGAGAAGAGGCACAGTTCAAGCAGAGTCTTCCTTCTCTCTGGGATACTTCAAGCTGGAAAATTTCTACTTGGGGCAAGAATAAACACAAGTTATATTCAAGCTCAACTGATAAACTGTCGTTACTTAAAAAAAAGGAAAAGAAAAAAGTTTTGTGCTAATGGAAATGTTATGACTGGGAATTAGATGTTTGGGGTATAAGAGACCTTTAAAATAAAAATGAAATAAGTGAAGGGAGTTTTGTTGGAATTAGTGCAAGTAGTTACCATATTAAAAGACCTGGGGAATTTGTATTTTTCTAAGTGTTATATCCTTGGAAACACTGCATCAAATTTAACATATAACTTGTGTTTTAGACCCATTACTAAGGTACTTGGGAATTTGTCCAGAGAGCCATGAAATCATCACCTCTAAAGTTGATAGCCACCCTAAAATAGATTATTTTCACCCTATCTCAGAAAATCATGAGGCAGTGAGAGACCTTTGCAAGCTTTTGCTTGGCATTGTTATCATCTTCCTTTTGAAAATAATGGAAGGGTAGATGTAGTTAACTAAAGAAACTGTAAACACCTCTAATATCTTGAGGAACTTCTAATTTTGAGCTCTGTTCAAAATAGGACTAGAATTTCAGACACTGACTGTGTGACAAGTCACTCAATCTCTTACTATTTCAGTTTTCTGTAAAATGGGGATTACATCTAAGTTCCAATCTAATGACAAAAATATAATTATTAGTACTTAACAGCAACAATACTATTATCAAATAGTAATATTTTTGATGATTATATTTAGTAGTGTCATGAATAATTAATAATGATTAATATTAGCACAATAATGATAATTATGTTAAAGTGACTATATCATTTGGATTTGCACAACATATTTCCAGGGGTATGAAATCAGTGACCACATTGTACATAATTATAACTTTGTTGTGAATTCCAATAGAGATTCATTATTTTTACTAATTAGAATTTTAACTGTTTTAATAGCAGGACTGAATGGAAACTTATGGAAAGCATTTTTGCAAATTTTAAATAAGTACTAAGAAATGTTAACAAAATAACAATAGTTATTATTGTTATGACAACAGGTACCATGATATAATGGATAAAGAGCTGCCTTCAGAGTCAGGAAGACTTGGGTTCAAGTCCTAATCTGACACATGCTTCCCCCAGTCAAGTCAGTTAATTTTCAGTATTCCAGCCACAATCTCTAAATGAGGTGTCCACCTATGTTTGTAGTGGGAATACCTTATTGGGTAGTCCTCATTGGGAGTATCTAATATCAATGAAATAAAAGTCCAGATGAAAAATAATCCCTTTTAGATTCTAAAATTCTATAATTCTATATTGACACAAGTCACTAAAATATACTGCATAACCTTGAGCAGGTTTCTTTAGGGACCCCAGGAGGTCACAGAAAACGGAGGCAAACAGACTTGCTCAAGGTCATACTGCTAATAAGTTTCTGGGGACAGAATTGAACTTAGGTTTCCCTGACTTCAGGCTCTATTTACCAGTTGCCTTGAAATAAAATTAGATAACATAAATTTTTTTCAGATTTTTAAAAAAAAATATGTCCTTTTCAGAATGATGAGCAGGAGCAAAACACTTAGTTGATTTTCTTTTGCTCTTCACATTCTCTTATATAGGAATATATGTTGTATATTTGTTAAATAACTCCAAAGTCTGTCCTTTACTGAAGTTGAATCACTTGATTTCCTCATGAGGTATTTCACTTTTTATATGGATCTAACAGCATTATCTGTTTCAAACTAGAAGTCGTGCAAGAACAGTCGTGTCTGTTTAATCTACATCTTGCCATTATTTACATCTTACCATAAATAGCACAATGAGGAAACAGATTTAATAAATAATATTAGGTCATCATGATGATAGGGGAATTTGAAAAATACAAGACTGAATGAATGCCTTAAATATTGGCACCAAAAAAAAGCTATTTGTCTAAATTCACAACTAACAGGCTTGATCCAAGGAGCAAAACAAAATTAGCAAGATTTAAGTATGTGTTGAATTGAATTGAACTATCTAATCTCACTTCAATAACCCATGAAATGCTTAGAAGTAATATTAGTGTCTTTTTGGATATGAGAATAGATATTTTCTGTGCTAAAGTAGAGTTTTTGTCTATTAAATTTATGCAAATAACACAGGTATGGACTGACTTAAGGAGTTTTAGTCTTTTTTAAAAATATGTGTATTGTGCAATCCCTTTGATCCAGCAGTACCATTGTTTCATCTATATCCCAAAGATATCAAAAAAGAAAAGGGGAGGAAGAATCTATATGTACAAAATAATATATAGCTGTTCTTTTAGTGATGACTAAGAACTGGAAATCAAAGGGATGCCCATCAATTGGGGAATGGTCTCACATTTTGTGGTATATAACTAATAAAATATTATCATTATATAAGAAATGACAAGCAGGATGATTTTATAAAAACCTGGAAAGATTTATATGAACTGATGCAAAATGAAGTGAACAGAACTAGAAGAATATTATACACATTATCAAGATTTTTATTCAAGGAAGAACTGTGAATGACAGCTATTCACACAGCAGTGCAAAAATCGAAGAAAATGCCTAAGAACTTATGATGAAGCATAGTATCTGCCTCCTGAGAAAGCATACATAATGATGTGTGCTGTTTTTCACTTTTCTTCTTTCATTCTTTTTCTTTTATTAGTCTTCTTGTACAAAATGACTAATATGAAAATGTTTTACATGATTACACATGTATAACCTATATCTGATTGCTTACTGTCTCAGGGAGGAAAGGGAAGGATAGAATTTGGAACTCAAAACTTTAAAAAAAGTTAAAAAATTGTTTTAACATGCAATTGGGGTGAAATATAATATATTCATAAATATATGTGTATATACTTACACATGGAATATACATATACTTATGAAAATTTATACACATGTTGTTCAGTCATTTCAGTCATGTCCAACTCTCCATGGCCTCATTGGGGATTTTCTTGGCAAAGATACTGGAGAACTTTGCCATTTCCTTCTCCAGCTCATTTTACAGATGAGGAAACTGAAGCAAAGAGAGTTAAGTAATTTGTCCAGGATCACACAGCTAGTATGTGTCTGACACCAGATTTCAACTCAGGAAATAAATTGTTCTCTTAGTTCTATTGACTTTATTCTGCATCATCTCATACCAATCTTCTTAGGTTTCTCTGAAATCTTGCCCTTCATCATTTCTTATAGTATTTCATTTATACTTATATAAGTATACTTATATAGTATTTCATTTATACATATACATATATATTCTTATATTATTTCATTTATACAACAAAATTTGTTTAGTCATTCCTTAGTTATTGGACACTCCCTCCCAGTTTCATTCTTTGCCACTTCAGAAAATGTTGCTTTTATATCTGCACATCCTTAGAGTTTGTTTGCTTAAAGTAGCCTCCATTCAACTTCCCTTTTTTTTTCTTTCCTACCTTTGCTTTCTATTTTCCTGAAGGAGAAATAAATGTCCATATTCAACTCTGTGTGCATGCACTCTTCCTTCCTTTGAGTAATTCAAATGAGAGTGAGATTTAAATAACCTCTTCCCCACCTCCTTGTCTGTGTTTGTATAAATAATTCTGTATCCCAGACACAAGTTAAATTGAGGAAGGTTCTACAATTTTATGTCACTTTATCTTTACAACCATTATTCAGCTAATGAAACCTAGACAAACTGAATTACCTAAGATCATACTGTGCACCTTGATTATATGTGAAATCATTTCCTTAACCTTTCTTTCCTACTCTTTTCCCTATCTCTTCCCACATTTTAAAAAACCCTGATGATAATAGATTTCATCTTCTCATATTTGAGTATAAGCAGTTTATTCATTTTTAGTCCTTTATGATTGTTCCTTTTTGCCTTTTTAATATTTAATTCCTGTGCTTATACATCAAAGTTTCTAGTCATCTATGGACTTTTTTGTTGGGAATGCTTGGAAGTCCTCTATTTCATTAATTATTTTATGTTGTATTATACTCAGTTTTTCTGATTAAGTTATTCTTGTATGTAAGCCTTTACCCTGCTCCATTTATTATTTTTGTTTGTTTTTTAGGATTTTTGCAAGGCAAATGGGGTTAAGAGGCTTGCCCAAGGCCACACAGCTAGGTAATTATTAAGCGTCTGAGACTGGATTTGAACCCAGGTACTCCTGACTCTAAGGCCAGTGCTTTATCCACTACGCTACCTAGCCGCCCCTCCATTTACTTTTTAAAAAACCTTGCTTTATCATTTCTAGTTTCCACCTAGGAATTCTAATTGAATTTGTGCCTAATTTGTGTTTTTCTTTCAGGTTTTATTTAGAGATGCTTTGTAGTCATTTTGGGGGAGGCTTGTGACTTGATTGTTCCTGGCACCATAATAATTTTTTTTATTGGGATTCTTTTTTTGTTTGCTCATTCTTCTATCCTACATTCTGACTTTGCACTTTATGTTAGAACCTGACTGCCCATTTCTAGAGGGCAGATCCTGTGCAGTTTTCTTGACTTATTGAATGTTGTGTTATTTTAAGATCTCAAGGATGGCACAGACTGGGGACTCATAAACTTTAAATATTCTCAGAGTATCTAATCCCATAAAATCAGACTGTCATCCTCCCTGGTCTGAGCTTTGAAAGTGCTTGACCTGGGTTGGTTCTGAGTGTCAACCACATTAGTCACTTAGAAAGCTCTGCTGATTCAGAAACAGATGTAAAGGATTCTCTTCAGTCTGGATTTATTGTCCTTCCCAGCTTCATACTGGGCTTAGAAGCTAGAAACAAGTCTATCTTTAAGTATGTCACATTGCTGCTGACTTTTGAACTTACTCAGAACCTTTAACATCTCTTCTCTCACAGATAGAATAATGAAACAACTCAAACTATTGTGAAAATTTTAAAAATGTGACAAAGAAAGACTAAGTGAGCACTTGTTGGGGAAATGGTGCCAATAGACTTTGCTTGATGCAAACTTGCACAAACTTTCAATTTATAAAAAATGTACTATCTGCAAAGTGTAATAAAATGAAGCACAATAAAACAAGGTAGACTTGTAATTGCTTTTTATTTCTCTTCTGGATCATTCTGAATTTGTTTAGTAGTAGTTCTAATCTATTGTTTCCTGTTTCCCTTCAGTAGCAAGGCAGTGTAGAGGAGAGAGCATAGGACCTGTAGTCAGGAATACCTGAGTTCAAATTTCAGGCTCAGATACTGATTAGCAGGATTCAGTTTGTAATTCAGTTAGTAATTCAGTTTGTCCAGTTTCGTTAGCTGTATAATGGTTGTAAAGATGAAATGAAATGATACCATAGAACCTTCCCCAGTGTAACTTTTGTCTGGGACCTAGGAATGGATAGTGGGTTCCAAAACTGTTAATTGGTGCCTGTTCCCATCACAGTGCCCTGCTGCAGATTTGGGTAGGGGACTGGGATTGGGATCTCCTCTTGCCCCAGAGCACTGCCTCTCTCTATTCTCTAGCGTGTTCTATATGAGCCTGACCTAAGGTACAGTGTCCAAATATTTCATGTCTGTCTCTCTATTCCAACTTGGGCTGGAAAAAATGACTGACTCTGGGGACTCAATTGGGATTCAAACTTTTGCATCTTATGGGTCTGTTTGGAAGCATTTTGGGGTGGGGGGAATTCACTGTACTTCATGCTACTCCATCCCTTTCACATTTGAGCATGCATTAATATACTCCCCTCCCAACTAATTCCAGTCCAAGTAACCATGTGGAAACAGAGGAAGTCAGTTCTGATCATGATGTGTTAATGATTACCCCAACAGCAAGTACTGATGACTCAAGAATTGCCAGAAGTCAGAACAGAATGTGCCTACTTTTATGACCTGCCCAAAGGGTTGGAGGGGGGAAGTTGGCCTCTCTCTTACCACCCTAAGACTTAAGCAAATGGTTACTTTGCTCTCTTTGTGTTTTTTCTTTCCTTATCTTAGACTAATGAATATTGAGAGATTAGCATGCATGACATGGTGAGTTAAAAAATTCAAAGTACCACCAGTGAAAAGAGGCAGTGGATGCCACCAGAATAGCAATTGCCATTCAGTGGAAGCAGCTACAATTAGATTCAGGAAAATGTCAATATAGAGATACATTATGGGATTCAAGTGAAGACAAAACAAGGGAAAAAAGGAATCTAGGAGTTAGGAGTTTCTTTTTTTCCCCCCAAAGATTTTATTTATTTTGTGTTTTACAATCTTTTCCCTATTCTTGCTTCCCTCACCCCACCCCACCCCCACAGAAGGAAATTTGCCAGTCTATACAATGTTTCCATGGTATAGATCGATCCAAATTGATTGTGATGAGAGAGAAATCATATCCTTATGGAAGAAAAAAAGTACAAGAGATAGTAAAATTACATAATAAGATAACAGTTTTTTTTCCCTAAATTGAAGGTAATAGTCTTTGGTCTTTGTTCAAACTTTGCAATTCTTTCTCTGGTTTCCTCCATAAGTTGACCATATCTAGGTGTTACCTCCTTAACTTCTTTCTTGTTTATTTTATGATTAGATTTATCTAAATCTGAGAGTGGAAGATTGAGGTCTCCCATTAGTAGAGTTTTGCTGTCTATGTCTTCCTGTAGTTCTTTCAGCTTCTCCTCTAAGAATCTGGATCTTCTCCCATTGGGTGCATACATATTTAGTATTGAAATCACTTTATTTTCTATAATACCTTTTAGGAAAATATAGTTTCTTTCCTTATCTTTTCTAACACTATCTATTTTTACAGCTGCTTTGTCTGAGATAAGGATTGCTACCCCTACTTTTTTCACTTCAGCTGAAGCAGAATATATTTTCCTCCAACCTTTTACCTTTACTCTATATGTATCTCTCTGCTTCACATGAGTTTCTTATAAGCAGCTTTTTGTAGGATTCTGGTTTTTAATCCACTCTGCTATTCAATTACATTTTAAGGGAGAGTTCATCCCATTCACATTCAAAGTTATAATTACTAACTCTTTACTGCCCTCCATGCTATCTTCCCTCTGATTGTATTTTCCACCTTTTTCACATTATCCATATTCCTCCAGTATTTTGTTTCTGAATACCACCACCTTCAGTGTGTTTGCCCTCCTATATCCGACCCCTCCCCTTTCTTTCCCATTTCCCTTTTTTCATCCCTTCTTTCTGTTAGTTCCCCTTTTTCTTTCCCTCCTTGTCTTTGTCCCCCCCTCCCCTTTCCCCCCCCCTGTTAATACTTGAAAAGTAAAATATTTCTTAAGTTAGCTGAGTGTATGTGTAAGTTAACTTTAAGTCAAGTCTGATGAGAGGAAGATAAGTGTTTCTCATCTCCTCCCTTCTTCCCCTCTATTGCAATAGGTCTTTTGTACCTCTTTATGTAATGAGATTTACCTCCATTAAATCCCCTCCATCCTACTGACTTCTTCCTGTCCCCCCTTTTAAGGAGGTAGTGTTTTTAAATCATTCTATGTTTGTCACAGAAAATCATGAGCATCCATAACTTCTGGCTAAGTATATTCTCTCTAATAGAGTTACAATTCTTGTGAGTAATTAGAGTCTTTCTCCCAAATAGGGATATAACCAATTTCTTCCATTGGATAGCAGTCTCATGGATAAGTCATGAGTGTCCATCACTTCTGGCTAAATATATTCTCTCTGAGAAAGTTACAATTTTCAGGAGTTATGAGAATCTTTTTTTCCCATGCTGGGATATAGGAGCTAGGAGTTTCAAGGTGATCCCCAGTCTCATGTATTCTTTACCTATGTATCTTTCTAGCTGTCAGACTTGAAGAACAGATCTTCCATTTCCTTCTCCAAAAATGTTTCTCCCTATCTAGATGAACAGTTCTCATTAGAATTTCATTTGTTCTATTTTGCCAAATTTCTATGTCTAGCCCTTTTTAAACTAATATCTTAGTATGAGTTTGTTTATCAGATCCTTTCTTCTGAAATATAAAGTTCAGATCTCTGAGTATTCAGAAGGCTGAAAGAGACAAAATAATGGGGGGTAAAGATAAATATTAATAGTTCATAATTCAAGCACCTTATTACACATAGGAAAGGTGAGTGAATAAAAATAAACTTTGTTTTTTTTTCCCAATTTTGCCTACAACTAGTCTATTATCCAGAGAGAAACTTTACAAAATAGTTCTATAGGTTTTGAGGAAATAGTGAGTTACTTTATTAATAGAACTCTGTAGGGAATATTGAGAGCATGCCAATATAATTTTGATAAAATCCAATTCTACCCACTCCAAATCATTCTTTAAATTATTTCCAGACTAAATTCTTTATGGACAGAATTTGATTGTATTATGCTTTTGATTAAAAAAAAGGAATCATCCTATTAAAAGAGCCTTCCTATTATCATCAAATAAAGTTCATATTCTTTCAAGGTCCTTCACAAATCTGACACCACCTAATATTTTTAGTCTTTTTATCATGCTGGATTCCTTTGTATAATCAATGTCCTAGTAAAACTGGATGGTTTGTTGTGAATATATGTGTGTGTGTGTATATCTATACATACATATATGCATGAGTTTTTTTTTTTACTTTTTTGCAAGGCAATGGGGTTAAGTGGCTTGCCCAAGGCCACACAGCTAGGTAATTATTAAGTGTCTGAGGTTGGATTTGAATTCAGGTACTCCTGACTCCAGGGCCAGTGCTCTATCCACTGCACCACCTAGCTGCCCTATGCATGTTTAATGTACATGGGTGTGTGTTCATATGTGTGTGTATTTTGTTCATATTGTTATTTATCCCAAGAGTTCCCTCCTTCCTATAATCATCCCTATCATGAGCACCACCAATTTAACTCATCCTCTAACAACTCCTAAATAAAAAATTCCTGATTTCTTCTAGTAACTAATGATCCCTCACTTTTAGAATTCATAAAATACTTTGTTTGTATGGTTTGCATTTTTGATTCATTTTTCAAATATCATATTGCATTATAATTATTGATACATGTGACATTTCTGGGATTGATTATAAGTTTCTTAAGTTCAGGAATAAGATCTTAGATTAACTGAATATCTTACCCAACATCTAATACAATTCTCTGAATTTTCCTTAATTATTTACTGAAGTCTAATTGGCATATAAAGCAGGAAGAAATGTAATGTGATTCATTTGATAGATTTCAGGATCTATTTTATTGGCATGCTTTATCAATTCAAATGAATGGCTAAATGAAAAAATAGATCCATTTAATAATACATATGCAAAGTAGGTTCTTATGTATAGAAGAATACAAAATATTATCCCAAATTAAGGACATAAAACAAATGTACTTTGTTCAGGATCCTACACATTAGAATCTTTTTTATACTCAAGTTTTTTTTTCAGTTGATTGGTCTAAAGACATATTAACTTGTTGCCATAACAACACTTCTTCCCACTTTCATATTCTTGCAAAAAAAACTTTTAGATCTATGAAAATAGCAATTATAAGAAACTTTTCAACTCTCACTACCTCCTCTTCCCTCATTTCCTTCCCTTCCTCCACTCATGTCCTCAGAATTCTAGGTAAGCTATTAATTTTCTGCTTTTGAATCACATATTTGTTTCACAGCTGCCAACAAAAATACAATCCTCAAAGCCCTTGCTAATATAAATTTCAAAAAAAGTCACATCTGTTTTCTTATTTCAGGCTCATAGAGTTTGACTATTTCTAGTTTGATAAGCAATTTAGTTTTCATTTCTTTTAATGACTTTGTTATATAGTAATAGTGCTTGCAGGAGAGACCAGTGCTATATTTCCTCACTTTTATTTAGTAGGTGCAAATGAGTACAAAATTGGAAAGGCGGGCAGAGACTATTATGCTAAATATTAAGGAATCTTTAGAATTAGCCTTTCTTTTATAGAAGAAAAAGAAATGGGAAGATAGTAGCAGTATGAACATCCAGTGATTATGGAGCAAAGAAAGTGATGAATATATCTCCTTCCTTCTCCTTAGTACATGAGCTTATACCCACCTTCCCCTTCAGTGCTGGGATGATCGTATTGGCTTTAGTCTAAGATAACACCTCATCCCAATCTTCTTGTTAGTCTATTTTCTCTTTGCCTATATATTTACAGCTCTTCACCATTATGGTGTTAACTTGTTATCATTTGTGTAACAAGTGATTTTCATTATTGTAAGATCTGTCATCAGCTTATTTTTAGGAAGATCCCAGTAGGTACTCCCTCCACTTTTGGCTTCAAGGTTGTCAAATGTCATTGAGAGATGCACTGTAGGATAACAGAAAATGTTCCAGGTCTTGGTATCAAAAATTCCATGTTTCTAGGCAGGAGCCAAGATGGCAGATTAGGAAGAAGTACAGAAAGATCCATTATCCAAAGCCAAACAAAAGCAACTCCAAATTTCTCCAATTTGTTATTGTTGTTGTCATTGAGTCATTCAGTGATGCTAGTCTCTTCATGCACCTGGTATTCCTTCACTATCTCCCAAAGTCTGTCCATCTCATCCTCTGATTTGTTCCCTTTTCCTTTTGCCTTCAATATTTCTCAGCATCAAGGTCTTTTCCAATGAGTTCTGTCTTTTCATTATGTGGCCAAAGTTTTTAAACTTCAACTTCAGTATTTGACCTTCCAAGTGAATAGTCTGAATTAAGTATTATTCAATTAAGTATATATAATTCTTTAAGTATTGACTAATTTGATCTCCTTGCTGAACAAGGGACTCTCAAAATGAGTCTTCTCCAATAGCACAATTTGAAGCCTTGATTCTGCAGTACTCAGTTTTCTTTATAGTCCAACTGTCACAGTCATATTAGAAAAATTATATTATTGATTATGTAAGACCTTTCTCAGCAAGGTGATATCTCTGCTTTTTAGTATGTTGTACAGATTTGTCAAAGTGGTCCTTCCAAGGAGCAGATGTCTTTTAATTTCATGGCTACAAGTACCAATTCTGACCCTGCTTCCATTTCTTCTTCCTTTATTTTCCATGAAGTGATGGGACCAAGTTTGAAGATCTTAGTTTTTTAATGTTAAATTTCAAGCTATCTTTTTTTACACTCTTCTTTCACCTCAGCAAGAGAATTCTTAATTCTTTTTCACTTTCTGCCATTAGAGTGGTATCACCTGCATATCTGAGATCATTACTATTTCTCCCAGCAACCTTATATCTGGCTTTCTATTCATCCAGCCCGTTATGTTGATATTATTTTGATGAATAAATACTCTGCATATAAGTGAACTAAATAAGGTGACAATATACAGCCTTGTCATACTTCTTATCCAATCTTAAATCATTCAGTTGTTCCAAATTTGATTCTAACTTGCCTTTTGACCTGCATAGATTCTTTAGGAGATGACTAAGATAATCTAGTACTCTCATCTCTTTGAGTACTTGTATTTTGTTGAGATCCACACAGTTAAAAATATTCTTTAGAATAGTCAATAAAGCAGAAGTAGATATTTTTCTGGAACTGGTTTTCTCCATAATCTAGAACATATTGGCATTTTGGTTTCTCGTTCCTCTGCCTCTTCAAAAACCTGCTTGCTCTTTTGTAATTCTTGGATAACATATTTCTGAAGCCTAGTTTGAAGAATCCTAAACGTAACCTTGCTGGCATGTGAAATGAATACAATTGTTTGATAATCTGAACATCCCTTGGCATTGCCCTTCTTTAGGATTGGGATGTAAATTGATCTTTTCCAATTCAGTGGCCACTGTTGAGTTTTCCAAATCTGTTGGCATAGTGAATGCAACACTTTAACAATATTATCTTTCAGAATTTTTAAATAGCTCAGCTGGAATTCTGTCATTCCCACTAGTCTTATAGTTAGCAATGCTTCCTAAAGTACACTTGACTTTATTTTCCAGGATGGCTAGCTCTAGATCATTAATCACTGTATCTTTCTTGTATAGTTCTGTTTATTCTTATTACATCTTCTTACTCTCTTTTACTTCTAAGTCCCTACCAGTTTTGTCTTTTATCATGTCCTTTTTTGCATGAAACCATTTCCTTTGTAGCTCTAATTTTCTTGAAGAAATCTTTCATCTTTCCCATTCTATTGCTTTCTTCCATTTTTTGCTTTGCTTATTAAAGAAATTTCTTATCTCTCCTTGCTATTCTCTGGAAATTCTGAATCCATTCTCTTTTATCTTTTGCTTTCCTTCTTTCTTCAGCTAATTTTATTTATTTATTTATTTGTTTGTTTGTTTGTTTAGGTTTTTGCAAGGCAAATGGAGTTAAGTGGCTTGCCCAAAACCACACAGCTCCCTAATTAAGTGTCTGAAGTTGGATTTGAACTCAGGTATTCCTGATTCCAGGGCTGGTGCTCTATCCACTAGGCCACCTAGCTGCCCTCTTCAGCTAATTTTAAAGCCTCATTATGTAATCATTTTGCTTTCTTGCTTTTCTTTTTCTTTGTAATATTTTTGATTGTTGTTTCCTGTATAATATTGTGAACCTCTGCTAATAGTTCTTCAGACCAGATCTATTCATCTATTCCATTCATCACTTCTTAAATCTATTCATCACTTCTATTTCATATTCATAAAGATATTGCTTAGGTCATGCTTATTTAGTCTGATGGTTTTCTTTACTTCAATTTAAATCTGAGTTTTGTAATAAGAAGCTCTTGATGTGAGGCATAATCTGCTCCAGGTCTTGTTTTAACTGACTGCAAAAAGTTTCTCACTTTGGTTGCAAAGTATATAATCAACTTTATTTTGATATATCTGGTGATCTTTTGGGATGTTGAAAATGAGTGTTTGCTATGATCAGTGAGTTGTCTTGACAAGTCTCTGTCCTATATTCTAAGGTCAAATTTGTCTGCTATTTCAATGATTTTTTAAATTTCCTACTTTAACATTTCATTCCCCTATGATGAAGGTGGTATCTTCTTTTGGTGCTATTTCTTTTTCTTTTTTCTTTTTAGGGTTTTGCAAGGCAAATGGGGTTAAGTGGCTTGCCCAAGGCCACACAGCTAGGTAATTATTAAATGTCTGAGACTGGATTTGAACTCAAGTACTCCTGACTCCAGGGCCGGTGCTTTATCCACTTCGCCATCTAGCTGCCCCCTTTTGGTGCTATTTCTAGAAGATATAGTAGGTCTTTATGAGCAACTTTGGTTTCTTCAACATCAGTGGTTGGATCATAGACTTATATTACTGTGATACTGAGTGATTTCCTGGGATTCAAACATGCGTTATTCTGTCATTTTTGAGACTACAAAAACCAAAACAAAACCAAAAACAGATCTAGAAAACAAGTCAAACTGAATCCTGATCAGGAAATTCAAGAAAAAAAAATCACACTGAGTCATTTTCCAAGCCTAGGATAGATAGCAAAGAGAGATGGACAGAGAGGTCTACAGACCCTAGGGTCTGACCCTGGTCAGGAGCAAGCCATAAGGAGAAGCATTTCAGCACAGTGATACTCTTCACCAAGGCAAGAGAAGGTCTCAGGTCTAGTACAGAAGAAGCAGAATAGGGTCTCAATTCAAAACTCTTTCCCAGTCTAGTGAAGGCCTGACTAATGTAGTAACTGTATGAATAGAGAGAAGGGTATAGATGCAAGAGATATTGTGGAATTTAGAAACAAGATTTGGCAGCTGATTGACTCTGTGATGTGTACAATTTGATCCCAGAAGGTAGAACTAGAAGAAATGGGTGTAAGAAGCAAAGACACCCATTTAAGTTTGATGTAAATAAAACTGTCCTAACGATAATCAGAGCCATCCAAAATGGAATGGGATGCCTTGGTAGATAAAGAAGTTTCCCCTCCCTTGATGTCTCCAAGCAAAAACTGAATGACCACCTGTAGGTATATTGTAGTATGGAGTCTTTCTTGAGGTGTGGGTTACAATAAATATTTTGTGGAGGTCTCTTCTAACTCTGAAATTCTGCCCTTCTGTGATGCCATACATTGTTAGTAATTATCAAAAGATAAGATTTTTAAGTGTTAAAAGTAGAAAATAAAAGAATTTTAAAGAATTATGAAAACACTCATCATTCTACCAAAGAAAACCTTCACATGTTTATAGGTTAGGTATATACTTGTAACTTCAAAAACTATTCTTGTGAACTATTTACCAGAATAATATATGTGTTAGTGGATCAAAAATCATTTATTAAGAATATACTTATATGGTGGTAAATACTAGAAATACAAAAAAGGTAAAAAATAATTCCTGCCTTGGAGAAACTTGCAATCGTGTTAGTGTGTGTGTGTGTGTGTGTGTGTGTGTGTGTGTGTGTCTGTCTGTCTGTCTGTCTGTCTGACCACATAAATTAACCTTTGAAAGTTAAAAGGGAATAAGAAAAAATATTAATTAAAAAAATGAAACAAAAAGTGACTTCCCATTTTCTTCTGCCTTGCACTATGTTCAAAGTATAATTAGGACTATTTAAAATTCTAAAAGATACTACATTTGACTGTTGGCATGGAACATAAAGTCCTATAGAATTAGGTGTATTTTGATTCTTTACAGAGTGTATATTAGGAACTTCTAAAAATTCACAAACCTAGAAAAATCAAAGACCTAACTGTCTTCCACCCTCTCTACCTCCTCCTTCTCTACCAATCTGGCATTCAACCAACCATTTCTGTAGCTAACAGCAACCAGGGAGGGGTTTGACTTTTATGAGGAAAGTAAACTTTGTCTGGAGCAAAGAGGGAAAGGTTCTGTTTACCAGTGGCATCCAAATCTGAACCAATTGACTCAGGGCAGAGTTTGTGAGGCTGAGGCAAGAATTTCACTAGTGAGTCTTCTGGTACTTATCCTTCTCTCAACAGAAAGAACAAGCAACTTGTGTTAATTCTGAACAGTCCAGCCTAACTGCCAAAATGTTACTGCCGGCTGCTTCGTGCCAGAAATCAAGCTTGATCAAGATCACACTTCTTCAACTGCTACCCCTCCTTGAAGAGGCAGGAAATTTGGTCTCAATGGAATAATTCTTTCCCAACACTAAAGAAGGGATTGAAAGTGTGCTCTTAGTATGAACTAAGACGTAGGGAAATTTTGGGTCCTAATCCAGATACTGATGTGTGTGAAAAAGTCTATCTTTGCTTTCTCAGAACAATAGCTTTACCTCTTGACTATATGATGACTTAAAATTGTTTCTAAAGAGTTATAGAAAGGAATTTGAAATACATGATCAATGAACCTAATTCTCCCCTTTACTGGGAATGCACATACATTTCCAGTAATATACATGAAGCTGGAATGTGTGAACCTTCATTTTGGCTTTGAGATCTGGGATTGAAGATTAGGTATTAGAGAACTATTTCCGTATTAAGTGACTCTGGGGTACTATGATTTTTTCCTTTTGTTATTTGTTTCATAGTATTTTACAGATGAAAGACAGAATTGTACATATTTTTTTCATTTCTTGAAAATTTTTATATATAAATATTTTATATATAAAATTACATGTAAAAATAATTTTAGCATTATTTAAAATAACTTTTTGAGTTCCAAATTCTTTCCCTCCTCCCTACCTTCCATGAAGAAGGTAAGCATTTATAGATTATACACATGTCGTCTTGTAAATTATATTTCCATATTAACCATGTTGCAAAATACAGACCAAAACCACCCTAATCACATGACCCTGACTACCTTGTAACCAAACCATTCTCCAGTCATCTTAATTTATGTCTAACCACTGGACCCAGATAGCTCTGGAGGAGAAAGTGAGGCTGGTGACTTAGCATAGCACTGCCACCCCCCCCATCCAATTTGCATCATGTTACAGCATCATCTCCCTGATGTTATGGCCTTCTTCAAGAATGAAAGCCAAAAAAACCACAACAAAGATATATATATACACACAAACACACACATATGCTTTGATCTACATTAAGATTTCCTTGGAGGTGGATAACATTTTTTATCATTAAACCCTTTGGAGTGATCTTGGATCATTATATTGCTGAGAGTAGCAAAGTCATTTACACTTGATCATTGCTTTTGCTATTCCTATGTATACTGATTCTGCTTACTTCACTTTGTATTAGTTTCTGTAAATCTTTTTAGGTTTTTCTGAGAACATCTAGCTGGTCATTTCTTATCTCATAATATATACCACAGCTTGCTTAGTCATTCCCCAATTGATGGACATCCCTACAATTTCCAGTTCTTTACCACCACAAAAAAAGAACTAATTAAATATTTTTATACAATTTTTCTACATCAGTAGTTAGTGTTATTCTCAAATATATTATTAACTTATTAATACAGTTATTCAGTAGTCAGATTTTAATTATCTACATGAAATTATTTTACAGATTGCTTTCAGCAATTTTTAAATTCAAGGCTACTTCCCTTCATATAGTGTGTTTCTAGTTAGTCATTTCCTCTAATCACTCAAGCAATGTATTCCAAGGGAATATAAATTGATTTTACTATTAGCACAAGCAAAACACCTAAGAAAATAACCAGTAGGTACAAAACTGCTTTTGGAGTTAGGATCTTCTCTGTAACGCAATGGGTGACTGGCCAGTGAGAGCCCAGTCCTGATGAGCATTTGTGGTATACTCACTCTGATGCAATCCCTTATTGGAACTTTGAGCATGCACAGGTATTCTGTGATTATTTCTGATCCACTTACATTGTGGTGAGAAAAAGCTTTGTAATCAGTTTCTGAGCCAGAACTGAGTGTCCATACAAAAGTCCCCACTGACCCACCCTTGCTCTGTTTTCTCCTTGGCTGCCTTTGAGTGAGGAGACAAGGATGACTGTAAGACTGTGACTGAGGAGAGTGCCAGTGAACTAATCTCCCCACCCAGGCTGACACGAAACCATGAATGTCTGGCCTTGTTGCTGCTACTGTCCCTGTGACCTTTTTTTCCTTCCTGTCTTAGGTGAAGATGGAATAGATTAGGATGTGACTTTGTGAGCTCTAAAGGTCAAAAGAGTACCAGGAGTCTAGGAACTGAAATCTATGTCAGAGTTTAAACTCTTATGACCATAAACTATATATTCAGAAGTAAACCTGATGGGACAAATGCATAAGGGAAAGTGTCCCTTGGATTAGGAAAGGTGTTTTAAACTTCTGCTCTTGGCTATCTACTTAATATCTACTCAATAGCTTGGATATCTATTCAACAAAATGCCCCTTTGTTAAAACCAATTGATTAAACAGTGGTGGAATGCTAATCAAAAGTACTGATATAACTGGCACTGGTTAGATGCTATCAGTGAGATAATTGGCAGTTGAGGAGATCAGGGTACCAGTAGCATTAGAAAGGCACTCCAAACCATCAAAGATATCCCTAGAAACTTAAGGAGGAGATGTAATATTTTTCTGGGAATCCAACTTTTCAATAAGAGAGTTGAGATGAGCAACTCCAGAATCTTGGTAACTAGCCTTGACTTAGAAGATTCGTCAGGTTAAGTGGGAATAGAGATAATAAGGAGCCCCACAGCTCACAAAGGCAAACCTAACTTACTTCTTACTAGCTGTGTGGCACTGGACAAATCATTTAATTTCTCTGAACCTCATTTTCTTTCATATGAAAAAACAATGATTAAAATGATTAAAAAAGCACCTACCTCATAGGATTATCGTGAAGAGCAAATGTTGCTTCTCTGTCATGATCATAATTATTGCTGTTTAGTTGTCTTTCAGTTGTTCAACTCTTTATGACCCCTTTTGGGATTTTCTTGGCAAAGATACTGAAGTGGTTTGCTATTTTCTTTTCCAGCTCATTTTACAGATAAAAAAATTGAGGCAAACAAGGTTAAGTGATTTGTCCAGGGTCACACATCTAGTAAGTGTCTGAGGCCAGATTTGAACTCAGATGAATGAGTCTCCTTGATTTTAGACCTGGCATTCTATCCACTCTACACCTAGCTGTCCCATGCCCATAATAGTTAATCAATAAACATTTGTTAAATCAGGGGGAAATCATGCTAGGACCCCACATGAAAGCACACACAAAAAGGATATAATAAATGTACATAGTCAATCAAAATAAATCGCTACATTGGTCATTTATAAAAGTATGTGTTCCATTCTGCATATTTCTTTAGTGTTCTTCCTCATCCATCCTATAGAACATGGCACTGATCAGTATTGATAAGGGTTCTAAAACCTTAAGAATTGTTTGTCTTTTTAATATTGATGTGATAATAAGTTGTTCTCCTGCTCTTCTCACTTTACAATATCTGTCTGTTGATGTCTTAATTGTTACCTTAAGAAAAATTATCGTGAGAGTGTGTGTGTGTGTGTATGTGTGTGTGTGTGTGTTAATGCACCATTGGTAGAGTTGTAATTAGTCTCACCATTTTGGTAAGTCATTTGGACATATGCACCCTTTGACCCAGAGATACTGCTAATAAGAACATATCCAAAAGAGATACAGGAAAGAAGGAAGGAATCCTCACATACAAAAATAGTTGCCGCAATGAAATTAAAACAAAGAGGGGATGGTGACTATTAAGTAGGGAACTGTTGAGCAAATTATGGCATATGAATATAAGGGAATATTGTTTTGCTATAAGATATGATGAAAATGATGGATTCAGAGAAGACTTGTATAAAGTGTTGCAGAGAAAAATGCATTTTGTAGCTAATGAGTCATTTCAGTTATATTTGACTCTGTGACCCTCTTGGGGTTTTCTTGGCAAAGATCCTAGAGTGATTTATCCACTGAGTCACCTAGCTGCCCCCAGAGACCAAATTATATGACAATGTTATAAAACAAAACTTTGAAAGACTTAAGCATTTTGATCAATTCAATGACCAACCCTGACTCCGGAAGAACAATGATGTTCCCTATCCTTTGACTACAGATAGAGCATAAACATACTTTTGGGGGCATGGCTAATGTATAGATTTGCTTTGCTTGACAATGTATTTGTTAGAAGAGAGGATTTTTTTTTTTTTTTTTTTTTTAGTTTTTGCAGTGGGGTTAAGTGGCTTGCCCAAGGCCACACAGCTAGGTAATTAAGTGTCTGAGGCTGGATTTGAACTCAGGTACTCCTGACTCCAGAGCCAGTGCTCTATTCACTGTGCCACCTAGCCACTCTGATAGTGAAGCATTTTTAAAAAATATACTGAAAAGTGAATAGAACACCAGCCTTGGAGTCAGGGAACCCTTGAGTTCAAATCTGATTTCAAACACTTGATACTAGTTGTGTGACCTTGGGCAAGTTGCTTTACTCATTGCCTCAAAAACAAACAAAAATATACTAAGAGACAGAAAGTTTAGGGAGATAGACAATCATAGTTTGAAGCTAACCTATAGAACTTATATATTAGAAAAAATTAAACTGATTGTATATATAATAGGCATTTGTTGTTTCATATATTAAGCAAAAAAGCAGAATAAAAGACTTTAAGTTGCAGTTAGTGATTGATGATTGGCATTAATGAAGAGTTTCCACAATGGAAGTTCCATTCATCAATGACATCACAGATCTACATCACAGGCTGTACTGTTCAAGGCTAGACATTAGGGGAAATACAAGATAAGGTAGGATTCCTTCCCTCCAATACTGGATTTAGTAGGTGGATGCAATGCATTGTTAAAGAGTTGATTTTAATGCATGATGAATACTTTAGAGAGATATAAAGAAAAATGTATGAAGTTGATGGGAAAAGGTTGTTATTGACCAATAAATTGCAGATGACTTCTGGGTAGAAGTTGTATTTGTGTTGAGTTATAAAGGGTAACTAGGAATTCAACATTGCCATGAGCTATTAAGGATGGTTTATTTGTTTTTTTTTGGGGGGGGGAGATATTGGAGTTAAGTGACTTGTGCAGGGTCACACAGCTAACAAATATCTGAGATCACATTTGAACTCAGGTGATTCTAACTCGGTCCTGATGTTCTCTTCATTGAGTCAATTTGCCATGAATTATTGATATAGACTCAACAGATTGCTTGAGGGAGGCAAGATTAATGCTTGGGACTGATTGAACAGAAATATTTTTTTTGGTAGAACTGTGGTTCTCAACAAATGGAAATGTATTAAAATGATAGAATCAAGTTAGTCCACCAATGGATCTGTAGATTGGCTTTTTTTTTAACTGACACTAATTTTTTTTTCAGGAAGAATCCTTTTATGGTTTCTTCTTGGAGAAATTTAAAAATATTAAATTCATACTTGGATCTTGGAGTTTGCATTCCATATGAAAAGAACTACATATCATAGCTTCATTTTCCATTGATAGAAGGGATGGGGAATCATGTTGTATGAAGTTAGGATATTACTCCAACCAAAAAGAGAAATTTTTTATTGAATTCATTTCTTCCAAAAATTTTTGAGTTTTTTCTTGATTGATTAAAAAAGTACTCTTTTTCCTCAGAAAAAAACAAGTAACAAAGATAAAAGTAATCTCATCTTAAAATAGAGTTCCAAATGGCTTTTTCCATAAAAGCTTTGATGAGACCAATGTAAATGGATTATTAAATTTTCAAATGAAATTTACTTTTTTTAAAAGTCATTTGCATCTCAAATGTAAGAAGCAAAGTTTACTTTGGATTTTTGTGACAGCCCTTTCTCCCCAGCTCCCCAAAGGGGAGGCAGTGGATTATATGGTTAAAAGACAGGCCTTGGACTCTAAAAGACATAGATTCCTGATAAGTTCAGGAAGCATGCAACTGACAGAATCAAACGAAGATAGTATTATAATGTTTAATAAATGCAAAGAGTACTCAACAGTAGAAAGAGCACTGACTTTTGAGTCAGAGAATAGAAGTTCAAATTCCATACTACCTTTGTGGCTGTGGAAAAATCCTTCTTGGGTGTCACTTTCCTCAACTGTAAAATGAAGGGGCTGAATGAGATATTCTTCTTTTGGGGGGGGAGTTTGCAAGGCAATGGAGTTAAGTGACTTGCCCAAGGTCACACAGCTAGGTAAAGTTTGAACTCAGGACCTCTTGACTCCAGGGCTGGTGGTCTATCCACTGTGCCACCTAGCGGCCTCCCTTTAAGGTTCTTTTTAATTCTAGATCTAAGTATCCTGCCCCTGACATTGCTCTGTGATTATTTATGTCACCTCTCATTATTCCAGGCAATTTAACTATGTGTTATAGAAGGGTTATCATTCTGCATTTATGGAGAGATTCTCTACACATGAAATCTGTGTTTTGGGGCTTGTGAAATTATGTTTAGGATTCCCCATTTCCAGCCTATCCCCACTTCACTACCTCCCACTCTACTCTCCCCAAGATAGATAATTCACTCATCCTAGTTTTCCTTTTTCTAATTTGTGCTAGGATGCTGCAATCTCTTATTTACTGTTTCTTTAGATTTTTCTCTTCCAATCTTTAGAGCATGATGAAGTTTTTGCAAAATCTTTTGTCACTAGCCACAATTCAGTGGACTACTTATGATTTATCCATTTCCACTTATTCTTCCCTTATGACCAAAAGCCATCATTTCTTTATCTTGGATCTCCAGGCTGCTACTTTCTCCCTTCCAACCCAGACAACTTCTTATCAAGTGTCCTCCTCCAGGCCTATTGTAATCTCCAATACTCTCTTGCTCCTTCTGTCCTTTATCCCCAGAGACTGACGTCATATTCAGCAGAGCCCAAAAACCCTCCAAACCCTGCTTTTGGAAAAATCTTTATCTCTTGCTTTTCTACTTGTCACTAAACCCTGTAATCCCTGAGGAAGTCACTGTTGAATCACAAGCTTTGATTGTTATGGTTAATCTGTCAGGAAAAGCAGGAAATCTTCAAAAAGATTCTTATTAAAAATGAGTTCCAGATCTTGACTCCTTCCTATCCATGCTTGGCATCCAGGTCAAGAAAAAGCTAGGGGAAGGAGACAAGGAAAAGAGTACTTCATAAAATAATGAGTACTCATTATAGAAAAACCTAATCATCAGTTTTTCCCCCCTTCCTCTCTCCACCTCTTTTTAACCCATATAAAAGTAATTGAGTTCAGCAATGCTAATATCTACTTGAATATCCCTTTTGGGGATACAGTGGGCTTAAATGAGTATCTTGGAAATAACACTCTAGGGAATTTTGTTCCATCTGTGAGTAACATCTTGGTAAGGATGTTAATGTTCTGTTAATGAAGTAGCAGGAACCCCAAACCCAGCTTCTTGGAAATAGTCTGTGTTTGCATTTGCAACTTTCTAAAAAGTTAAGAGGAGAATGAAAAATAGGATCTGTGGTAAATGATTAAGGGTTGAGGTTAGTTGGCCAGTGGAAAAAAATTGATTAGAATTGAGAGAAGACTCTTTTCTGGGTTTTATTCTCTATACCCTCTCTTTTAGTGATCTAATCAGCTCTAATGAGTTCAATCATAATTTCAATGAGATGACCCTCAGATCTATCACTTTAGTCCTACTTTTTCTCTTGAGCATGTCTCTCATTACCAATTGTCTTCTCAACATCTCCAACTGTATGTTCAATGAGTTTCTCAAATTCAACATGTCCAAAACAGAACTCATCTTTCTCTTGAGGTCATACCATCCTTCTAGTCACTAAGTTTACAACCTGAACATGATTCTATGCCTGACTTTTCCCTCTCACTCATCCCTTATATCTGGTCCATTCTACCTCCACAACATATTATCCTTCTACCATCTTCTTTTCACTTGTATAGCTACCACCTTAGCAATCAATTGATCAATAAACTTTTATCAAGCACCTACTATGTGCCATGGAGGGAGATACAAAAAGTGGTTTAAAAAAAGCAGACTCTGTCCTTAAGGAGTTCACAATCTAATAGTTTAGACCCTTATCAACACCTTCCTAATTGGGTCCCCAGGTTTCAGTCTCTCACTATTCCAATCCATCCTCCCCAAAATAATCTTTCTAAAGTACAAGTCTGAACTTGTCACTCCCCTGCTTAGAAACATTGAATGACTTTCTAATATATCTAGTAAAAATTCTAACTTTTCAGTTTGACATTTAAAAATTTTCATAAGATGACTCCAAATCTGCATCTCCTATATTACTTGCCTTCATTCACTGTTTCTTGCAACCAAACCATGGCATCACCAACTTGATGTTAATGGTCTTTTTCAAGTGTAAAGAACAAGTATCATCATCATCATCTTGTAGCCAAACCATCTTACTTATGATTTTCTAAAGTCAGCACTCTGTACCCCACCATCATGCCTTTGTATGGTCAAATGAAGCCCTAGATGTAAGGAGTGCAGTGAGGAAGATGTCCTTGTGTACTTGAAGGGAGGCAGAATAGACTTCTCCAGTCTCTTGTCCCCCTTTCCTCTTCTCCAAGGGAGGTATTAATTCCCTTCAGGAGGGGAAGCAGGAAGTTGGGGTCCAGGCCTCTCAGCTCTTCTCACAGAGAGGGGGTCCCAGACTAGAAGTATATCTATCTGTTCTCTTAAACATTGTTCATCTAGGGGATTTGCTTGAGTTCATCTAATTTCCAACTGCTTTGTTATTTCTGGGGGGAAAAGGAAACTCCAATCTTCATATCCAAGGCTTGATAGTTTCACAATGAAATACCACCAAATATGAGTTTTGCAACGAAAACACCTAGCAAATAGCAAAAAAAAAAAGTCCATTTATTCAAATCCTAGCAAAACAGAAATCAGAGAAGGTATTCATGGGAGAATATGTATCAAACAATACAAGGTAAAGGACTCTCTCCCTTTGGGAGAAAGTTAACAGGTCAATCTCACCCAAAGGGAAACTCTCCAAAGTCTAAATGATGGAGACTGCCAGTTTCTCTCAAGTTTTCCTGGAGTCTTTTCTTCAATAACCTGAAAATGTAATTGGCCTCTTCCATCTTCTTTCCTGAAAGTGGAAGCCAACACAACTTGCAAAGAAGATGTGAAGCTTGATCAATTTCAAAAAGAGACTGGAGAATGTTCATGGTCTCTCATCTCACAAGACCTTTTACTGAAACAATAAAGAGCTTCATAGCAATGGGCACTGGGACAGAGATTACGATCTTATGTTAGTGGGGTGTGGAATATATTTATAATTTGTACTTCAAACTGGGAGGATATTTCTCCTAAACCTAACTTCCTTCAGAGTTCAGCTACTTTTTATAGGAAGCCTTTCTGAATCATTGAGGTTGTAAGTTCTCTCATCTTTTCAAACTAACATGCTTATACCCACCTTTGGCCCAAGCACACAGATACCAAATGCTCCAACTTCACTTTCACCTCTCCATGCTGATGTGGATGTTACAACCTAGAGTGGAACCTTAGGATCCTGGCCACCTACATCCTCACCCTCCAGCTGCTAAAGCCAGGTGTGGTCCAGTGCATTTCTGAGGATGGCACAATCACCAGGTATTTCATTGAGTAGAGGCTCGATCAAAGTATATGCTTTTTCCTCTGTGAAGATGCTGGCAAAGAAACTGTGTCCATGGAATGCTGGACATTGTGGCTGCTGAATTCAACTTGGAAAAGGCCCTTTCAGACCTTTCAGGGACATAAGAAAAAGCAGTTTGGGCTGAGTTCCAGATCAAACTGAAGTCATTGAACTCAAGGTGAGTGCCTGAATTATAAAAATCAAGAGCTGACCATTTGGAATCATCCCCAAAATGCTGCTGATCAGTATGTTCCACAGCATCACCTTGAACCAATTGACTCAGAAAGGACAGGAAAGACAGCATGTCCTTTAAGTCCTCTGTGGCCCCCTGAAATCTATGCTTGGTCAGAGCCAGAAAGGTTCCCAAACCCCAAATATGTTTATATACTCATTCTAAGGTCCCCATTTCCCACTTAATAGTATATACCTCTTTCTCCATGGGAATACTCTTTGGTAGTGAGCCTACTTACCCTTTCCATCTCTCTGGTTTCAATCCCTCATTTCTGCAGCACGTCCCATTCTCCTGAAGCCTCTCTTCTTGCTTAGAGATTGAAAGAGTTTGGAAGGTAGCCTGGCAACTCATACTATTAATTCTCAGGTTGCTTCCTCATCTGTAAAGTGAAAGGGTTGAATAGGATGACTTCTAAGGTCCTTTTCAACTTTAAATATGTGACTCCATACTTATTTGTTTATGTTTTACTTCCTTCCAGAAAAATATAAGTTCCTCAACAGTAGGGTCTGTTTTTGATTTTTCTTTTTATGGTACAAGGTAACCTTTGATTGTGTCATGGACCCCTTTGGCAGTCTGATGAAGCTTACAGACGACCCCCCCCTTTTATTTTGCAAGGCAATGGGGTTAAGTGGCTTGCCCAAGGCCACACAGCTATGTAATTATTAAGTGTCTGAGGCCGGATGTGAACTCAGGTACTCCTGACTCCAGAGCCGGTGCTCTATCCAGTGTGCCACCTAGCCACCTTGATAGTGAAGCCACCTAGCCACCCCTTAACAGATTCTTTTTGAGAATAATGTTTGTAATGTTTTTTAAAGAATCCTTTCTTAATCATCCTTAATATTAGTACTATCTTGAATATATCCTTTATAGATAGTCTATATGTACTTGTTTGCATTTTGTCTTTAAAACTAAGAATTACTTTTGCCCTTTTTTGTATCCCCAGTACTTAGAGGACACAGGACCTAGCCTGTAGTAGACAATAAATGTTTGTTGACTTTCTGCATAAAAGAAAATAATAGGATTATGATGATTTTGTTTTTAAATTTTTATTACCACAATGTATAAAATTATTAAAAAGTATATGTTGATTAGGTTTATTTTTTTTTAAATTTAAGGCAATGGGGTTAAGTGACTTGCCCAAGGTCACACAACTAGGCAATTCTTAAGTGTCTGAGGCTGGATTTGAACTCAGGTACTCCTGACTCCAGGATCAGTGCTCTATCCACTGCATCACCTAGCTGCCCAAAAAGTATATATTGAAATATAATTATCAATATATTTTTAAAATTTGAGATAGTTTATAGATATAGCAGCAGATTTGATCACTATCATGTAAAATAAGCCATGATCAGCTATAATTACATATAAACTATATTACAACTATATGCAGTAATAGCAAAGTGATAAGCATATGACATTTCAATATACTTGTAACAACTTTAATGTGTTATAAAAATAATCTGATTTCTGTTGGTGGCAAAGTCATAAATACTGCTAATTTACTGCTTTTACTGGCTACCTTCTCAAATGAAAGAAATTTTAAATTTCTGAAAGAAGTTAGTGAAAATTAAGGTGTGCTTTTTTTTTGAGTTCATAGGTCCCTAGAAATATGCAGTGAATTCTAGAATAAGAACTCTTGTTTTAGTGATGCTTTATACTTAATAGTTAAATCTTATTGGATTGGATCAGGTTCACTGAAACAATCCCCAAGTATATGAACAATGATCATGAGGAAGACTGATTAATATTTCTTGGGTTTACAATAGCTCAAAGAATCAGAGTTCAGTCTATATAATCCTGTCGGCTACTGTTTGGATACACTTGTTGATTCTATGGAATTACTGAGATTATCTCCTACTATTTAGTTTGGTCTAGGCTTGACTTGAATAATTTTTGACAGGGAAATATTACAAGGACCAATATATGCTCATGAGTTAATGGACTCCTTCAGCATTGAACACCTGGTCTATCCTGACCCTGGCCCTGACTGTGTCCCAGAGAATCTGGCAGTAACTGTCATCCCTCCACATGCTTCAGCAAGGAAAGACTGGAGCATCTTTTCCTATCTCCCGCACATATCAGACAAGGTGCTCTGCTTCCTAGTTCACATGCAAGCATATCATACACCAAAAAGTTTGGCTTACTATTATTCTGGAGGGGAAGGGACATCTTAAGATTCTCTGAAACATCAGCTATCTTTGGTTTTAGTCTCTGCATCCAATCATTTTTTTTTAAATGTATGAAACTGTTTTGAGTCTCCAGTCCCTCTCCTCCTTTTCATTTTGGACCATTGCAATAGTATCCTCCCTATCTCCTATCTCTCTCAGCAAGTTTATCTGTGGCAGAAAAATCATGCTAAATGAGAGATGCCTGTGAGATTTGCTGGTGGCAGTTTTAAAGATCGGCTCTTTCCTGTTTAGTTTCCTCTTTGGGGGCTTAATATGTAAAACACTTTGAATAACTGAAACCACACCGACTTCCCCGAAAACTATTTTCCTACATTTGTCATGCATGTATTTTTGAAATTGGGATTAGAGGAACAGACGGTAGAATGGAAGCGGAGAAAGGTGGAGAGTTTAATTGTTATGGATGAACCATTATTAAGTGTCTCCACAGACAGCCTAAGAGATCTCAGTCCAAAGGCAGGCTCATGCCAAGTTTGGCTACTGCTCTGAAGAGGAAGCCAGGGCAAGGCGGCTGGTTGCGGCTGGAGGGCGGGCGAGGTGACTGCGGGGTTCACACTGGGGCCACTCGGGCATCCTGCACCCCCCGGGGCTCACGGGCACAGGTGAGCCCGGAATGGCGAGCCACGTGTCGAAATGCAGGAGCTGGAGAGCGAGCGCCCTCGGAGCCCAGGCCACCCCGGGAGGCCGCCCCCGGCCGGGCCAGGCTGCGAGGCCCCTGGGGAGCGCGCCGGCCCGCGCCGCGGTCCCGGGGGGTGCAGGCGGCGCGGGGCGAGAGCCGGCCGGCCTGCGGGGAGGAGGGAGCCGGGAGGGGAGGGGGAGAGGCGGGGCCGCTCCTCCGTCACTGGATAAAACGCCTGCGAGTCTCCGGAGAACAACGGGCTCTTTCAGCTGTGGGAGAGCGGGCTGCGAGGGGGCGAGGCTGGGCCGGGAGGACGCGCGGTGCCGGGGGTGGGGCGGCCGGCCGGGCCCGCGGAGCAGGAGGTGGCAGCGGCGCGGCGCGGCGGGGCGCGGGGCAGGTCCTTCTCTCCCTTCCTCGGCCGGCCCGTGGCACTGCCGATGGCGGCCGCGGCGCGGCGGGGGCTCCGCTCCTACCTGTCGGCCTGTCTGCTGCTCCGGTTCTGCGCCGCCTTTAACCTGGACACCCGGGAGGAGAACGTGATCCGCAAGACCGGGGAGCCCGAGAGTCTCTTCGGCTTCTCCCTGGCCATGCACTGGCAGCTGCACCCGCACGACCGGAGGCTGTAAGTCCGCGGCCCCCCGCCCTCCTCCCCGGCCGCTCCAGGCCCGGCCCGGCGCGCTCTGCCGGGGCCCCGCGGCTCCGTCCCGGGCCGGCGCAGCTGCCGTCCCCTGGCCCGGCTCCGGGTCCAGGCTGCCCCGCACAAACCCCCGCCCTCCGGGGCGGCGGCCAGGATGCAGGGGCGGGGAGGGGGCGCCGGGCTTCCACCCCACCCCCACGCCATCCCCACACCCCCCCGAAAGTTTATTTCCCCGCTTGGATATTTTGGCTGGGAACACGGCAGGTGGCGGCTTTTCGCGTGTATGCGTGCGCGCGTGTGCATGTGTGTGTGCGAGTGCGGGGACAAAGTTGTAGCAGGGCTCCGCGGCTCCCGCTCCACCTTTGTGTGTGTGAGCGCGAGCGCAGCGGTCTGAGTGAGGTTCGCCGGACAGGTCGTGTGTGTGTGTGTGTGTGTGTGTGTGTGTGTGTGTGCACTCGTGTGTGGTGCACTCGTGTGTGCACCCGGCTTCCCCTCTGAGATTCCCCTCTGAGGTGGGGGCGCGCGCCCGGATGAGAAAGTTGGAGCCGGAGCTCCGGGCGCGCGCGTGTCTGGGTGTGTCTGAGGGCGCCCCGGGCCGGGCCCGGCGGGGGCCGGGGGCCGGGTCTGGAAGGGCAGTTTTCCCAGGGCGGCGGGGGCCGGCCACCTGTAGGCAGAGCCACCTCGGCGGAGGCGACGAGCCCCGCACCGGGCCGCCTCAGAGCCGCGCTCCCCGCCCCGCGGGGGCTCCCGCAAAGCCGGGCCGGGCCCCGGCGCCTGGGGAGAGAGCGTGGAAAAGTGGCCGCCCCTCCCCCTCCCGGCTCCCGCGTAGCCCGGGGACGCGCCGCAGCCCCGTGGGCCCGGCCCGGCTCCGCGCATTCTTTCTAAGAACTCCCCACACGAGCCAGCCTGCTAGTCACCAGGCTTTGCTTTTTTTCTTTTTAAACTTAGTGCTGGAGAGAGTCAAAAAAATGTCGGGGTGGGAAGGAGAGCTTCGTGGTAATCACCGTGTTTTGCATTCTTTACTCGGGCTGGGGGGATGGGGGGAGGAACAACAAAAGCGTTTCCCGCCTCCCCACCCCCCCTCACCTCCCCCAGGTTTGGAGTGGAGTTGAAGCTCTTCCAGAATCCACAGACCGAAGAAAGCAGAAGGCACCTCCAAGGCAGAACTTTTCTGTCTGGTAGAAGGTACCTTGGGTCCTAACCCTTGTTGGAGAAGGAAGGAGGAACTGGACTGCGCCTCTCAGAATGCCATCGTTTTTCCGATACACCTGTTAGTGTAGCAGTTTTAGAGCAAAGAGTTTTTTTTCCTGATACACCTGTTAGTGTAGCAGTTTTAGAGCAGTTTCAACAGTGGAGGGTTGGGGGATCAGGACCCAGTGTCCCTGCTGAACCGCTCTAGAGCTTCGGGAAGTTTCAAATCTGAACTAAAAATTATACAATTTGACCCAGCTGGTTCACTTTGTAGAGAGCCCTGTGTCTCCAAAGGGCATGATTATGTAAAAATGTTGGGCTGCGGTAGTTGGAGCCTTACTGGTCCAAACTAGTTTCAGGCCTTGCCTGTAGAGTCAATAGCATGTTGGTGACTATTTTTTTTTCCTTCTGGCAAATGTGATGACTTACTTAAAAGTTCTTAATCCAGGCAAATTGTAAACGACATTTTAGATATGAAGGATTTTCTGAAGTTATTATTAGTTAAAATCAGTTAATCATTCATTTGTCTCTGATATCTTTCTTCTTTATTATCTGCCTCCCTCCTAGAGAATTCTATTCAACCCATATTTTAATATGTCTTAGGACAAGGCAGTATTTGAGATAGTGGAGAAATTGAGATTGATCTCAAAATCTGTTATAGTTCTCTAGGATTTTAGTCTAGTCTGTGAGGTATGCACAAATAAATCTAATGCCAAGTAGAATGATAAGAGCAAAGGAGAGATTGGGCAAAGTAAGGAAATTCGAGGAATGATCACTTCTCCAACGGGAGGCTGTGATGTCTGTTACCAGGCCTTGAAAAGGGTTTTGGAGAAGAAATAAATTCATTCCAAATATGGAGAGTGGTCTGGAGAAATGTGGAGAGTCCAGAGGGCAAGATGAAATGGAGAATGGGAATCCTGAACTTGAGTAGTGACAATGAAGCCATTTGTCAAGTAAGAGAGATTATGAAGGTAGAATCCCCAGAACTTGACAAGGGGATGATAAAAGAGGAAAAAGGAGAAGTGATGACTTGGAGGTTTTGAATTTAGGAGGATGGTAATGCTGTCAATGACAAAGTCAATGCTCTCAATGACAAAGGCGCAGATCTGGGTGGAATATCATGGGTTTAGTTCACTTGGGTGTGAGTGTGAGGGGCTGGTGCTTCTTCAAACTGGACGTGTCTAGTAGACAGTCACTGCTGGGACTAGAGTGTAAATGATAGGTTGAACCTGGAATGATCTAGGAATCATTGAACCCACTTGAGTAGGTGATCTTGATAAGACAGAAATTGAAGAGAGAAAAGTATGACTAGGGCAGAGATTTAGGGATTAGCCATATTTGGGAAACAGGCAGAGTGTACTAGGAAGGATGCTAAGAGGACGGAAGGAGATGAGAATATCTAGAAATGGGGTGGTCAACAATGTGAAATGCTTGTAAGGAAGTAGATAAAGATCTGAAATTCTTTGACTTGTTTCAGATTCTGGATAGAGTTAAAAATGTAAAGTTCTTGTCTTATAGTCAAGTGAAAAGGATCAAGTATATAAGGGCTGTTCTTTGAGGATGACAGAAAGTACTAGAAGATGAGAAAGTGACTGGTTCCTTAGAAAATGGGATATCCTCTAATAAAAACTATTCATGCTTTTTGCCTTTGTTAACGCTGTTGACATAGGATTTCAAGACCTGAAAGTTTATCCATTTTGTTTCTGTTTATCTAGCACATAAACAATCACACCATTTTACAGTAGTTCTGCAAAACTATCAATTACTTTTAACAGAACTTTTGGGGTGGGGTGAGGACATGGGGTTGTAATCACATAGGGATGCAGAAGCATCTTTGGACCTTGGCAAAACCAAACTGCCTGGGCTTAACAAACTGCTTGCATTGCTACATCTAGTAGTAATTTGAGGGGAGCATTTTTATTTTTCAGATAATGAAATCAAATTATTCTTAAGGTCAATAATCAGAAGGCTAGAGTAAAGCAAAGGAACCAGTGGAAGGAAATGTACCTGTAAATAGAGCAAGCCTAATTTATGGGCTCTAGCCCATTAGATGGCGATTATGAGAGGATGTGAACCTGTGAATTTCAAAAGCAGGGTCCAAACAGATAGTGGTTGAATTAAAAATTCAAAATATTGAACAAATAAAAAAAGAAAAAGACCTGATTTTTAGTTAGAGCCTTATGTTTAAATAGAATTATATTGAAAAGCAACATTTTGTCAAGTTTTCTTAGAAAGAATGAGAGAGAACAGACATCACAACCTCCCATTGGAGAAGTGATCTTCCCTCAAATTTCCTTACTTTGCTTAATCTCTCCTTTGCTCTTATCATTCTACTTAGTACACCTCACAGATTAGACTAAATTCCTAGAGAACTATAACAGATTTTGAGATAAATCTCAATTTCTTCACTATCTCAATTATATTGAAAAGAGGGGATGGCAAAATCCTGATGGATCTAGGTGTTGGATCTGGTTGTTTGAGGGTCTTTTAGTTGTATTATAATCATAAAGCTCAAGCTTTTCCAGATTAAGTCTCATACTTTAGATGATTAATTCTTCATTTTTTGCCAACTCCTACACAATACATAGGTAGAGACATAAACTTTCTTTCTATTACAGTAAAAGCTTTGTTGGCACGCTTTAAATTATGTTGCAAGGTCAGTGGTTTCTGTTTTGGAATTTTTAGGTTGATGAAAATTTCTATGCCATTTCTACCTCAGATTTAATCTTCTTATGTTGTGCTTTACACTTAGTGCTCTTCTAAAACTGAGGTCTACATGAGTGGAATATTCAAAGGATGCTTGTCTTTAGCTTAGTGGTACAGCATATAAACTTGGTGTTAAAAAAAAAGACCTAAGTTTGAATTCTTTCTCAACCACTTAGTAGCTCTTATGACTATCCTCAGCCTCAGTTTCCTCATCTCTAAAATATGTCTAATAATACCTCGTAGGGTTGTGGCAAGACTCAAATCAGATAATGTGTATAAAGGTACTTTGCAAGTCATAAACCATTTTATAAATATTAACTTTTAACTATTCACAAGTCAGTTATCAAACTCTCTCCTGAAAGAAGGAGTAGATGAGAAAAGAAGAGTTGGGGAGAGAAAAAAAAAGGAGATATGTGACATGGATTTAACCTTCTAGATTTGGAAGGGACTTCAGAAATTTGCATCAGTCCTCATAATTGTACAGATGTTGAAACTGAGGTCCTGACAAATTATTTTTCCCACTATTATCTACTTAGTAATGGTAGAACTAGAACTCAGGTTTGAGTCCTAATCTAATATTGTTTACAAGTGTGTCAGAATGACCCAATTATTTTTTTAATGGTCATTCAATCAATTCATACCTATCTGCCATTTCTTTGTAATTTTTTTGCCCATTTTTTGGGAAAAAAAATCCTGGAAAATCTGCCTGATGACTTGAGGTTTTCCTCTTGTTCTTTTATCTAAGGAATACAGTATACTATTGGGAGATCTATCTGTGGTCTCTCATCCTTGTTACACAATTGGACCACTTCCTTTCCTAGTCATTTCCTTAGTAATGTCTTTTGACACCATTTCTTTTGCATAAGTCATTGTTAGTAACACGTTGCAGCCTGCTTAGACCTGCTAGGTGTTTTTGCATTGCCCTTTGGATTATTTGTAATTTTGAGATCATGTTATTCTACAAGTTATAACCAACCACTGAGAAAATATTAGATTTAAAGAGACGGGGTTTTTGTAATGAAGGCCCTTTGAGTCTCTTGGAACCATTTGACTGTTTCTCCAGTGAGGTCCAATTCAAGTAAGTCAGTTCATCTAATCCAAATCCAAGTTCATCTAATTCTAGACTCAGCATGTTCCATCCCAAAACACAACTTTATTGAGAATTCTAAGGGTTATTTGTCCTGCTGCATCTCACTATCTATTCAATAAGAGTTTTTCATTGTATGTGGATCAGTTTCCTTTGCATTCTATCAAATTTATTCAGAAAATCCTGGAATGTGCTAGAGGCTCCAAGTAATAAATAAGATAATTGTCTACCTTTATAGTATACAAAACAGCAACTATTGGATTGTAAGCTTCCTGAGGGCAGAGACCTTTATCTTATCTTTGTAAATGCTCCATCTCGGCTAGGTGGCGCAGTGGATAAAGCGCCAGCCCTGGAGTCAGCAGTACCTGAGTTCAAATCCAGTCTCAGACACTTAATAATTATCTAATTACCTAGCTGTGTGGCCTTGGGCAAGCCACTTAACCCTGTTTGCCTTACAAAAAAAAAAAACCTAAGAAAAATATGCATTCATCAAATATTTGTTCAATGGATGAAGTATAAATACTTATGCCTTTTTTAGGTTTAATATTGACTTAAAAACTGTAAGCCTAACTGGTTAAAATTACAATGCCTTTATATACTACACTCCAGCTAAATCAAACTACTTTTTGTCCCATGAACAAGTCATTGATGCATATTTTAAAGGCTATTTCAAATAGCAGTTCCTATATTAATCCTTCTCCAATCTTGATAATTGTTAATAATCAGGGACCCCACCTAGCACTTCTCTAATGCATTTCTACCTTACTTAAAATTAGAATTATCTGTATATTAATGGGTTATTTGCCCTTACCAAGCTTCATGAGAATAGGTAGAATATGTCTCATCTAAAGCATGTATTTGCCTATGGGCACTGTTCTGCCATAATACCTCATATATAAATTTATGTATTGAATTGGCTATTGTCAATAATTAACTTTAATGAATTTTCTAGGTCTTAGGACAAAATGATGATGGGCAATAATGAAGTGGAAAGAGTTCTGTTTTAGAGTTAAGAGATTCTGGGTTCAGATCCAGCTTTGCTCTTTAGTGTCTATACTACTTTAAACAAGTTCCTTTTCACTGTGATGCCTCAATTTCCAGATATGTAAAATGAGGTGTTTGGTCTAGATGAACTCTTAAGTTCCCTTCAGGTTTGAATTCTATTATCCTTTGATTTATGGGTGCATCAAAAAAAAAATAGATTCTATTAGAAGAAATGTATTTAGGGATAGGAACTGTGCAATTCCCTCTCCCAATGCAAATTGGCACCATCTCTACAATATAGAGTCTTAAAACTTCAGAACCCTAGGAATAACTCTTGGGAATTATTTATCCTTTTTATATGTGTAATGGATCCCTTTGTTCAACAAATTAAATACATAGGATCACAAAGAAGCCAATTGTATTAAAATAGTTGTCTACGTTGAAAACAAATAAAAACAGGTTCATGGACTCTGAGGTATAAAACCTAGTTTAGTGAATTGCTTAGAACACTGATAGCTTAAGGGACTTGGAGTGAAACCCAAGTCTTCCTATCCACTCTTTTTTGAGATTTGAAAACATTGATTGGTTTGTTTTTGTGATGTTTTTGATCATAAGATCTATATTTATGAGAACTTTTTTATAAAAAGCATTAAGTGCTACATTTAAACTTTTTAAAAACAGAAGAACACTGTATTTGAGAACTGTATTTGGAAATATGCTAGGTGTGGCTCTGCTTTGGGGACTTACAAAGTTGCTTTATGTGGTTTGATGGATTTTCTACAAAAGAAGAATTTCTTGATTCTTGACTTTATTTGACTAAAGAATTTATTAACTAAGTTCATGGAATACTATCTTAAAGTCTGTAATCTTCCTCCAGTGTTTTAAGGAGTAGTCATCCCTGGAGGCAGAGGGATGGACTCCATGACATCGGCAAAGTGCCTTCAAGCCTGTGATTCATCCCTATTAGCTTTTCTGGTAAGACATGAATCTGTGGCTGGAAGGCAAAATATCTAGACAGTTGGAGACATGAAAAGAGTCTTTCTGTACTAGGCATTTCTGAATTTCTGATTCCTTTTGGGGATTTGCTTTTTCTCTTTCCCCTTTCTTTCCTACTATCACTCTGTTTCTTTTCCAAGACAGATAGAGATGTGGGTTGAGAGGGAAGATCCTAGGGTCACTTCTTGATTTCTGACTCTTTATTATAGTGTGTTATTTATTTTTTGCCTTAGTAGTCAAGAAAAAGTGGGGACAGGACAAAGATGACTTTCAGACCTGGCCAAAATTTTTCAGACTCTCTTACATTTAGTAAAATTTCTACTGTTTGATCTATTAAATTGTACCAAAGGCTGGTGTTTAAATGGCCAGACTCTATCTCTGTCTATCCCCAGGCCCTCAGGGAGCCAAAATCGCTTATCATGCTTCCTTTTCTTTTTCATCATGCTTCAGCATGTTTTGTCCCTCTAAACTATATGTTCGGGAAGAGTTTGTGCGTTCGATAGAGTTCTTTGCTGTCCTGGAGTATCTTCAAAGACCTGGAATTGATCATCTTGAATTTTCATAGTAAAGAACCAAGTTAATGAGGATAGACCATAATAGTGTTTTTTCCTAAGTAATTTAGTTACACCTATCAGTGTGAATTATTTACAGTCTAGTAGAGTGGCAGGATAGAATGCATATTAATGTGATCAGCTCATTAGAAAGTTATGAAAGTGGAGCATCGAAAGGCTAATGAGATCTGGGAAGGTTTAGGATGACAGCATGGAAGGATGGAAGGGACCCTAGAGTGCTGCCCTACACTAGCCTCCAGGCACCCACAGTTTAGGTTAGAGGTAATGTTGTCCTATGATCTATAGCCTTTTCTCATTATTGAGTGTTAAAAGCCTATCCTTTAAAACCAGTATGAACTTTTTTATAGCTCTGATGAGAATAAATAAAAAAATACAGATGGTTTCCCAAAGTTGAGAATTACTCCCATTACACTCCCCCTCCCCCATTCAGGTTTGTACCAGTATATTATCTGAATCGTCTATGTGTATGTGTGTGTGTGTGTGTGTGTGTGTGTGTGTGTGTCTGTCTGTCTGTCTGTCTGTGTGTAATTCTGTGCTAGTTCAGTGGGCTGTAAATTCATCTGCATGTTATGATTTGGACAATTCTATTTTTTTATCCACTTTGTTATTTCAGTGTGAATAATGCATTTTTTTTGTCTCAGTGTTTAGCATATTACCTAGTGCATAGTAGATCCTAAATAAGTGCTTGCTGATTTAAAAAAAAAAATTAAGCCTAGGATATTACAGGGTATCCTTAGTGAAGTCAGGCTAACACAAAATGCTGCTTCATATGTGATAAACTTGGAGCAACAACAGATGTGGCTTGGTGTTTATACTTAAACCTTAAGAATATCAAGGAAGATAAACACACTTTGCCATGACATTTCCCTTGGAGCCTCTGTCAGTAGAATACTTAGCTCCCTGGATACATTATGGTAATTTTTATCTTGTATGGACCAAAAACCACCATTATGGGCTAGCATACCTAATTTTTGTTTTTTCCCCCTTTGTCTTTTACAGTGGTTAGAGGAGGAAAATAGAGTTTTGAAGGGGATACAAATGATGACAATTATAAATTTGCCCCATTTAGGTCAGTGTTAATTTTGTAGACACAACCATTACTGTTGTACGTGCATAAGTTTTCTATTTGAGATTTGGTCATATTTAAAAACAAATTTCCTCCTATTAAATATTCTTTTCTGTAGTCTTTACTAAAATATTTTCAGTCTGTGTTTTCCTTAGTGTGAATACTCCCTCCACCAACATAAACATTTTCTAAGTCCCTTAGAAGATAATCCTCATACAGTGGCTGAAAATTTTGCCACTTTACAACTAACCTGCAAGATGCATGGTGGGCCTCTCAGAAATGAACTAGTCAGGTCCATAGGCTCTGCAGCATAATCTTGAGAACCTAGCATCAGCTCCCCCCCTCCATAATGATCCATCAGAGTAAAACTATTCCATAGTAGATACTACAAAAGATTTGGAAGAAAATTGTCTTATAGACTTTTGATAGTCATTAATAATGGGTTTCAGTACCAGTTACATTGAAGACTAATTTGAAAGAGAGAAGATGAATGAACATAGAGTTGTGGTGTGATGAAGTTCTTAGATTGGCCATTGTCATGGAACGTGGAACTCCCATGGAGAAGGATTGTATTATGGCCAGGAAGAATTCTTAATAAAGAATGCCAGCTGTCATTTTTCTTCCCTGGTTGCTATGCCTTCTCAACCCCATGTCAGAAAAGTCCTTTTTGCCTCTCTGGGAAACAAAATAAGTAGTTTGTAAACTAGTGCAGTTGTTCTTAGAGGTTTAATAAAAATTGGTTTTCCCCATTTTGTTTGATTCATTACATTTTAATCTAATGTCTATAAATTATGGAGCTCAACCTTTCACTAAAGAAATGTTGAAACTTACTACAGTTGGTAGATGATTAAACAGGAGGTTTTGAAACATCGATTTACCAATAAAAACAAGTAAAATTTATCATGAAACTGGTATTTAAAGGTAAACAGTGATCTCTTAAAATTAATTGAAAGCAACTAATTGTTAATCTCTCCCAAATAAGGACAAGTTAGATGTTCTCACAAACACCGTTCTCTTTCAGACTAGTACCTGGACTGATTCCTATCTTATCTTTTCTTGTTTGGCTTCTCTATGTAGAAAAATATGGCACAATAATTCTTAGTTTACCAGGTCAGAAGGTTGACATTTGCTTGAGTAAAATGAGGGTCAGATAGAGCATGCAGCTGGCCTCCCAGTTTATCTTTTCAGTTTTAACAGATCTTCTCTAAAATGCAGCTTCTCCCCCCCCCCCTTCAACCTCCCCTCCTCTATAGAAAGTAGAGAAGAGTAGAGAAAATCTTTTTTTATGAGAGTGTGAATAAGCACTCAATAAAAATGGTCTGAATAATTAACTGTTTGTGTGTGTGTGTGTGTGTGTGTGTGTGTTTTCGAGCATCACTAGAGAATAGTATCTTTGAAACTGGGATGTTTGCATCTGTGGCTTGTGGATACATCATATCATCATCATTAACAACCATGGGATAAATCACACACACACACACACACACACACACACACACACACACACACACACACACTTGATGGAGAGCCAGAGGCTTTGTGCAGTTTTAACACACCCATCTTAAACATGTACCTAGAGTAGCCACACTTGATGGATAGTGTGAAAGGCAGAATGCATCATGTTTATTTGAAATGTCTTTTCTACTATAATTTAAGGTAAATGTTTATGTTAATATTTTTCTTAGTCTTGGATAGGGAAATAAATAAGCAGAAATGTTTTGAAAGAAACATGTTTGCAAAGTTAATGACATGATGAATAATAAAGTCCTTGGTTAATGCCTGTGCTTTGTTTTCTAATAATAACTAATATCTGTTGTGACTGCAGTCTCAGTAGTGTCTAATATCTATTCTCAGTTTGAGTGTCTTCTTAAGCAATTCAAAATAAATTTCAATTAAAGTGCCTGTCTTTTGCAATGTATGGCTTCCTTATTTTCATTACGAATGGTAAGTGTTTTCTAGTCTAGTGTCTTCTAACAGGTTGGAAGTTCATGAACCAAAAGTGAAAACATGAAGGATAAATTAGCAAGTATTTATTAATTGCCTACTAATCATTATGGAAGGCACTGTAGATAAAAAGACAAAAATGAAACAGGCTCTGACCTTGGGGAGTTTGAATTTTATCAAGAGAATCTATATAAAGAACTTGCAGTATGCAGACTCTTCTCCCTTCCCTCCTCTCTGCAGATTGTAATCTGGTTCTGATTTATAGATTAATGTGAAACAACTAAGCTTTTAGGTGACTTCTGGGAATCACACTTCTCAGTATCAGAAACAGGATTTGAATCTAGTTCTTCCTAACTCTTTATCCATTAGATCACCCAGAATCTGATCCAAAAAATATCCTGGACCAATAAATTTCTTGGAATCATTACAAGAATTTGAGGACTTCCTCTCATATCCTAATATGCATCCTTCTGGTTATGTTCCCTTTTGCTTAGTTGTAATTAGCCCTGATGTTAAAAATAGAGCATTTTTGTCCTTTATTCAAAAGATCCCAATTGAATTAAGGCCTAACAAGGGCATGGCACAAAAAACAAGAATGGGTATATCTGTGGCATATGATAGAAAATATGAATGTCAAAACATCTAGAAAAGAGCATAGTACATACTTTTTAAAAAATATATTTTATTTTTAATTTGTAGACTAAAACTTCCATGATATAGTACAATTTAAAAAAAAGATGATTGCACACAAAACTTCATATTTATTATGCACAACCTATTTCTTTCAAGTATTCAACAAAATTATCATGTGAATTTTTTTCCTTTTTTTTTTCTTACCTATCCTAGAGATGGCTAGCATTAGACAGAAATATTGAGTCCTCTTTCATTATTCTAGAACCCTATAACAGATTGTGGGACTGGGGTAAGCAGCCAGTAACCTGTGGCAATGGAAACACAGTAACCTTTTTTCTGAGATAGGAGCTAGTAGTATGAACTAGTGGCCTGTGATTTTTTTGTTTTTTTCTGTTTCAGCTGATTTCTCTGTAATCCTGGCATTCCTTGTGCCTCTCACTACATATATCATGTTGAATACTACTTTGTTTATTTATTACTAGGAGAGCTGTAGAAATTTTTGTTCTGAAGGGATAAAACCAGCCCTTTATACCTAACACAAAGTGTTCTATTACTCAAAAAAATGAGGGGAGATTTGAGGAGGTAACTTGAAAGAACTGATTAAAGTGGCAGTAAAGTGTCTTTGATATTAGACATGAGCATGAGTTATAGATTAAAGAAGCTTAGAGTTTCTAACTTAGTCCAGTTCCTTCATTTTATAGATTAAGGAATCACTAGCCAAGCTAGTGACAAAAGTTCTCCTGACTCACTGTCTAGTGTTCTTTTGCTAAATTATGTTATTTTAAAAAAGAAATGATTTTTGCCTTTCCAGGATTTCTTTAATCAGTGCCACATGATTTCAATTGTGATAATTAACATATTGCCTTCAGTAAGTTTTAACATCATCATTCTCATAATGATAATAATTAACAGAGCAGGTGAGAAGCACATTGGAGGAATGGATAAAAAAAAAGTCCTGACTTTAGGAAACCTAGGTTAAAATCCTACCCCTAGCTCATACTGGATGTATCTCAGGGCCTCTTCCTCTGCATTGATAAAGGAAGTACCCTGTCAGGAATTCCTTATCCTGAAGAAATCATAGATCTAAAAAAAAATGGGCATTTTTGTTATTCAGATTATTTTGTTATTTAAAATCATATGTCGAAAGCTAACCATTCCTCAAAAACTAATAGAACACACTTCCTTGTATTGGAAACACAAACTTCAGAATATCCTTGAGAATTTGACAAACTTATGTTTGAACATAAACATAACATCTGCTCAGGCATTGATTCATAAAAATTTAAGAGTATTTTTTAACATGTCAAAATGTAAGATATTTTTTTATTTCCTAACTAGGATATGTATATAGACTATAGAGATTTTTGTAGTGGAAGAAATAAAGACCTTATTGGGAACGAGGTGAGGAAAATCATCTCCATAGTTCTCTATGCCACTGAAGTTATTCTTTTTGTTTGTTTGCAAGGCAATGGGGTTAAGTGACTTGCCCAAGGTCACACCGGTTAGGCAGTTATTAAGTGTCTGAGACCACATTTGAACTCAGTTCCTCCTTGACTCCATAGCCGATGCTCTATCCACTGCACCACTTAGTCGCCCCTGAAGTTATTCTTAAGGTGCTTTTATTGAACCTATAGAAGATGAACTATATTATAAAATAATAACAACAATTATAAACTCAACTAATAGCACTAAACTAAAAATGTTTTACAAAGATTATCTCATTTGATCCTCACAACCCCCTTGGATTTGTTATGGATAGAATGCTGGGCTTCAAATTCATTTTCACATAGTTACTAAGTGTATGACCCTAGGCAAGTCACAACCCTTTTTTTCTCAGTTTCCTCATGATCTGGAGAGGGAAATGGTAAACTACTCCAGTATCTTTGCCAAGAAGACCCCTGAATGGGGTCGTAAAGAGTCAGACACAACACATTGACTAAACCACAAAAAAGCCTTGGGATTAAAAAATATATTTATTTCACAGATAGGGAAACTGAGACAAATAGTGGTTAAATGACTTGTCTAGGGTCACACATCTAGTAAGTAGCTTTTTTTTTTTAGGTTTTTGCAAGGCAAATGGGGTTAAGTGGCTTGCCCAAGGCCATGCAGCTAGGTAATTATTAAGTGTCTGAGATTGGATTTGAACCCAGGTACTCCTGGCTCCAGGGCTGGTGCTTTATCCATTGCACCATCTAGCCGCCCCTAGTAAGTAGCTTTTTAAGGTTGTCAAAGTTCTTTAAATATGTAATCACATATGATCACAAATATTCCAGTGAGGTTGATACTTGGTTGTTAATCTAAATCCTTTTATTTTATGATTGAAGAATCTGAGTTGGAAACAAAAGCTGCCTCTAAAAACCCAACTTGAATTATCTGTTTTTTGATCAAAATGCCTCTTGAAAGTTCCTTGGTCTGCAGAGGTCCAGACTTCACTTTGCATTTCCAGGTTCTAATGGAGGTTTTACTGTGCCAGGAGCACATTTACAGGTTGAAGTTCAAAAAGAAGCACATTGTATAAGGTCATCCAAATTTGCCAACAGCTGCCGTCAGTAGGTAATAACTCTCATTGGCATAGATGGAACATTCTTTCTCTTTTAAACCTTTTTTTTTTCAGGACTCTCTGTACCAGGCCATTTTATTTTAATTTTTTTTAAATTTTCATTCTGTGACATATTTTCATGATTTGACCATTATTGATTCATCCATCCAGGTCCTGCTATATGTAGTTTAGCATACTTGCTGTACTTTCTCCTGGTGTTTTTATTAGGAATTCTCCAATTCAATATTCTCACATTATAATTCTTGGCTTTTCATGTGGACATAGTATACCCAAGTTTATATGCCAAAATTAATATTTTAATTAATTTTTGCATCAGATTTAGAAAAATATAATCTCATCATTGAAGCTCAAACACAAACCATCCTGTGTTTTCATTTATACAAATAGGGACACAATGAAAGAACCAACCAATGGAATAATGCTGTGGTGTGGATAGGAGGCTCAGTGGAGACAGTGCTGGACCTGGAGTCAGGAAGACCTGAGTTTGAATCTGGTCTCAGACACTTACTAGCTGTGTGAACTTGGGCAAGTCACTCAATCTCTGTTTACTTTAATCCACTGGAGAAGAAAATGGTAAAATTTTGCCATTGAAATGGCAAACCACTCACTATGCTAAGAAAACTTGATGAACAGGATGATAAGAGTCAGATGTGACTGCAAAAGTACTTGTCACAGAATCCTAGGTTTAAAGTTATAATCTATTTTTTTTAACAAATGAAGAAACTGAGGCCCAAAGAGACGAAATTTGTTGCCCCAGTTCACATAGGAAGTGTGTGGCAGAATCAGGATTTGAATACAGATCTGTGGACCCTAAGTCTACTATTCCTAACATTCTGTTATTGTTTCATGTCTAAAAAAGAAGAAAACTAATGTCAACTAGTATAATAATCAGTTCAACAAACATTTCTTAGCTGTGAATTGGGGAAAATGAAAAGTTCAGATGAAATATTTACTTGCCTTCATGGAACTTAGGGTGAAATGACAATGACCCCTGCTCTTACTAAGCCATACAAAAGTATTTGACATCATTAGCTAGTAGCAAGATTGGATATTTTTATTTCTTTTAAATCAATTTTATTGATTTTTTTATATCTCCTAGATTTCCCCTGTATCCTTCTTCCTCTCCCTTCCTAAGAGTCATTCCTAATACAAGTACTTTTTTTTTTTAAAGAATAAGGGGAAGAAGAGGAAATATGTCAATAAAACTGATCGGCCTATTACAAAGATCAGACATTATTTGCAGTGATGCACTTCTCTGTCTCTCACTTCAGAAAAGAATGTGTTTGGGAGGGGATCATCTTCAGATGTCTCTTTTTTGAACCCACACTTGTTCTTTATAGTTTCGTGACATTCATTATTGATTGTCATGTCGTTGTGTTCTTTGCATTTAAATTGTTGTATGATTTCCTAATTGCTTTTCAAAAGGGATGTACTAATTCAGGGTTCCACTAATAAGGCATTTATGAGTTTATATTTATACTATCCTTTCCTATCTTTTGCTATCTTTGCCAGTTTCTGGGTATGATGTAAAATCACAGGGTTGTTTTGATTCACATTTCTTTTATTATTATTACTGATTTGGAGCTTTACAGGATTAGTTAATATTGTTATTAATAATAGTTGGTTTCTTCCCAGTTTCATTATGATTTCATCAATATTAGAAACTCTCCAGTGGAGCTCCATTTATCCAGTTTTTTTTTTTTTTTAGGTTTTTGCAAGGCAATGGGGTCAAGTGACTTGCCCAAAGGCTAGGTAATTACAACTAGGTAATTAAGTGTCTGAGGACTGATTTGAACTAAGGTACTCCTGACTCCTGGGCTGGTGCTCTATCCACTGTGCAACCTAGCCACCCTGCTATTCAGTCTTAAAGAGTTGCTTAGGGTCATATAGACACTAGTGAAATAACCTGCCCAAGATCACCCAAGTAAAGGAAGCATCTGAGGCAAAATTTAAACCTATTTCTTCCTGACTCCCAAATTCAACTCAGCTCACTAGACCAAGTAGTCTTTCCTGAATATTCCACCCAAATTCTAGAAGGGTTTGTTGGGTCCAGGGAACACATTTCCATATTCAGTCTGAATTCCTTTTCTAACTGTAGAAGAAGCAGAACTCTTAGCTGGTGGGCTCTATTGATTTACCATCGTCCTCAGCTCTCCTGATTGACAGCCTAAGCAAAGCTATCTTGGATTGATTTTGGCTAAATCCCAACTATCAAACCAGTGCCTGAACCAATTGACCTTCCTCTCCTTGGACTTAATTTCTGTTCCAGAACAATGTGTGCTCATACCTTTTTCCTTCCTTCTCATTACCTTAAACAGAAACCAAGGCCTTTTCAAACTCCCTTTTCTCTTTCTCCTCCTAGTAGTGACTCAGTGTGTGATCTGGATGATGAGAAGAGCCAAGCTTCCGCTTGGAAAGAGTTTGCCGCAGGCTACTGAGCTGACAGATGATGTTTTAAAATGTTTTGACAGTAGAATTACTTATAAATGGGTGCTTTAATTTTTTTTTAAACCTTTGAATCCCATGCTGATTTTAGATGGGAATGATTCATTCTCTTCTGAAGAGAATACAGGGAAGATGGATATGGATGTCTTTTAGGGCTAGATATTATTTGAGAATTACTTTTTAAGTTCCTACTGCAGTTCTGTTCAGTGAATGCTTATTAAAGGCTTATTGAATAGGGGCAACTTGCTTGGTGCTGAAGTGGGGCAAGAGATGATGAGAGATGCAGTTTTTACCTTAGGGGTTATTTGAAGAGACTAATTCAAATTAGAATTTTATTTACATAGGAGAGATCATTTGTTGTTGTTGAGTCATTTTTTTTCAGTCCTGTTAGATGTTCTGGTATTTGGGTTTTTCTTGGTAAAGATCCTATAGTGCTCCATTCCCTAATTGCTGTCTGTCTCCTCCCCCCAATCCCAAATAGCTGGTTTGTGGCCACAAATTCATGTTGATCCTCAGATAAGCTTGTCCCTATCAGTGTAATCTTTGTAAACCCAGGGTCATCTATGTACATGTTTAAACATATAAGACATACCTAGGAGGTAGAATTTGAGAAATAAGACAAGGCCCCATCCCTGAATTATATTTTTTACTTTATTTTTGGGATAAAGCATTACTTCTATAAGACCACTGAGAAAAATAACATACCTTATAAAGCAGGAGCATTAAATGCTAATTTGTCAAAATTAATCAGATTATTGAGCTACCACTTTAAAAAAATCAGTCTCAGAGGAAATGTAACTTTCTTTTGATTAGAGAGCAGTATTCAAAATGTGGCATGTTGCCTGAAGAATATAACTTGCCTTCATTATTAAAAAAGAATACATACATACATCTAGCTAACTAAGTAGTTAGCTATCTAAAAATAGTAACATCTTTTAAAAATTTCTCAACATCTTAATTTTGAACTTATTATAATATGCTAAACTATAGCAAAACCCTCTAAAGCTTAATCAGGAATTTAGGACTGTTTGCACTACTGTGAATTTTTTTTTGAGTTTGTATCTACTTTTCATACCTTTTCTATCTCTTCCCTTAGTGTCTCTTTCTACTTTTCAATGTGGCTGCCTGAATTGGTCTCTTCTACCACTACTACATTGGACTCAGAAATCAGGTGGCCAGAAAGCTAGCATTGTAAGTTAGGAGCAAGGTGACTCTCTGAGACTCTGAAAGCATCATTATATAATTAAAGTATATAAGCTTAAAGTACATGGATTTCCTGTTTATTTATTCTGGTTATGAAGAAGGCTTTCATTTTTTACATCCTGATTTGGCACTGTGTTTTGGACAGGTAAGGTTTGAGATCACCGACATCCAAATAGGTAAAGAGTCACTATGATATGATGAAAAGCCTTGATATAAGAAATAGACCATCTTGGACTACTGAAAACAAAAAACTAAAATATCTTCTCAGCTCTGAAAAACATATCAACTTGAATTATTAGATACCTCATTTTACTCCTTTTTTAAAAATAGAATATTTTATAACATGATTATTGTTAAGTCTTTTTTGGTTGTGGCTGACTCTTTGTGATCCCATCTGTTCTTTTTTTTGGAGGGGGATGCAATGGTGATTAATTAGAGTGGTCTGGTACTTCCTTCTCCAACTCATTTCATAGATGAGGAAACTGAGACAAACAGGGTTAAGGGACTTGCACAGGGTCAGATAGTGTCTTTTCCAGGCCTTTGTGTCTAAGGTCAGATTTGAACTCAGGAAGATGAACCCTGATACTCTATCCACTGAGCTACCCCCCACAACTGAAGAAAACAGTAAATTGGATGTCAGAGGACAATAAAATAATAAGGGGGAGAGATGAGAAGAGGGATCCTTTATCCATACAAAGCACATATTAGAACCAAACCCAGTTTCCAGTGACTGAATTTATACCTGAGTTTGAACCTGCAAGATACGGTTCTTGTATTATCAGCTTGACTCCTTGCAGTTTCATAATACAGGTGTGTCTCTGATTAAGGACAAAGTAGATTCTATAATACAGACAACACCCAAGTACATATTTTTTTTTAATATACTCACTAAACTTACAATTCCAACTCCTTCCAGGAAATAAAAATAGCAGTGAAATCAGATCCATTGATTTTAAACAGGCTCAAACCTCAGAGCTGTCAGATCAGTAAATTGAGAGTGAGGAATCTCAGTTCTATTTCTGTCATTGATTTTTCAATGGGAACTCTGTTTCTGTACTTATAAAGAGAAAATTATCAACACTTGTGGCCCATCTCCCTCCTAAACTGTTCTTGGGAGTCTCCATATTAGTATATGAAAACCTCTCCAGACTCTACATGAGAAAATCAAAACTGTAATAGCCTCTAGTGGAGACAATGACTTATTTCAATGATTTAGCTCCATGAGTATTTATGGAGTGCAGGACTAGTAAGTCTCCGAATGATTGATTATCTTACTGGCTCTAGTTTCTTATTCACTATAAATCCTTTCTGCTCTAATAATTTTGTGAAAGATAATCATTTTAAAACCCGCAAATTTTATTTTTCTTCTCCCCCTCCGGATTGAGGGGGGGGTTGATGAAGAGGTAGGAGGGAGCAATATTAGATGACTTTTAATTGAAAAAGATACAAGAAAAATTAAAAGCCACAAACCATTAGCTTTCCAATAAAGAAATGATAAATTGAGTTCCTGGTTTTGTAAAGTGTCCTGAAGAAATGGATGTTATTTCAGTCATTCCTAGCAGCTGCCAGTGCTTTTCAAATGCATCCAGGTTCTGGAAGAAACCTTAATGGTATCTAACATTTAATCACTTCCTGCTTCTGAACGGTAAGGGTCAAATACTTGATTTTCCAGTTGTCAGCCTTTGATTTAACCTTCATGAAAGTCGACTTGCTAGTAAACTTGCCTCTTAAATAAGGTGTTAAATAATGAGCCTAACAATATAACAAAATATAAGGTATTCATATCAGAAGAAAAAAAAATTTGTGAAAATGTGCCCATTTTTTTCTTAGGAGATGAAATAAAACTGATTCTTACTGTTTTTTAAATAATCTCTCAAATTTAGCTATTTTCCATTAATTTTAAAGTCACTTTGCATTTTTTTTTATTATACTTTATTTGAAAGAGATGGGAATGAAGGGAGAATGGATTTAAAGAAAACTTATTTGGTAGCTGATTAGTGAGTTTGGACTCAGAAGACTTTGGGTTCTGGAAAAAAGTCATTTGACCTCTCAATTCCAATTTCTTCATCTGTGAAGTCAGAATAATAATTGCTTTACTCAGCATATAGAAATGTTGAGTGATCTATGAAAAAACATATATAAATAGGCTTATAATCATGAATCTCTATATCATGATTACTTAAATAGTTCGGATAACCCAATATTGGTTTCAGAATCAGAATTTGATTTCCAGCTTCGATACCCACTCCCTGTCTGACTTTGGACAATCACTTAACTTTTTGGGGCATCAGTTTTCCTTATTTGTAAAATTATGTCATTGTATGCAGTACCACAGTACATCCACATATACTAATATAAATGCTTTAGATTCTGACTTTTATTTGTCACACACACACACACACATACTGCACATAAGACACATATTTTTGAGAATGCTGTAGCTATATATACACAGATGTATGCATGCATATATGCATATTATATCCGTACTTGTATGTATTTATACATCTAAACTTAAACCTGAAGTAAGGCCTATTGGACATGGGGTATATATACTTCCTAGAGCATTTATTCTTATACACACACACACACACAGACACACAGACACACACACATTCACTCACTCATAAAAAGTACTCTACAAGATGAAAGGGTATTGATCTTACCATGTATGGAGATAGATAGCAAAAAAAAAAGAAGATACTGAAACCAGAGAACAGATAAACATTTATGCTGCTTACCTTTACATTTTTGCTCTAATTGACTTTATGATATTGAGGACTCCAAGTCATAGCACTTAAGTGTACTTTACAAAGAGTTTTTTTAATTTAGTCCTCTTGTCCGTGACAGCTTGAAGGAAGTTGCCCAGGAACATTGACTCATTACTCTTTTACAAAATCAATCTAGCATTACTGACTGACAATAGTCCCAAAGAGAATGAACTTTCACTGTCACAAATAGACTCTGAAGTCAAAACTGTCATCAATGACATGAACTCAAAGTTGAGTGACTTGATACCATGATAAAGCTCTTGACCCTGGGCCACAAATGAATAAGAGGTAAGATACATTTCTAAAGTGCTTTGGTTGAAAAGAAAAAAATATGGTAGCCTCTAAAAATCTAAAAGTTTACAAAGCAATTGAACTCTCTACTGTCCTAGGCATTGAATGAGCTAGATGGGTATAACTGTCACCTGTGATTATGAGAAATAGTCCACTATTATCTCTGTGAATCTCTAATGTCAAAGGATGGACTATAACCTCTCATTACAGAGGGCAACCACTCCTGGAGGTGAAGTTAATCTTAATGGAGTCATCACAAATAATATGGGCTTGGCAGCATGATAAATGAAGAGAGGACCTTCCGAGGCTGTAGAAACACCAATCTTCTTCTAAGAACTAGAGACTGACTTTTTTTTAAACTTAGATTTTTGCAATTCAATGGGGTTAAATAGGGTTGATTTTTAGTTTTTTAGTGTTTTGTTTTTTTGGGCTTTTTTTTTTTTTGCAAGGCAGTGGGGTTAAGTGGTTTACCCAAGGCCACACAGCTAGGTAATTATTAAGTGTCTGAGGCCGAATTGGAACTCAGGTATTCCTGACTCCAGGGCCAGTGCTCTATCCACTGTGCCACCTAGCCGCCCCGAGACTGACTTTTTACTGCCAATTCCAGTAATATCAGAATGGCCTTAAAAAAAATCCTAGAATAGCAGTCGTGCTTACTAGTAAGCATTCACCTAATCTCTACTCTGTGGAAGTAACCTAACTTGCTAGGTGTAGGACAGATCTTGCCCTCAGGGGTGCTAATGGAGGGGATGAAGGGTACATCACAGAAGGGTACATCACGGAAAAAGTTTAACACTTCAAGGTATGTCAGTTTCAGTGTGTATTTAATTGTCAAACAAGTATATTCTACAGTGATCATGCTTTCTGAATCAAAAATCAAAACACTTTAAAAAAAATTAAGGCTATATTGAAAAATTTGTTACATTTGGTCATTGTATAAAGACAACGCTATGAGCATAGTCAGTATTATTAAGCACTTGTTATATACTAAGTACTATGTTAAGTGTTGGATAGATAGTTTCCTGGAAAAAACTACAACTTTAATTACAAAGTTCTAAAACCTATAAGCCCGGGAAATTAAATAATCAGTGAAACTATAGCTTCCATGGTTGTGAGTGCAGCAAGAAACACTTGGGGGATTTGAAGTCAAAGACTTGGTTTAGAATACTAGATCAACCTCTTATTGATGAGAAGGATAGGGATTGAACCTCCCATTTCTTTGATAAAATCCTCCATTGATGCAGGTTAGCATCTCATGTCTAATTTATATTCTTAGATAGTTATCTAGGAGCATAGTTTAATGTTTGAACATGTTAACCCCATTATTGTGTATTTACATATTTGCAAATCATATAGATGTGTTACCATGTGAGTAATCATGAACATAATAAAATATAAAACAGAAATTCTGGCTTTTTTTTTTGGCAAGGCAATATGTTGATACAGAGGTGACTTGCCCACAGTCACACAGCTAAGTAAGTATTAAGTGTCTGAGACTGGATTTGAACTCAGGTCCTTCTGACTTAAGGGCTGATGCTATATTTACTGTGCCACCTAGTTGCCCCTACAAAATAGCAGTTTTGAAAGGATGATATAAAGATCAATTAATATTTGATCCTATAATCAGTAGAGAATGCTTGGAATTTTTTAATTAGTATGGTTACATGGTCAGAACTGTGCTTTAGGAAAATCTTCTTGACAGCTATGTGAAGGATAGATTGGAAGAGGGGAAATAGTTGACTTAAGACTAATGGCAAGGCCATTCCCTCATATTTCCACTTGTTAAAATTCTGCCTAGAGGATGGCTTGGGCCTAGGACTAGGATTTATTTTAATTATAAATAATCTTATTGTATAATATTAGTGTATTAATAACATTAGGTTAATGTGTATAATTATTATAGAATTAAATTATAAATAATCTTGTTATATAACATTATATATAATAATATTAATAGTCAGCCATGTCATGGAAGGATTGTGTTCTCTACCAATAGAGGCAGAACCCATGTGGATGATATCAAAGCTGCTTAATAATAACTAGCACATTTAAATAGCACCTTTAAAGTTTGCAAAGCACTTTTCAAACATTATCTTTACAAATTATTATCATCACAATATATCTGAGAGGTAGGTACAAGTTCCCATTTTATAGAAGAGAAAACTGAGGAAGGTAGGTTAAGTGCCTTGCCTGGAGTTGCACAACTTTCTGTGGTTGAATTTGAACTTTGGTCTTACTAACTTGAGGTCAAGTGCTCTATTCACTCTGCCATCTAGATGTTGAAAGTAGTGTAGTCTAAGCATGGATCTATATAGGCAGCTAGCCTGCAAACTTAACAAAAGCCACCCATCCCTTGGGTAGGATCAGGGCAAGCCTGTGTAGGTAGTGCTGAAAGGATGGACATGAGTAGTGAGCTGAAATGTTATTTTCCCAGCCAAGTGCATGTTAGGAAGAATCTTGGGTAAAGCCTCTCGTATTTGAGCAGTTAAATGGAGCTGTGGATAGATTCCCTGGACCTGGAGTTAAGAAGACTTGAGTAGGAGAAGGAGAAAGAGGATGAGGAGGGAGAGAAAGAGCTGGAGAATGAGGAGGACCACTGGTACCAGCTGCCTTCCAGGGTTGTTGTGAGGATAAAATTGAGATAACATTGATAAAGTGTTTATTAGTAGTGCCTGACTCATAATTATTAACTATTAATAATAATAATAATAATAATAATAATTATATGATAATGATGACACTTCAAAAATTGTAGTCTAATTTTTCAAAGTTCCATCTAAAAAATGACAGACATAGCTAGAAAACTTTGGTGTCCAAAATGCCTCATTTCCTAAGGGTCCTAGAGAACTTATGGCTTTATTGTCATATGATTTCTTAACATCTCCTGAATTTCATTCATTTAAAATTCTTTTCATTTCAGAAATCCATTATTTTAGAAAGAAAACTAGGGAGTATGCTAATATGTAAAATGCAAATTATTTTGTTTTTTAATCTTATAAATCAGGGTTAAGGGTTTTGAACATCTGTAAAATGGATATCATTTGTGCTCCAGTGATAGTCAAGAAGTTATTTATTGATGTGAGATGTCAAAAATACCACAGAAAAGATACCAGTATGTGTGTATACTCAAGGAACAAACAAAATCCTTGGGTCAATAGCAGATATGAAGCAATTAAAGAACAATTAAATGATAACAGTATTGACTGAAAATGCTCTGGGAAATCAGAGAAATATCAGCATGGACTACATTATTGAAGAACTTCTTGGGGGCGATAGGAAGCATGAGGGATTCCATGATGGGGAGAAGAGGTTGGTGGGAAATGTGTGGGGGGGGGGATAGGAGAGCATGGATTAGAAATATGATATGTGGGAGAGACCAAGCTAGCTCAGCAAGAATTGTATGTGGTATTGAGGAGGTGTAGCAAATGTAGCAAAATTACTATGTTACAGAGATGAAGTGCCTACTATGTGCCTGTGTTACGGGGTGAAGTGCCTAATATGTTGATACAGAGGTAAAGTGCCTTGCTACGTGACTTTTTTTTATAGGGGTGAAGTGCCTACTATGTGACTGTTATAGAGGGCTTTGAAAATGGGGTAGATGACATGGAACTTTTTTTTTAATAGGAAGCTATTGTAACTTTTCTAGGAGGGTGATAATAGGATAAAAATGTTGGTCTAGTAAAATTCATTTTGGCATCTGTATAAAGAATTAGTTGTAGTGGGAGGAAGCTGTCCCTGTCATTTCAGCCTACCTGAGATGAGAAGGACTTTCAGTGATGGAAATAAAAAAGAAAGGGTGACTTGATGTGAAACTTTGAATAGCACTTGGTTATAGATTGGTTTTATGGGTCTAAAGAGATGAAGAAGTCAAATACAAGTACAAATTTTTTAGGTTGATGGATGATTGGAAAGGGGAATCAATTTTTGGAAGTTAGGATTGGTGAGGACAATTATGAAATTAGTGGATTTTGATATGGTGAGTCTTAGGGAAAATAGGATAGTTGAATGGACCTATGGAGAAAGCAGGAGATGTGTTAAATAAGTAAAGTATCTAGGTCAGACAAAATTTATGTAAAGCCTACACTTCCCTCCCTTATATTTGGAAGCTGATTCTGAAGGAATGGTCTGAGAACTGGGGATGCCTTTCTAGGGGTGGGCATTGAGTCATGACCTTGTAAACGAGGTTGGAAATATTTTCAATGCATAATCATGCAGCAAAACTTGGGTATATATCTGCTTTATTGATATTTATAAAATAAAAGTGGTTTGTGAGTGTGGGATTTTCAAAAAGGAAATTGAGAAATAGTACTTTGGGGAGGACATTAAAGTTCATTGAAATATAAACAAGTTAGTAGAGTTGATTGGGGGAAACCAGATAACTGGTTTAGCATTAAAATAGTGACTCCTCCCTGTACCCCCCCCCCCACTGCCCACTCCCCCTTCCTCAAGCTGCCTTCTAGGGGGGTCAACCTGCTCAAATTAGAAATGGAAATCAAAGTTCCTGTGCCTATCATACAGGGACTAGGCAACAAGTAGCCCCTAAACTTCCAGCCTGGGAGAGATAGGGAGATTCCAACTTCAAGGAAAAAAATAATCATGGGAGTTTAGAATGGAATGCAGTAGTTACTTTTAGGACAATATTTTCATTTTACAGATTAAAAAAAAAAGAACTACAGTGAAGTTTAATAATTGTCCTGGCTAACACAAAGTGAATGTATGTGGCAAAGCCAAGATTTAAGCCCAAGTCATTCATAAAACTCCTCTCCTGACTTGATCTCTATCAAATCTTGTATCACCCTTGTTTTTATTTATTTATTTGGGGGGGGGGTGTTGTTTTTTAATGTTGCTAGAGGAGGAGATACAAAAAGCCATTCTTGACCAGTTCTTGGTATGTGTAACAGTTCTTGAGTAAGGTAATCCTCAAGTACATGTTGGGAAATGCTTTGAATGTCTGTAAAATGTTTGTAAAATGCTTTGAAGCCCTTAAATATCAGTATGTTACATCAGTCTATTTGGAGAAATGCTGTCTGAATTTGTACTCTTCTACTTTAAAAATAAGTGCCTGAATATTACATTTAAATTAACAAGAAAATTTTCATAAGGAACATAAGGAAAAAAGCTACTCGAGACTTATATTCACTTTGAATGTCTTTACAGATTAAAGGTTTCCATGTTTATATTCACTTTAAACTCTTCCTTTATGCTGGCAAAATTGACCTTTTTTTTTTTAAAGCCAGAGATAGTTTGTAAGTACAAAGTATTTACCCAAAGTTAGATAGTTTGGGTTTTGATTTCCAAGATCTCTTGCTTCAAATATCAGTTAACATCTCATTTCTGCAAGAAGACTTTCATAGGCATGCTTTGTGCTTTTCCTTAGAGATTATCTCCAGTCTAACCTGTTTAGAGCTTATTTGTCACAGTTGATGGCTCCCTATTAAACTGTGAACTCTTTGAGGGCCAGGGACCTTCCTTTGCCTTTCTTTGTATTCCTAACTACTTATCACAGTGTCTGAAATATAGAAGGTGTTTCATAAATGTTTGGGTGCTTCTTATAACTGACCATGAAAATGATGGAGGAAGTCAAGAAGGGAGCGATGCTGACTTTAGTTGGTAATTTCCAGAGGTCTGAAATGGAGTATTCTGGGGTTTACTTATTTCTATTGTTCAATAGGTTTTGGCAGACTAGGGACTAATGGGTCAATCTGCTTAGGTTCATCAATTTCTCAATTCTGAATATAGCCTTTGTTAGAGGAAAAACAGACCAAACTGAGCATTTAACTTAAAATGAATTGCCTTAGTTCTTCAGTAAACTGGGGGGCAAGGCTATTGGGGAAGCTTTGGATTCTTAGGCAGGAAGCTTAGAAAGAAGAATCTCTATGAAATTATGGACTTGTTTGCCATGTCATGACTCTCTTTTCTAATAACTCATCCCATGTCTCCCAACAAAATCTTTGCTCTTTAGAGATAGAGAGCTGATGAGTAAACTAGAGGATTTCTGATGGGCAAATAATAGGGTTTAAGGATGCAAGTATCTGGATAGACAGCCTTTATGTTCTCAGTGACTATTTTAGTTGAACTTTATTGGAATTTATTACCAATAAGGGGAAATTTGAAAACTATTTTTCTTGAAAATCTTGAATTCTATATTCTTTATAGATATGCTATATTTATGGCAGCTAGATGGTGTAGGGTATGGAACATTGGACTTGGTATTAGCAGTTAATGAATTAAAATATGCTCTCAGACACTTACTGACCATATGACCCTGGATAAATCACTTAACTTCCCTCAGTTTCTTCATTTATAAAATAGGAATTATAAGAATATCCACTTTTCAGACTTGCGAGAAATGGAGGAGATAATGTAAAATGCTTTGCAAATCTTAAATGATATTTGTGAAGTTATTATTATTATTTTTAATTGTTATGTGTGATAATATGGTTCCCTACTTGAATCTGTAACTCCACTTTCATGGCAATGCATTTAGCTTGTATAAACTTGTTGAAAAGAACAAAATCAGTTTATTGTGAGACCTGGGAGGTTGGGAAAGAAGGCTCGATTAGGTTTGGTCTCAGAGGTCTAGCCTGGCTACTAGTGTAGACCTCAGTTTCCTTATTTAGAAAATGAGAATTGAGGAACATGACTGGACTTTTGGTCCTTTTCAGCTCCAAGTTGATGAATTTGGGATTACATACAGATGATTAGTAATTGCCTACTACCAATGAGATATTTACAAATAAATGCTAGAATTATGATAATTTCTAGTTGATCACAGCCATAGTCTCATAGGAATGATGAAAAAGAAAGCAATTGAAGCCTCAAGAATGCCTTATAGATCTCCAGTATGTGTAAAATATTAGTCTCCCTTGGTCTAAGAATGATGACCTCATGGGAACTGACTTGTTCAGTAATGTTTGTTAGTAGTTGAACAAAGGATTTTTGGAAATTAAATTAAAAATTAAATAATTTTTACATGTCCATCACCTATGTTCACTTGATCTTGATAGAAGAACCAGGGAGGAGGAGTGAGCTAAAGGATTATATTACCTACTATTAATCTTAAGCCTGGTGCAACTTTCTACCTCTGATTGTGTGACCACGGGCCAGGCTCTTCAACTCTCAGTATCCCCAGGCAACTTTCCAAGATTGTAGGTTATAGAGGAATCACAGGCCCTTGTGGAATATGTTTCAACACCTATGAAATCTCAGGTCTGGACTTGGAAAAAAAAATCATGTGTTTAGGGAATGCTGATTCTGATTGAAATTCAGTCATCTCAATTTTTATCTTCCTAACGTGTGTATGTGTATGTATGCATATATCTATATGTATATACATATATAATAAAGAAAATTATACTTCATCACTATTAAAAAATCCATAAAACTTAAATGTTCTTTCTCCTTTCTCCTACTGTACTAGTGTTCTGATATTTGTCTGTATGACAGATTAAATTCTTGCTATTCTGTTCTAACTTGATTAGTCCTGTACAGAATTGAACAAGATTCAGGAACTCCCTTAAAGGTGGGAAGCTGAATTATTGTGTTTAAATTAGGGATAACATCAGATCCTTTTAGGCCGTTTAGGGCTGTGGATAGAGTAATGGGTCTAGAGTCAGGAAGACTTATCTTGTGAGCTCAAACCCAGTCTCAGACTCTTACTAGTTGTGTGACCCTGGGTAAGTCATTTAACTTTGTTTACGTCTTTTTTTCCTCATCTGTAAAATGATCTGAAGAAGGAAAAGAAAAACCACTCCAGTATCTTTATCAAAAAAACTACATATGGGGCAGCTAGGTGGCACAGTGGATAGGGTGCTGGCCCTGGAGTCAGGAGTGCCTGGGTTCAGGTCCGGTCTCAGACACTTGATGATTGCCTAGCTGTGTGGCCTTGGGCAGGCCACTTAACCCCATTTGCCTTGCAAAAAAAACCTAAAAAAAAACTACATATGAGGTCATGAAAAGTTGGATATGACTGAAAAATAACAGATCCTTTGTTTTTAATGGGGGTAAAACTAGTGTGTTATGATGGCAAGGATACTAGGTTTAGAATTGGACTCTTTGGGTTCAGCCTCTGCTATTTACCTCGTGTCGACCTTAGAAAAATCATTTCAGTTCCCCTCATCCTCCTCCACTATAAAACAAGATGACACTGAACTACACGCCCCATTCCTTAAGTTCCCTTTAGCCCTGGAGCCCCCTTTGTTCTCACAGTATCATGACCCATGGGAATATTGAAAGAAAACAATGTAGTTGGCCAGTGCTTGACCTCAATGGCCTTAAATTGAATGAAAAACTGACAGTTGGGAGGAAAAAGATTGGAAGGCCTTTTTTTTTTGTCATGATGATTCAAGATATTTTATTTTTCTATATGCCATTATAGAGACTCCTAACCCTGTTTATGCCTTAGACCCATTTGGCAGTTTAATGAAAACTAGACTTTTTAAAAAAAATTTGAGTACTTGAGATAAAAATGTCTAGGATTACAAAAGAAAGCAATTAAAATGAAATGTAGTCTATAGACAGGAAGAATGTCATCATGTGTACTGCTCAGGATTAGGTCTAATAACTAGTAATCCCTAAGTAGCCATGGGTGTAAGTGATATTTTGAGATATCTGAAACCATAAGAATGTGATAAGGAAACATCTGTGATTTCTATTGGTGACAAATTCACAGGTACTGCAATTAATGCTGATTTGTTGCCCATATTTATAATCAAAGGAAATGTAAAATTTCATTTAAAAGTCAGTAAAAATTAAGATGCAATTTATTTTCTCATCTAGGTTCACAGGTCCCTTGAAATCTTTTGACTGAGCCCATGCTAAGAATTCTTGCTTTAATGGGAAAAATGATCTTATGGTCTTTCTCATTTCTAACCTAATTGGAACCAGCTTCCAGATAGAGGCTTACTTTATTTGGTTTTGTTCTGAAAATAAATTAACGATAAATTTTGTTTTTATATAACAGTAAATTTCAACAAATACCAAAACAAATCCTTTTATAAAGTTCATTCTACTTCTTACCCCTCCCCCCAACAATTATTTTGTCAAATTAACCATAAAAGGCAATAAGTCTTTTCACTTTTATTATATACAGTAATAAAATTGACCATTGTAGGATACCAGAATTTTCTTGTCTCTCCTTGTTTTTTTGCTTTTGTGAGACAATTAGGATTAAATGACATGCCCAGAGTCACACAGCTAATAAGTGACAAGTGTTTGAGATTGGATTTGAATTCAAAGCCTGTACTCTCTCCACTTCACCATCTCAATGCCCCCTTTGCCTTTCCTGTTGACTTTATTTACATTTAATTGTATATATAGTCTTCTTTTACTTTATCATTTTATATTAATAGTGATGTTTTTCTACATTCTTCATATTCTGAATGCTACAATGATATTCCCTTTTATATTCATAGAATCATTTCTTAATTGTTCACATAGTTTATTTCACAAATAGGTGCTTTTTGTTATCACAGTGCCACTTATAAATATTTATGTACAGATACTTGCTTTACTTGTGGCCTAAATCCAAGAGTGGTGAATCTCTGGGTCAAAAAGCTAGAAGAGTTTAGTAATTTTTGCATAATTCTAAGTTGTTTTCCCCCCATGATTGAACCAAATCACATGATGATGATGATGTTTGTTCTTTGGTCTTGAAGAAGACCATGATATCAGGGAGGTGATAACATGAAAAACACATGAATTGGATTTGAGAGAGGGAATACTGTGCTAAGCTACCAGCCTCACTTTCTCCTCCAGAGCCATCTGGGCCAGTAGCCAGACATGAATCAAGATGATTGGAGATAACACTGCCAATAAATAGCTGGGTGGCACAGTGAATAAGTACATATCAGAAAGACCTAAATTCAAATACTGCCTTAGATTCTAGCCATGTGAGCCTGCAGAAATTACTTAATCTCTCTTGATCTTAGATTTCTCATCTCTGTAAAATGAAGCATTTGAGCTTGATGGCATATAAAATCTCTTTCAACTCTTAATCTCTGATCCTATGAATTAGCATTCCTATCTACTCATAACTTCTAATGACAAATTTTCTCATCTTTTAATATCTTTCCTATTGGTAATATTATAGCTTGCAGTTTATATAATGATTTTAAGTTTACAAAATGTGTTAAACATATCAAATTTGATCCTTACAACCATCCCGGAGTAGTAGGTGCTATGAAAATGCTCATTTTACAAATAAGGAAATTAAGGTTTAGTAAAGTTAAACATCTAACCCATGATAAACCTTACTAAGTGTCAGAGGAGTGATCTCTCCTAATTACTAGTTTTAGTGCTCTTCTTATTATATCATGCCTGCCTGGCTTTTGACAAATGTGATGCAGAGATGTTTAGGTAAATGTTTGACAACTGTCTTTAAAAACTAACAAACTTTTTCCCAAGGTAATGGGGTTAAATGACTTGCCCAAGGTCACACAGCTAAATTAGTATTGCGTTTCTGAGGCTGAATTTGAACTCAGGTCCTCCTGACTCCAGGATTGGTGGCTCTATCCATCCAGCTGGCCCTAAAAACTGGCAAACTTTTAAGTTTAATCTGCATCATTAATATTTTTGCCACTTTTTTAACTCTAGAAATCAACAAAACAATAAATCATACCTTAATTTTTAGCATTTGAGGATTTCTAAGGTGTAAATGTTCACATTGAAAATGTAACAATTATCTCTTACTAGTACATGCTGGTGCTAGCACACACTTGTCTCTGTGTGAAGTGATATTGAGGTTCAAGTCAACATTTTTAGTTCTTAAACAAGATTGATTTTATATCTGTAGGTTCCTGCCTACATTAACAGACACATCACTTCTAGTGTCTTCTTTTAGAAGGTGGTATTCACTCAGCCCCTAGATATTTTGTATGATGTTAACTTAATGAATTCAGTTTTTGAGCCAGGTATTTTTGGTTACAGTTGTATTGGGGATAAATTTGTGTAGGTTTTACAAATATGTTTAACGCTAGATATTTTTAAGTAGAGATATGATTCTAAGATGGTATATAAACCTTGAAATTTAGCTGATAGAGTGCTGAATTGAGTCAAGAAGATGTGAGTTTGACTCCTTATCTCAGATACTTAACCATCTGAGTGACCCTGGACAAGTCATTTAGCTCTACAAGGTCTTAGCTTGGTAAATTTATTTTTAGGTTTTTGCAAGGCAAATGGGGTTAAGTGGCTTGCCCAAGGCCACACAGCTAGGTATGCTTGGTAATTAAAAAAAAATCATTTTAGTTTATTTTGTTGAATATATGTAAAATTTTTTTGACTATCATTTTAAAAAAAAAAATTATTTCAAATTCTTTCCCTCCCTTCCACTCCTACCTCTTCAAACTTTAGAAGGCAAACAATTTGATATCGATTGTACATGTGAAGTCAGGCAAAACATATTTCCATATTGGCCATGTTGCAACAGAAAACATAAAAATAAAAACCAAAGTTAAAAAAAATATGCTTCATTTTGCTTTCAGAGTTCCTCACTTCTCTCTTTGGAGGTAGATATGAGTATTTTTCATTATGAGTCCTCTGAGATTGTCTTGAATCATTGTCTTGTTCAAAGTAGCTTCGTCTTTCACAATTGATTATCTTTATAATAATTACTATTACTATATACAATATTCTTATGATTCTGTTCACGTCATTTTGCATCTGTTCATATAATAAGCCTTCCCAGATTTTTCTGAAAGCATTTCTGAAAGCTAGTCATTTCTTATAGTTCAGGGGTATTCTATCACAGTCATATACTGTGACTTGTTCAGCTATAACCCAGATGATGGACATTCCCTTGATTTCCAATCCTTTGCCCCCATCAAAAGACCTGCTATAAATATATATGTATATTTACAAATAAGTCCATTTTCTTTGATCCCTTTGGGATACAGACTTTGTAGTGGTATTACTGGGATAAAGGGTATCACAGTTTTATAACCCTTTGGGTATGAGTCCAAATTGTTCTCCAGAATGACTGGAGTAGTTCACAACTCCACCAACACTAGTATCCTGATCTTTCCACATCTCCTCCAACATTTGTCATTTTCCTTTTCTTTCAAGTTATTTTCTTTCAAGCTATTCAAATAGGTGTGAGAAGGTATCTCAGAGTTCTTTTAATTGGCATTCTCTACTCAGTAGTGATTTAGAGCACTTGTTTAGGGGACTATTAATAACTTTGATTTTTTTCTTCTGAAACATACTTATTCATATGCTTCTATATCACTTGGGAAATGGCTCTTATATTTAGAAATCTGGCTCATTTCCCTATATATTTGAGAAATGAGGCCTCTGTCATAACAACTTGTAAAATTTTTTCATTTCCTGTTTTCCCTCTAATTTTGTCTGAATTGATTTTGTTGTGCAAAAGAATTTTAATTTAATGTAATCAGAATTGTCTGTTTTACTTTCTGTGATCCTCTCTTCCTTTTGTTGTTCATAAACTTGTTATCCATAGATCTGACAAGTATATTTTCCTATTCTTCTCTAACCTTTTATGTCTAATTAATTTATACATTTTGACCTTGTCTTGGAATATGGTGTGAGATTTTGATCTCTGCTTAGTGTCTGCCTATCACTACTATATATTCCTACTATATATTTACTAGTAATCTGTTTCATTGATTGGTCACTCTGTTTCTTAGCCAGTACGATTGTTTTGATAATTATTGCTCTGTAATATAGTTTGAAATCTGGTACTACTAGATAGCCATCCTTAATATTTCTTTTTAATTGATTGCCTTGTTATTCTTAAGACCTTTTGTTCTTTTAGATAAATTTTGTTGCTATTTTTCTAGCTCTATAAAATCTTTGGTAGTTTGACTGGCATGGAACTCAATAAGCAAATCAAATTAGGTAGGATTGTCATTTTTATTATTTTGACTTGATCTATCTGTGAGCAATTAATATTTCTCTAGTTGTATAGAGCTATATTTGCAATCAAAACATTTATTTATTTTAGTTTTTGTTTGTTTGTTTGTTTGTTTTTTTGCAAGACAATGAGGATAAGTGGCTTGCCCAAGGCCAAACAGCTAGGTAATTATTAAATGTCTGAGACCGGATTTGAACTCGGGTACTCCTGACTCCAGGTCTGGTGCTCTATCCACTGGGCCACCTAGCCACCCCCACATTTAAAATATTTATAATTGTGTTCGTATAATCCTTAGGTTTGTCTTGGCAGACAGATTCTCATATATTTTGTATTGTTTGTAGTTATTCTAAATGAGATTTCTCTTTCTACCTCTTGCTGCTGGGTTTTGATGGTAGTATATAGAAATGATGAAGATTTATGCGGGCTTATTTTATATCCTACAACTTTGTTATTTGTTTGAATTAGTTTTTTAGCTAATTCTCAGGAGTTCTCTAAGTATGCCATCATATAATCTGCAAAAATATGTTCTTGTCTATTTTTATTCCTTCAATTTCTTTTGCTTCTCTTATTGCTATAGTTAGCATTTCTAGTACAATATTGAAAAATAGTAGTGACATCCTTGCTTCACTTCTGATCTTATTGGAAAGGCTTCATTTTTAACTCCATTACAGATGCTTGCTCTTGACTACCACTTATCATTATAAAAAAGACTATTGATTCCTGTGCTTTCTGAATTTTTTAAAATAGGAATGAGTGTTGTATTTTGTCAAAATCTTTTCTGCATCTATTGATATAATCATGATTTTTGTTGGGTTTGTTTTTTATAAGATTAATTGTGCTGCTAGTTTTTCTAATATTGAATGATCCTTGTATTTCGAGTATAACTCCCATCTGCTTATGGTGTATATCTTTGTGATATATCTCTAATCTCCCTGCTAGAATTTTATTTGAAATTTTTGCATCTATATTCATTAAAGAAATTGACCTACTATTTTCTTTCTTTGTTAGGGTAGTGTGAACTTTAAGATGACTTAGAGATCATTGAGTCTCATTTCATTTTATAGAGAAACCAAGAACAATTCTTCACTCAAGCTTGTTCCTCTCTCAGAGGCCTTGGCTAATTACAACAGACTTAGAATGATAACACATTCAGTCCAGAAAAGGGAGAACAAACATCCTAATAATCATCAGTTCATGATTGATATGCCCAAGGTTGTGATGTAAAGACAAGTTGTCACTAGGAGTCCCAACAATCTCCCAGTTTTTCCAAAGTGCTGTTTAGATTTTATCATATGAGTAAATCAACAACAAAGAAGAACAAACAACATAGTGGCATCAGAATCAGCTTTCCAGAGAGGATCCGGGTTTTTCCAGAGCCTGTCTAGCCCACATTAGGAAGTCTGAACATACATTTTACCAGCAATCATCTTTTTATATTAGTATCATATTAGTATTATAAAAGGAATTTAGTAGGAATCCTTTTAAATCTTTTTTCCTAAATAGATTTTTATTATAGTGGAATTAATAATTCCTTAAATGTTTGGTAGAATTCACTTGTAAATCCATCTGGTCCTGTGAATTTTTTCTCAGGGAGTTCGTTAATGGCTGGTTCCATTTCCTATCCCAAGATAGGGTTATTTTAATATTCTATTTCCTTTTCTGTTAATTTCTATTTTTTTTATAAATTGCATTTATTTCACTTAAATTGTCAGTTTTATCAGCATATAATTAGATAAAATATCTTTTAAATGCTTTAATTTCATCTTCATTGGTGATAATCACATTTTGATACTAGTAATTTGATTTTCTTTTTTAAATCAAATTAACTAGTGACTTCTATTTTATTGGGGTTTCCCAATAAAACTAGTTCCTAGTTTTATTTATTAGTTAAGGGTTTGGTTTTTTTTTGATTTTCAGGATTTCCAATTTGGAGTTTAACTTGAGATTTTTAATTTATTCTTGTGTGTGTGTTTAGTTATATTCCCAGTTCATTGATCTATTCTTTGACTCTTTTATTGATGTATACACTTGTATACACTTAGAGATTTAAATTTTAGCCTGTTACTTCTTTGGCCATATCCAACAAATTTTGAAGTGTTGTCTCATTATTGTAATTCTCTTTAATGAATTTATTGCTTGATTCTATTATTTGTTCTTTGACTCACTTATTCTCTTAGATTATTTAATTTCTATTTAGCTTTTAATTTATGCTTTCACTGCTTTTATATAATGTAACTTTTATTGTATTATGCTTTAACAAATGTGCATTTACTATTTCTTTGTATTTAGTTGTGAGGTTTTTATACTTTAGTTAGTTTTTGTGATGTTGCCATATACTACTGAGAAGGTATGTTTCTTCCTATTTCCATTCAGTTTTCTCCAGAGGTTTATCACATCTAACTTGTCTAAAATTCTATTCATCTCCTTAACTTCTTTCTTATTTATTTTATTGTTAGATTTATCTATTTCTGAAAGGGGAAAGTAGAGGTCTCCCTCTACTTTTAGTTTAGTTTTACTGTGTAATTCTTCCTGTAATTCATTTAACTTTTCTTTTAAGAATTTGGCTGTAGGGGCAAGTAAGTGGTGCATGGATGGAGCACCGGCCTTGGAATCAGGAGTACCTGAGCTCAAATCTGGCTTCAGATACCTAGCTGTGTGGCCTTGGGCAAGCCACTTAACCCCATTTGCCTTGCAAAAACTTTAATAATAATTTGGATGTTATGCCATTTGGTGCAAATAGGTTTAGTTTTGATAATATTTCCTTGTCTATAGTACCATTTAGCAAAATTAGTTTCCTTGATTATATCTGTTAGTTAGAGCTGTTTTTCTTCTTTGCTTTGTCTGGATCATGATTTGCTCCAGCCCTTTCTGGACTTAATTTCTGTGAGTGTTTTCTCTCTTTGAAGTGTGTTTCTTGGGGTGGCTAGGTGGCATAGTGGATAAAGCACTGGCCTTGGAGTCAGGAGTACCTGGGTCCAAATCGGATCTCAGACACTTAATAATTACCTAACCGTGTGGCCTTGGGCAAGCCACTTAACCCCATTTACCTTTGCAAAAACCTAACAAAAAAAAAGAGTAAAGTGTGTTTCTTGTGAATAATGTATGGTTGCATTTTGGTTTCTAATTCATTCTGCTGTTTGTTTTCATTTTATGGGTGAGTTCATCCCATTCATATTCACTATTATGATTATTAACTATACATTTCCCTCTATCCTATTATTTTCTGTTCATCCTTCTCTTTCTCTTTTTGTTTTGCTTCTGACTACTGCCTCCTTTTATCTGATCTCCTTTTTATCACCTTCCCCTCTTTGAACCAATTTGCATATGAGTGTAGTTTGTGTGGCCCACCTTTCCATTTTCCATTTTACTATAAAAACTCTTTCTTATATTCCTTTTATGTGAGATATTTTCCCCCATTCTTCCTCTGTCTTCCTCATTTTCACAGGGCTTACCTATGTCATTGATCCATTTTTTAAAAAGCTCATCCTGTCTTGACTCATTCTAATACCCTCTAACTGCTTTAACAATGATAAAATTCTTAGAAAATACATGTATTATCTTCCCATATAGAAAGGTAAAAAAGTTAATCTTATTGAGTCTCTTATGACTTCTCTTTCATGTTTATCATTTGTCTATCTCGATTGTAATTGAAAGTCAGATATCCTGTTCAGCTCTGGTCTTTTCATCAGGAGTACTAGAAAGTCCTGTATTTCATTAAATATCTGTTTTTTCCCTCTTGGAGGATTATACTTAGTTTTACTAAATAGATTTATTTGCTTGGTTGTAATCCCAACTCTTTTGCTTTCTGGGATATCATATTTCAAGTCCCCTGCTCCTTTAAATGTGATTGTTGTTAAACTATATGTTATTGCTTTATAATATTTAAATGATGTCTTTATGGTTGCTTTGAAGTGTTTTCTGTCTGATCTGAAAGCTCTGAAATTTGGCTATACTATTTCTGGGTGTTTTCATTTTGGGATCTTTTTTTAAGTGGTGATCCATGAATTCTTTTGATTTCTATTTTACCCTCTGGTTCTAATTTTACCTTGATGTTCTTGAAATAGGATGTCTAGGGTCTTTTCTGATCATGATTTCTAAATAATTAAAAAAATTTATAATGAGATATTTCACATTTTCTTCTATTTTTCATTCTTTTGACTTTGTCTACAAGTTCTTGAAGTTTCATGGAATCATTAAGGTTTCACTTGTTCGATTTTAGTTTTTAAGGAGTTTGGTTTTTTTTGTTTTGTTTTGTTTTTTAGTTTTTGCAAGGCAATGGGGTTAAGTGGCTTGCCCAAGGCCACAGGGCTAGGTTGGATTTGAACTCAGGTCCTCCTGACTCCAGGGCCAGTGCTCTATCCACTGCGCCACCTAGCTGCCCCCTAAGGAGATATTTTTTATGAGAAACATTTTGACCAATTCTGTTTTCTAAGTTGTCATTGTTTTTAGTTTTTTAAAATGCCTCTTTACTAGGATGTTAATTGTCTTTTCATAGTTTTCTTCCTTTGCTTTCATTTCTTTATCTAATTAAGGTGTTTTTCAGCTCTAAATCTGTGGTCCTATGACTGAAATTCATATTTTCTTTTAAGAAAGATTCAATCTGTTAAGAGCATGATCTTTTTTAAGTATTTTGAGTTATAAATACGATGTTAAATTTATTTTTATACTTTAGTAATACCCAACATAATGTCAGACACAACTTAAATATCCAAAACATTTAATTTGTTGGTGATTGAGAGTTAAAAAGATATGACCTAATTATTAAACATCAAAGTTTGTTCACTCTTATCTGTAATAGTACATTTTACATATCTCTAGTTCATAACTGTAAAAATTAATGAATGATCAGTATGCTCAAAGCCATAGATAGGAGAGCATGTCATATAATAATTGATAACTAGCATTTATATAGAACATTCCTTACTCCACGTCTAGGATTCTATCCACAGATTTGATACACAGACACATATATACAGACACTGCTTTATTGCATTTGATTGTGAGGTTTTAATGGCTTAATAAAAAGTTAGTTTTGTGACATTACCATATACAATTGAGAAGAAAGGTATGGTTCTTTCTATTCCCATTCATATGGCAGCACACATGTTCATGTCTATATATGTAACTATGAAATATAGATACATATATGTAGCCAAGAAAAATGCATATGTACAGGATAGTTTACTTTCTCAACAGCTTGTGAAACTATAAACATACTTAGTGTACATGTTTACCTTTATATACACATGAGGCCTACTTGTAACTATGAACTTAAATGTATGTGCATATGTTTTAAAATTTGGTGTGTACAGTTTTTTCATCTCAACTACTTGTAATCCTGTAATACACATGCACTGTACATGTTTATATTTATCTATTTACAACAATGTTACAAAATTTTGAATAGTACAAAGTTTTTTTGAAGTACTACTTACTAAATCATAGACACACAAATATATTCATACATGATATATGTGACATTTAAGTATGTGTGAACATTTAAGTATGTATGTTACATGTACACAGTAGGCATGCACAGATGTACATCAAGTGTGTACTTATATATTATCAAGAAAAAATTTTATATATATAAAGTGTTTTTTTATCATTACTTACAAAACTTTGTAAAATTTTCTTCCAAGAAGAAATTGACATTAATATTATCTGTTAAAATCTTTCATAGTCTGTTCCCTCTGGTACTCCTGGATCATGAATTTATCATTCTAGATTGGTTTCTATTTTTTCATTCCTTCTTTCATTCATGCTGTATTCTGGCCAAACTGGCCTGTGTGATCTTCCTCCTGTGATGGATGCTTCAGCTCATCTTGGGCCCCAAGTCTTTGCACAGACTATCCATGCCTTCTCACCTCTGCCTCTTGTAGTCCCAATGTTCCTTCAGAGATCAGCCTAGGTTTCACATCCTCCTCCTTGTGGTCTTTCCATCTCTCATCCATCACTTGATATTACTTTGTCTTTACTTATTGATGTATATCTTGTTTCTTCCAAGTAAAAGACAAGTCTCTTGAGGACATGGAACATTTCATTTTTGTTCTATTTTTAACACCAAATATTAGTACTGTGCTTGGCAAATAGGCATTTAATAAACACTTTGAATTGATTTTTTTCCAAGTAATTATTCTTTAAACTCCATTATTTTTTTCCAAGTAATTATTCTTTACACTCCTGGAGGTAGGGTGGGAAAAAGATCTCTCCATTTGTGTTTGGTTTGGAGTGTATATATTCACTTCCATGAATAATTTGAGATATGCAGAATGGTATAGCAGAAACGATTACAGATTTTGAAAAAGAGATTCTGAGTTTCAGTTTTGATTTTCTTAGGCAAGTCATTTAACTTTTGGGGGGATCTTTTTTCCTAGTCTCTAAAGGAAATAGGCAATCTTTAAGATCTGTTTTAGGTCTAAATCTTTAACTTCACTTCAAGCACTAAATGGGGTGAAAGGAAGAACTAAATTACTGCCATTCCCTTTTCTCCTTCCAATTCATTGCTAACGTCCCCAATTTGGGAGATAATGATGATGATTTGTGATGTTGAAGAATGAATAACAATGTCCATTAACATTCCAAAAACTATGTGTTACATACTCTAAATATTATCTCATTTGTTTCTTACAACAATCTTGCAAAGTAGGTGTGATTATTATCCCCCATTTTTATGAGAAGAAAACTAAGACAAACAGCATTAAAAGTGACTTGCCCAGTGTCACAGTTAGGACGTTGGATTTGAGGTTGAATTTGAACTCAAGTCTTCCTGACTCTAGGTCCTTCAGTCTATTATTCCCCTGCTTTCTTTCACACAAAGTTTATAATGTCCGTCCCTTCCTTTGTAGCGAGAGATGGTTAGATATCTGGGTTTCAGAAGGATTCTCTGTATGCAAAATTAATAGAAGCAATCTAGATGTCGACAAAGCTGCAATGAAATAGAAAAGATGCTGTCAATAACCTTGAAAGTAAAATTTGCTGGGGATAAATCTGTGGGCAGCTAATTGACAATTGACTCTTATTGAGATTGACTTGTACTGTAACAAGCTTGTTCTTCGGCTATCCTGTTCTTAAGTATGCTTCACGTGAAAGGATGGCTCTATTGCTGGTGTGGTGTGTGATGGGAAAGATCTGATGATGCCCTGAAGGCTGTTAACAATTGATGTTTAGCCAACAAGATTATGAGCCTTAGGAGTCAGGAGATCATTTTATTTGGTCCTGACCTGAGAACCGTAGTATGAAATAATTTATGATAAGAGTATTGGCTTTAGCCTTGGAGAAGACGAGACTTGAAAACCCACTCTCCTAACTGAAGCTTTGTGAGCCTTCCTCCTAATGTCATTTGATAGTTACTCTGTGGCTCCTCCATACTTGAAGCACTTAAAAATCTTAAAGCCTTCTATTTGTCTTTGCACTAGCTGTTTCCCTATGCTTTGAGTATACTCTCTTCTTATCTCTGCCTCTTGAAATCCCTTTTTTCCTTCACAAATTTAACATAATCTATAGACCATCTTTCCTAATTACTAGTACCCCTCTCCCTCAAAAAAATTTACCTTGAATTTATTTTGCAAATATTTTTATATATTTAATCTATGTACATATTATCTCTTGAAAGGATGAAACCTCTTTCAAGGCAGGAATTATTTCATTTTTATCTTGAAGTATACCAGGAATAATTGACCTGGCAGAACAGGGGGTAAATAAATCTTTAATAGACTTCCAAGCATTCCTGATTTTTTTTTAATTGAGAAGAAACTTTGAAATGCAAACACAAGAGTCAAGAGAAACCTAGAAAGGTAAATAACCAAATTTGATTAATTGCTAGGGGCAACCAGATAAAAAATGTGGGAAAAGAAACAAGTGTCTTCTTAGACACTCAGGTTTCAGCAGTTTAAGTGAAAGTTAAATAAAATACGGGTTCTAGAACTGTTACCATTTTTTAAGAAAGACATGTAGAGAAAACTTGTGACAAAGGAGTAAGTCATAATTCATGGTTCCTATAAGCAGTTTTCTTCCTTCAGAGTTCTTATGAAATTCTCATAGATATAGCTTTCTCCTGGGTCCCCAGGTTGATTCATTTGTAACATCCCTAACCAGCACTTCTCTCTTCAAGGAATTCTTCTCCTGAAGATGCCTTTCTTCCAGTGACTATAGCTCCCAGCTATTGATGTATATCTTCTACTGGTCCAGTCTTTTTAGTGTGTGCACTAATTCTTCCTGAACTAGTTTCCTTTATGACATGATAATTGGGCAGGGAGAGAGAGAGAAAATTCTTTTTTTCCCTTTCATTCCCTGTTTCAGGTCTTTCTCAAAGCCTTGGCTTCTGCCAAACAGAAGTCTTTCACCACTATAACTGGTTCATTGCTTGGGCTGCCCAGGTCCCTGAAGATTTGCTAAGAGATATGACATGATCTTCTTAAGCAATTACAAGATGTTTCCTATGTGCCATCAGCCTTTTACCCTCCCATTGGTCAAAACCCTGTAAACCTCTCAAATAGCTAAAAGATTTATTTACATCTAGTTCATACTTCTGACTAATTCAGTGCAAATATCTGGACATATTAATTGGCCTGGAGTAGAACTCCTCCACCCTTTTACTTGGTTAATTATTTCTAGCTGAAAGATTAAAAAAAAAAGACACACACACATACACATACAAACCAAGTTTTGTATGTATGTGGCCTTGGTATTAGTGATAAAGGAGAGTTGGGGGGACTCAATAGACAATTTGTACGGAATCTTTAGGCAGAAGAAAAAATCAGTCATCAGAAATGATTGTTTTGATACTGGTTAAATGTAGCATTGCCATATTAGAAGCTATTATATCATCTCCTAATTTTCATAAGTCTTAATTCGGAAATACTAAAACTCAATTTCATATGATGATGCAATATTTCCTCTTCTTAGGATGGGTTGTTCAGCTGAATTAAGGCATAATTGAGAATCTCCAAGGACCTAAATTATTTCCAAGGACTATGAAGCAAAGCTCTCCTTTCCCCTGGAATTAATGGTTTTAAAATGCTTCAGGAAGATGGATTTGAAATGTGAATGACTGAAGAATTTTCAGTGACATTGAGGTTATTTGGAAAATCAGATGGTGGTCAGAAGAGTAGGTGATGCAAAGCATTTTGAAGGAAGCTTGACTTAATAGCTTTTCAGCAGGTTATGTTGTTCCGTTCCATCTGCAAATGATGTCATAATTTCAGTTTTTCTTCCTGACCTTTTACAGGAAGCACTGTAATTTTATGGGTTTTTTTGAATTTCATTTTTTATTTTGCTTTGTTTTAAGGTTGAAGCTTTTGAAGGCTTTTGGTAAGCATGAACATTACACAGCAGACAGAAATCTCTTTGGAGATGATCATCCATTGGTCCTGTTAAAGATAGGTTGATAATAGTTGTCCTTTTTTCTTTTTTTGTGTAGGTAAAGCTGCTTAAGTATAAACCAAGCTTTTTTCAACCATGATAATTAATTTTTCTCTTGTTTTGATCTAATATAGTATGCTACTTAGACACCTTGATGTTGCATATCTCTTCTATATTTTTCCATTAAAGCTAAAATATACCCACCTTCAGCACTGTCAATATGGGTTTACATTTTTTTGTGAGAATTCCTTTTATTAACATTGGATAGGTCAGGACTAAGAAGTTTGTTTTGGGAAAACAACAAAGATAGAGTGAAATGGTTTGACTTTTCACTTCAGGAAATGAAATTTGGTGGTTGGCTTCCAGGAGTCCCCTTAAGGATTCTGACCCTGTGAGGTACAGGGTCAAAACTTACCTCTTAGGATGGATCAGAAAACCCCTCAGGGGAAGTGTGTTGGGGGAGGAAGGGAGAGGTGGGGAAGGAGTTCAGCCTTAGAAGCTAAATCTTTAGCATTCTGGGTACCTTCTGTAGTTGCTGACCTTTCCCCTGACCTACAGTTCAAGTATTACTTTTTAACTGGAGTCTTTAATAATCCTTCAAGAATCTATTGCCCTCCTTACCCAAATAACCTTGTATTTATTTTTTATGGTTTGGATGTGCTTATATAGGTACATATGTTGACTCCTGATATTAAAATATTGATAATCAGTTTTCATTAAGCATCTACCATGCCAGTCACTATGCTAAGTGTTGGTCATACAAGAAGTCTGTTAATAGAGTAGAGTGATACATTCTATACAGTGATTTTAGGCTGCATTCCATTGCTTTGAAGATCTGACCAAGACCTTTGATAGCATCAGTCATGAGAATTTATGGAAAATTTAGGTCAAAATTTGGTTGCCTAGGAAAGTTCATCACTATCGTACATCAGTTCCATGATGTCATGCTTGCCTGGGTTCTAGATGGTGGACAATACTCTCGAGATTTCCCAGTCACCAATGGAGTGAAGCAAGGCTGTGTCCTTGCTCTCATGCTTTTTAGCATGATGTTTTCAACCATGTTATCAAATGTTTTCACTGTGGATGAACACAGTATGATGGTGAATTCTTCAACTTGAAAAGACTATAAGGCCAATATACCAAAGTGGAAGGAGTACTGATGAGTGCTCTTCTGTTTGCAGATGATGGTATACTCAGTGCAACTTCTGAAACTGAGATGCAACAAAGTATGGATTGAGTCTCTACTCCTTGTACTAATTTTGACCTAACAATTAACCACAAGAAAGCCATAATTAATACCATCCATATGTGGAACCATCAGTTACAGTACATGGAGAAGTTTTGAGTACTATGAACAAGTTCACTTACCTTGGCAGTGTCTTTTCCAGAAAGGTACACCTTGACAATGAGATTGACACTTGCATTTTAAATGGGAAGCTTCAAAAGAAAATGACGAGAGAAGAGATTTAGACTGACTACCAGACTGAAGGCCTACAGAGTCCTTGTGCTGACCTCATTGTTGTATGCCTGTGAAACCCGGACAGTCTACCAGAGCCATGCCAGGAAACTGAATCGTTTCCATTTAAATTGTTTTAGGAAGATTCTGAAGATAATCTGGAGAGAGAAGATACCAGACACTGAGGTTCCTTCTTGAGCATTCAAACTTTATTATAGAGAATGTAACTATAATGGGGATGGCCACATTGTTCGAATGCCAAACACGTACGTTTGCCAAAAAAACTTTTATGGAGAACTCACACATGTCAAGTGCCCTCACAGGGGATCAGAAAAAATGATACAAAGATACTCAAGGTCTCTCTTAGGAACTTTGGAATTGATTGTGCAGCATTGGGAGACACTGGCACAGGATCACCCAGCATGTTGTGCCCTCATCAGGGATGGTGCTGCACTCTATGAATGCGGCAGAATTGAAGCAGCTCAAACGAAAAATGAGATACACAAGTTTAGAGTACTTACCCAGGTATTCTCCTGGACTATTGGTGTTCAAACTACGGCAGCGCATTCTGAGCTCATTGGACTGACCAGTCACAGTTGGATACATGGGTAACTTGTTTCTAACATAGTGATTTTATTTTTGTCCTGCTTCAATAATGAAGGACAAGAACTGATGATACGATGCTCACAGAATAAGAATCTTGCTGCACTGATCTGGTGTACTAGGTTCAGATCTGACTAATACATTTGAGGAAAAGCTCATATAGCGGAGGGAACCACAATGGTGAGAGAGGGGACTTGAAACCATGCTCCCAGAAAGGTCAATTGAAGAAAATAGTTTATCCTAGAAAAGAGAATGCTTAAGAAGGACATGATTATTGCCTTCAGGTATTTGAAGAGTTGGCCTGTAGAAAAGGAATTAGGCTTACTTTGACTCCAGAGGGCAGAACTAGGAGCAGCAGATCAAAGTCAGAGATGTTGACTTCAGTTCAAGAGAAAGAAACTTTCTGGCAAATTACTTCTTGTTGTGGAGTAGTTTCTTCAAATTGAGTCTGAATCTTTGTGAACCCCCTTTTGGGGTTTTCTTGGCAAAGATAGTGTTAGTGGTTTGTCATTTCCTTCTCCAGTTCATTTTATACATGAGGAAACCCAGGAAAACATGTTAGGGACACACACACCTAGTAAGAGTCTGAGAGCATATTTGAATTCAGAAAGTTGAGTCTGAGTCTTCCTGATTCCAAGTCCAGGCAAGGATACTCTTCTCTTTTTTTTCGTAATTTGTTTATTTAGATAGATTTGCCTCCAGTAAGCTGCTGCCTTAGGGTTTGTTTTGAGCAGAACAGAAAGCATCTGGAACCCAAATTTACCTCTTAATTGGCTTATATAACTTTCTGTGGTTACCAAACCTAGAGCAAGAGGAATAACTTCAGGTTCACTCACCTTTACTTTTCTTTGTCCCTTTTCCCTAATCACAGCATCCCTTGAATTTATTTTTAATGTTTGTCAAAGTTCAGATTTGTTATAAGCTGTGTGACCTTGGGCAAGTCCCTTACTCCATTTGCCTTGGTTTCTCATCTGTAAAATGAAGTGGAAAAGAGAATGGCAAGCCATTCCAAGTTCCTTTGTCAAGAAAAACCCAAATAGGGTCATGAAGATTTGGACATGACTGAACAACAATCATGGAAAACTGAGCAGTTCTTGCATGAGTGAGAGCAAGGGGCCCTCTGCTGTCTAGTTCTTGTTTTTCCATCTGTGCTCCTTAGTTTTCTTTCCCTTGGAATGATGAAAATGACTTACCCTGGATCAAGGAGGAGAGGATCTTAGCTAGAGGGACTTAAAGGGGGTGGGAGGAGATGGAGGGAAATGAGCATTTCAAAGACTTTTGAGTACAGATTTGTTGCCTTTTTAAAGGTTAGGCAATACTGTAAGCAAACTGAACATTGAGGGAGTTTACAGCATAATATAATGCTTCATTTCTTTTCCTTTTGATTTTTTAAAGGCAAATTTGTTTTCTCTGTTCTGAAAATCCTATCACCATGCAGATATATGCACTGTTTACTGTATACTAGATGATAAGTATTAAAAATCAGCTTAATATTATAATATATATGAATATGTTTATTACTTATATTTCTCTGATGGTCTGTCAGCCTCTGATGAAGGGGTAATCCCTATCAAAGTTAATCCCTGTGAATGTGCTGTTGATCCCATCCCTTCCTATCTTCTTCAGCATATTATTCTGATCTCTCTCCTCTCCTCCCCTTATTTTTCTCTTCACCTATAACTTTTCCTTCCCTACCTTGTCTGTCTTCCCCTTCTCCCTCTCTTCCTCTTATATATCTCTTGATTTCTTTTTCTCCCTTGGCTGTTTTCTCTCCTTTCTGTTTTCCCTTCCCTTCCCTCCCTTCTCTTGTCTATCAACTCTTTGATTTCCTGTTTTCCATCTCTTCCTATTTACTAGTTCTTTTTCTACTGCTTAAAAATATCTCCAGTTCACCCCATCCTTGTCTCCATTTAATCTTCTCTTACTCCCTTCTAAACTCTGCAATCTGACTTCTAGTCTCATCATTCCTTCCAAACCTCTCCCTCCAAAGTCAATAATGGTTTCTTAATTTCTAAATCTAATGCCTATTTCTCAATCCTTGTTCTTCTTAATCTTCTGTGGCCTTCAACACTAAAGACTCTTTTTCTTCTACCGTATACCTCTCTCCTTCCTTGATATCCCTGACATTTCACTCTCATGGTTCACCTCATACCTGCTTGGTAATTTCTTCTCTCCTTTTTTTTGGAATCATCATCTGTGTTCCTTTCTCTAATGTATGTGGGCTCTGTCCTGGACTCTCTTCTCTTTTCTTCTATTCCATCACCTTGGAGACCATATTAGCTGTCATGGTTTCAGTGATCACCTCTATGAAGATTTCTTTGAGATCTAATCCTAGTCTTTCTCCTGAACTCCAATCCTATACCACAAACTGCCTGCTAGACTTTTCAAATTGGATGTCTTATGGGTATCTTCCACTTGGCATGTCTGAAACAGGATACATTATCTTTTTCCCAAATCTAGAGCACCCCAGACCAGCACAGGACTTCTTTGTGTTCCAGTGGCCCTGCCCAGGATTCCACCCACCCAACCTGGATTCTCCCAGGATTTCCTTTCCTTACATCAATGAAGCTTGAGGACCACTAGAACTTGGCATCAACCATTAAAGCATTCTGTGAAGCTTTAATGGCCCCTGGGCCTTTTCATCCAAATTTTCCTGTGTAATTCATCTCTTCCCCTCCCCATTATTATATAAACTCTTCGTGAGCAGGGCTGTCGTGCTTTCTTAAAAAATTTATATTTACATGCTTGGCTCATAATAACATTAAAAATATTTTTCCATTTAATTCCAAAATTATTCTTCTTTTTCAGATTTCCCTGGAAAGCATCACCCTTCTTTCATCTCCCAGGTCCCCAGTGTAGGTGTCATCCTCCTAAAACTTTAGAGGAGGGATGTCCTTACTTTTCTTAGCACAATATTTTTATATATAGAAGTGTTAAATAGATACTTCCAAAAAATGCTTCATTCATTCAGTCATCTTTGACTTGTTACTCTCTTTATCTATTGTCCCCTCCTCTCCTCTCACACTGCCCCCCCCCCAATTCAGGCTCTCTTCACTGCTCATTCTTTACCTCTAAGCTGAATTATTTCTTTAGCGTCCTAACTCATCTTCCATCATGAATCTTTCCTCTTTACAACTGACAAAGAGATTTTCTTTGTGCACAGTTCTGACCTCTCTGTCTCTGTCTCTCTGTCTCTGTCACTCTCTCTCTCTCTCTCTCTCTCTCTCTCACACACACACACACACACACACAGTCTCTATAGGTGCTATTACTTTGAGTCAAATCCTTCTATATGCTCTATAATTCAAACTGTCCTATTTTTTGCTCTGCATATATGACATTACATTTCTCTTGCCTACAATACTTTGGCATAAGCCTAGAATGTAGTCCTTGGCTCACCTCTGTCTCTTAAACTTTCTTCTTTGTATCAGAACTTAACTGATTCTCTCTCCCTCTCCCTCTCCCTCTCCCTCTCTCCCCCTTCCCCCTTCCCTTGCCTTTCTCCTCCCATCCTTCTCTCCTCTTTGTCTCCATCGTTTTCTCCCTCTTTCTTCTTTCCTTTTTCTTTCTTTCCTTCTCCCTCTGCCTCCTGTCTCCTCTTCTTTCTCTCTAATCTCCCTCTCTCCTTTCTTCCCCTCCCATTTTCTTTCTCTTTCAATGAAGTGATTAGGGTAGGGGAGAAAAAAAATAGATTTTTATTAATTTAAAAAATTAATTAAAAAAAAGAAAGAGGGAGCCCTGGACCAGTTCCCTGCTTCTGGCAAAGCATTCAACAAGAGCTGTAGAAAATTACATCTGCCAGATCTTTTCCCTAAACACAGCCATGGATCAGAACAGCAGTCAGGTGACAGTATGAATTGAACGCCTGCTATTTGGAGAGCACCAGCTATCCTAGTTGTTCCCAAGATATGTCAAGGAACATCCCTATACTTCAATTAGTTCACACCTAAAAATGATTATAGTACGGTACAGACCCATTAGAAACAGTTTGATATTCTCACCTTTCATTTGTGGTCTTTCCTTTTCTTGATCACCTTAACAAATAGCTACCCATGACCTCCTTTTCTAAATATGCTTTTATTCCTATTCTCTCAGTGTTCTATCTTATAGACTTTTGATTTGTTTTAGTTTTACATCTTCACTGTTTTGTGCGTACTAAGAATTTTAAAATTGCTTGTTGAATTTAATTTAATTATGGAGATCTGTAAAGTCTTAATATTTCTTGTGTGCAGATTTATCTCTTCAGTTAAATTTACAAGCTGCATGAGGTGAGGGAATTGTCTTTCATTTCTTTTGTGTTCTTATACTGTATCCCCACTCAAATCTCCCAAGTATCTAGTGGATACATAATAGTTGGATATATATATATATATATATATATATATATATATATATATATATATATATATATATATATATATATATATAGTAGGTAGTCTTGACTGATTCTCTGTTAAGCAGCCTTGGCTAATCCCATCATATCATGTCTGGGTTAGTTGACTGTGTCTCCTCTCCCATTTACCCCTTCCCCTCACATGCCTTTTGGTGCTCCTTGCATAGCAGATACTTAATTGCTATATATTGAATTGATGACAATATTATATCATGTTATTAGATATAAAAATTGGACAAAGGTAGATCTTAATTAGAAGTCTCTTCCACTCTATTCCTCCTTTTTTCTCCTTTCTCTTGCCCAAAAAAATACAAACCACCTGGGGAATATGAATGTACCCCTGGGATAGAGGGAGTGATAGTTATAATAGGAATTTATCATTTTCTTTTTTTGATTCTCTCCTAGGTTTTCTAAACTTCTCTTTCATCTCCCGACCTTCCCTTTTTATTCAGTTGTTTGTTTCCATTTAATGACTCCCGTGATTGTTCCATAATCACCCTGGGTTATTTGTACAAAACAGATATCCAAAAAGAGTCAGCATCACTAGAATTAAAGGTATTATTGGCATCTCTTCCAACTTTTAAAAATTCTTTGATTCCAAAGAGGGTCAGTTTTACTTTAATTGTCCAAACTTAGTTGGAGCTGCTGGTAGAGCTTAAATAGGAGATGGTAGCCCAAAATAAGTCCTTTGATAATGGAGAAACGCTATCACTTGAACAGGAAACTGTCTTTCTAGAACATGGCAACTTAATTAGGTGACTTTGAACTTTTTCGCAAACATTTCAGTTTAATTAATTTCTTGTTAATCAGTCAGTAACCATTTATTAATTGCCACCAGTGGGCCAGGCATTTTGGTATGTGCTGAGGGTGGAAGGGAAAGAAAGAGTCCTTAAAGGGCTAACAGTATGAAGAGGGTTACAACATGCAAACAACTGTGTCCATTTTTTTTATCTCTATCTTTAGATATTTCTATCTATAGATATAGTACATTTTGTGCATTCAAAAATATTCTGAGAAAGGAGACTGATAGACTTTACCAAGCTGTCAAAGGGGTCTATGACATAAGATAGATTAAAGATTCCTGTTATCCCTTTAAATTCAATTCAGTAAATATTGATTAAACTCCTACTTAAGGGTCAGACACTGTGCTTAGCACTGAGGATATATATATAACAGTCCCTGTCTCAAGGAACTTGCAATCTTATGTGGGCAGAGCAATGAGGGGAGATAAATAATAGGAGATGGGAGGAAAGCACCATGTCTTAAAGAGTGAATAAACAGAGTCTGAAAGGGCAGCTAAGATAAACAGATAATGCTGCTGCCCCAGGCCTGCAGAATTGGCAATGTCTTTGACCAGCTGTTATAAATGGTCCCCTTATTCTAACCAATCTTGGAGATGCTAAATTTTCCAGGCACTCAAACACCCTCTTTGCTCTTATCTTGTCAACAGGTTGTTGGTAGGGGCCCCTCGAGCCAAAGCTTTTCCATTACAGAAAGCTAACCGGACAGGAGGACTGTACAGCTGTGACATCACAATCCAGGAACCTTGCCGACGCATTGAATTTGATAATGATGGTAAATTCTTTCTGACTTCATTTAGACAAATACAAGTTCTAAATGTCTTATATAGTGAGGTTATCTGTTTAAGAGGGTAGTTACTTTATTTTGAATATCTCATTCTTTATTCTTAAACATTTTCCATAATGGATTATTGGAGTATAAGTGGAAAGAGTGCTGATATTGGAGGATCTGGGTTCAAATCTCCCTTCTGCTCTTTATTTTGTAGACTTGAGTAGATTACCCATTATCTTTTGGGCATCTTTGGACTAGGTGACCTCTAAGTGATTTCCAGCTCTCATCTTTGTTTACAAATGATATTAATAGTTTTTCATTTTGATTGTTCACATTTAAAGCGTTTTCTTTCATGAAGTAATGGGCTCTTATGTGTCAGCTTGGTTATGGCTTGGATTCTAACTAGGATTGCCAATTAATTAAGAAGCACTGCCTTTCCCTAATAAAGTGTACTGATGTTGCCACCTATTGACAGATTGAGGTACTGCATAAAGGCATAAAGCCATTGTTTAAGAAGAATTCATAGCAATGAAAAAATGGAATTTGCATTTTATTCTCAGCGATCAAAGTGTTCCACATTTGATATAAAAATATTTCAATGTTTTAAACTCAAGATCTTTTTGTTAAGGTGAAAGTTGAAAACATGTTAAAAATCTCAGATAATCAGTTAGAAACTTATCTTGTGAGAAATAGTAATTATTTCTCCCATTCAGATAGTGTTTTAAAGGCTTGAAAGACAGTTTTCATACATTGTGTACCATTTGATCCTTGTAGTAGACTTGAGGTACATGGGTTGTTATTATCCTCTTTTTACAAATGAGGAAACATAACCTGGCAGAGAATTCAAAGGGATCACACAGGTAATAAATGTCTGTCAACAGTTTGAAATGCAAGTCTTTCTGTTCCCTAAGGCCAGCATTCCCTTCACCAGCTCATATTGTCTTTTTATCTGGAACCATAGCAAGTAGAATACTGCTCACTATTTTCCTGCTCTCTAATATCCAATTTACTGTTTCTTGCAGTTTTATGGGGGCAACTAAGTGGCACAGTGGATTGAGTACAGGGCCTGGAGTTGAGAAGATCTGAGTTCAAAATTGACCTTAAACACTTACTATCCAAATGACCCTGGGCAAGTTATGTCACTGTTTGCCTCAGTTTTTTCATTTGTAAAATGAGCTGGAGAAGGAAATGACAAGCCACCACTAAAAGGTCATGAAGAGTCAGACATGACTGAAAACAACAAAACAATGGACTTTTTTTTAGTGGATCTGCCAGGAAATTTTCATTTATCCTTGAAATATTTAGCAATCTACTCTTATAATTTTAACTAAACTATTAACTACAATTTTGATCTCTGATACCCTTTTTTGGGGGGGGGGGAGAAGCAATCAAGGTTAAGTGACTTGCCCAGCATCACTTAGTTAAGTGTCTAAGATCAGATTCTTTACCCACTGCACAATACTTTTTCCAGTGTGTAAAAAATGAACTTTGTTTTCTTCAACTTGTTGCTATTTTAAATTGTTCTTATACCAAAATCTTACATCGAAAAATCAATAACTGTCATCTTTATGTTCCCGTAATAAGAATTAACACTATTATATTCTTGGAAAGAAATGCTGAAACCAGTGGTAGGACTCTTAAAATGAAGTTAGAAGAACTTAATATTTTTCACTTAACTTTTGTACTCTGCTTGAATGAAACTTAGATTTCTGGTCCCTGATTAGCTTAAATCATGAAGATTACTTATGTCAGTATGTCAAGGCCTTGAGATTTGTGAGTTGGTGTGGAAACTTCTGCCATCTTGTGATAGCCTTAGAGAGTTGTCTGAGGCTTAGACAGGTTGAATGACTTGCCCATGGTCATGGCCACTGGTAAGTTACAGAGGCAGAAATTGAATAGACGTCTTTCTGACCCAAAATTCAGAATTCTCTCTGCTACAACAGATTGTCTCTTAAGGAAAGTGATTTACTAGTCAAAAAATAAAATAGAAATGAATAGGAAGGTCATTCTGGGTTGGTAAATGTATTTTATAACACTGCATTTTAGGGACTTAGAATAAAGGTTTCATTGTCAAATCTGCAACATTCATTGTCTACTCTACACCATTCACTGTATTACGTACTGGATATACAAAAAAGGCAAAAGCCTTGCCCACAAGAAGTTTATGATCCGATGGGGCATGAAAACAAATTGTAAACAAAAAAGATAAGTGAATTGAGGTTCGTTTCAAATGAAGAGAAGTGGGCTAGTACTCATTTTTATAGAGTTCACCTGGTGTTCTTTGACTGATTATCTTGGGCTGAGAAGCACCTAGTGTTTTGGCATCTTGGCTACAAGTTGAGTTTAAGAAACACTTCTGTGCTTGTAACCTCTAGGAACAAGTGATGGTAGCATACAGTTAGGAAATGTTAGTTCTTGCCATCATCAAAAGCACTTTTTAACAATCCTTGTTCAGATGGATCTTTGGTTGATCTCTTCATTTACTTTAGCTTTAGACTGGTATTAATATCTTTTGGTATTTGTTAAGAATGGCAAAGGATGGGGTGGCTAGGTGGTGCAGTGGATAGAGCACTGGCCCTGGAGTCAGGAGTACCTGAGTTCAAATCTGGCCTCAGGCACTTAATAATTACCTAGCTGTGTGGCCTTGGGCAAGTCACTTAACCCCATTGCCTTGCAAAAACCTAAAAAAAAAAGGATTGGTAAAGAGTAGGGGAAAGGGTTAACAAGCTATGATAGAGCATTATATATTTCAGCAACATATGGGGCAGCCAGGTTGTGCTGTGGATAGAACCCCAGCCCTGGAGCTGGGAGGACTTGAGTTCCTCCAGACACTTTCTAGTGTGTGACCTTGGGCAAGTCACCTAACATTGGTTGCCTCTCCCTTTCCTCTCCTCTCCTTCCTCCCAAAAGATGTTCTTAATTCTCTATAAGAAATGATGAGTTCATTTATTTTAGAAAAACATGGATAGACTTGCATGAAATAATAAGAGCAAAATGAGCAGAACCAAGTGAATATTGTATATGGCAACAGTATATATTTTTTTTGCAAGGCAATGGGGTTAAGTGGCTTGCCCAAGGTCAACACAGCTAGGTAATTATTAAGTGCCTGAGGCCGGATTTGAACTCAGGTACTCCTGACTCCAGGGCCAGTGCTCTATCCACTGTGCCACCTAGCCACCCTGCAATATTATTTTAAGAATAACAAGAGCAAGGGGTGGCTAGGTGGCGTAGTAGATAGAGCACCGGCCTTGGAGTCAGGAGTACCTGGGTTCAAATCCGGTCTCAGACACTTAATAATTACCTAGCTGTGTGGCCTTGGGCAAGCCACTTAACCCCATTTGCCTTGCAAAAAAAAAAAACCTAAAAGAAAAAAGAATAACAGAGCAACTAAATCATTTTGACTGCTCTAAATACCTAAATTAACCACAAAGGACATATGAAGGAAGATTCTATCTGCATCCGGAGAAAAAAACGAGAAATAGGAGTATGTATAGAATGATTTTACACAAATTTGCATATTTATGTCCAAAGGTAACTATCTCTAGGGTGGGGGGGGAGGAAATTTATGTGATAAAGTTGTATTTTAAAAGGAATAGCAATTTGTCCATGATAGGTTTGCTGTTTCTTGTTACTATCATAAATACATTTGATTTACAACTCAATTTTCTTCTATGTTATGGAAATTCTTGTTTATTTCATAAATTTAAAATAAAAATATATGAAATGTTCTTAAACATCCTTAAAATTACTATCAGTTTGTCCAAGGTTGATAGTAATTTCTGTGAATCTCTGTAAAAAGGTCCAGGGGCAGAGAGTTTCTATTTTTTTTAAAGAATCAAGCAGATATTTTTTATTTATATTCTCAGAGAACTCCAAAATGCTAAATATGTGTGTGATTATCTTTTTATGTCATAGCGGACCCTTTATCTGAGAGTAAGGAGGACCAGTGGATGGGTGTCACTGTCCAGAGTCAGGGGCCAGGGGGAAAGGTTGTGGTAAGTATTAAAAACTCAGAGGTTTAAGGGAACAGCTGTTTTTTTGGCTTTATTACCAATGATTGTAATGAGCAGTGTGTTTTTCTTTGACATACTTTGAAATAGCCTTGTCTTGCCATTTAAAAAAAAATTATGGAGACAACTTGGTGACTCACAGGCCTTGGAGTCAGAAAGATCTAAGCTCCAAATATTGTCCTCAGACTCTTCCTAGGTATATGACCCTGGGTAAATCACTTAATTCCAATTGCCTCCAAAAAAAAAAAAAAAAAGAAATTGCATACAGGTATAAATAGTTAAAGCAATTTATTAATTATAAATATATGTCAGATATGCTAGATATAAAATATCTAAATAAAAATCACAGGAATTGATAAGATGATAATAACACAGTAAATTTACAATCCCATATAGGCAAATTAAAAAACAAGGTGGCATTGGATAAAAGGCCAGCTTTGGAATTAGACTGGATCACTTCTAACACATACTAGCTGTTAAATTTAGGACTAGTCATTTAACCTTAGAAATACAGGAGATTTTTCTAAGACTCCTAACATCGAATAACCTTCATTAATAAAATCATGGAGTCTAGACTAAAAAACATTATAAAGAGTTAATCTGAATCCTTATAGATTGGGTCACTATTGTATATTTATGTGGATTTAAATTCTTCGCAAAAAGAAACTAAGGATTCTATTATTTTTATGGCAATTTTTTGATTGGAGAAGGATGAAGGGATGGAAAAAGGATTTAATTATTGATGATCATAAGTGGTTTCATTGATTTTCAATACATATTTCATGGATTCTTGGAAGTTGCTATGTATCATATAATAAAATATTGGAAATGGAGATTATTACCTTTTCACTGTATATATGTATGTATATATATACATATACATATACATTATATAATATATATATATATATTTATATATATTCTTTCCCTCTTTTTATAGTAACACATATAGTAAATGAGAGGTAGTGATTAGAGAGCTGGCCTCAGTATCAAGAAGATCTGGGTTCAAGGTCTTCACTTGACATTTTTTACTGTATGATACTAGGCAAATCACTTAACTTCTGAGGGCCCTAGGCTTCTTTATAAGTTGCAGAAATGTTTCTGGTGTCCTTGGTAGAAGGATTCCTCTCTCTTAAAGTGCTGTACACCAATGGTTTACATTTATGCAGTGTTCTCTCTCTAATAAATTCACATTTACATATATATATATATATACATATATACACACAAACATAAATGTACTTTAAGCATCAGTGTTTTGGTTACATGTACATATGTAACAATGTTTTCTTTTCTGAAATATAAAATTATTTCTAGTTACAAATTGATAGAGTACTGAGTTGATTAAAACTGAGGAAAACAAGATGTTTTCTTAGTTTTTGTAAATTTTTGTAATAAGTTGAGACATTGGCTATTTTTTCTTTGCATTTTGGTAATTAACATGTAACAGTGTCACTTGGAACTTCCCCTTGGGCGAGAACTACAAAAATGTTTGAGGAGCTAGAAGTTAACTAGTCACCTCACCAAGCAATTAGATCCCTTTTGATCGTTTCCTAAGATGAATGAATTATTATAATTCATAGAATTAACTCTTTGTTTTTAATTGTTTTGGATCCCTGTGCAGTGGACTCTCTCCAGAGCTTAGAGTTGTGAACTTTTTTACAGATTTAATAGTACTTATTATTTCCTACATTTCACAGACATGTGCCCATCGGTATGAGAGAAGGCAGCATGTTAACACCAAGCAAGAGTCACGGGACATCATTGGGAGATGCTACGTGTTGAGTCAGTCTCTTACCATTGAAGATGACATGGATGGAGGAGACTGGAGTTTTTGTGATGGCCGTTTGAGAGGCCATGAGAAATTTGGTTCCTGTCAGCAAGGTGTATCTGCAACTTTTACTAAAGATTTCCATTACATTGTATTTGGAGCCCCAGGCACTTATAATTGGAAAGGTGAGAGAATATGTCTCCTTTTGGACAAACATTATTATTCTCTTAAGAGCCATGAGAGAAACTGTGGGTGACTGGAACCTGTGTATCCTTTTCACTAAATACATAATTGTCTCTAAAAATAAGAATTTCTTCTAATCAGTATTGAATTGGGGGAAAAAAGGAATTAGACATAGGAAGTAGTATAGAGAAAAGATAGGAAAACATGTATATCTGTATAGTGTGTAAATACACACACACACACACACATACACATATATTTAATGAAGATTTTTACTTTTGCTAAAGAATTTTTACTTTTCTTGATTTTGGAAGAAAATAATGTCAAAAATCTCCAATAATTTTAAACACCCACTAAAGAACAGATTTTTAGCAGTGTGTAGCTATAGAAAAGGAGAAAATCAAAGAAGGGAGCAATTTTATTTATGTAAATGCAAGGGGCAGATGAAATAAAGGAATAAAATATTACTACACTATTTTTAATGTCTAAATTAGACTAAAAATAATAGATAGACCCCTTTCCTGAAAAGTATAGTGCAGAAGCAAGGGTAGTTTGAAAGAAAATATCCTAATTTTTTTCCTGCCTCTAAATTATGTGATTTAAAGGAAAAAAAGTTTATAATGCCATATTTACATTCTTCTTAAAAGTCTTGATTTTTTTTAGTTCATCCTTATTTCTTTTTTTATTTGCTGTTTTTAATATGTGTATATCATATGTAGGCAAATATATGATATGTGAAATTGATAATTTTCTTTTTAGTGTAACTAATGATACTACTATCAAGTTTGCTATCTGGCATTCTTAGAGGAGGTGAACCCATTTTTCTTCAAATCATTATCAATTATTATCAAGAAATGTTAATGAGTAATAGGTATTATGCAAAAAGCTCTGATGTAATGGATGTTTCTTTGGTGGTACAAGGATGATATATGCCTAAGTAGATAAAGAAGTCAGTTTGATCAATTCTCCGTTGAGTTAGGAGATCTGAGATGATCACTTAAAGAAAAGCCATGATTTGGAGAGACACCGAAGCATTCATGACTGAATTACCAAGGATAATTTCATTGAGTAGTCATGGTCTGCAGTTATTAATTGAGAGTAATGTTAAAAACTTTTACTGGTATAGTAAAAATAATTTTATAAGACATTATAATAGAAAGTGTAGAAAACAAATGAAGGACTAGCTTTTTTCTAACTCATGGCAAGAAAAAAAACCCCAATTTAAAAAATAATAAGAGGAATTTTATTTATCTTCTCTAGGGAACAAAAATTTTTTAAAGTTTAATTCTTTCTTTTGGAGCCTTTTCAGATTTTGAGCCTATTAAAATATTAAGAATACTGTTTTCTGATAAATTTCAAAATTATATTTTTACTAAATTTTCCCACATGACTCCTTGACAAATGTCTTCTGTGCCTGCCACATGGCTCTAACCATGCTGAAATGGAATTTGGGGATTTTAAATGATTTCTCTTGAATGAGGAAGAATTATTGCAATTAACAGTAAGAGAATAGCTCTTTCACTTTTTGTGGGAAAATATGAACTCAACAACAGGAAGCTGCAATGTATTTGAAGTAGCCTTGGGTTAGTACCCCAAATCTGCTACATTTTTGTCTGGTAACCTTGAACAAGTCACTTAATTTCTTTGACCTCATTTTCTTAAACTGTAAAATGATCATAATAATACCTTTCCCACCTCCCAGGGATAACACAAGGATAACTTATGAAAAGCAATTCTAGACCATAGAGCACTTTTTAATCCTCAGCTTAAGCCTTGACATAAAAGCAGAACTAGGATGCACTTGAAGTTTGGTTTAATTTGGGGGACTTTTTTTATTTTGGAATCTTTTAGTTTCTTTTGCAGGAGCAACAGAGTGTTTGAGTATGTGATGTGAAATTCTATTTTTAAAATTAAATATATACATTTTAAAAAGTTATAACTTGATTATATCTTCCTAATATGGGAGAAAGACAAATTTTGACTTTAAGCATCATCATAAAGAAGCTAAATTGGTTTTGATTTATTTATAGAGGAAGTTTTTGTCAATTTCTCATATATGTACATATATTTTATTTTTATAGCCAATATGTTTTCATCTTGTTTCATGGCATAGAGATTTCATTAAGATTCAAGTCATCTATTTTTTAAAAATTATCACATGAATGACAGTAATATTTTCACCCTATTTATTATGACTTCACTTCATCATTATTCTTTTACTTCTTACTCTCCTTTCAATTATGCTCATTTCTCTTCAGTAATCACATTTATTTTCTTTCATTTTTATCTTCATTTTCTTTTTGTTTTTGCCATTTCATTCCTTCAGGAATTGTTCGTGCAGAGCAAAAGAATAACACTTTTTTTGACATGAATATCTTTGAAGATGGGCCTTATGAAGTTGGTGGTGAGACTGACCATGATGAAAGTCTAGTTCCTGTTCCAGCTAACAGTTATTTAGGTAGGAATAAGTAGAGATGGCAAACATTTCCAGACCAGTTTGTGCCTGTGTTCCTCTTTAAAGTTTCATTTCCCAAACTTTGGATAACTCTCAGAATTTCAGAATTCCTTAGATTCTACCTTATAAAAGCCAGGATACTTGTCTATGCCAGTTTTGGCTTGGAACTCTACCTGACCTGAGATTCCTTAAAGTGAATAGTAATTATTTCCCCAAAGTGGTACTCTCCTGAAATTCGATGATATGGGGTATTAACCGCTGCTTTGTACAATGAGTGCATCATACTCACTTGGTGATATTTAACCATGGACTATACTGAATTAAAAAAAAAGAAAATAACCAGATATGAAATTTTATGTGGAGTGCTAACCCTCTCTAACAAACTTCTCTAGGAATTATTCTTGAGTTTCATTATGTTTGGGACTATTAAATGGAGTGGTAAAAAAACCTTATTTTTCCTAATTTGCAATTTAGATTCATTACCTGAAAGGTAAGTATCTTTATAAAGTCTCTAGACCCAGGCCACCTGGGTTCTGGCTTGTAATATTTAGTTTCTAGCTTGAACTTAATTGTAGGAGTTATGATGAGGATTTATAAAATGATGACTAAGTGTCAATCCCTTAATTCCCAAGGCTTCTTGGTATTACTAATAATGGCTATTGTTAATTATTCAAGCACACTATGATAATTATAAATAGAATTTAAAAATCTAATTCTTGGTTTAAGTTGACATGAAGAATGATTACTGTGGTTTTCATGGCAAAAACATAAAAAAAAATCAGTCAATCAAAACTAAGTTGAGGAATTTGTCTCAAAGAGACAGTTTTAACTTTTAATTCAGTAAAACAGCAAAGATTTATTAATCAGTCACTTTGCTAAATAATGGAGATATAAAGAAAAAAATTAAAATATAGCCCCTGCCCTCCTGGAGCTAATGTTTGTCTAAATATTTTGATCCACAGGTCTGCTGTCATTTCTAAATTTTTGTACTACTTTATCATACTGCCTTTGCCTTCTTTTGATTGAATAATCATTACATGGATTAAGAAAACTCAACCTACATGGATTCAGCTCTGCTAAAGTCAAATCATGCCATCTTGTGCATATATAAGGAATCATATATTATGTATGGTTCTGTTCTAGCCTAACATAACCCTTATTCCAATGCCATCATGAAAATCAGCCTATAAGCTGAATAAATACTTTATGATTCAAACTACATAAGTAAAAAACAAACTAGATATTTTTCTTTTAAGACTTAAATATTCTAAGAAATTAGGAACTAGTGATAGTTCTTGCCACTTTTTTTTCTTGTGTGATGACTTCAACAGTAGAACAAGAAAACAAACCCATCACTGTTGATTTGGGGTTTTATGGCTGCCTGTAGTTTTATCGCTTGATTTTTTTGCTTATTATTTCTTGTGAATAAGGGGATAGGCATCTGAGATCCAAGAAGGTGACCTCACAACTTGGAGTCCATTGACTACTGGTCATCTAACAAGAAATACAGCATCACCCTGTTTTCCAAGCATAATTGCTTTTTCTTTGATTTCTTCCCCATGTGTGTATGCAGGCCTTCTCTTTTTGACCAGTGTTTCCTATACAGATCCTGATCAGTTTGTTTACAAAACACAACCTCCCAGTGTAAGGGTCCACAAATCTCCTGATGTGATGATGAATAGCTACCTAGGTCTGTGACCCTGGAGATGACGACAAGTAAATTGTCTTGATCATTTGTTTTTTTTTTAAATTAATCCACCTTGATTTACATTTCAGCATTTTTTTTAAGACTCACTCCATTTCAGATAAAACCTTATTAAAAAGCATTTTGATAGCAGGGGTTCAGCCCTTGAATAACTTTGAGAGATGGACGTTCCAGGCAAAGCTTCCTATAGCTTTCTGATATGTCATATTTTAAAATCAACTCCTAAGTTGAGAATTGGAATGGTAATGGTGAAAGTTTCTGTAGTTTCAAGAGAATAAAGAGGCTAATCTATAACTTACATTTCTGCATTTGCTGTATTTCTGTATATAATTCATTTCTCAATTTGAATGATTCAATATTGGCATTTATGCCTCAGATCTGACCATGTCACTCCCCTTCTCAACAACCCTCCTCCTTTCACACACACACACACTATACATATACATATACATATATATATGTATATATATGTATGTATGTATATATGTCTGCATATATAACAGTATATGCGTGTATATATATACCTACATGTACATATATCTATATATGCATATACATACACATGTATATGTTTGCAGTTTTGTATTCCAATAATAAGTTCTAGCAAACAATCTGAAATAATTAGGTACAGTTCTGAAAATTTCGATGAGAAATTACAGCTCATCCACTTGTGTTGTTGATCACAACCTCTCAAACTTTTTTGAGATTGGATGTAAATTGGATTTTATTTTTTTCCAATCACCTGTAAAAATAGTTTTCAACTTTCATTTTTTATAAGGTTTTGAGTTCTTAATTTTACTTGCTCTCTCCCCCCTCCCCAAGATAGCAAGCAAATTTTAGACATGTACAATCATGTTAAATACACTTTCACATTAATTATGTTATCTAGGAAGAATTGGAACAAAAAGGAAAAATCATAAAAAAGTAAAAATTAATAAAAAATAAAAATAGTATGCTTTGATGTGCATTCAGATTCCATAGTTCTTTCTCTGGATGTGGATAATATGATCCCATCATGCTATTTATTTCTCAAATATTACATATCATCAGCATTGCATCATGCCTTTTTTTTGCATGTCCATGACCAAGAGACAGATCTCTTTGTGCTATCTATTGGGTATTAAAGATTTCTCTTTTGATTGATTACAATATGGAAGATTTATCACTATATCAAACTGTAATCATTGCATTATATAGTGTAGAGTTGTAAAACCAATTGCATAGATTCAGCTCTGCTAAAAGTCAAATCATATACACAAAGATGTACTATTTTAGGTTTGGCTCTCATTATAGCATATCCTATATAGTGTTGCATTTATCAAAATTATCATTAAAATAAATTTACAATTACATTTATAAATTATATAAATGCTTCTTACTATGCAAATGCTAACCAGGATAGTTTCTTTTGAAGTCTTTAATATTCCTAGAAAGCACTGATAATTCTTAACATTTATTTTTTCTTTTTCTTGGATGCCAAGGCTCTTAATTCTGTAGTGTATACACTAGAAAATGTGGATGGGGGGGTGGGGCAGGGAGGGGGTAATAATAGTGGAACACCAGTGACATAAGCCTTTCCTGTCACAGAAAGTTGTTGTGATCTTTTGTGTCTTTATTTTGCTTTCTTAGGTTTTTCACTGGACTCAGGAAAAAGTATTCTCTCTAAAGATGAGATCACTTTTGTGTCTGGCGCCCCAAGAGCCAACCATAGTGGAGCTGTGGTTCTCCTAAAGAGAGATATGAAATCTGCACATCTTTTGACTGAGTATCTGTTTGAAGGAGAAGGACTGGCCTCTTCATTTGGCTATGATGTGGCAGTAGTGGACCTCAACAAAGATGGGTAAGGATTCCTCAATAGAACTATTTTATTTCTACTTTTATTCTGTAAAGCCTTCATTATTCCTAGGTCTTTGAACTTAAAGATAACTTTGTCATAGATGGTGGGTTTTTTCCCCCATTAAGTATATATTTTTTAGTTCTGACAGATTTTATTTAGTTGCCATATTTCCTTCATTATTTCTGTTATTTGGAGAAAATGCACATAGCTGTGAGCATAATTATATTTGTCTATGCTTTAGAGTATGGTTTTTATATTAAATACTGATTTATCTCATATATTTTAGGCCTGCTAATTTTCTAATGACCTTGAGTTATTAGACCCCTGCTAACTTCCCACTACTCCTTGATTTAAAAAAAGCATAATAAAATCAACAAAGCAACTCAACATGTCAGTCTTTGTAGATATTCTATGATGATGGGTTGGGTGTTCATAAGGAGTGACTAGAATATCCCAGATTACCCTGGAGAAAGAAAGGTTTGGAATGCAGAAGGGAAGGGATAGTGTGCAGGCTTTCAGCACCTAAACCATTTTAGATATGGACTCCCCCATATTGAGAACCCCATTCCTGGGTATAGTTATCTTGAACTTGCTTTTGACCTAAACTAACCTTAGTAGTACCTATGATCTGTGTTATTAAATAGCAATCTGTTACTGCTATTTATCTTATATTGCTGAACATTTCCATCACAGTGTATTGTTGATGTCTCAAATTTAACATGTCCCTAATAGAACTCATCTACTCTTACACTCTAAAAACTTGTCCATCTTTCTTTCAAACTTATTTTGGGAGATTACCACCATCCTCTTGGGCATCCATATTCATTAGCTCTTCTTTACCTTACGTATTCAAAAATTTGTCAAGTTCTATCAATTCTATCTCATATTTCACATCTATCCCCTTTATTCTCCATTTAACAAGACTAACCTGTGTTCAGACTTCTCTCTTATTGTGCCCATACTACTACAATCTTTATAATCACTTCCTAATTGGTATGTTTGCCTCCAGTCTCTCTCCTCTTAAGTCACTCTTCACACAACTACAAAAATAAACTTAAGGCACAGGTCTGACCATGATAATCCTCTATATAGAAGCTTTAAATGACTCTAGAATTCAGTACAAATTCCTCAGCCTGGAATACATGGTGCCGAACCCTACTTTTTTTATTTTATTTTATTTTTTATTTTTGCAAGGCAATGGGGTTAAGTGGTGGCTTGCCCAAGGCCACACAGCTAGGTAATTATTAAGTGTCTGAGGCCGGATTTGAACTCAGGTCCTCCTGACTCCAGGGCCCATGCTCTATCCACTGCACCACCTAGCCGCCCCCAAACCTTACTTTCTAATCTTATTTCATATACCTCTTCTACCCTAGCCATGGTCATTCAAGAAGCATTTTGTTGTTATTGTTGTTGTTTGATCATTTCAGTCATGCTCAACTCTTCATGATCCTATTTGGGGTTTTCTTAAAAGTGGTATTTAGAGGGGGCAGCTCGTGGCACAGTGGATAGAGCACCAACTCTGTAGTCAGGAGGATCTGAGTTCAAATATGGCCTCAGACACTTAATAATTATCTAGCTGTGTGACCTTGGGCAAGTCACTTAACCCTGTTGCTTTGCAAAAAAAAAAGACAGGAAAGAGAGATACTGGAATGGTTTTCCATTTCCTTCTCCTCTTTTTACAAATGAGGAAACCAAGGCAAACAGGATTAAATAACTTGTCTAAGATCATATAGCTAGTAAGTATCTAAGGTCAGATTTGAACTCAGGTCTTCCTGTTGTACATTTTTTTAGGTGCTTACTCCATGACCCAAGACTGTATTAAACACAGATGATACTACAAAAGTTAAAACAGTCTGAGCTCCCATTCTAATTGGGGAGACAGTGTGTTTAGTAATGAGGAACATATAAGATAGAGAGTACTTTGAGTGTAAAATATAAGATGGCTAGAGAGGTAGTGAAATTGTGAAAAGCTTTAAATATCAAAGATTGAGAAGTGAGGTGGTCAGATCTGTGATTTAAGAAAATCACTTAGGCAGCTGAGTGGAGAAGAATAGATTTATTTTAGGAACTTTCTTTTCCATCCTCTGATCCTTTGTCTCTGTGTCTCAGCCCAATGTAGCCTCCACCCTTGGAATGTTCTTCTTCCACTCTGAATCCTTGGATCTTCTTCCCTCTTGTCAGACACTTAATCTGTCTTCAAGATTTAGCTTAGAGGCTGCCTCCTGAAGAAAACCAATCCCCAAGGGTTTGGAATGCTCTCACCCACCTTCAGTTACCTCATATTTACTGATCTGTACCTATGTCATCTCAACAAGTATTTTTTGAGTGACTGTTTCCTGGCGCCATGCTAGTGAGGTATTGGGGATAAATGTATTATAGAGAATGAAACAATCTTACTTAGAGTAAGCTTACATGTCCAATGGGGTATGTAAACATACACATGATCTGTAAGCACATATGCAGCATAAATTTAAGGAAAATAAATACAGATTAATTAAATGCAGGGTAGTTTGGAGGGAAAAGCTCTGGTGCTTTGAGTTGTGCCTTGAAGGAAAAGGGGCCCCTATAGATGGTGGAGCATGTCCCAAGCATGGACAACAGCCAATACAAAGAAACAGAGATGGGAGATGGATAGTCATGAGGGCTAGCTTGTTTGGATTTCAGAATTTGGAAAGGCAGAAAATGTTCATTGAGACTGGAAATGTGTTGGGACCAAGTTGTGAATGTTTTTCTATTTTATCTTAGAGGCAGTAGGAAGTATGGAGATGGTGAATGGGAGAGCATCAGGGTTTGTAATAAGCAGTTATCCCTTTCACACCTCAAGGGTAAGGGTCATGACACCCCCATGATCTGGAAAATCCATGTAAAATATTTTGACCCTTTCTTTGTATCAGTGAAGAAGTCTGAATTTTTTCTTTTCTTTTATAGGTATTCCTATTATACAATACTACACATATATTTTATGCCTTTCTGAATTTGTCAACTTTTTCCTCTTATCTGCTGACTTTATCAAGTTGTCTGCTATTTCTATAAGATTCCTTCAAAATTCCCAATTTAATTTTTTATGCCAACCTATGATACATTGAAACCAGAAACTACTATTACTTTGGTAATAGTGTATAGGATGAGTTGGAGTTGTAGGAAACTTGAGGCAGGCTGACCATTTAGAAGGCATGTACAATAATCCAGTGACTTGGAACTGAAGCAATAACTATGTGAGTAGAGAGAAGAAATCAGATACAAGAGGTATCATTTTTTTTTAAGTCTTTGCAAGGCAGTGGGGTTAAGTGATTTGCCTAGGGCCACACAGCTAGGTAATTATTAAGTGTCTGAGGCTGGATTTGGGCTCAGGTCCTCCTGACTAAAGGACCTGTGCACTATTCACCGTGCCACCTAGCTGCCCCTACAAGAGGTATCTTGGCAAGATTTGACAATTTAATGGCTACATGAAATAAGGGAGAATGAGGTATTGAGGATAATACTGGGGTTAGGAACTTATGGAAGAATGGTGTTGCTTTCGACAGAAGAGTTCAATTTCAATGCATCTGAGTTCCTTAAGGGTAGAGCCTGTTTGATTTTTGTATTTATATTCTGAGTAACTAGTACAATGCCATATACATTGTAATTACATTAAAAAGGTTTGTTATGGTCCTAGACAATTCCAAAGGACTCATAACAAAAAAATGCTATCCACATCCAAAGAAAGAACTATGGAGTCTGATTGCAGATTGAAGCATACTATTTTCATTTTTTGTGTGTGGCTTTTCCCTTTATTCTGTTTCTTTCACAACATGACTAATGTGGAAATATGTTTACATGATTGCACATGTATAACCAAATCAGCTTGCTTGCCATCTTGGGAAGTATGGGTGGGAGGAAGAAAACATTTAGAACTCAAGATCTTATTAAAAAAAATGAATGTTGAAAACTTATCTTTACATGTAATTGGAAAAAATAAGATGCTATTTACAAAACTAAAAGGGGGGGGGAGAAGGTTTGTTATTGTAGTTATCTTTCTATGAATATTGACTGGATTTTAGGTCCCTGAAGGGCATAGGGTATGCCATATATCTCTCTGAATCTCCCAAGTCTATACAATGCTAAAATGCAATTTAAAAAAAAATTCAAATCAACAAACGTTCATTAAGCATTTACCAAACACCTGGCACTCATTTCCCAAAGTTCTACAGTCTGATTTCTAATCTTATCATGCAACTGAAAGATTTTTCTCCAAAGTTGCCAATGCTCTTTTGATTGCCAAATCCTGTTGGGGTTTTTTCAGACTTTATCCTTCTCATTTTCACACTATATTGACAATTTTTTCCTTCTGGAGGCTGTGCCCTCTCTGGGTATCTATATCATCCTTTTCTTGGCTCATCACCCATATCACATTTCTGAATTGCGTTCAAGATTCTGTTTTTTAACTTCCTTCTCCTTCTACACAACTCTTGGTAACCTCATCAGTTCCTATGGCCTTAATGGTCATTCCTATGTAGATAAATCACAGATATGTATATATCTAGCCCCACTTTTCCCACCCTGAGTCCCACATCACCACTTTCTCATTTGGACATTACAAACTAAATGATATCTCAAACTCAACATATCTCATTATGTTTCTGCTTTATTAGTTTAGGCCCTCATTGCCTCCTACCTGGGTTAGTACAGTCTCTTGATGGATGATCTCTTTTTCTCAGGTCACTCACAACTCTTAATCAGTCTTACACATAGGTGGCAAAATGATTTTCCTTCAACACAGATCTAATCTTGTCAGTTTTCTTTTCACTTAACTCCAGTTGCTTTTTGCCTCTGGAATAAAATTAAAAACTCTTCTGTTTGGCTTATAAATCCCTTCCTTTTGGCTCTAACCAATCTTTCCATTTCTTCTTGGACTCTATAGTTTAGCCAATTGAGTCTCCTTTTCTTCCTCACACATAATTCTTCATCTTACATCTCCACGGTTCTATTCCTTGGTCTTTTTTCCCTTTCTTGGAAACCTCTTGAAACTCCAATGCAGATGAATCTCAGATATATACATACAGTCATACATTTATACATACATACATATACATATACATATATATATATACATATATATATATATATATTTATATATCTCCAGTCCCATCTTCTCCCCCAACTTTGTGTTCTCCATCAGTTTCCAGAGGTAGACCTTTCTTCATTTTAATATATATTTCCCAACTTCACCTCATTGAAGCCTTCTTTCAAGGCTTAAGTGTAGAGCCTTCTACAAGAAGCCTTTTTGTATCTTTCCCCTCAGCCACCCAACTGCTAGTGCCTTCCCTCTCAAATTACCTTGTATTAGCACTTTTTGTTGGTAATTTATGGGGCAGCAAGGTGGTATGGTGGATAAAGTACTGAGCCTAGAGTCAGGAAAACTCATCTTTCTGAGTTCATATCTGACCTCAGATACCTACTAGCTGAATGATGCCAGGCAATTCCCTAATCCTGTTCGCCTCAGTTTCCTCATCTGTAAAAGGAACTGAAGAAGGAAATGGCAAACCAATCCAGTGGCAAAGAAAAACTCTAAATAGGGTTCACAAAGAGTCAGATATGACTGGAAACAACTAAATAACAGCTATTTATATTTATCATATATTTACTTTAGATATATCTTTGTCTTATTCATTAGAATAATGCTTCTTGAAAGCATGAATTGTTTCATTCACTGTATTTGAATCAGTTCCTTGTACATAGTAGGCATATGCTGACTAATTGATTGATTCTGGAACTACCAAGGTGGTAGGTTATAGCTTAAGCCTAGGTAAACAAAACAGACACCCAATTAACACATCATCACATCAGTTCTCTATTATAAGAAAAGTTTATGGCATTGGAATTTCTACTACTACCACCTTCCAATCTCTCCATCCCTGACTATCCAAGATATAATATATATATATATAGATATGAAAAAATATGCCATATATATATATGTGAAAAAATGATAAAACTTTCAGTGATTTCTAGGGATATTAAAGATAAAAAATAGCTTTACAGTCTTTCTAGGAGTTAATGTAATCCTTGGGGGATTTTGATCAAATGACTTCTAGATCTTCACAAGGATGTAGACACCATGTAGGGGCATCATGAAGGGACTCAGTGTGAGAGTTAAGCCAGGATCAGAATTTATACTTTTCAGATATCTCAAGAACTGGGCCAAATTCTTAGTTCTGGGACAAAATATAGTATAATTTCCTGCTTCCCCTGAACTAAGAGTATTTCTTTGACACAGATGTAGTCTTCAATATTTAACTTTGACTAGAGTGATTTTGGATTCACCTCTGTGCTGATGGTGAAAAGTCAACTATGCATCTCAACAATATTGGTATTAGTAGCCTTATTCCCCTAAACTTTCAAGCACTTTGACCTAATTGTATATAATTCTTCCCCTTATTGTATTTGAAGTTGGCAAGATATAGTAATTGGAGCACCACAGTATTTTGATAGAGATGGAGAAGTTGGGGGTGCTGTGTATGTCTACATTAATCAACAAGGCAAATGGAATAAGGTCAAGCCAATTCGCCTTAATGGAACCAAAGATTCTATGTTTGGCATTGCAGTGGAAAACATCGGTGATATTAATCAAGATGGATACCCAGGTGAGACAATGGATGATGAAATATTGAAGTTCTCAATGTTACAAGTAACTTCCTGTGATCAGCAGTCTAAAATATTATAAAAACTGCTTGTTTATGACTTAGAAATATAAATACCCATCAAACTGTTATGTCATCAACAGATATTGCAATTGGAGCACCTTATGATGATTTGGGGAAAGTTTTTATCTATCACGGCTCTCCAAGTGGAATAAATACCAAACCAACACAGGTGATTCAATATCATTGACAACTTATTTCAAATTTGATTTTGTTCTACAATTTAAAATTCTTAGATCTAAATTGATTTTTTTCCTTATCTTTAGCATTGGGGAACTTCTAGGAAATTTGCTTCTAAAGACAAACTCCATGAACTCCATTTTAATTTTAAAGTATTATAAATAAACAGCTAGGAATCAAAGTAATCCCAAAGAAGTAATACTTTTGACTATTCAGCTATTCTGTATTTTTCCAAAAAATCCTCTGAACAAGGATTTCCTTCTACAGTCATGCTCAATGCAGATTTCGGCTTCTATCCACCAAGGTGGAATGAAGTGGAGAATTATTGCAATTACCTGGATGATCCAAGCCCTCAAAACTGCTATTAAGGAAAATGAGAGCTTTTTAAAAAAATTGAGTTATCTAGATTAGCTTTGTACATGGAACAAGTTAATCAGATAATTGCACACTTCTCCTGTGTAGTCGCAACATAAATTGGAAGCCTTGGATGAACTAAAATACTTGAACTTTGGGAGTATAAATTGGGGGTGTTTATAGTTGAACTTTAAAGGAACATGTGCCAAAAGAAATTTTGTATTTTTTTTTCAAAGTGTGGCTAAAAAGTTCATTTGAATAATCTGATGTTCTGTTCACCCTTTCATTGTAGGTTCTTGAGGGAAAATCTCGATACTTTGGCTACTCAATTGCTGGAAATATGGACCTTGATAAAAATTCCTATCCTGATATTGCTGTTGGTTCACTCTCAGATTCAGTGTCAATTTTCAGGTAGTAAATTTAGTTAATCATACAGATTGACATTTTGATAATTATTTAAAGTGAGAATTTAGATTGAAATTCAAAAGTTTAGTATCTGTGCTGCAAAGGCAAATTTTTTTAATGAATTTTGAAGATATTTGCCTTTGAGAGTTAGTTATTGTAAAGAAAAACCAAAAAAATTTTCCTAATACAGTGTTACAATACTTTAGCAGTCTGATATTTTATTAGCAAGGAAATACACTCCATATAAGTGCTCCCAGTTCATTTTTAAATTTAGTGGAACCAGATTCATAAGTTTTTAGTGTCAATAGAACCCTTTGGTAGTCTGATGAATCTAGTTCTCTCAGAATAATGTATTTCAATAATTGAAACAAATGCTAAATGTCAATTGGAGGTGCAGGGGATAGATAGAGTGCTGGGCCTGGAGTCAGGAAGACTCATCTTCTGAGTGAAAATCTAGCTTCAGAAACTTAACTACCTGTGTGATCCTAGGCAAGTCATCAGTCCTGTTTGCTTCAGTTTCCTCGTCTATTAAATGAGATGGAGAAGGAAATGGCAAGCTACTCAGTATTTTCACCAAGAAAAACCCCAAATAGGGTCATGAAAAGTTGAGCATGAAAAAAGAACTGAGCAGCAACAAAGTAACAAAAATAAAGATAACCTTTTTCCCTCCTTCCAAGCTCATGGACCTCATTATCCATAAACCTCCCCAGGTTAAAAAATTCTGTGGAAAGTGGTCATAGAGTGTTACTGTGACCAAGCCTAGTAAAGGAGCTTAGGGCTGATCATTAGATAAGAAGCAATCAACTCCAGTGGCTCCCTATTCCCACCATAATCAAATATTCTGTGTTTGACTTTTAAATCCCTTCATAACTTGAACTCTTCCTTTCTTTCCAGCATTTTTTATGTTTTATCCCCTTTCCCCTTTCCACACAAATTCTACATTAGTAACTCTGACCTTGCTGTCTCACAGAGCATTCTGTCTCCCGACTCTTACCATCTCCTTACTGACTTTCCCCATGTCTGGAATGTTCTCTCTCATTGCTTCTGACTAACTTACTAAGATTAAGTTCAAATCCCATTTCCCCACTTCTTCTCTTCCCCTTTTCCCTCAAGACCCATTATCTTGCCCTGTATATATGTTATATGTTCTTGAGGACAGGGAATACATTTCTGCCTTTCTTTGTATCCTCAGAACTTACAGTAGGCATTTTGCCATTGCTTGCTGTTGGAGCAGAGTGGAATGTGTTCTACTTACCTAGCTTTTGAGAACAGGGCCAACCAGCTCTTTATCATTCTTGAATATCAGAGTAGTCCCTTAGTAGAGGTCTAAATTGAGTCATTTTAGATTAATTGGGGTGGGGGGAGAGTACTTAAAATTAATTCATTTTCGGAATTAAAGAATATTTTAAAAGAAATGTAGTAGGAAAAACCCTGACTATACAGAGAATAGCTTCCCAGATCCCTCAGCTTCTAGAGTGGCTTTAGACCTAGAAGTGGGTGGACAGGACACACACACACACACACACACACACACACACACACACACACAAACAGAAAGGAAAAACCCCAGCCTAATTATTTTACAAATGAGGAAGCAGTCCCTCCCTAAGCAACTTGGCAACTAAGGAACACATCTGGAGAAGAGGGAGAGAAGACAAAAAAGACTGAAAAAAAGAGAAGAATGGAGGGAGGAGGGAAGGGATGTCGTTGGGCATGATTAGAAGTGGCCACGGGGGTGGTGAGTGGCAGACACCAGCAGTGATGAAGAGAAAGAATAGTTCTGTAGTCTGGGAGAGCAAACAGCCACCCACACCTCAGGACATCATCTTCAGACTGGTATGCTCTGCTGTCACAGTGAACGCACCTGTTTCCTCACCATCTCCAGGCCTCAGCTGTGTTGTCTTCCCTGCTGTGTTAATCGTAGACTCCTTCTTATGACATGGATTCTAATCTTCCTCTAGAGGAATAGAAAGGGCAGAGGAATAAAAATTGTACTAATCACAAAAAAGAAAAACATGGACATCTGTTTATGTCTTGAAAAGGGTGAATACTGGAAAATATTGATAGATCAGTAGAGAGTAGACATCCACCCTGTGTGATATCAGAGCTCAGAAAAAACAGCTGCTAAGATGATTCCCCAAAGAATTTAGTTTTTTTTTTCCTTTTTCAAGAAATCAAATCCTTGAAGCTAAAATCCCTATTATCAGTTACTTTCAAATTACCTTTAATATTTCCACAAATTGTCAGCTCATCAGATGGACAGAGGCAGCATGGAAGAAATTGGGGAGCCATAGCTCCCAATCCAACCCACTCTTGTTTGTTTTTTTTTAATAATAAAAACTAGATTTGTAATCAGAACACCTGAATTTGAAATTTGAACCTCCCACTTAAAACTTAGGTGATTCAAAGTTAGTCACTTAGCCTGCCTGGGCCTTGGTATTCTCATCAGTAAAATGTGGGACTTGGGTTTGATGACCTCTTGGGTTTTGAAGACTTCACAATCCAAATCATGGGATTAAAACGTCTCTGCTTTGTGATGTACAACTGACCTTTCCATGGCAAGGCAGTTCGAAGAGGAGCAGAATACCAAATGAGTTCTCTTGTTTCTGCCCCCTTCCAGATCTCGACCTGTGATCAACATCCTGAAGACAGTGACTGTAACCCCTAACAGGATCGATCTAAGACACAAAATGGCCTGTGATGCTCCAAGTGGAATATGGTGAGATTGGTAGTTGTGTGCTATGAGCTTGCCTCTGTCTGCTTTTTCCTCCTTTGGGAACAGTCAGTACTATCTGTCAAACTGACTTTGTATGTACAAGTGGGTGCATGTTTGTTATATTGAGTTTTCCTGTGAATTTTAATTCCCTTTATTGACATACTGGGGTCCTACAGTGTTAACATTGCTCAGAATTTCATAAGCAAGATGTGCTAGGGGCATGGACAGAAGAAATTTTGGTTTCCTTTAGTGAAGCAGTGGATAGAGCCCTGCATCTGCAGCCTAGACAGATCTGAGTTCAAATCCTGCCTCACATACTTACTAGTTGTGTGACTCTGGGAAAATAATCTCTTTTTGCTTCACTTCCCTCAACTGTAAAATTAGCACATTAATAATAACTGCTTCTCAGAGTTTGAGAGGCAACTTGGTGGTACCATGGACAGAGTATGGGACCTAGAGCCTAGATGACTTAAGTTTAAATTCTGCTTCAGATACTTGGTAGCTATGAGCTCTGGGTGAGTCACTTAACCTTTGTCTGCCTCAGTTCCCACAGCAGTAAATAGGGTTTATTGTAAAGATAAAATGAAGTAATATTTGTAAGGTGTTTTATAAACCACAAGTGCTATGCAAATCTAATTATTATTATTCTCCTAAACAGTCAAAATGAAGTCATCCTTTTTTTTTCTTTTTAAAGTAATCTGGAAATATATGAAAACTAAAGTTTTTAATTGATTTATCCTACCATGATAAGGCATTATTTAAGAATTATTTGCTTGATTTTATACAGCCTGAAGGTTAAGGCCTGTTTTGAATACACTGCCAAGCCCAGTAATTACAATCCTGCAATACGTAAGTACTTGAGACTATATGTATATATTCTTTGCATGTTTTTTAAAGAAATTTTTCCAAGTTGAAAAATCTTCAAAAACTCTAGAAAAAAAATAGAACTGTAGCATACAAAAGAAAATTTAGAAGTAAAGTCCTTTTTATTAGAGACAATGAAATGGTGTAGTAAGATAAAGCATCAGGAGGGCATGAGTTCAAATCCTGCCTCTGAAACTTTTAATTGTGTGAACCTAGGTAAATAGTTTCTGTAGGCCTCAGTTTCTTCACCCTTAAAATAGGAATAATAGCTCCCACCTCCCAGGTGCATGTATAGGATTATAAAAGAAATCAGTTTTATTAAAATAAAGGTATTTTTCTCTATATTAATCTGATTATAAACCTCTTTACACATATTATATAATTTTATAAACTTTTAAAGCACTATATAAATATTCTTCTTCTTCTTCTTCTTAAGTTCCCTCTCCTTTAAAAAATAACAGCAGATATCCCATAATCAAATAATAAGAGAAAATCTTCACTGTACATTCTCCAAAAAAATCAGTTTTATACTAAGAAAATAACAGTTTCTGTAACCATGCTCCCAGTTTTCATGACAGCTTAGTGAAGACTTCTTCTCAGTGAAAATTAGTGTATGGAAAAACTGACTTTGGGGTTGTTGCTGGTTGGTAAAAAAAAAAAACAGTTCTATGGAATTGTCAGAATATGGTAGTTTCACCAAGTCTACTCTCTTTCTGGCTCCACCCTTTGTAACACCTTATTCAGCACCTCCCCCACCAGTGCCACACTCTTTCATGGTCTGAAGGACACAAACAGCATTGATTCTTTTCCTTGCTTGTCATTATTCTTTGTCCTTGAACAACCTAAGTTGATTTCTTCCACTAGTTTTGAGAATTTTAATGGGAAATTTTTGCTCATAAAAATTATAATGGGATGAAAGTTTTCTTTTTTGTGATGTTTAGCATACTGAATGAGTTAATATGGTGTGTATGACTTAATATTTGAAACACATAAGGCAAAGACAGGTCTTTGAGGTACTATGACATCTGTTTCCATGGTAGTAAATTAGAGTGCCAGCTGTGGAGTCAGGAGGTTCTGAGTTCAAAACCAGCCTCAGATACTTACTGACTACATAACCTTGGACAAGTCACTTAACTTTGATTGCCTTGCATCCAGGACCAACTGCAATCATCTTCATCCATATCTAGCCACTGAACCCAGATGGCTCTGGAGGAGAGAGTAACACTGGTAACAGCACAGCCCCCCTCATTCAAATCCAGTTCATGTACTTGTCATGGTATCACCTCCTCCTGATGTCATGGTCTTTGAGAACAAAGGATGATGCATGTTCTGGGTACAACAAGGGTGCTGGGGATAAAAAAGACAAAAATGAAACTAACAGTTTCCCAATTGTAGTTGGAATTTTTTTTTTAACCTATGTATTTTATGTTCTTCCTTAGTTGAAAAGTCACAGATCCTCACCTGGGGTGAATTAGACACCAAATAAAAAAAAAAAAACCAACAACCTATTTCATGACTAGTGATAAAAGACAGAATGAAAGAAAATTTGGTTTGGAATTCAAGGATTAGGTCTTGAATCCCAGTTTCCTCATTTGCCACCTGTATGATCTCAGTTAAAATAATTTCAAAGATCCCTTCTTGTTCTAAACTGATGATCCTATGAAGAGAAATCTTGTTAAATTTTGTTGGAATTCTAGTGAGAAACTTTCAGATCATATATTTTGTAAACAAAAGGAGATCTAATTCTTCAAAGCACCTCTTGCCTCCCTGGAAATGAACTATTTTTATCTTTGAAGAATAAAAGATGATCAGTTTTCAATGTGTTTTATGAATTAGGTACAAGACCTTGCATTTGTATGATTCATCTCTCATTCAATATTTTTTAAATGCTTGAGATATTTTTATTTATACATATTGTATTTAGAGATTTGTGCATTGATTAACCTTTTTTTTTTCAGTGAATATTCAGAGATTACCTGCTATTTAGGTATTAACCCCATAGTATTAAAAAAAAATTACAAGTCAACTAGAAAACTTCTTGCAACACTATATAAAAATTAATATAGTTAACTACCCCACCCCCACTCCTTGTTTAAAAAAAATATGAACTGGTATATGGAAGGACAGTTTTATTGCACAGACCTTAAAATGTAGTAATCCACTTATGCAGATACTCATTATTTACTTTTAATGAATCTTCTACTTGGCTTGCTCTCTAAAGGTCAGTTAAGAGTCAGCCTGAAAATATTTTATGATGATGTGAATTGTCTGGAGGGTTAGTAAGGGTTAAAGTAGAATTTGGCACATAAATGGTTTTAATGCACCTAAACCCTTCCTGACTTTTTTCTTTGAGGGGCACTCAGCATGTTAAGTCTTCATCTAGTTCATTTTGATGTTTGCAGGTCACTGATAAATGGATAATGTCAAGATTGTGGAGGGCCTTAAAATGGGGAGCATTCCATTTGGCAGCTCTGACATTTAGGAATTCTTCCGATGGACACAGAAATGCTACTGTTGAAACAATATGTCAGTGTCTCTAAATTTTGGTCTTGCCCATCTGTTTAGAAATAGTAGCAGTTACAAAAAGAGAGCCACATGGCTGTGGGATGTGTTTGTGTGTGTGTGTGTGTGTGTGTGATATATGTTTGTGGTGTGTACAATCATATGTGTGTTTTAATACATAGAACTAATTAAGTCATGGAACTACTGGTTATCATTACTGTTTTTAACTTGTGATTTGGCAGATCGCACACTGACTGGAATTAGTGGACCTAGATTTAAAATCCTACCCTTGTGATATCTCTGATCTTGGGCAAAATATTTAATTTCACTAGTCCTCAGTTTCTTCAGCTGTAAAATCATAAGGTTAGAATAAATAGCCCTTGAGGTCTCTTCTAGTCTAAAATATGTGATTTTATGATCTTATATGGGCTAAAAAATGTGGTTCCCCTTCTCCCCTCAACATCTTCCCTATGTCTGATACATGGTATAACCTGAGCTAATTACTTGCTTTCCTAGATCTCATTTTCTTTAAAATGAAGTGGTTGAATTCATATTATCAGTGCCAGTAACAATAATAAATAATATTAATAATAACAGTATTGTTAAACCTAGTTTATTATCTCTGAGCTGCTCCTCTTCCTAGTCAGTTACCATGTACTGAGTGAATTCAAACTAATTTATAGTGATCAGAGAAATATAATAGAATAAATCTGCTGTTTGGGCTTAAGGTGGGTGAGAAATGCTTCTTTGAGTCCTCTCTAGATGGAATTTCAGCTATCCATGTAAGGAGACAGTCTATCTTCAAAGTCCAGGTCTGATGTTTGCCATCTGGATGACTGGGCAAGTCAGTTTTAAAATTGGACCAGTTTTATCAGCTGTAAAATGAGGGAAATTGAACCCTGAGGTTTCTTTTAGCTCTAACTTTATGAAGTCTGTATTTTAGAGGCTACATAAATTGAGATGGTCAAATAATTTGTAATATTAATATTTAGCTCAGATTTACATGTGTAAGAAACTTGGTTAGTGGCTTTTCATCATTATAGGAACATTACATTGACAAAAGGACCATATAGCAACCAACTATCAAGTCTTTTTAGAAGTTGATTGCATCATTAAAAGACTACTTCATAACTAAATTTTTGTAAGAAAATGCAACCAGCATCACAATACTGACCTTACAGATTTTCTATCACTGTAGTGGTTTTGTCTTGTTTTGTTTTTTCTAATCTTTTTTTATTTTTAAAGACAATGACCTACTTGATAACTTTAGATATTCTTCACCTGCCTAATGGCAGTGTGATAGCTCTACTTTTTGGAGAGTTAATGGGACAGTTCTACTTTTTGATCTCCATTTAGCCTTAGAATTTTATGGTGTACTATATAATCTTATCTACCACAAACTAACAGAAAATACAGTGCTGTGGAATTTTGTGTTGTTTTTGAGCGCCCTCAGGTGGCTTGAATTGAAATTTAATTTCTAAATCATTGGATTTTGAATGTATAAATAAATTGTTAGTAGGAAATAGAAAAATATTGAATGGCAAGTTAACCACAAAATTTTCCATCTTGGCAAATGGAAAACATTTCCACTAATGATCAAAATGATTGGATTTTAAAAGACCTTAAAATATACTTGTAGAAGAATATGCTTTGGGTCAATAAAATGTTTCATAATATCTGTTTACTTGTTGATTTTTACTTAGAAATTGTGGGCACACTTGAAGCTGAAAGTCAGAGGAGGAAATCCGGCTTATCATCAAGAGTTCATTTTCCAAATCAAGCTTCTGAACCTAAGTCTTCCCTACCCTTGACTCTGAAAGGGCAGAATCAAAAAATGTGTATGGAGAGGACACTTTGGCTGCAGGTAAGAAATTAAGAGATTTAAAAGAGAGGGTTAAGGCACTGCATGAGTTTTATTCTTATTTAATTTAAGAGGGGTTTTATAATGGTCTATACAGGTTTTTTAATATAGAAAAGTAGTATACTTGAATTCAAAGTAAAATATTCCTCTGAAGTGTTTCAGAATGTTACTGTTTCCATATAGTAGGATCTTCATTAGAGGATTATATTTTCCAGGAGAACATCAGAGATAAATTACGTCCTATTCCTATAACAGCTTCAGTGGAAATCCAAGAGCCAAGTTCACGGAGGCGAGTAAATTCACTTCCAGAACTTATTCCAATTCTGAATTCAAATGAACCCAAAACTGTGACCTCAGAGGTAAGTTTGCCTGGCTCCCCATTATGTCAGAGTTTTTTTTCCCTACAGTGTTAAATAATCTGGTAAAATGTCTTCCTGAGTGTATAGTTAGAACATGTGATTAGATTGAAAGGATGCTCCTTTGTATAAACTTGCAGTGTAACATATTTATATGTTATGTGTTCAGTATATTACATGTTAGACTCAACCAATCTAAGGAAATAATGATAGGAAAAATAATCTCTGTTTATATAGTACAAATAATTGCTTACATTTCTTAGTAATTTAGAAAAATCATCATCTTCTCAAACAAAAGCTGGCATGTTTACTGTTCACTCTGATCTCTAGTAATCTAGAGACTAACAGGGATCATAAATTTTGTTATATTGAAGTTTATTAATACTCATTAATATATTTATACAAAATACAGCATTAATACATAAATACACATAGTAATGTAGAAAGGAGAAAGAAAGAAATATATGTTTATGTATGTAGGTATATCATACACATATATTTCTTTACTCCTCCTTCCCAAATCAGGAGGGTATGTAGATAATTTATGAGTAGTTTTATAGACTGAAATTTTTTTTCTATTGCAGTTCTTTTCATATTATAACCAGCTGAGTTTAGAATTTCAATATAGTATATCATATATTTCTCCTGTCTCAGTGTTCTCATATAGAAGACTTACTATCTTTGAAAAGTAGTATAAAACTATTTTTAGTTGGTCTGGTTCTTATAATCAAGGGGCATGTCTTACTCAGAAAGGGAAATGATTATAAGATGAAATGGACAGCATCAGAACTCAATTACCATTAGGATTAGAGAAAATCTGAATTGTTAGAGATCCTGTACTGGCTTGGAAGTGAGAGAGGGGGAAGGGTTAGGAATCAATAGTATGAAAATTTAGAGAGAAGAGAATGTCTTGATGACAATACTTCTCTTGCTGTCTGAAGGTCAGCTTATATTCATGCTTGTATACAGTCCCACTGTAATCTCTGCTGACCTTGGTCAATTAGTGGAGGTCATTCTCTGACTGAATAGAAAAAATATAAGGTTTTTTGAAACTAGTGACAGGTTAAACCTAAAATGCCAAAGTGTGTAACACTGCCTCATAAACTCTTTGGAATATTATTGAGATGGATATTTTTGTCATCTTTATAATCCCTTTCCTAGTACATTTCTGCCTTCTGGCAAAAGCCTCAAGGTAGCATCATGAAACAAAGAGGAGGAAAACTTCTTTGTTGTTCAGTTGTTTTCAGTCTTGTCTGACTCTTTGTGACCCATTTGACATTTTCTTGTTAAAGATAATGGAATGTTTGTCATTCCTTTTTTTAACTCATTTTATAGATGAAGAAACTTAGGCAAAAGGATAAAGTGTCTTGCCTAGGGTCATACAACTAGTAATGTCTGAGGCCAGATTTCTCTATTGTAGGCCCTGGCAAACTATCTGCTGTACCACAAGACAACATTAGACATGACTTATTCTTATGAAATTGGGGAAAAGTTATTAAAATGCTATTAACTATATGTCCTTTTAGACCCAAGTTGGAATTAGATATGTTACAAAGGGTTTGTATGCTTATGGTTTCTCCAAAGGGGCAGTTGTCACATTGGAATGTAGATATTATAGAAAAAGAGTTTTATTTACTTAGTCTTCTATCTGTTTTTTTGAGTGATCTTAATTTACACTCATTTCTGGTTTATTTCTAGGTCCAGTTCTTAAAAGAGGGATGTGGAAATGACAACATCTGCAATAGCAATCTGAAATTGGAGTATAGATTCTGTACTCGAGATGGCAACCAAGACAAATTTTCTTATTTACCAATGTAAGAATCACTTTTGTAGCATTAGCATAAACTGTTATCATAAGACAAGGGCCATTTGATGAGGAAGGATTTCAAGTGTCTTGAGAATACTGTTGTCTCTGTGTTTTATAGTCACAATGGCATTCCAGAGCTTGTTCTCAAAGATCAGAAGGATATCGCTTTAGAAATAACAGTGACAAATAGCCCATCAAACCCAAGGAATCCTACAAAAGATGGGGACGATGCCCATGAAGCCAAACTCATTGCAACTTTTCCTGACACCTTAACTTACTCTGCATACAGAGAGCTGAAGGCTTTTCCTGTGAGTGTCCTTAAAGACAAAAAGGGAGGAAGAAAAGGGGCAGATGTGCTTTATATGCATGCATGAATTTGCTATTTTGACCTATATATTTTTTTTTTTACTTCCCAAGGAAAAACAGTTGAGTTGTGCAGCCAATATAAATGGTTCCCAAGTAGACTGTGAACTTGGAAATCCCTTTAAGAGAAATTCCAGTGTAGGTGCTAATTTTTTTTTTTCATTTTGTTATTTTAAAATGTCATCAGGATTTTGATAGATTGGATTCATGTTAATTGGCATACACATGTGTTTTTTTAGGTTACTTTTTATTTGATTTTAAGTACAACAGAAGTCACCTTTGATACCACAGACTTGGATGTGAATCTGAAGTTGGAAACGTGAGTTCTTATTCCTTAGTCTCTTCATTTAGCCTTGCACCATGAATGTGTAGGCCTCTATGAATTGCCTCTGATCTGACTCATGAAAGAAGTGTAATTATAATGAAAAAACTGTTAAAATAAAACCTCATTGTTTCCTTTTCACTTCAGAACAAGCAATCAAGATAATTTGGCTTCAATTACAGCTAAAGCTAAAGTGGTTATTGAACTGCTTTTGTCGGTCTCTGGGTAAGTGTTTGTATTTAGCATAACAAATCAATGTTTGAAAGAACCATTTACAATCTTTACTGAAACCCAGTGTTTTTTAATTTAACAGAGTTGCTAAACCTTCCCAGGTGTACTTTGGAGGTACTGTTGTTGGTGAGCGAGCTATGAAATCTGAAGATGATATTGGAAACTTAATAGAATATGAATTCAGGGTGAGTTAGAGCAGACATGTGAAGGAATTGGGGTCCATATAAATCATTTCACTTTTTTTACTTTTCTCCCCAAATAAACCCCAGACCCCTTAGCCCGGCCTTTGAGGGCCTCCACAGTCTGACCTTTTCATCCTTATTTTACATTTTACATATTATAGCCCTGGGGTACAGTGCTGGAACTGGACTCAACCTGAGTTCAGATCCAACCTTTAACATTTCATATGCTCTGTTTGCTTCAGTTTCCTAAATTGCAAAATGAAGTTAATAATAGCACCTACCTCACAGAGTTGGTATGAGAATCAAATAAAAATATTTGTAGATCACTTAGCAGAGTACTTGGTATAATGTGAGCACTATATACATTTGTTGTTTATGTGACTTGATTGATCATTGCTTCAGTTGTGTCCAGCTCTCCATGGCCCTATTTGGGGTTTTCTTGGCACAGATACTAGAGTGGTTTGCCATTTCCTTCAACTCATTTTACAGATGAGAAAACTGAGATAACTTGGCAACTTGTGATTATTTGTACTAATGAAAATCTAAAAAAAAATATTTTATGTATATATTATTTGATTTTGGAAGGTAATATCTTTCTCTCAAGAGATTTACCTTCCCATTTTTGTTTTGCTGAAGATGTATGAAATTGGGTTTATAGTTTATAAAATTATGCTAACTATAGTGGGGAAAAGAGACTTGGAACAAGAATGCTGAAGTGATGAAAATTTCTCTGGAGACTAGTTATGCAGAAGATGATTGAATTATCTGAATATCTCTTTGACTTCATCCATATGACATTGAATCTTGCTATAAAGTCATACATAGATTTCCTTTTCCTGTGACTAAAAATCCTGACTTCACTATGGCATGCCTTGTCTGTCATAGAAGTGTCGTTCCTGACCCCTGATAGCAGTAACATGAAGGTATATTCACATTTGAAGTTGATGATGGGGACAACTAGGTGGTGCAGTGGATAGAACACCTGCCTTGGAGTCAGAAGGACCTGAGTTCAAATCCAGCCTCAGACACTTAATAATTATCTAGCTGCATGACCTTGGACAAGTCATTTAACCCCAGTGCCTTTGGGGAAAAAACTATAAATGAAGTTAATAATGATGACCTGATTACATAGACACAGATCAGTTCACCAGTATACATTGCCCTTGTCCTCTTCATGAGCAAACATGGCCCCAGAATTTGTGCTTCTGACTCCTTTCTGTGCTTATTCAATTTTGCATCAAATACTCTTGACATTTTCCAACCACTGCTGCTGTAATTTTACATTAAGAGAATTTACTCTGAGAACATATGCATTTTTATTTCTCAACAGGTAATTAATTTAGGGAAACCTCTTAAAAATCTCGGCACAGCATCTCTAAACATTCAGTGGCCCAAAGAAATTAGCAATGGCAAATGGCTGCTTTATTTGATGAAAATAGAATCCAAAGGATTGGAAAAAATAAACTGTGAGCCACAAGGTGAAATTAACTCTCTGCAATTAAAGGTATGTTAATAATTTTTTTCAGTTCATACTTATCTAATAACATATTGATGAAATGGAAGATTACTTCTGATACAATCACTGAGCTTTCCTGAGAAAATTGACAGAATGATTACCTTGTCTTTCCTCCTTCCTCATATTTTTCTTTTTAGGCATAATTTACCAAGGAATAGTGAGAAATTTTCAGGTTAAATACCCACTTCCAAAGGCTAGATCTGCCTTTACTCATTTCAGGAAATGAAAATTTTTGGAATTTGATGGCTAATAATAGGATAAAATCTATTGAGCACTGAGATGAGAGGTGAGGCATATGGTTGGCATGGTATTATGGTACAGTGAAAATAGAGCTGATTTAATAGTTAGAAGAGCCTTGATTCTAATCCTGCCTTTTGATACTTTCAGAGCACGAGCAAGCCACTTATCTTCTTAAGCCTCAGTTTCTTATCTGTAACATGGGAGATACTGTCAGCAGTTTTTGCCTCTCACTGTTAAGATTACATCTTAAATATTATAGAAATATCAGTAATTATAATGAATAATTTTTTAGTCATGCTAGAGACTTGGACAGGTACTTTCAATTCTGTTTTGCTTCAACTGTACCAGCCAAAGCTGTTTTGACCATTGAAAATGTCCTTTAGGGGCGGCTAGGTGGCGTAGTGGGTAAAGCACTGGCCTTGGAGTCAGGAGTACCTGGGTTCAAATCCGGTCTCAGACACTTAATAATTACCTAGCTGTGTGGCCTTAGGCAAGCCACTTAACCCCGTTTGCCTTGCAAAAACAAAAAAAAAAATGTCCTTTAGAATAAAATTTAGTATAAGGGTTTTGCTGGATCTGAGAAGCATGGTGTGATAGAGAGTTGGCCTTAGTGTCTGGAAAACCTGAGTTCTATTCCTGCCTCTGAAATGTACTCTGTGTAAAACTCCTGGGTACCTGTCTAAAAGGCTCTTTGAGTTTCCACACAGATATTAATCTATATTAGTACAAGACCTTCCCTCCCAGAATTTCTCTACACCAGTGTGTTAATAGAGGTTATTTAGGGCCTCTTTGGACCTAAATTCTTTGGAGAGCTTGTTCTTTTTTCAGCAGGTACTTATTTAAGCTAGGGACCATCTGTCTGGTTTATCATCATTAAATATCTTTTTTTTTTAAGTTTTTGCAAGGCAATGGGGTTAAATGACTTGCCCAAGGCCACACAGCTAGGTAATTATTAAGTGTCTGAGGCCAGATTGAACTCAGGTACTCCTGACTCCAGGGCTGGCGCTCTATCCACTGCGCCACCCAGCCGCCCCATCATCATTAAATATCAAAAGATTTAGGTGATAAAAACTTTTGCTGATTTTGTAAATAAATAGTTAATTCTATTTTAATTCCTTGAGGAGGAGAAGGAATCCATGTATGCCTATACTATAAAAAAATGTAGATTTGAAGTAATTGTAGCAAGGAGGATAAGTAAAAGGTCCAGATTGTATGGGGGGGTGGCAGAAGAAAGACAGGCCTACGTGACCTCTTGAGATCTTCCTGGTACACTTCTCCTTCTCTTTTAGGCATCTCCTCACAATTCAAGAAGAAAGCGAGAAATTGCAGAGAAACAAACAGATGATGGCAGAAAATTTTCTTTATTTGCAGAAAGAAAATATCAGACCCTTGTAAGTGCATTTTCTAAGAGATTTGTTAGATTATTAACATTCTTTGGTGTACTACATTTCAACTTGTCAATTTCTTTCTAGAACTGTAGCACAAATGTTAACTGTGTGGACATAATATGTCCCCTGCATGGTTTGGACAGCAAAGCTTCTATTATATTACGGTCAAGACTGTGGAATGGAACATTCCTAGAGGTATGGCTCCATTATGGGACACTTGTTTGGAGAGCTATCTGCCTTCTTATAGGGATTAATTGTTTCTTTGACTCTTAATGCCATTTATTTCCCCCAAAACAGGAATATTCCAAGTTGAACTACTTAGATATTCTTCTTCACGCTAACATTAATGTTACTGCAAGAGCAGAGAATATTAAGGTCCCAAATGCAGGCACTCAAGTGAGTAGTTTCAAAATAATTTTCATCTTTTTCTGGCTACTTGGCAAAACTGAAGAAGTTAATGTTTTTTGTCTTAAGTCTCATAACTCTCATCATTCCTCTCTCTATTCCTCCTTATATGTTTACCACTCTCTTAAAAGAGAGTTATATGCATTTTGAAAGACTCTTAGATTCAGAATGAAAATTAGAAATCATCCAATCTTGTACATATTAAATTATCAAAAGTATTTATAGAATGGGTTATAGAATAATTGAATTATAGAGTTTAGAGAAATTGCAAGAATTATCTAGATTTAGGGTATCAACTTTTTTTATGAGTCATGGACCCCTTCTCAGAATAAAGGTTTTAAATGCATCAAACTCAAGGTTACAAAGGAAACCAATTATATTGAAATACCATGGTACCAAATTCATAGATTTCAGATTAAATACCCCTGATCTAGGCTAATCTTCTGTTTTTATTAAGCTACCAAATCAATAAGCTTATAAATGTAGGCATTACCTTCACTAGTGAATTTTGTAGGTCTTTTTTCTTTCTTGGTTGGGATAGTTTTTTGGCAGGGCAATGGGGTTAGGGTAACACAGCTAATAAGTATCGTGTCTGAGGCTGCATTTTCACTTAGGTCCTCCTGACAGCAGGGCTGGTGCTTTATCCACTGTGCCACCTAGCTACCCCTATACCATCTTTTCTTGCTCATCTTATTTAATTCTTGTCCATCTTCTTCCATAAAAACCTCCAAATCTACTACTCATATAACTCAGAGATCTTCTCTGGGTCTTTTAAAATTTTATAGATATAATAGACTGCTATATATATATATATATTAATGGCCTGACTCCTTTTCCAGTTAAACAAGTCTTCTGTTTCCTCTTTTAAGCTAAAATAATCCTGACTTCTAGTGAAAGTTATCATTGAACAACTCTATTACTTAATATTTTATGTTAATAATCTTTAACTCACTTAGAATCACCATAATCTTACTTTTGCCCTTTGGATAACCCAAGGGAGCATTTTGAGATAATTTCTCAAATGAAGAATAGTTTTCTGTCATATACCTGTTCAATTCTGGGCCCATCTCCTTATCTGTCTGCTATGTTTGTCTAAGGTACTTGAACTGATTGACTCACTCAGTTGACTGCCAAAGCAGTTGTCTTTTTCAATCTGGTCAGTAGGTATATTTATTCTTCTACTTGGCTTTATCTTTGATTATTGGGCTGATCTCTTTTGAGAAGTGAAATATTTCATTGGAAAGGACCTGTAGTATTTGAGGGATTGATGCAAACAGCACATTTTCAAATATGAACATTGAGAGAAACTCAATATCTCTAGGTAATTCCTCTTTGATTTCTGTCTTCACATGGGATATTCCCTCGAAATGAGGCCCATTTTTGGCAAGCATACGTCTTTCTGTTTTATGTCTTACTTAATATCAACTATCAGAGGTTCACTGATTGAAGTTATAACTGTGGTTTCATCTGTCAGAAAAGTCTTGCATGATCTTAACATTTGTATGATAGAAACTTTGAAAAAGAATCTTAAAAACTACATTTTGCCTCTACCAAGCCAAATGCTTTCTCAAGATCAATTTACAATAAGAACAAAAGTAATATGGCAACACAAAACAGATCAAGTTGGACTGTGACAATGTGTTTGCTGCAGAAAATCACATTTGAATGTCTCCAGTGATAGGAACCTTACTACCTCATAAGGAACCCTATTCCATTGTCAAATAGGTTTAATTATTTTGAAAATTATTCTTTGTATTGAGCCTAAATTGGTTTCTTTGTAACTTTTAATTAGAAATGCACTTCAGAAATCAGCAAGTGCATCAGGGCTTGATTTATTTATTTTTGTTGGTTTTTAGATTTAAGAAGGTGAAGAAAATGTTTGCAATGCATATTGCACATAAAATAGTGTTGTATGGTTTCATACAGTGATTGTTAAACATTTACCAGCACACTGTTGCTCTATTCATCAATAATCCTTCTGCCTTCTATGGCAAAGGTTCTTAACTTTTTGCATGTCATCTATCCCTTTGACAGTTAGATGAGGTCTTTGGATCCCTTCTCTTATATTTTTAAATGTACAAAATAAAATCCCATAGGATTTTTTGAGAAAACAAATTATATAGAAATAATTATCCAAATATGAAAAGTTTCCAAGTTCATAGTCTCCCTGACTCTCTCTACAGACCAAAAGGACTGTGGACTTCAGGTTAAGGACCTCCGTTCTAGAGTAATGTAAAATATGTTTTTTTCTTATGCATGCAAATATTTGAAAACTGATGAGAGCTTCTTTTTCTCAAAATCAAATATTCCTAGTATTATTACTGATTAATTATTCAGTTCAATAAACATTTACTTAAAACTCAAATAAAGGTATAAGCCATTACTGGAGCTGAGGTGGGAGAAAATATATAGTCATCCCTCACTGGGACATTATCATAACAAAAAACACACACCCAATGATTCATGAGTGCCTTAGAGAAGGTTTCAAAGTGTTATGTGAGGGACAAAGAGAAGGTGATCTTCCCATGATCAGGGAAATTGTCATTGATTTGGCTTTGAAGGATGGTCAAGTGTTTCCAGGCAGAGGAGGAAATTGCTAATGTAAGGAACAGTGTTGAATAATCAAAGAGTCAGGAAAGGGTGCAGGTCAGTTTTTCTTGACCAGATCTGAGAGTTCCTCTGTGCTGGGAGTTCCTGAGGAGGAAAGTCTTTGACCAGGTAAGAGAACAACTTAAGTCTTAGGAGATTCCTGGACCATTGAGATGTGAAATGAATTTTCCAGAGTCACATAGCCAATATGTAGTGATTAGGGACTTGAGTGTTGGAGGGGTCTTCCTGATTTCCCTGCATATATTATGCCCGCATCCCTCTAGATAGCCCTGTCCTCCATTAGCCTTGGTGGTGTTCACTGCCACTGCTAAAATGTTTTAGAATGTCTACCTAATTCAACAGTTCTTCCTTTATTGAATGTTTAGTTTGGTGGGGAAGAGCTGCATCATTGTATTTTTATAGACCTTTTAAGTCTGCCTGGAATGAAGAAATCAGGATTATAAAAGGAAGCAACTGTGGAACACATTACAAGTTAATAGAGGGAAAAAAGTTCCATTTAAAATTTAGCATTCTTCATAGATGGCCTTCTTAACTGCCTTGAAGGACAAAATCTGAACTAGAATTGGTCTCTCAAATGCTTACTCTTTGCATTCCTTGACACTGCTGCATACACTCAACCTCACATTATTTCTTCTGCTTCACAGGTCCGTGTTACGGTATTTCCTTCAAAGACAGTCGCACAGTATTCTGGCGTTCCTTGGTGGATAATCCTTGTGGCTATTCTTGCTGGAATTTTGATGCTTGCTCTATTAGTATTTTTACTATGGAAGGTAGGTTTTAGCATTTTTCTTGTGTTTTATTTCATGTTTTTAAAATTACTAGTTTTTTTTTTAAGAGTGAGGACAGCATGTTATAATTATCTGGATATCATGGAAAGTTTTGATGTATGAAGTTCAGTCACCTCGATGTACAGTCATAGAACACATAACTAAAATATGTTTTAGAAATACTAAATTCATCTTTTGTGTTACTTGAAACTGATATGTACTTCATTTGGGACCAACGAATCCTTAATTGCTGGCTTACTATAGTTCTGGCAAGTTTTAACCTCACCCTCCCCTTCCCCTTAACTCGTACTCCCCCAGTATGAAATGAACATATGAGGTGAGCAGAACTTGGAATCAATATGAAAAAAATCACACCCATACTTTTTTATCCTAAACATAATAGAAACCCATGTGAAAAGTTTTCATTTCTTTTTTAATTGTAAAAACATCTTTTCTCTTTTCCCCTTTTGAAGCACTTTACCATATTTTTAAAAAATTCTTCCACAAAGCTTGTAACCATCCTCATATTTCATTCATATATATATATATTTACACACACATTTATATATATATATATATATATATATATATATATATATATATAATATATACTATATGAGGATTTATGTTATGAATACACATCATATGAGGGTACACTATTTTGCAGCCTGGATTTTTAATATTAGTGGTAATGCACAATTCTTTCATCTCATATTACAGTTTTTGTTAAATCATTTTCAGTTGTGTTTGATTCTTCACTTTGGGGTTTTCTTGACAAAGGTATGGAATGATTTGCCATTTCCTTCAACCAGCTCATTTTACAGATGAGGAAATTAAGCCCAAGGGTTGAGTGACTTGCCCAAGATCACCCTGCTAGTCAGTATCTGAATCCAGATTTGAACTCAGGTCTTTCAAAGCAGTGTTCCAGCCACTATGCTACCTGACTGCCCTCATTACAAAAAAAAAAGGCACAAATAATATAAATAAATTACAAATAGAGTTCAAGGTATAATGGACTATATAGATTACTATTTCATTTTTCTGCTATAGGAAATGAGAACTATGTTTCCTCCAACTATGCCATGCTTAAATTGTTGTTGTCCAAAGAGAAGTCATTCTTTAGACCTCTCTTAGAGGATGTGTTTGGAGTTCTTGTTATCAGTAAAGCCCAAGAGCTTTTGATTCACAGTGACTCTTAGAAAGAGCCTGACCTCCTTTAGCTCTACTATATGTAATTGTGCTTTTCATATTCTGGGATCAATCTAAACAACCCATGCCAAGATAAAATCAAGAAAAATGGAAGTCAAGGCAAAAGTGTTTTGGTTTAAGGAATCCCTAAGGATAGTCTTCCAGATATGCTAACAGTTTTTCATCTAAATATTTGTGTTCTTAAAGATAACTTCTAGTCCCAGCACTTCCATCAACTGGCTGGTTTGCTTTGGCTAAATCATATAATCTCTCTTTGCATAAGTTTTCTTATTTGAAATATGATGGGTTTTGATTGGATAATCTTTAAGGTCTTTCCCAGATCTGCCATTTTGATAGCTTTATTTTCTTTAAAAAGTTTCTATTTAAAGCAATTTGACTTCAAGAATACATGTGAATAAGACTCATTATTTTATGGTTATTGCCTTCATACTGAGCCTCCATTTTCCTCCATTTGGGGAATCCAAATCTTTAAATTCATGGTGTAGTGAACTTGCCTCCAACTAATGTAGATCAGCAACTCATATTAACTTTTAGTATCAGAGAATTGCTTGGGGCATCTGAAGGTTAAGTGACTTGCCCTTGTTCACAGAACTAGTATATGTCATAAGCAGGACTTCCTGACTCCAAAAATTGTATTCTGTCCACTAAGCTAGTGGTCAGACACAAATAGAAAAGGATTAGATCTATATATTGACTACTTAGAAAACTATAAATTAATATTATCCATGTTATATTGCACTTTTATTTTATTTTATTAAGCATTCTCCAATTATATTTTAATCTGATTGGGGTTTCACTCTCAAGAATTTCTGCCTTAGGTCATACTGAACCTTGATTAGAATTGATATTCGAGAGGCCACTAGTTTCACAAATAAGCAGACATTTCCCAACATCAGCTAGGTATATCTTTTCCTTCATAACATTTGTCAGCATATGAAGCTGAATTCACCAAAGGTCACAGATCCATCAGGCCAAGCTATATTTCAAAAAATAATTCCAAGACCTTATGAACCAAGTATAAGTAAATAGACTAAGTTCTCCAGTTATATGAAGGAAATTACAGTGGAAAGTAGGATAATGCTTTTATACTCATTTACAGTGACCTAACCTAATTCACTTAAGTTTCTATCATTTGAGGGTTTCATGTTCATCCGGAATTTGTGAAAATGACAGTAATCATTCTTCCCTTGAGCTGTCTTCAAATTTGTATTGTAATTCGCTCCACGGATCCCTAGGCTTCAAATTGATGATATTTGTTCTGAAGGATTTATTGTGAAAGAAGAAAAAAAAAACTTCCCAGAAACTCTTTTCCTAGGATTTGTGCAAAGTCTCACTTTAGAGAATTCATTTCCTAACCTACTGTCTGAACAAACAGCATAAGTCAGCCTTTTGACTTTCTGGAAGAGCATAACATGCCAAATAGATGAAACCAAAGTCACAGCTTTAAACCTTGCATTTGGGAAAAATGTGGGCCTTGACATTTTTCTACTGGAATAAATAAAATCAATTCCTCTTTAATATGTTACTCATAGTTTTCTTAATTATCTCTGAAGTGGTAAAAGGAAAATCAGCAGGAGAAGCAGTATGTCCTGATGGAATTCAGGTTGAATGTTATCCCAAATATTTAGTGCTAGTCTTCACTACCAGTTGCTGAAATTGGTATCCTTGTCGGTGGGCTAGCTATAAAAGTAAAGGATCAAGTTTTGAGTTTTATGTTTGTCCATCAATTTGTGAAATTGACTAAGTACCTTGCTTCCTTATAGTGTGGTTTCTTCAAGAGAAATAAGAAAGATCATTATGATGCCACATATCACAAGGCTGAGATCCATGCTCAGCCGTCTGATAAAGAGAGGCTTACTTCTGATGCATAGTATTGAGCTACTTCTGTAATTGGTAATTGATCAATGTTTTTTCATTGCTAGCTGTGGGACCCGCTGTGGTTGTGGTGGCTAATGTTAAGAGAAAGAGCTTGCTGCATTCATTCCATTAACATGAGTTTCCTCCTTTCTCCATGTGCTTGCTTGCTTTTATTTATTTTCATTATTTGCATTTGAATGCTCATGTGCTTTTTTCTTAGAAAGTATAAGAAAAACCCTTCAACTACAAGTATGATTTTCCCTCCTTCCCATTCATTCCAGTACAACCTAAAACAGTAATAAAAATTTGAATCCTTATATACTCTGAAACAAAGAATATTCCAAATCTCTATAATTACTTATAGTTTACTACAGTATTTGTATAGATACATGTGTGATGTGTATGCAAACACATACACATATATATATATATACATACTCACTACTGAATAGTGAGCAAAATTGGAAATTTTTCAACACATAAGAAATTGCTGCTGATTTTATTTTTTCCTTTTAGTTATAGAATTGCCTATAACTAGAAGTGATGTTGGCTGCTTTATTAACCTTTGTTGCATGCTGAAAACATGTTATTTCTCTTGATGAAAGGGTTCTTCATCATTAATTTTACCTTATTTTTTCATCATTATCATTTTAATCTACTTACATTAAATGGAAGGGGGGGATTGATAGTTTGGAATAATTTTACTATTGCTCAAAAATGTTGGGCTGCTAAGATCAAGAGATATGACTCACTTTGCTGCAAGCATAAGATAGTCCAAAGCCCATTTCAGCACATTATGATCAAAATTTCTCCAATTAAGATTTCAAGATCTATGCACTAGGAGAGTAATAATAGATACAAAGAAATTTAGACAGATCACTGAGTTTATCGTAAAATGACTTTGACCACTTTATTCTCTTAGAGGTTTCACTTAAATTTTTAGATCTGCTTTACTTTTCTTATTTGTGGACTCATGGGAGAAGTTGAGTGTTTTCCTTTTTCTCATTTTACTTTTTTTTGACATCTTGATAAACAGGGATGGTATTTTTCCAACTTCCTTTCCATGGCTCAGTTTGGTGCCCCACCCAAATTTCAGTGGCATAGTATTTCTCTCATGCCATTAAATGTTCATTAAATTACTGCACTATTTAAATGGGTAGCTGTGTTTTATTTTAGGTAGATACTACTGTGATCTAGTCTGGGATTATAAATCATAAAAATATTGTGGTCAACATAGAAGTAACCTTGAGATGAAAGTTACTTCTCATACCATTTTTCTATTGCCATATTAATACTTATGCATTTTGACCATAGTATTTTAATAATACTGTAGTATCATTCAACATAAATCTGTTCCTGTAGGTAGTTGCATAATAAGCAGGCTAATCTTTCATTCTAAATATCTTCATCATTCATCATCTAGCTGCATTTCTAAATTGGAAGACTCTTCCTTTACTGCCACACTGCACTACAAACAGTTTTTGATTCTGAAATAACCTGGAAAATTTCCATTCAGATTGCATTGTCTTTTAACAGAGCAGGGTACATATAACTAAAATATTTAATTCTCATAGCACTTTCAATGGAAAAGATATTTTGTATTTTCCAAGCAAAATGAGGAGCCACTCCAATATGTTGTGAGTCCCATGGTAGCTCAATAAACAAAAGGTTTAGGCAGTGTTTAATTCAACTGAATACTAGCACACAGTTACTTCATTATTTGTAAAGAGAATTGATTAACTTATGGACAGCATGTCCCCTACAACTGAGGTGATGTATAGCTCCCAAGAGATATGTTATGAGCAATGAAATTTAAAACAGTACGAAAGAGTAAGGTTTTTAAATATGCCAGTTACATAATATGGGAATATTCACATACTGTCTTGCAAAATGTTTGTGACTCAACATCATTTTATTTTGGCAAGGAAACCTTTTCTCTTTCTTTTTTTCAGGCTTGATTTAACTCCTAATCTATTTCCAAAATGCCCCTTATATGCCAAAATGACTCCCTTAGAATGATTTTAAAATGAGCTATAATTCAAATAAAATATTGAGATTATTTTATTCAATTGTAGAAGCATTTTCCCAGTGACTCCTAAATTGTTACAACAGAAATAGGCTTCTTTATTATCAAAAGCAAAATTTTAATCTAAAGTCAGCAGGTGAAAATGGACTTGCCCTTCAGTTGCATAGTTCTCCTACTGAACTCTCACTCCATTATTTCTCTTCTTTTTTAAAACCTCAGCCATTTTCCTTTTAAGACATTTGTGTTTCTTTCTTAAGGAAAATTATTTCTTTTCTCCCAAATATGGGCATTACTTTAAAAGGAACAAAAAAGCTAAGCTATTTCTGCTTGGTACATTTTTTTTTTTTTTTTTGCATTTTGTAACTGAATATTTTTGTTTCCCCTTTCTGCCTCTGCTCCAGTGCGGATTCTTTAAGCGCTCCAGGTACGATGACAGCGTTCCCCGATACCATGCTGTAAGAATCCGGAAAGAGGAACGAGAGATCAAAGATGAGAAATATAATGATGGCCTGGAAAAAAAACAGTGGATCACAAAATGGAACGAAGATGAAAGCTACTCCTAGTGGGGGGAACCAGCACACTCTCCAGACTGTTCTCTTGTTTTCCAACTCAGAAATTTAAATGGATTTTAAAAATTCCTTCGGTAACTGAGGATTGGTTTCAGACTTACTACAGACAGTATGGACATACAGTTTTAAACTGTGGATATTGTTACGTATCCCAAGGCATTGATTTTGCACAGCTAAATTTGAATCAGATGGAACTGATTTTTTTTTAAACTGCCTTAATTTAAATTTCCAGATTGCCTTTCATTTTGGTGTGGCTGGCCCATGATGAGAAAGAGTATGCTGAGTTGTACCTCTTGTGAAATGATCCCATTAGTGCATTAGAAAGAAAAACACCATCGTCAGTCATGCTGATATCCACTGGCATGTAGTAAGTTCAATAATTCTAGCATTGCCTTTCCAAACATTTCTTCCACTAGAATCAGAGAACTTTAAATCGACAGTGGTTTAAGCTAAAGTACTGTCTTCAAGTAAATGTGCAATAGAAGGTGATGCTGCCATCCTACCATCTTGTTTTTAACCTCAGATTTGTGTGAATACTGCTCATGCCAAAATATACAGGATATCATCTTCTCTTCTGACTAACATACACATACAACACACACACACACACACACACACACACACACACACACAAAACAGGCTTGAATAACTAATTATATTTTTTGTATATATTTTAGCCCTGGTATTTATTTTTCTCATAAATCGTTTTGCCTTTGACTAACACATAGGCCAAAGACTTTCCAATTTAGCTTTATTTGACTGGTTTAGGTGATCAGTTTAGAATATATAGGTGGTTAGTGGTTTTGACCTAAATCTTTCACTGCAAAAAAGAAAATAATAATTCTTTATAAATATACCAGAGATATTTTTTTAATAACTTAAAACAACTATATATTATAGCATCTTCCCCTCTCCTCTCTTTCTACCCTTATTCTTCCTAAATACCATTTAGATCTGGGTTTGCTTAAGAGATAGAATTTAACTCTAAGATTATTTTCCTTACTGATCAGTCAGGATCTCTTGGTTTTGGTTTTTGCGTCAGGCTTGTTTTGGTTGCCCTCAAACAACTATTTTCAGAACATCACACACATACTTTAAGAAAGTCTTGGAGGAAATGGACTTGTTTGTCCCCATCTCTCATTCCTCCAGATGTTATCTATTAATAGCATTTCAAAAACAGCTAGGTGCATATGGTGGATCTGAACTGATCCAAGTTGAGACTACTGAATGATGCTTTAATGTCAAAACAGTGATTTTATTTTTCAGACATGATAGCATGACTTTTAATTTTTTTATTACTATTAGAGCCATCAAAAGAATACATTGATATTTTTCTCCAATCTATGTTCCCTGAATGACTTTGTGATTATTAAAATAAGAACTTTACAATGCCTTCAAATTGCTTCTTGCATTCTACTGACAGAATAAGGCAATTGCTATGCTGTACACATTGATTATATCTTGAATAGAACCAGGCTTCATAAACAGTTTACCTATCATGTTCCAGAATGTTTAGTTATATGGGGAGGGAAAGGAGAGAAGTACTAATTAGTTTGAAACTAGTATAAGAAATTTCCTAAAGTACAAAATATTATTGTACGTGCTTTCATCAGTTTGGGCTATTTTTTCCATTTCAGGAACTGTATGACCTTAAAATTCAAGTCTTCATTCATAAAGACATGTACAAATATTGTATTTTGTTTACAATTTTAGTCTCTAAAAAGAAGGTAGTATCAGTGTTTAAAAGATTCAGTATCTTGCCTGGATAACTCAAGATCACAATGTACTGGCTTTATAAGCTGCAAAGAGGCTGCTTATATTGACAGTGAGTGTTCATAGACCTTTGTTATTAAAAAAAATGAATGTCCTGAAGTCAGTGTAGTTTTTAATAATACAAAAAGCAAAAATGTTGTTGCAGTGTTAAATTTAGAATTGTTAAAAATGTCATCTCAAGTCAAGTCACTGGTCTGTTTGCATTTGATAAATTTTTATACTAACATTGTAAAATCATTCCATGATGAGAACATACCTGTGGATATTTGTATAAAAGTGTGAAATAAAAATTTTTTAATGAAAGTACTTATTACTTAGTCATTGTCATGAGACTAACTTTGGCTTTGTAACATAGAAAACATTTGTGAAAGAGTCTTAAGGGCCAAGGTTTCTCTCTTTATGAAACCAGTTATTTTTAGGTCTTCCATAAGATTTATGAAAGAGTACTGAGTTATTTAATTACTTTTAATACACAAAATAATTTAGAAGTTGTCCAGATATGATTTCAGGTAGTGTTTGATATAAATGAGTAAATAAAGGAACAAAGATAAGGCATTTTAAAAAATCTACAACTTTTAAAAAATTTATAATAGCATACTTGTGCTAATGAAGGAGAGAATTCCTTTTTTTTCCCTTTAGTCTACATTATTTGCCTATTCTATGTCTGAAACGTATTACCTGGGTCCCAGTTTCCTTACATGCACTATAAGTGTGTTGGACTAGAAAGCCTCAAAGATCCATCCAAGCTCTAAATCCTCAATTTGGACAATAAAGATGAAATTATTTGAAGTAATCAATTAGATAGTTTTTCCTTTAGCTGTTGATTTATTTTAGGATGGTTTTCTTCTAGTGGTTGAAAAGCCTAAGCAATTACTTGTATTGAACATCTGCAGAATGGATATTGATTCTACACCATGTTGTATAATAGAAAAAAAACTGGGCCATGTGGGTTCTAGTTCTTCTACCACTTATTATGTCATTGTCATTTTTTGGTTTTTTGTTGGGACAATGGGGTTGTGACTTTGCGAAGTCACTTATATCAAGTGTCTGAGATCAAATTTGAATTCAGGTCCCTCTGACTTCAGGGCCAGTGCCCTAGCCACTGCACCACTTAACTACCCCTGTCATTGTCATTTAGCCTGAGTCTCAATTTGTCCTTCACTAAGGTGGTGCCGCTTTGTGGCACCTGGAGTCATATACTAGGCCTAGAGTCAAGGAGACTTGAGTTCAAATCCAGCCTCAGACACTTACTAGCTGTCTAACCCAGGTACTAACCCTGCTTACCTCAGTTTCATCATCTGTAAAATGAGCTGGAGAAGGAAATGGCAAACCACTCCTGTATCCTTGCCAAGAGAACCCCAAATGAAGTCATAAAGAGTTGGACACAACTGAACAACAACAAAATGGAAACAATAATTTATCTCACTTGTTAAGTCACCAGACCCATTGCCAAATTTACTGGAAGACAGAGACAAAAATCATGTAGACATAGTTATAAATCATGCTCTAAACTAGTTTGAGCATGTTTGTTTTGATGTCTACATCTCTGGAGTGATTACTGAAATATTTGAGATCAGAGGTGCATCAAAAAAATTGAAGTGGTCTATATACTTAAGTAGCTGAGAAGCCCAGGCTGATGTTTGGGCAGTATTGTAGGTCTTTGATGCTTTAAAAAAAAATGGCCTCAGCCAAAAATAAACAATAATGGCATTGCAGTATTTACTTTAGAATTGTTTAAAATGTCCTGTCAAGTCAGGGTTATAGGATCTAACAAGATAATGTCTGTTAAAAAGCACTTGCAGGCTTATTGGACTTTATACAAAAGTAAGGTATCACTATCATACTAATCAACATTGGTAATTAATGACATCAGAGGGACTGCTCACCCAGTGGAGGCGACTGATAAGGAATTCATTTAGCACCACTCACTTCTTAACACCACTGCACAAAAGAAACACATTTCTATCCTGCCTTAGCTGTTTACTTACCTCCAAAGTAAATTATTGCTTCAGATTTGCCCATTGAAAAACAAGTTTTAGGGGTGGCTAGGTGGCGCAGTGGATAGAGCATGGGCCATGGAATCAGGATAGCCTGAGTTCAAATCTAGCCTCAGACAATTACTTAGCTGTGTGGCCATGGGCAAGCCACTTAACCCCACTACCTTGTAAAAACCTAAAAAATAGAAATAAAAAAATAAAATGCAAAACAAGTATTTAATTGCTTTGATTTAATCCCCAGTCTTATCAGCTTTATTAAACTTCTGGTAAGATTCAATTCAAATCCATAAACATTTATTAAGTACATAGACCCAGTACTAAAGGTATAAAGACAAAAACTGAAAGAGCCCCTACCCTCAGTGAGTTTACTTTCTACTGAGCAGATAAAATTTGCACAAATATAAGGTAGGGAATGAAGAAGAGATGGATAAAGGAGAGATCACAAAAGAGTGTTTGAGGGACTCTGCCAAGTGATTGGGATACAAGGTCAAGATGAAAGTTGTCCCTGCCTTCAATAAACTTACATTTCACTGCATGTGCACAGATCAGGATAATTCTTGGTGGGGAGTGAAGGGGGCAAAGAAGAGAATTATCAGTGTTCTGACAACATTTGAGGTGGGAGAAGTAAATGAGAGAAATGGGGAATTATATCTCACCTGAGCCTTGAATAAATATTGATAAATAAGAGGAAAAATAATGAAAGTGCATTTCAGATAAAGGGAAAGCCTTATACAAATGTAAAGATACAGGAAATGAATGGTTTAAGTTTCATTAATAAGCAATAGCTAGTAGACCCATTTGACTATGATAGAATATATGAAATAGGTCATGAAAGATTATCAAATAATTTAACAAAATGAAAAAATCATATACCAGGAGCACCAAGTTGTTGATTATCCTAAATAATCCTCTTAATTTTTTTAACTTGGTATTTGTCTAAAAGATAAATTATGCTATACTTTCTTTGTTTGTCTTCATATAGTAGAGGAATATTGGTATCCACAACAACCTGTGTCATTGTCAGAATGCTTGGATTCTATTGTGTTTGGTAAGGTAAAAAAAATGTAAAAAGCACCATAAAAGGAATTAATAGGATGGTCTGTCTAAGATAGAAAAACAAACAGGTTTCTAGGTTATAAGCCCCAAAAGGAAAAGAAAATAGATTGGAAAACAGAAGGAAAGCACAATATTCTAGGTTTGAGGACTTCACCTCATACCTAGAAGAAGATCCAGATTGTCTAATAAAATTTGGTGAAATTTAGATTAAGATTTTTTTTTTTAGTTTTTGCCCAAGGCCACACAGCTAGGTAATTATTATGTGCCTGAGGCCAAATTTGAACTCAGGTACTCCTGACTCCAGGACTGGTGCTCTATCCACTGCGCCACCTAGCTGCCCCTTAGATTAAGATTTTTAAAAGTTTTTCTGACACCAAAATTAAAGGAGTCTACTACTGGTAGTTCTTAGTGGGGAAAATGAATCCCAGGGGAACTTTGGAGCTCCCTTTAGTTGTGACAACAAGAGAGTTTATAAAAATAAAAAAATAGATGGGTTTTTTTTTTTCCCATTCCTGATTATGGCCAAATGGATAATCAGTTTTTTCTACTTCTGTCATACCTTAAAATAAATACAGGTTTTTTAGATCTGGAAGTTGTTTGATCCAGCTGTTATAATTTGGGAGTATTACTGAAGTGCTGACTGAGACCATCTCTGAAACAGCTGTTACTCTGTGTCCCCAGCTCTGAGGAAAGTAATAATAGGATTAACAGCTAAGTTGTCTGTCTAAGGAGAAGTAAGTTTCAAAAGCACAGCTCTTAGCAAAAAAACAAAAAAACAAAAAAAAACTGGCCTAGCACAGGGTAAAGGTAGGCCAGACACCATGATGGGGAAAATGGAGCAGATAAATACTTGATGATTACATTGAAGTGAGAAATGTCAAGTGCCATTTTTACAGCAGTCAGCAAAGCTAAGTGTCAGAATAAAAATCTTCTCTTTGCTCTAGCCCTGCTTGTCAGTTAGGATAGCTATGGACACATTTGGAAATAGAAGCTGGGAAGGATGAACAGGAGGACAGAGGTCAGATAATCATATATATTCACATTTCCTCATATTCTCATGAGAGGATCTTCCAGATCTACCATGTCCAAGTAATAATAATAATAATAGATATATAGATAGATAGCATTTATATAGCACTTTAAGGTTTGGAAAAACTTTTCATATGTTATCTTAGTTGATCCTCACCATAACCATAGCCAGTAGGTATTATATGGGGTACCTAGGTGGTGCAGTGGATAGTATGCTGGGCCTGGAGCAGAAACACTCTTCTTATTTCTAACCTCAGATGTTTAGTAGCTGTGTGACCTGGAGAAGTAACTTGATCCCATTAGTCTCAGTTTCCTTATCTGTAAAATGAGTTGGAGCAGGAAATGGCAAACCACTCCAGTATCTGACATGAACATCCAAATAGGGTCATGAAGAGTTGTTCATGACTGAAATGACTGAACAATGAGTGCTATTATCCTCATTTAACAGTGAGAAAAATGAGTCTTAATTAAGTGACTTGCTTTTGGTCACAGAGAAATTAAGTTAGGCTGGATTCCAACTCAGATCTTCCTCATTCCAAGGCCTTTAGTCACCTATCTGCCCATATGTTTTATGGTTTATGATAGTCTCATTTCATTCTAATTCTAAACTAGAAGCAAAAGACAAAAAAAACAGAATCGGACTGGCCTACCACAATAGTCTGAACAAATAGGTCTTGTCATATTTCATAAGTTTATAATAAGTTCACAAGGAATATAAACACAGATATAGCATTGATTCAGTTGAGTACATCTTTCCTATTTTTATTGGAAACTTGGTATTTTAATCAGAATCCTGAGAGAGGTACTATTTATTTCTCCTTTGTTGGACTTTTGTACAATTTTGCTACCAGAAAGCTATATCAATGGCCTGATGATTCTTACCTTTAACAAAAAATAAGCATAATCTACAGGCAGTTATTGCTCCTACTTTACTCCACCCTTTGGTAGCAAGGTTCCAAAGTTATTCCAGAGCAGTGCTGTCAAGTTCAAATGGAAATGGATCCAAGAGGATCAAATTTTGACTTATAAAACCATAAATTAACATTATTTATGTTGTGTTGCATTTTTATTTATTTTGTTAAACCCTTCTCAATTACATTTTAGTAACTTTTGGGTATATGGGAGTTTTTCAGCCACAAGTCTGACATCTTGAGAGGCCTTTACACCACTAAAATGGCTTTAGGGTCAATACTAGACAACCTTAATCTTAATCTTAATCTGAGAAGCCTTGCATCAGCGGCATGGTAAAAGGACAGAAAAAATTAAAATAAGAAGACAGCAACCATAACCCTCAAAAAACAAAAGGCAATATAATGACCCCCCTGAAGGAATAATATAGAATTGACCAAAAACTATAAATTCCAGACTTTGCTTTAGAAAGACTAAGTCCCACATTTTAATGATCTAGTCAGGTACTAGTTTATGCCAAATCTCCAAAGATCATAGTCAATCTCCTGATGTAGCAATGAAGTATAGGAGTAGTACTAGGAACAAAAGGGATATGACATTGCTGCTGGCACTGTCACCAATCCTATCTCAGCTCAGGCAGGATCATTTATAGTAAAGGTAGTTAAAAGGTCATATTCCTTTTCCATGCAACCTGTCCCAGTGCCAGGTCCAAAATCAAGAATCACTCTGGAGACAGAGCCAAGATGGTGGAGTAGTGGAAGCTTTTCAGCCAAACTCTCAAAATTCTGTGGTGGTAATCAACAAAAGGTTGGGGTGAGAAACTTTTCCAGTCATACTTAGGATGTCAGGAGGTGAAGTTTGTGAAACTGGGATGGGGGACAGCCCAGAGTACACATGACAGCAACACCAGATGTTAGCTTGGAAATGGCAGTGATAGCAGCAACAGCAGCAGCAGCAGCTTAATTGATCAGCAAAAGATTACAAGGGACCCCATCAGACAGAGAACTATTTGACAACTCCACTGCTCATATTCCTTCCATATCATAGTTTCAAGGTAGAGAGGAGTACTTGGGGCTGCAAGGGAGTAGGGGCCCTTAGGAGCAATAAAGCTAATGGTCACAAGGGATCGGGACACTTCCTGGATAAGGATCAGAAAGCAGACCAGAAGAGCAGTAGTCACACCTGTCTCCAAATTATACCACCTTGGTAGCACTGAAAATATCCAAACCCTCAGAAAACAGCAACAGAAAGAAACCTCAAAGTTGGGACAGGTCCCCTTCACTTCCCTAGGTGATAGGATGGGAAAATGAGCAAATAACAAAAAAGGAACCTGACCATAAAAAAGCTACTGTGGTGACAGGAAAGATCAAAACACAAACTCAGAAAACAATGTCAAAACAGTTACAAATAAAAATGAAAATTGAAGACAAACCCAGCAAGAATTCCTAGATGAACAAAAGAAAAAACAAGAAAAAATATTTTTAAAATCAGATGTGTTGAGTCCCTGTTCTGGATTCCCTTATACATTTTCCAGGCAAGCATTGAAGGGGCAGAAGCCAAGGAAGACAACCTTATACATCAAGGTCTCCAAGGTCTCTGTTTATTGAACCAAATACCAGTGCTTAAATACCTCTCTGGTATCTTAATCCACTCCCACTCCCATGGCACTCAGCAAAATAAGGCTCTGGTGCTCAAGGTCACCAGGTGATGAAGGTTCACAGCACTCCCATGCACAACAGTCCCTGACATATCCCCCTTCTTGTCTTCTTTTTTTTTTTTTATATTTTGCAAGGCAAATGGGGTTAAGTGGCTTGCCCAAGGCCACACAGCTAGGTAATTATTAAGTGTCTGAGGCCAGATTTGAACCCAGGTACTCCTGACTTCAGGGCCGGTGGTCTATCCACTGTGCCACCTAGCCACCCCTCTTGTCTTCTTTTGAAACAAAATTATTACATAATGAATGCCACATAAATTGTAAACAAAAGTTCAAAAAATAAACAAATGTCAACAGTGAAAACCAACATTCCTAAATTCCTTGAAATACATTTTATCCCCAATTTACAAAAGATGAGGATTACAAAGTTTTTTTTCTTTTGCCAACAAAAAACGTTTCAAAGCAATCAAATTCAAAATCCAAACTAAAAGGAGTAACTTTTAACTTGAGTAACATTTAACTATTTCAGATCTGAATTACACACACACAGGACTTTAGACACTAACACAAACCCAGAAACAACTCTCTTGTATCACATTTACCAAGCTGAGATGGATAACCTGGCCAGTACCAGATCTCAGAATATAGAAACATTTTCCCGCATCTTGAGGCCAGTAGAGAGGTGTAAAATGTCCCGTAGATGTTTAAATACACATATACACACACATAACACACCAGAATATTAGCCATAAGCAGAGGCTTTCTTCAAAAGACAAAATCTAAACTTCCCAATCCCAGAAAAAAGTCTTCTTCCCCTTTTTTCTTAACTAACCATGAGGGTTCCCAATCAATAACCTATTGGTCATTGCCCAACCCCCCCACTTCCTCCCCAAACAGGAAGAAGTCATGGAGGTCCTTTAATTTCTAAAATAAGTTTTTTGAGACATGGGTTTGAGTTTTGAAGTTCCAAAATGAAAGCTTTCCCTTCTCCCTCCCTCCTCCCTCTGCAGAGGGTGGGAAAGGCAGAGAATGAGAGAGAGCATTTGAGATTACTTAAGTTGTTGACAACAGAAATCCCTGGGTTGGGGGACCCCGCTCCCGCATGGCTGGACACCTGGCTCCTTAATATTTCTCTCCACCCCCAGGTGGTGGCGGGGCGGGAGGGTCAGAGCCTATGTGGAATTGGCCGGGCTTCCAAGGCCCACCCGGAGGGACTGGAACCGGACCAGGGCCCGACGGGTGGGGAATGGCCCCGTGCCATTTGTACGATATGTGGGGAGGGGGTGTCTACTGTGAGCCTCAGCCCAACGTGGGAGCGATGGTTCCACCTGCGCAGGAGATCGCTGCCGCCTACCGCGACGCCGGAGCCGGGGTTGAGAGCCCTTCCGAGGGCAGCCCCCAGAGCCCCGCTCCGGAGCCCCGCGCCGCTGCCCGAGTCTCCAAGACTGAGCCGGCGGAGAGTGGAGACGAGCAGCCACAGGAGACCCTTCCCCAGAGGAACTGAAGCAGTTTGCCAAGGAGCTAAAGCGGAAGAGGATCACTCTGGGTTATACCCAGGCTGATGTGGGCATCCCCTTGGAAGCACTCTTTGGGAAGGTTTTTAGCCAGACCACCATCTGTCGCTTTGAGGCCCTACAACTTAGCTTCAAGAACATGTGTAAGCTCCGACCTCTGCTACAGAAGTGGCTAGAAGCAGCAGATGACAATGACCACCTTCAGGAGATGTGCAAGGCTGAGACAGTCCTTCAACAAGCCAGAAAGAGGAAACGCACAAGCATTGAGAATGGAGTTCGGGGAAGCTTGGAGAACATGTTTCTCCAGTGTCCCAAACCCACACTTCAGCAGATTAGCAATATTGCTGAGCAGCTGGGCCTTGACAAAGATGTTGTCCAGGTTTGGTTTTGTAACCGGCGCCAGAAGGGCAAGTGAAGCAACGGCAATTCACCCCGAGAGGATTTTGAGGCAACTGGCTCCTTCCCTGGGGGCAGTCATCCCAGCTACAGGGCCCCTCATTTCACTACTCTATTCCCCAGCTCCTTTCACAGAGGGGGATGCATTTTCCCCTCTCCCTGTTACCCCTTTGGGCTCTAACATGCATTCAAGCTGAATGGCTAGTCCATCCTTGGACAGAGAAGGTGAGAGAATAGAGATGAGGAACCCAACAAAATATTATGAGGTCTGGAAGTTGGTCAATTAAGTTCTCTAAATCCTGGGAGTATTTAGGAACAGGGAAGAATGAGATCAATATTTCAGAGATTCATAAACAGATTTTTGAGGGGGAATGGGTGGGGGGAAGTTGGAAAATTTGTTTATTAGTTCCACATCTCTTTTATCTCCCAACTCTTAAATAAAACAATATTAAGCAAGTCATATTGAATCAAAGCCCTTCAAGTATTTAAAGACCTCTATTGGGTCCTCCCCTCTGACCCCTCCAAATTAAACATTTGCTTCAACCATTCAAAAAAAAAAAGTTGTTGACAACAGTACAATTTGGGGTTGTTGCATTTTTTAAACAGTAGTCAACACCATTACAGACTGTCCAATAGCCTGTGACATTTTACTCTCAACACAGGAAACACAGTTAGTGTGCATTTCATAGCCCTCTGCTGCCAGAGCAATGGCTGAGGTGCACCTGCTGTAGGCTGGAAAGTGAAACTCTCTGTGACTTCTGAAGTGAAATTCCTCCTTGGTGTCAGGGTCTTTGGCAATGACGAGAATTCTCTGAAGTTGCCCATAAGCTTAAGGGTTTGGATTGAACACGCATAGAGCAGTCAGGCTGGCAGCAGCAGCCAAAAGGAGCAGCAAGCAGACCTTCCACATCCTGTTCATGGTGCTGGTATGGACTCCTGTGGAGGAAGAAGCTCAGTCCCCTACAGCACTACCTTGGAGGTTCTACTTCCCTCTGACTCCTCAATGCTAAATACTATTTGTCTTTTCACTTTCACTTTACACTTCTTTGTTTAAAATCAGCCCCCTAGTAACAAATTAGCCTGTTACTTTCTTCAGAGTCCTCTGCACTGTGATGTCACCTGGTTCTCTTGATTGTCTCTGCTGTGTCCTTATCCCAAACTTCACTCAGATAACTCCACTTTCCTGTCCCTGTTCAGGCGCCATTATATTGAGTCCTTCCCCAGGAGAGCATTGAAGGGGTGGGAGACAAGAGAGACAAGTTCTCCTTTACACCAAGGTCTCCATTTATTGAACCAAATACCAGTGCTTGAATACTTCCCCAGTCTCTTAATTCACTCCCGCTCCTGTGGCACTCAGTAAAACAAGGTTCTGGTGCTCAAGGACACCAGGTTATGAATGTTCACAGCACTCCCATACACAAAAGTCTCTAACACAGATGAGATTGGTAGAGAAAAAAATTAATAAAATAAATGAGAACAATGCAAGAAAGTTATGAAAAGATAACAATTTTATAAAGAAGGCACAAAAAATGCTGAAGAATTAACCAAACAGTAAAACAAAATTTCATTGATGAAAATAACTTAAACCAAACATAAACAAGAAAAGAATTTCTTAAAAATTAAAATTGGACAGTGGAAGTTAATGACTCCATGAGACATTATTAAGAAATAATAGAACAAAGTCAAAAAATGAAAAAATAGAAGAAAATGTGAAATAATTTCATTCAACTGATCTGGGGGAAGAAGATCAAGAAGAGATACTTTAAGAAAGATTGGTTTAGGGGACAGAGCCAAGATGACAGCATGAGAACAACTGTTCCTAGGAGTTCTCCCCAAAATGTTTCAAAAACCTTAAAATAACAAAATTTTTGAGAGACAGAACCCACAGAAAGATTCAGGGAGACAATTCTTCAGCCCAAGGTAACCTGGAAGATCTCTGTTCTATGGGGTTTAAGGGGATGGCAGCACAGCCAGGACCATTGCATCTGTCTGAAGGAGCTCCTGGGAATAGCCACGGGGTGCCTGGGTCCCTGAGAGCACAAGCTCTTGGCAGCAGAAGCATTTCCTGACCTGCCAACCCAGGAAACACCAAGCACAACTTGAAAGATCAGCAGGGAAACCTGCCAGAGTGAGTGGGAGTCAGTGTGACCCTCGGGGCAGCTGCAGCCATCAGCATAGCTGTGGCCCTCAAAACAGCCCAGATCCCAGGAAAGGGAAGCAGCCTGCAGAGCTGCCCATCAGGGAGCTGCCAGGCAGCTGCTTCCAGAGTGTTCAGCCCATGGAAGGTAAGAGGGTGGGGGAAGATTGTTTAAGTCTCTCCTCTGTCCCTGAGACAGGACTCTTGTGCTTTGCCCATATCCAGACCCTGGTCACAGTCTGGAGACTTACACTGACATAGCAGAGCAGGGACCCTCCTCACAGCTCCAGGGCAGAGGGGTGTGCTTGTGGCCATCTGCAGGAGAGCAGTCAAAGCCTCTCATAAGACCTTGAAGGAACTGAAGTCCTTGTAGGGGGTGCCCCAATAATACTCAAAAGTTTGGGAAGCACCCCAAAGCCAGGGCATAGGCTGGGGATCTGAGTAAACAGAGAAAAAGGAACTTGACCATAGACTATTACTTTGGTCCCATGAAGGATCAAAACACAAGCTCAGAAGATGAGAAAGTCCAAACATCTGTATCCAGAGCCTCAAAGAAAAATAGGAGTTGGGCTTAGGCTATGGCAGAGCTCAAAAAAGATTTTGAAACTCAAGTAAGAGAACTAGAGGAGAAAATTGGGAAGAGAAATGAGAGAGATGCAGGAAAAACATGAAAACCAAATCAGCAGCTTAGTCAAGGAGATCCAAAAAAAGAAACGCTGAGGAAAATAACATGTTAAAAACTAGTCTAGGTCAAATGGAAAAGGCAGTCCAAAAAGTTAATGAGGAGAAGAATATCTTAAAAAACAGAATTGGTCTGATGGAAAAGGAGATAAGAATGCTCTCTGAAAACAACTCCTCCAAATGTAGACTGGAGTTAAAAGAAGTTGATGACTTTGTGAGGACTCAAGAGACAATAATACAATACATGAAATATCTCATTAAAAAAAAAAAACAACAGAGCTGGCAAACAGATCCAGAAGAGACAATTTTAAAATTATTGGCTATCTGAAAGTAATGATCAGGAAAAGAACCTTGACTTCACTTTTAAAAAATTTCTACAGGAAAATTTGTCCTGATATCCTAGAAACAGAAGGTAAAATAGAAATTGAGAGAATCTACCAACCTCCTCCTGAAAGAAGTAAAAAAATAACACCCAGGAATATTATAGCCAAGTTCAAGAACTACCAAGTGAAAGAGAAAATATTACAAGCAGCCAGAATGAAACAATTCAAATATCATGATGCTGCAGTCAGGATTACACAGGACTTAGCAGCATCCACATTAAGGGCTCATAGGATTTGGAATATGATATTCTGGAAGGCAAAAGAGCTTGGAACGCAACCGAGAATCAACTACCTAGCAAAACTGAACATCTCTTCCAGGGGGAAAAGATGGACTTTCAAAGAAACAGGGGAATTTCAAATATTCCTATTCAAACAGCCCGAGATGAACAGAAAGTTCAATCTTCAAGTACAGGACTCGGGTGAAGCATAGAGAAAATGGATGAGAAGAGTAAATTATGAGGAATTCAATGATGATGAACTGCACATATTCCTGAATAGGAAGATGATACTGATAAACTCATATGAACCTTCTCATTTATTAGAGAAGTTAGAAGGAGCTTTTATAGATGAGGCACAGGAGAGAGCTGAATTTGAAGGTATATTTTTAAAATGGAGTCACTGGGTGAAAAGAAAATGTACTGGGAGAAAGGAAAGGAGAGGTAGAATAGACTAAGACTTTACATGTAAAAGAGTCAAGAGATAGCTTTTGCAATGGTATGGAAGGGGGAAGGTGGGGGGAAAGATGGAGCCTTCATTCTCATTGGAAATGGATCAGAGAGGAAACAACATATAGATTTAATAGAGCATAGAAATCTAGAAGAAAAAGGAGTGGAAAGGGCATGGGAGAAAGGAAATGGGGGGGGGAATTGTAGGTGATACAGGAGAGGGTAGACCCTGGGAGAGGATAGTTAGATATAACACATTTTCTTTTTTATTTTTTGTAAGGTGGTGGGATTGGGAGGCCTATTCGGAACATGGTTCTGGATGGTTGCTGGATCTCTGGGGTGGGATGTAGGGTTGGGGCCTCTTGGCCCCAAGGCCAGTGCTCTGGCTGCTATGCCACATGGCTACCCCACAGCACACTTTTGAAGAGGGACAAAGTGAAAGGAGAGAGAAAATATAATAAGTGGTAGTGGGGAGGAATGGATGGAGGGAATTACAATCAGCAAAAGCAACTGTGGAAAAAGATGGAAGTAAATTTTCTGATGGACTTATGATAAAGAATGCGATCCACCCCAGAGAAAGAGCTGATGGTATTGGAACACAGGCAGAAGACTTTTTTTTTCTCTTTCCTCCACTTTATTTCTTGTGAGGTTTTTTATTTTTGTGGGGGGGAGAGGGGATTAAGTTTACTCTTACAACAAGACTATTCTAGTAACATATAAATAAATAAAAATGTACATTTAAAAAATTAAAATAAAAAAAGAATGATTGGATTACCTGAAAGTTATTATCAAAAAAGGAGTCTAAAATGTTAAATTTTTTTTTTAGGTTTTTGCAAAACAAATGGTGTTAAGTGGCTTACCCAAGACCACACAGCTAGGTAATTATTAAGTGTCTGAGGCCGGATTTGAACTCAGGTACTCCTGACTCCAGGGCCAGTGCACCACCTAGATGCCCCTAAAATATTATTTTTTAAGAAATGATCATGGAAAACTGCTGAGATATCTTAGAAATAGAAGGTATACAAGGTAGAAATTAAAAGAATCTTATAATCACTTTCTGAAAGAGATCCCCAAATGGAAACTCTCAGGAATATTATAGTCAAATTTTAGAGTTCCCAGATCAATAAAAAAGTATTGAAAGCAGGCATGGAGCCACAGTCAGGATAACACAGAATTTAATAGAGGACTTGGAATATGATATTCTAGATAGCAAAGGAGCTAGGATTATAACCTACCCAGTAAACTGGGTATAACACTTCAGGAAAAAATGGATATTCAATAAAATAGAGGACTTTCAAACATTTATAATGAAAAGATTCAAGATGAATAGAAAATTTGACATTCAAACACAAGCCTCAAGTAAAAGGTAAAAAGGTAAAAAAGATAAAAAGAAAAATTGTGAGGGATTCAATAAGGTTGAACTATTTACATTCCTATATGGAAGGAGGAGACATATTACTTCTAAGAACCCTATCAATATTAGGGCAGTTAGAAGGAGTCTACATAGACAGAGGACACAAGTGTGAGGTAATTATATTGTGATGATCTCGAAAAAATGAAATGGTGAAAAAGAGGGAAGTACTGGAAGAAGGGTGAAGAGTGAGAAAGAATGGGCAAAATTATCTCACAAAAAAGAGACATGCAAAGGAAAGCTTTTACAGTGGAGGGGCAATGGGGAGAGCAATTCTTGAACCTCACTTTCATCTGAACCCATTCAGATGGGTTTAGAAATCTAATTCAACATGGAAGTAGGAAGGGAAAAGAAAAAGGGGAAAGGTGATAAGAGGGAGTGCACATTGAGGGAGGAAATGGTCAGTAGCAGAGATTTGAATAGAAACTTTTAAAGTGCAAACAGGGAGTCAGGAGAAAGCTAGAAAAGTGAATTAATTTGAGCACTTAGAATGGAGCTGTATAATAATGTAAAATTAGCATTCTAATAGGGGGAGAAGGTACAACTATCCTCTCAAAACCTTAATGACTTATTGAGGGAATTAAAAAAAATAGATGATCTTGGGATGTTTTGATTATTTTCTGAGTGCTTGAAAGATGGAAAAGAGAAGGGTTGAAGGAGAAATAGATGAGTATAGAAACAAAGAAACAAGGAAATAGAATTTATTATTTCTCTTTAATTGGTGTTCATGAGGCAATACAATAGTTCAAATGAGAAATGATGATCTCTCCTTATTTTCCACCTGATTGTACTCATTTTGGATTTCTTTGACCTCCTTGGAAACATTCATTTTAGAATTTAGAATAGAAACAAAGGGGTGGTGAAGCCAAGATGGTGGAGTAAAGGCAAGGACCTGCCCGAACTCTCCCCCAAAACCACTCAAAATTCCTTTAAATAATGACTCAAATCAAATTCTAGAGTGATCAAACATGCAAAGAATGAGTGAAACAATCTTTCAACCAAAGACAACTTGGAAGAACTAGAGCTTATTTTAAAATTATTGGACTACCTGAAAGCCATGATCAAAAACAAGAGCCTTTACAACATTTTTTTCAAGAAATTATCAATGAGGGGCAGCTAGGTGGTGTAGTGGATAGAGCACTGGTCCTGGAGTCAGGAGTACCTGGGTTCAAATCTGGCCTCAGACACTTAAAAATTACCTAGCTGTGTGGCCTTGGACAAGCCACTTAACCCATTGCCTTGCAAAAACTAAAAAAAAAAAAAATTATCAATGAGAACTACCGTGACATTCTAGAAACAGAAGGTAAAATAGAAATTGAAAGAATGCACTGATCACCTCCATAAAGAGATCACAGAGCTCTCAAGTCCAGGAGAAAATATTGGAAGCTGTCAGAAAGAAGCAATTCAATTACTTTGGAACCACAGTCAGGATAACACAAGTGTTTTAGCAACTTCTACATTAAGGAATCCTAGAGGTTGGAATATGATATTCTGAAAAGCTTAAAAGCTTGGATTACAACCAAGAGTCAACTATCCAGCAAAACTGAAATACTCTTTCAGGGCAAAAGATGGATAATCAATGAAAAAGATGACTTTCAAACTTTCTGACCAGAGCTGACCAGAAAATTTGATCTTCAAATACAAGACTCAAGTAAAATAAAGGAAAGGCAAATCATAAGGAACCTAATGTTGTTGAACTGCTTGGCAGTTAGAAGGAGCACATATGGACAAGGCATAGGTAAGTATTGAATATGAAGGGATAAGATATTAAAAAGATGGACTTAATGGATGAGAGAAGAATGTAGTGGGAGGGGGTGGCTAGGTGGCTTAGTGGATAAAGCACCGGCCTTGGAGTCAGGAGTACCTGGGTTCAAATCCAGTCTCAGACACTTAATAATTACCTAGCTGTGTGGCCTTGGGCAAGCCACTTAACCCCATTTGCCTTGCAAAAACCTAAAAAAAAAAAGAATGTAGTGGGAGAAAGAGAAAGGATATGTAGATCGGGTAAGTTATTTCACATAAAAGAGATCAGAAAAACCTTTTGCAGTGGAATGGAAAAGGAGGGGGAGACAAGGGGAAGTGAGTGAGCCTTACTCTCATTGGAAATGGCTCAGAGGAAGATGATGGGATGAAGCTAACATGCTCCTGGAGCTTTTCCCTACCAAGCTTAAATGAAGTCTCTACTCTGACATTCACACTGCAGATCCCACCAAGAAAAAGAGAAGATTCAAAGAAGTTTTCAATTGCAGACATTGTGGAGGATCTTCAGTGAAGGTCTGTCTTTTTTGGTGGGGAAATGGAAGTAAAGTCCAGGAGGTGGGAAAGCAGGAAAGCAAGCAGAGGGTTTTTAATGATAGTGCAATCCAAGTCCCAATAGCTTAACAACAGTAGAGGTCCTGGCAGCTAGATAGCAAGCCAGCAGGGAGGACTCCAGCCCCAAACCAAATCTGAATCCTGAGAACACTGGGTTAAAAGACAGGACTGAGTCAGGAACAAACCACTGTTAAGTTAGAACCTAGACAAAAAGGAGGAAAAAACCCCCCAAAACCTCTGCAAAGGCAACATGGATTGTATAGGTAACATATTGCTCAATGGCAAGCCAGGTATCAGACCCCAGCCCCAGCAAAAAAAAAAAAAAAAAAAAAGCTTGGATATATACTCCCTATATTCCAGGAAAAGAGATAAAAAAGAAAAGAGCTTAAAAAAGAATTTTAAAACCAAAGAAGAGAGGAAGAAGAAAAATGGGGAAAAAAAATGAAAATCATACAGGAAAATTATGAAAAATTGACCAAAGAAATCAACTCCATTAAAAGTAGAAATAAAAACTGCAAAAGGAAACACAGAAGCTAACTGAAGAAAATAAAGCCCTAAAAAAAAAAAGCCCTAAAAATTGGAATTGAACAAATAGAAACCAATGAATCTACAAGACTAAAAAGATTCCATCAAACAAAATAAAAAGGCTGAAAAATGAAGAAAATTTAAAGTACCTTTTAGGGAAATGACCTTGAAAATAGATCCAGAAGAAACAATCTATGAATCATTGGACTACTAGAAAGCCTGGATCAAGAAAAGAACCTGGAAAAAAACATTGTGTGAAATAGAGGACTTCCAGAATTTTCTTTTCTTTATTTTCAATAATGAAAGCATATTTAATATGTACTATATTTTTTAGAAAGATTTTGGTGTTTTTGAGTTTTACAATTTTTCCCCCATTCTTACTTCCCTCCCCACACCCCCACAAGAAGTCATTCTGTTAGTCTTTACATTGTTTCCATGGTATACATTGATCTCAGTTGTATGTGATGACAGAAAAATCGTATCCTTAAGGGAGAAGAATAAAGTATGAGATAGTAAAATTACATAATAAAATAACAGGTTTTTTCCCCCTTCCTCTGGATACAGATGGTATTCTCCATTGCAGATAGCCCGAAATTGTCCCGGGTTGTTGCAATGATGGAACGAGCAAGTCCATCAAGTTTGATCATTGCCCCCATGTTGCTGTTAGGGTGTACAGTGTTTTTTCTGGTTCTGCTCATCTCACTCAGCATCAGTTCATGCAAATCCTCCCAGGCTTCCCTGAATTTCCATCCCTCCTGGTTTCTTTTTTCTAGTTTTTTTGCAAGGCAATGGGATTAAGTGGCTTGTCCAAGACCGCACAGCTAGGTAATTATTAAATGCCTGAGGCTGGATTTGAACTCATGTACTCCTGACTCCAGGGCCAGTGCTCTATCCACTGCACTACCTAACCGTCCCTCCCTCCTGATTTCTAATAGAACATTAGTGTTCCATGACATACATATACCACAGTTTATAAAGTCATTCCGCAATTAAAGGACATTCACTTGATTTCCAATTCTTTGCCACCACAAACAGGGCTACTATAAATATTTTTGTACAAATGATGTTTTTACCCTTTTTTCATTATTTCTTCAGGATAAAGGCTCAGTAGTAGTATTGCTGGATCAAAGGGTATGAACACTTTTGTTGCCCTTTGGGCATAATTCTAAATTGTTCTCCAGAAAGGTTGGATGAGTTCACAGCTCCACCAACAATGTATTCCAGATTTCTCCCATCCCTTCCAACATCGATCATTGTCCTTTCTGGTCATATTGGCCAGTCTGAGAGGTGTGAGGCGATATGTCAGAGATGCTTTAATTTGCATTTCTCTAATAAGTAATGATTCGGAGCAATTTTTCATATGATTATGGATTGTTTTGATTTCCTCAGCTGTAAACTGCCTTTGCATATCCTTTGACCATTTGTCAGTTGGGGAATGGCTTGTTTTTTTGAAAATTTGACTCAACACACTGTTTATTTTAGAAATGAGTCCTTTGTCAGAAATACTAGTTGCAAAAATTGTTTCCCAATTTACTACATTTTTTTTTATCTTGGTTACAGTGTTTTTTGTCTGTGCAAAAGCTTTTTAATTTAATGTAATCAAAAATATCTGGTTTGTATTTAATGATGTTCTCCATCTCTTCCTTGGTCATAAACTGCTTCCCTTTCCATAGATCTGACAGGTAAACTACTCCTTGATCTTCTAGTTTGTTTATAATATTGTTTTTTATGTCTAAATCCTATATCCATTTGGATCTTATCTTGGTATGGGGTGTAAGGTGTTGGTCTAATCTAAGGTTCTTCCATACTAACTCGCAAATTTCCCAACAGTTTTTATCAAAGAGAAAGTTTTTATGCCAATAGCTGGACTCTTTGGGTTTATCAAATAGCAGATTACTATAATGATTTTCTGCTATTGCACCTAGTCTATGCCACTGATCCACCACTCTATTTCTTAGCCAATACCAGACAGTTTTGATAACTGATGCTTTAAAATAGAATTTTAGATCTGGCAAGGCTAAGCCACCTTCCTTTGCACTTTTTTCATTGAATCCCTGGAAATTCTTGACTTTTTATTTCTCCTTTTAAATTTACCCACAACTTTTTCTAAATCATTAAAAGTAATTTTTTGGAATTTTGATTGGTAGGGCATGAAACCAGTAGTTTAGCTTTGGTAGAATTGTCACTTTTATTATATTATCTTGACCTATCCATGAATAGTTGATGTTTGCCCAGTTATGTAAATCTGATTTTATTTGTGTGAGAAGTGTTTTATAATTGTTTTCAAAAAGTTTTTGAGTCTGCCTTGGCAGGTAGACTCCCAGGTATTTTATTTTGTCTGAGATTATATTGAACAGGATTTCTCTTTCTAGTTTTTTCTGCTGTATCTTGTTAGTCATATATAGAAATGTTGAGGATTTAATGACGGTTTATTTTATATCCTGATACTTTGCTAATGTTGCTAATTATTTCTAGTAGTTTTTAGATGACTTTTTGGTATTCTCTAGGTATACCATCATGTCATCTGCAAAGAGTGAGAGTTTTTGTCTCCTCCTTCCCTATTCTAATTCCTTCAACTTCTTTTTCTTCTCTTATGGCTGAGGTTAACATTTCTAAGATGATACTGAGTAGTAGTGGTGATAATGGACATCCTTGTTTCACCCCTGATCTTATTGGGAATGCCTCTAGCCTATCCTTGTTGCATATAATGCTTGTTGATGGTTTCAGATAGATACTGCTTATTATTCTAAGGAACAATATGTTTATTCCTACACTCTCTAGTGTTTTTTGTAGAAATGGGTGCTGTATTTTGTCAAAAGCTTTTTCAGCATCTATTGATATAATCATATGATTTCTGATAGGTTTGTTATTGATATAATTAATTATACTAATAGTTTTCCTAATATTGAATCAACCCTGCATTCCTGGGATAATTGCTACTTGATCATAATATATTATTCTAGTGATAAGTTGTTGTAATCGTTTTGCTAAGATTTTATTTAAGATTTTTGCATCTATATTCATCAGGGAGATATGTCTATAATTTTCTTTCTCTGTTTTAACTCTCCCTGGTTTAGGTATCAGCACCATTCTGGTGTCATAGAAAAAGTTAGGCAGAATCCTGTCTTCACCTATTTTTCTAAAGAGTTTATATAGAATTGGAACCAATTGTTCCTTAAATGTTTGATAGAATTCACTTGTTAATCCATCTGGACCTGGAGATTTTTTCTTAGGGAGTTCAATAATGGCTTGTTGAATTTCTTTTTCTTGAGATAGGGTTATTTAAGTTTTTAATTTCCTCTTTATATAATCTAGGCAACTTATATTTTCATAAATATTCATCAATTTCACTTAGATTGTCAAATTTATTGGCATATAGTTGGGCAAAATAATTCTGAATTATTACTTTAATTTCCTCCTCATTGGTGGTGAGTTCACCTTTTTCATTTATGATACAAGCAATTTGGTTTTCTTCTTTTTTTTAAAATCAAATTGACCAGAGGTTTATCAATTTTATTGGTTTTTTTCATAAAAGCAGTTCTTGGTTTTATTTATTAGTTTAATAGTTTTCTTGCTTTCAATTTTTATTAATTTCTCCTTTAATTTTTAGAATTTCTAATTTGGTATTTAATTGGGGTTTTTTAATTCGTCCTTTCATTTTTTTAGTTGCATATTTAGTTCATTGATTTCCTCTTTCTCTAATTTATTCATGTAAGCATTTAAAGATATATAATATATCCCCTGACAGCTGCCTTGAGTGTATCCCATAGGTTTTGGTATGTTGCTTCATTATTGTCATTATCTAGGATGAAATAATAAATTCTTTCTATAATTTGTTTTTTGGTCCACTCATTCTTTTTTTTTTCTTCAAGGCAAATGGGGTTAAGTGGCTTGCCCAAGGCCACACAGCTAGGTGATTATTAAGTGTCTGAGACCAGATTTGAACCCAGGTACTCCTGATTCCAAGGGAGGTGCTTTATCCACTACACCACCTAGCTGCCCTACTCATTCTTTAAAATGAAGTTATTTAGTTTTCAATTAGTTCTGGGTCTATATTTTCCTGGTCCAGTGCTGCATATGATTTTTATTGCATTATGATCTGAGAAAGATGTATTCACTATTTCTGCTTTTCTGCAATTAATCATTAGGGTTTTTTTTTCCAGTTTTTGCAAGGCAGTGAGGTTAAGTGGCTTGCCCAAGGCCACATAGCTAGGTAGTTATTAAGTGTCTGAGGCCAGATTTGAACTCAGGTACTCCTGACTCCAGGGCCAGTGCTCTATCCACTGCACCACCTAGCTACCTGATCATTAGGTTTTTATGTCCTAGTACATGGTCAATTTTTGTGTAAGTGCCATGTACTGCAGAAAAATATATATATATTCCTTTCTATCCCCATTCAATTTTCTCCATAGTTCTATCATATCTAGGTTTTCTAACAATCTATTTACCTCCTTAATTTCCTTCTTGTTTATTTTATGATTAGATTTATCTAAATCTGAGAGTGGGAGGTTGTGGTCTCCCCCAGTAGAGTTTTGTTCTCTGTCTTCCTGTAGCTTTTCAACTTCTCCTCTAAGAACTGGATGCTATCCCATTGGGTGCATACGTATTAAGTATTGAAATTATTTTGTTGTTTATGGTACCTCTTAGGAGGATATAGTTTCCTTCCTTATCTCTTTTAATGCTATCTTATTTTTGCAACTGCTTCATCTGAGATAAGGATTGCTACTCCTGCTTTTTTCACTTCAGCTGAAGCAAAATATATTTTGCTCCAATCTTTTACCTTTACTATATATGTATCTCTCTGCTTTAAATGAGTTTCTTGTAAACAGCATATTGTAGGATTCTGTTTTTTAATCTACTCTACTATTCACTTATATTTTAAGGGAGAGTTCATCCTATTCACATTCAAAGTTATAATTATTAACTCTTTATTGCCCTCCATGCTATCTTCCTTCTGTTTTTATTTTCCCCCTTTTCCCCTTTATGCATATTCCCCAGTGTTTTGTTTCTGAATACCACCACCTTCAGTGTGTTTGCCCTCTTATAACAACACCCTCCCCTTTCTCCTCTCCCTTTTCCCCTTCTTCCCTTCCTTCTGTTAGTTCCCCCTTTCTCCCCCTCCCTGTTCCCCCCCCTCACATTTTCCCCTTTTAATGCTAGAAAGGTAAGCTAAGTTTCTTAATTTAACTAAGTGTGTCTAAGTTAACTTTAAGCCAAGTCTGATGAGATGAAGATTTAGGTGGTTCTCACCTCCTCCCTTCTTCTCTTCAATTACAATAGGTCTTTGGTACCTGTTGATATAATGAGATTTACTCTCATTCAGTCTCCTTCCATCCTCCCTTCTCCTTACTGTCCTGCCTTTTAATGAGGTATTGTTTTTAAATCATTCTGAGTCACAGAAAAGTTATGAGTGTCCATCACTCCTGGCTATGTATATTCTCTGTAATAGATTTACCCTTCTCAAGGGTTATGAGGCTCTTTCTCCCAAGTGGGTATATAGCCAGTTTCATCTTATTGGATAGCAGTTTTGGTTTTTTTTTTTAACCTTTTCATGTGTCTCTTGAACCTCATGTTTGATGTTCAAATTTTCTATTTAGCTCTGGTCTTTTCATCATGAAATCTTGGAAGTGTCCCATTTCATTAAATGCCCATCTTTTCCCCTGGAAGAGAAGGCTCAGCTTTGCCAGGTACTGGATTCATGGCTGCATTCCAAGCTCCCTTGCTCTTAGAAATATCTCATTCCAGGTCCTTTGATCCCTTAATGTTGCTATGGCCAGATCCTGCATGATCCTTACTGTGGCTCCTTGATATTTAAATTTTTTCTTTCTGGCTGCTTGCAGGATTTTTTCTTTTATCTCATAGTTCTGGAATTTGGCCACAACATTCCTTGGTGTTATCATTTTAGGATCTCTTTCTGGGGGTGGGGGGGTGGGGGTGGGTATAGTCTTTCAATAATTCTTTTGCCCTCTGGTTCCATGATATCAGGGCAATTTTCCATCACTAAATCCTGTAATATTAAGTCCAAGCTTTTTTTTTTTCTCTTTGATGTTTCAGGAAGGCTTATAATTCTCAGATTCTCCTGTCTTGATCTCTTCTTGAGGTCAGTGGTTTTGCTGATGAGGTATTTTACATTTTCTTCTATTTTTCTTGATCTTTTGGTTTTGTTTAATGCCTCTTGTTGTCTCATGAAGTCATTGGTTTCCACTGATTCCATTCTTTTTCTTAGAAAAGAAAATTTTTCCTCATTTATCTTTTTAAAAAAATTTTTGCAAAGCAAGGGGTTAAATGGCCTGCCCAAGGTCACATGACTAGGTAATTATTAAGTGTCTGAGGCCAGATTTGAACTCAGGTACTCCTGACTCCAGGGCCGGTGCTCTATTCACTGTACCACTTAGTCACCCCTTCATTCCCTTCATTTATCTTTTGCAACTCCTTTTCCAGTTGGTCAATTCTATTTTTGAAGGAGTTTTCCATTTGCCCAAGTGTAGTTTTGAGAGAACCATTTTCTTTTTGTACTTGCCCAATTGAAGAGAGAGAGTTATTCTCATTTTGTATTTGTCCAACTGTATTTTCCAAGGATTTGTTTCCTTGTTGCAAGATATTTTCTCTTGCAATGTGTTAAATTTCTCTTGAGTTTCTTTTCCCAATTTTCCCAATTGATTTTTAAACTCCTTCCTGATTTCTTCAAGGAAGTCTTTCTGGGCTGGAGACCAATTCATATTCTCCTCAGCATTGCTAGATCTCTCTGGGTTAGAATCTGTGTCTTCTAAGTATTTCTCCATGGGCCCCCTTTTCTCTGACATTTTTTCATCTTTCTAGGATCTTGTGTTGGGGGGGGGGTGAGGGCCTGACTCTCAGAGGTTTGTTTTTGAAGATCCTAAAGGCTTTGTTCACTTGGCTTAGTAACTTCAAGGGCCAGCCAGTAGGGGGCACTGGTTGCTTTCTCTAGAGTGTTTGAAGTCCTCAGCAGCAGGGTCTGATTTGACCTTGAACACTGGATTGGGCCCTGGGGGAGGGAGTTGATCTCTTTCTGTTTAGTGAACTCTGTTGCCCTGAGGAGGTGGAGGAGGGTTGCTTATTGTTTGTTCTGGCCAAAAGACTTATTGTTTGTTCTGGGCAAAAGACTCTGCTGAAAGTATGGAGCTCAGGTCCCAGACCCAGCTGGTTGTTCTCCATGTGTGCTCCAAAACTCTGCTGGAACTCATCCTCCTGTAGCCCTTCTCCCCCCCCCCCCTTTCAGGTAAAGACTCTGCAGCCAAAGTTGGATCTTGCACTCACCACTCACCGAAGTCTCCATGTTCCCATCTCCCAGTTCCCCTACGATCCCCTGAGACAGACTCTCTTGGTGGATGTTCTTCTCCTAGCTTCTCTTTCTCATTTTGTTGATCAAATTTCTGTTAAGAGGTTTCTCTCATGTTGTTTTTGAGGAGAAAGAAGAACACTTATCACAGTGCCTGTCTTCTCTCCACCATCTTGGCTGGAAGTCCAGAATTTTCTTACACAAAGACCAGAACTGAATAGAGAATTCAATTGCAAAATGCACAACTCAAGAGTTGCATTTAAAAAAAAGGTAAATGAAAAGGGGAGGGGAAAAAACAAAACAAAACAAATGTTGGTTAAGACTATCAAATTGTATAATACACTAAAAGGGAAGATATAACACTTCTTTGGAACTTTACTTCTCTCCAGATAATTAAGGGGTAAAATATAATTGAAGAGAATGAACCTAAATTATATGGGTATAAAAATTGGGTCTTATCTATCAGTTGAAGAGGTCCAAGATGACATCACTAGGTTTGAGAAAAAGCCCTGAAGAAAATCAGGGGTGTTAACTTTAATTTTAAGTGTCTCATTATTCTTTGACTCACTTTGCTCACACGGTGCTCAGCACCTTGCCTAATGAGGGCATCATAAACTGGGAGGACCTGAGTCAGTGTCTCTCTGTAACTTACAATCATTTATAAAGTTCTCAGGTGAGACTTCCCCAGAACCTCCCAATACTTAGACATTTTTAAGATTCTTTTTTTTTTAGGTTTTTGCAAGGCAGCTTGCCAAAGGCCACACAGCTAGGTAATTATTAAGTGTCTGAGGCCGGATTTGAACTCAGATACTCCTGACTCCATGGCCAGTGTCCTTTCTACTGCGCCACCTAGCCACCCCCGTTTTTAAGATTCTTACAGGTCAGGGTTTGACTTAATCAGTGCTTCACTTAATAAGATGTTAAGTACCCTGGGGGTGGGGGTGGGGGGGGAAAGCTGTCTGACAGTCTCTACATTGTTTCCATGCCATACATTGATGTAAATTGAATGTTATAAAAGTAAACTCCCCCCCCAAGAAGATGGGGAAACCTCAAGAATAGAGAGAGAAAAAAAATGTAGCGTAGTCTGTGTTCAGATTTCAACGGCTCTTTCTCTGGGATAAGTTGATTTCTTTATCATAAGTCCACCAGAGAAGTTGCTTCAATATTTTTCCCTCAGTTGTTATTACTAGCTGTACCTCTACTCTATTTCTCCCCACTCTCATTTATTCTGTTATCTTTCTCTCTCCTTTCATCCTTGCCCTGTCCAAAAGTGTGTTGAATCTGAGTACCCTCTCCCTCGATCTCCCCTCTCTTCTATCACTTATTCCCCCTTCCCTCCCCCCATTCCCCCTCATCCCATCCCTGTCCCTTTCCTCCCATCCTTCTCCAGGGCAAGACAGATCTCTTCACCCTATTAAGTGTGTATGTCATTTCCTCCCTGAGCCATTTCTGATGAGAATGAAGGCTCACTCATACCACTTGGCCTTCCCCCATCCCCTCCATTGAAAAAGCTTTTTCTGGACTCTTATGTGAAATCTCTCAGCTTCTTCTTCATCTCTTTTTCCTTCCTCCCAGTACTTTCTCCCAATCACCCATTGACTCCAGCCCTTTACCACATCATACCATTATATTATGCTCCTTCCTATGTCCTGTCTATATATACTCCTTCTAACAGCTCTTATAAATGAGGAAGTTCATATGAGTTATCAATATCTTTTTCCCATGCAGGAATACAAACAGTTCAACAACATCAAGTTACTCATAGTTAGTTCCTCTCTTCCACTCCCTCTATGGTTCCCCAGAGTCCTGTACTTGGAGATCAAACTTCCTGTTCATCTCTGGTTGTCTTGATAGGAAAGTTTGAAAGTGCCCTGTTTCATTCAAAGTCTATCTTTTTCCCTGAAAGAGGATGTTCAGTTTTGTTGGGTAGTTGGTTCTCAGTTATAAACCAAGATCTTGTGCCTTCTGGAATATCATATTCCAATCGCTATAAGCCCTTAATGTAGATGCTGCTAGATCCTGTGTAATCCTGACTACGGAGTCTCAGTAGTTGAATTGTTTGTCTCTGGAAACTTTTAGAATTTTCTCTTTGATTTTGGAGTTTTGGAATTTGGCTATAATATTCCTGGAAGTTTTTCTTTCAGGATCCCTTTCAGGGGGTGACTGGTGAATTCTCTTGATTTCTATTTTACTCTCAGCTTCTAGGATCTCAGGGCAATTTTGCTGTATTGTTTCTTTAAAAATGAAGTCTAGGCTCTTCTCCTGGTTGTGGCTTTCAGATAGTCCAATAATTTTTAAATTATTTCTTCTGGATCTGTTTTCAAGGTCGCTTGTTTTTCCAGTGACATATTTCACATTTTCTTCTAATTTTTGGCTTTTTTGGAAGAGTTTTATTTCTTCCTCATTTCTTGCAAAGTCTTCAGCTTCCTTTAGTTCCATTTTGCATTTGAAGGAGTTATTTTCTTCAGAGAGCTTTTTTTATCTCCTTTTCCAGCTGGCCAATTCTGCTTCTTAAGGCATTCTTTTCCTCATTTGCTTTTTGTTTTGCTTTTTCCATTAGGCCTAAACTGGTTTTTAACATATTATTTTCTTCACTAGTTTTTTGTATATCTTTCACCAAGTTTTTGATTTTGTTTTCATGATTTTTCTGCATCACTCTTATTTCTCCTCCCAATTTTTCCTTCACCTCCCTTAATTGCTTTTCAAAGTCTTTTCTGAGCTCATCTATAGTCTGAGCCCATTTTCTATTTCTCTCTTGGAAGTTTTGGATATGGAAGCTTTGATTTTTGTCATCATCTGAGTATGTGTTTTGATCTTCCAGGGAACTAAAGTAATTCTCTATGGTCAGATTCTTCTTTTTCTGTTGTTTACTCATTTCCTTAGCTCAAGGCTAATTTACAGCACTTCCAAGGCTTTGGGGTTGTTTGTTTTGGGGGGGACACCCCATTGGGATTTTTATTCCTCCAAGGTTTTCTGCTCTCTAGTCTGTGCATTGATATGTAGATGAACACAGTACTGCCCTCTGCTCTGAGGCTATAAGGAGGGATCCAACTATGTTGGTATGGAAGCCCAAACTGCAATATATTAGTGTAGGCAAACAGCAGAGTCCTATGCCAGGGAGAGCAGAGAAATCTTTGCAGACTTCCCTTACTGTCTCTGGGGGTTCAGGCTGCTTTCTCCTGTTGCTTGCAGATTCTGAAGCCATGTTCCTCACTTCACACTCACCCTGGTGCACTGGTGCAGCAGAGTTCTCTCACTGCCTCTTCAAGCTGTTGCTGGTGATTTCTGGGCTGCACTGGCCTGGGCTGTGCCTCGGTTTTTTTCCAACCCCCCCCCCCCTGTGAAGCACACCTTTCCCATGGAAGTTCTAAGTTGTCTTAGACTAGGAAAATGTATCACAGTCTTTCTGTGGGTTCTACTCCTCTAAATTTTGGCTAGAGTCATCCTTTGTTTTTTGGGGGGGGGATGGGGGATCGGAGTTCTTGGGGAATGCTGCCATCTTGGCTCCACCCTGAAAGTTAAATTTTTAAAAGAAAAGTAAAAAAAAGTCAAAGAGGAAAGGTAGTATAATTTTGGTGAGGAAGAATAAGAGAAAAGGTAAGGGAAAAATATAAATGGAGAAAGATAGCATGGAGGGAAATACAGAATTAGTCATCTTAACTGTAAATGTGAATGGGATGAACTGTCCCATAAAATGGAAGCAGAGAGCAGAATGAATTAAAAACTAGAATCCTACAATATGTTGTTTACAGGAAACACATTTGATGCAGAGAGATACACACAGGATAAAAGTAAAAGGCTAGAAAAAATATATTATGCCTCACCTAAAGTAAAAAAATCTGCAGTAGTGATCCTATTCTCAGACCAAGTAAAAGCAAAAATCAATCCCATTAGAAGGGATAAGGAAGAAAAGTACATCTTCTTAAAAGGTCCCATTGTTAATGAAGCTAAGCTAAATCATTACTAAATATGTATACATGTAGTGGTATAGCTTCCAAATTCTTAGAGGAAAAGCTGAGTGAATTACAAGGAGACATAGACAGCAAAACTTTAATAATGTGAGACCTCAATCTTCCTCTCTCAGAATTAGATAAATCTAACAACAAAATACACAAGAAGGAAATTAAGAAGGTGAATGAAATCTTAGACAAATTAGATATGATAGACCTCTGGAGAAAACTTAATGGGGTTAGAAAAGAAAGCACCTTTTTCTCAGTAGTACATGGCACCTTCACCAAAATGTACTAGGGCACAAAAACCTTATAATCAATGCAGAAAGGCAGAGATAATAAATAATCACTTCTCAGACCATGATGCAATAAAAACTACATGTAATAAAGATTAAGAAAGATAAGCTAAGAACTAAATAGAAATTAAATAACTATCTCAAATAATGGGTGGATCAAACAGCAAATAATGGAAAAATCAATAATTATATCCAATAAAATGATAATAATGAGACATCATACAAAAATGTATGGGATGTAGCCAAGGCAGTTTTGAGGGGAAACTATATATCTCTAAATGCCTATATGAATAAAGTAGAGAAAGAGGAGATCAATGAATTGGACATGCAACTAAAAAAGCTAGTAAAAGAACAAATTAAACATCCCCAACTAAATATCAAATTAGAAATCCCCAAAATCAAGGGAGAGATTAATAAAACTGAAAGCAAGAAAACCATTGATCTCATAAATAAAACTAAGATTTGGTTTTATGAAAAAGGCAATAAAATAGACAAACCTTTGGTTAATCTGATTAAAAAAAAGAAAAGAAGATAATGAAATTACCAGTATCAAAAATGAATAGGGTGAACTAAACACCAATGAGGAGGAAATTAAAGAGATAATTTGAAGCTACTTTGCCAAATTGTATGCCAATAAATTGTACAACTTGAGTGAAATGGATGAATATTGACATAAATACAAACTGCCCAGATTAACAGAAGAGGAAGCAAAATACTTAAATAATCCCATTTCAGAAAAAAGAAATTGAAGAATCCATCCATAAACTCCCCAAAGAAAATGTCCAGGTCTAGATGGATTTACAAGTGAATTCTACCAAGCATTTAAGGAGCAATTAATTCCTATTCTACATAAACTATTTAAAAAATAGGAGAAGAAGGAGTTCTGTCAAACTCCTTTTATGACACCAACATGGTGCTGATACTTAAACCAGGAAGAACCAAGACAGACAAAGAAAATTATAGACCAATCTCCCTAATGAATATTGATGTAAAAATCTTAAATAAAATTTTAGCAATGAAACTATAGCAAGTTATTACCACGCTATACACCATGATCAGGTTGGATTTATACCAGGCAGGCAGGGAGGGTTAAACATTAGGAAAGCACTCAACATAATTAAAGATATCAACAGAAAAACCCACAGAAACCATGATTATCTCAATAGATGCTGAAAAGCCTTTGATAAAATACAACATCCATTCCTATTAAAAACATTAGAAAGTTTAGGAATAATTGAAGTTCTCCTTAAAATAATAAATAGTATCTAACTAAAACCACCAACAAATATACTTAATGAGAATAAACTCAGAGCATTTCCAATAAATTCAGGGGTAAAACAATGATGCCCATTATCACCATTACTATTCAATATAGCATTAGAATGCTAGCAGTAAGGGAAGAAAGAAAAATTGAAGGAATCAGAATTGGCAATGAGGAAATAAAACTTTTACTCTTTGCAGATGATATGATGGTATATCTAGAGAATCTGAGAAAATCATTTAAAAAACTCCTTGAAGGGGGCGGCTAGGTGGCGCAGTGGATAAAGCACTGGCCCTGGAGTCAGGAGTACCTGGGTTCAAATCTGGTCTCAGACACTTAATAATTACCTAGCTGTGTGGCCTTGGGCAAGCCACTTAACCCCATTTGCCTTGCAAAAAAAAAAACATAAAAAAAATGGGGTGGCTAGGTGACATAGTGGATAAAGCACCGGCCCTGGAGTCAGGAGTACCTGGGTTCAAATCTGGTCTCAGACACTTAATAATTACCTAGATGTGTGGCCTTGGGTAAGCCACTTAACCCTGTTTGCCTTGCAAAAAAAATAATTAACAAATTCAGCAAAATAGGATATAAAATAAACCCACAGAAATCATCAGTATTTCTATATTTGACTAACAAAACCCAAGAACAAGAGATAGAAAGAGAAATTCCCTTTAAAATAACTGTGGACAACATTAAATGCTTGGGAATCTACCTCCCAAGACAAACCCAAAACTATATGAACACAACTAGAAAGCTCTCCTCACCCAAATAAATAAGAGATAGTATTCCATAGTATTCATGTACCATAACTTGTTTAGCCATTCCCCAATTGATGGGCATCCCCTTAATTTCCAATTATTTGCCACTACAAAAAGAGCTGCTATGAATATTTTGTAACATTCCCATTTTTAACAATTTCTTCTGGATGTAGACCTAGAATTGGAATTGCTGGTCAAGGGGTATGACAGCATTATTGCTCTTTGGGCATATTGCTCTCCAACAAATAAAGTCAGATTTAAATAATTGGGAAATGTTAAATGCTCATGGATAGGTCAAGCAAATATAATAAAAATGACAATTCTACCCAAATTAAGTTACTTATTCAGGGCCATACTAATCAAACCACCAAGCAACTACTTTACTGAGCTAAAAAATAGTAACAAAATTCATCTGGAGCAACAACAGGGCAAGAATAACAAGGGTACTGATGAAAAAAAATGTAAAGGAAGGTGGCCTAGGTCTACTACACTATACTATACCATATTATACTATACTATACTATACTATACTATACTATACTATACTATACTATACTATACTATACAGTAGCAGTCATCAACACTGCCTGGTACTTGTTAAGAAATAGAGTAATACATCAGTGGCTTAGGATAGGTTCAAAAGAGACTGACTGTAGCAAATGACTACAGCAATCTACTATTTGACAAATCCAATGACATCTGCTTCTGGGATAAGAACTCACTATTTGGCAAAAATTGTTGGGAAAATTGGAAAATAGTATGGAAAAAAACTAGGCATAAATCCACATCTCACATCTTATACCAAAATAAAGTCAAAATGGGTATAGGATTTAAACATAAAAAGTGATATCATAGATAAACTAATAGATCAAAAATACTCTCTGTTTTTGATCTATGGAAAAGGGATAAATTTATTACCAAACAAGAATTAGAGCACATTATAAACTGAAAAATGGGTGATTTTTACTATATTAAATTAAAATGTTCTTGCACTAATAAAATCAATGCTGCCAAAAGTAGAAGAAAAGCAGAAAGCTGGGAAACAATCTTCATAACCAAGAGTTCTGATAAAGGTCTCATTTCTAAAAATATATAGGGAATTGTGTCAAATGTATAAGATCACAAGTAATTCCCCAATTGATAAATGGTCAAAGGATATGAACAGACAATTTCCAAATGAAGAAATTAAAGAAATATATATATATATAATCATATAAAAATGCTCTGAATCACTATTGATTAGAGAAAAGCAAATTAAAACAACAATGAAATATCATCTCACACCTATTAGATTAACTCAAATGAGTAAAAGGGAAGAGGGTCAATGCTGGTGGAGAGGGTGTGGGAGGATTGGGACATTGATGCATTGCTGATGGAGTTCTGAACAGATCTAACCCTCCTGGAGAGCAATATGCCCAAAGAGCAATAATGCTGTCATACCCTTTGACCCAGCAATTCCAATTCTAGGTCTATATCCAGAAGAAATTGTAAAAAATGGGAAAAGTCCTACATGTTACAAAATATTCATAGTAGCTCTTTTTGTAGTGGCAAAGAATTGGAAATTAAGGGGATGCTCATCAATTGGGGAATGGCTAAACAAGTTATGGTACATGAATACTATGTAATATCACTGTTTTATAAGAAACAAAGAAGCATAGAATGACTTGTGGTATCTGATGCTGAGTAAAGGGAGTAGAGCCAAGAGAACAATTTAATTAAAGATTTTATTTATTTTGAGTTTTATGATTTTTTCCCCCAATCTTACTTCCCTCCCCCTAGCCCCCCCCACAGAAAGCAATTTGTCAGTTTTTACATTGTTTCCATGTTGTACATTGATCCAAATTGAGTGTGATGAGAGAGAAATCATATCCTTAAAGAAGAAACATAAAGTATAATAGATAACAAGATCCGACAATAAGATATCAGGTTTTTTTTCCCCTAAATTAAAGGTAATAGTCCTTGGTCTTTGTTCAAACTCCACAGTTCTTTATCTGGATACAGATGGTATTCTCCATTGCAGACAGCCCCAAATTGTCCCTGATTGTTGCACTGATGGAATGAGCGAGTCCATCAAGGTTGATCATCGCCTCCATGTTGCTGTTAGGATGTACAGTGTTTTTCTGGTTCTGCTCATCTCACTCAGCATCAGTCAAGAGAACCATTTACACATCAACATTATGAGATGAACAACCTTGATAGAAGCATCTCTTCTCTTCAGTTCAGAGGACTGCCATATTTGAAAGATTATGGACTATATTATCTCCAACCAGAGGAAGAAAAATGAAACCAAACAAAACACATAGGAAAAAAATCATTCCAAATCTGATGAACATTTAATAAAAATTATCTCATATATCTCTTTCCCCTAATCCTAATTCTTTATGCCAAAAATTACTAATTTGTAAATATGTTTAACAAAATATGTAAGTAAAATGCTAACCTGACTATTCCCTGCTGAGGGGAAGGGGGTGGGAAGGGAGGGTGGAGGGAAATTTTGTTACTTGGAAATATGCATGTACAAATGGATGAATATAAATAAATTTAAAATTAAAAAAAAGGAAATGGCTCAGAGAGGGAATAACACACACACACACACACACACACACACACACACACACACATACACACACAACACACCACACTCAATTGGGTATAGAAATCCAACTTACCCTAGAGGAAAGTAGGATAGGAAAGGAATGAGAGAAAAGGTATATGTGTGGGGTTGAGGAGGGGTAGGTGATAGAAGGGAGGGATGATTATGGGAGGGGGTAGTCAGCTGTAAAACACTTGAAGAGGGAATGGATGAAAGGAGTGAAAGAACAGAATGGAGGGAAATACAGCTAGCAATAGCAATTGTGCGAAAAAATATTGAAACAAATTTCTCTGATAAAGACCTCATTTCTCAAATAGTCAAATTTATAAAAAAAAATAAGAGCCATTCCCAAATGATAAATTGTCAAGAGATATGAACAGTTTTCAGATCAGGTTATCAATGCTATCTATTTAAATCATTAAAAAATGTCCTAGTCACTATTGACAGGAGAAATACGAGTTGGAATACCTCTGTTATTACCTTATACCTATACCTAATAGAACAGAAAATGTTGGAAGGGATGTAGGAAAAATAAGACATTAATGTGTTGCTGGAGAATCTGTGAAAGGATTCAACAGTTCTGTAGTGCAGTTTGAAACTATACCCATAGGGGTATAAAACTGTGTCTACCTTTTGACCACTACCAGGTCTATATTCCAGAAGAGATGAAAAATAGGAAGAAAAAGGACCTATAAGTATAAGGATATTTTTAGCAGCTCTTTTTCTGGTAACAATGGAGTAGAATTTGAGGGAATGCCCATCAGTTGGTGAATAGCTGAACAAATGTGGTATGAGATTAAGATGAAATGCTATTCTGTTATAAGTAATGATGAACAGGATGTTCTCAGTAAAAACCTTGCATGAGCAGATGCAATGGGAAAAGTATTATATACAAAGTAACAGTATGATCAGTTATGAATGACTTACCTTTTCGCAGCAATGCTGTATAAAAATAAACAAATAAAAAAGAAAAGAAAAGAAACAAAATCTGGAAAAAGATATGTCTGGAAGTTATTTGCATAGAAATGATAATTGACTCATGGGAGGTAAGGCAATCACTGAACAAGAGAGTGTGAGAGAGAAAAGAGAGAGGGGCCAGGATAATGTATTGAAGGAATGCAACCAGTTCTGGGGAGTGACATGGCCTTGTAAGGAATCAGTAAGGGTGACTTTGAAGAAGCAATGAAACAGGTGAGGGAAGAACCAGAATAGGAAAGTATGTGAAAATCCAAAAGGAAGATGATATCTAGGATGAGAAGATGGTCATCAATCTCAAAAGCTACAGAAAGGATTGAAAAGGGAAAAGTAGGTCAAAAATCTTAAATTAATTACTGAATAAATAATGCATATAGTTAATGCCTCCTTAGATGTAGATAAAATTTATCTTTGAAACTAACCCAATTGTTAACATTGCAATAATAGCTAACATTTCTTTAGTGCTTACTAGGTGTCAGACATTGTGCTAAGCAGTTTACAATTATCTCATTTGATCCTTAGAATAACTCTGGAAAGTAGTTACTATCATTATCCCTATTTTGCAGTGTTTGGGGTCAGTTTTAAATTCTGTTCTTCCTGATCTCAGGTCTAATACTCTATCTAGTATTTCACCTATCTAGATATTCTGGATATCCAAAATATTTTAACAGGGAACCTTGTATATCACATTATTCTATGTTAGTACATTTTGCCTAATTGTATTGTTTTAGGGAACAGTATTGCTATGTTAAGAAATAATTAAATTATCATTCAAAACACAATTGCTATTCATTTGTTTATGTCCTGTGTTCCTCCAGTAGAAAGTGAATTTGTCAAAAGCAATTCTATCATTTTTGTCTTTGTTCATGTAGCACCTAGTGGAGGGCTTACTTATCAAATGTTTGTTAAATTGAAATTGAATTAAAGCTACCAGATTTTACTTTCAGGCACTCTACTCATCTCTGTCTCTTAATCAGGATTCAAAAGAGCTTTTAGACAGTAGCAGATTAGAAGCACTCACATTTTATTACCTATTCTAGATGATCCTAAGTTAAAAATAGCAAGCTTTTGTGGTGAGACATTCCATTCTTATACACTCTGAGCTTCGTGTACTAGTTTAGTTCTATGATCAAGGATCAGTAACTCTTCATATTCCCTTTGTTCTTTTCTACCACCAGTCTTTCTAGAAAAGCAGTAAGAATACTCTCACAAAATGTACCTAAATTTCTAAACTACTCATCAGAACAAAAGCAAGTGCACTAAAATACCTAGGAACTGGGGGGGACAGACATGATGCTGAAATCCTTTCTGAGTTTTCATGACACAACTCTCGTGGTCCTCTTCCTACTTGACTGAACATTCTTTTTCAGTCTCCTTTGCTGGTTTATAATCTATCTTATGCCCCCTGACTTTGGGTGTACCAAAAGGTTCTGTCCTAAGTCATCTTTTCTTCTCCCTCTTGGTAATCTCATCAGTTTTTGCCAGTTTAGCTACCATCTCTATGCAAATGATTTTATCTATCTATGTATCTATTTATCTACAATCCTAGTATATGCCCTGAACTGTAGTCCTGAATCACCAATTGACCATTGAACCTTTTCGAATGGCTTTCTTAGGTTATAAATGTACTAAACTTGAACATAACATTTCCTTCTAAATCTACTCTACCAAACTTTCCTCTCTCTTTTGAAGCCATCATTACCCTTCCAATCTCCAGGTTGATAACCTTGATATTAACTGCAACTCATTTTTCCTCATCCCACATATAGAATCAGTTAACAAATTGTATATTTCTATCTTCACATCTCTTACATCAGACCCCTTGTCTCCTTTCAGACTTAGTTACCACCTTAAATCAAGGCCTCATCACCTCTCACTCAAATTATTGTTACAGCCTCTTAATTGATCTTCTTGTCTCATATTTTTTTTTTCCTTTTCTGATCTATTTTACATATTGCTGTCAAAGTAATTTTCCTTAATCACATATTTGGCCATATCAATTCCCTACTCAATCAAATAGAGGCTTCCTATTGCTTCTAGAATAAAATATAAATTTCTCTGTTTATTTTAAAATTCTATATAACCTGGCCAAAACCTGTCTTTCCAGTCTTATAAGAATTACTTCCCCTCCTGCACTCTACAGACTGGTCAAACTGGCCTTATTAAAGGAAACTCTATCTCCTATGTCTATCCTAAAACTGATCCATGCCTAGAATACACTCTTTCCTTATCTTTGCCCCATAGAGTCCTTCTCTTCTTTCTAAAATGCAGATTGGGTTCCATCTTCTGCACAAAGCCTTTTCTGATATTTCCAGTTAGTAGTGCAAACTACTTTGCACACATTTGTATTTATACACAATACACACATATATCCTCATATGTCCTTGTTATCTCCCCTATTGGAATATAAGTTGCTTGTATGTAGGACTTGCTTCATTCTTTGCATTTGTATGACATAGCATGACATAATTCTCAGCACAAAGTGGGCAATTAATAAACACTTGTTGATTCATTGTTAACTGGTAAATTTAATATTTCTCTCCTTGAGTATCTAGAAGTGTCATGGAGGGAGACAACAGATGCTAATTCTCCCATCTTTCTCAAAACTGTCAATTCTAAAGGTACAAAGGTCAATTAAAACTTTAGAGGAAAAAAAACTTTGGAGGAGATGCTGGCTGCATGGCCACCTAGGTTCTGGAAAGGAGAGGGGAGGTAAACAGAGGGGAGTTAAAAGATACTTCAGAGTGGTGACAGAAGAATTTACTGTTTTATTTACCTATATTTGGTGGGATAAGAAAGTGGAGGACCTAAATTCAGATTTCATTGTGGGATGGCTCTTTTCTTCTTCCATTCTTTAGTGTCCTGCCTTAGTTTCTCTTTATTAGCCAAATATAATGCCATGCATGTCAGCTTATTTTAGGATGGGGACTGTAGGGTGAGAAAGATGGACTGAGATAATGATCTGAGTGGTCTCCCTGCCTAAGATCTCTTTCCTCTCCTATTTATCTTCCACACAACTTTCTAACTGATATGAGTAAAGAACAGGAATCCACTGGAGCTCCTTATGGTTCCCCCCCCCCCTTATTTAGATGATTGGGAAAACAGTCAACAACCTGGGCCTTGCTTGGTCCTCTAGGACTAATTCCAACTGACATGTGATAGATATTCCTTATAACAATCAGGTATGGAAGATAGCCTGTGGAAAGGCACAGAGAAGGGAAAAGAAATCTTGTTGGAGTACACCACAATAGGAAAGGAAATGGTATAATATGCCTAGAAAAGTAGTTGTTAGCAGTTTGTAAAGGGATTCATATGTCTTCCAGAAGAGTTTTCTTTTGATCTTTTTGGCAAGCTGCTTGAGCTGGGATACAACCACAAGCAACTCAGTGGCAGGGGAGATACACTCAGTTGAATCAAAGAGAATTTTGAATATCATGTATCTCTTTTCCTAATATGTTAAGTAAACTCCTTTGTTACCTGCTGAATGTTCCATGATGAATGTCTTGTATTGTCTTAATAAATCTAAACAACCAGGGATCTGGCCTCAGCTTTTCCATACCCTGGAATGCACTCATTCTTTCTCTTTGACAATTCCTAGTTCTCTTCAAGGTTCAATTGAAGAATCATCTTCTAAAGAAGACTTATCTAGACTCTCATATTTGTTAGCTGTGCTCTTTCCAGAAATTACTTTGTGTGTATATATATATATATATATATATAGATATAGATATATAGTGTTTATTTTTATGTTTTTTTCTGTGAATAGAAAGTAACATCCTTAAGGGCAATGACTGGCCTTTTTTCCCCTCTGCAGAGTGAAGGGTTAAAGTGAGATCTTCCCTATCAGCTGTTATGATGTAAAGGAGAAGGAACTTACTGAGCACACTGAACTGAAGCATGTTGATCAAAGCATGTTCTGGGATAGGGAGTGCTTGGGGAATATTCCTTGTAAACATTCTTTGGGATCCACACCTGGGGACTCTATCCTTGAGTATTTATCTAAAGACATCTGTAGAATGTACCCAGGATCTGAAGGTGGTTTGGCTCAAACTAGAGGATCATTGAGTTTGGTCATGAAAGTCGGTTGATCAGAATTCAGTCAGTGGACCTGTGCCACTTTTGTGTAAGCATTATAAAGGTCTGTCTTGAGAAAGGGGCTCTTGGAACTCTCCCCCTTCTGAGAGGACACTTTGCTAAAGGTATTTTCCCAATGGAGACTCCACTTGCTCAGTCTGATATTCAGGAGTAATGTCCTGTTTCTTCTTTTTTCTCTTATCCATTTTGGTCTTTTCTCTCATATATATATACTACATATAAGTATATATATATGTATATATATATGTATATATATGTATATGTGATTGTGTACCTTAGATTATAATATTATTTCTTGGGTTATAAGTATTAAAATCTAAAGAAAGAGTAGGCCTCAGGACAGAACTCAAATAATCAAACAGAAAAACCTGTCCAAGCCTTAACCTTTCTGTTACACCCCGTTTGCATCTCAACATTTGGTAGTTTATTTAACAACCATTTTTTTTTTTTTGGTTTTTGCAAGGCAATGGGGTTAAGTGGCTTGGCCAAGGCCACACAGCTAGGTCATTATTGTGTCTGAGGCCGGATTTGGACTCAGGTACCCTGACTCTATCCCCTGCGTCACCTAGCAACCATCTGTTAAAGCGGATGGGGGTGTGTTATTTGCCGGGGCGGCCGGCCGGGCTCCTCCTTTCTCAGCCCATCCGAGTCACACGTAAATAACACGTGTGGCGGGGCAAGGTGTCCCGGCGCGGGGAAGGCGGGAAGCCACGCCGTGGGCCCTGCTGGAGGGGGGCCGGGGGGCGCGCGTGGCGGGGACCCGCCACTCCTCGGCCCGTGTATTCGTGGGATTTCCGCCGCGGCCCTCTTCCCCTCCCCAGTCCACAGGCCCCGCGCACCCCTTCGGGTACACCAAAAAAGACATAAAAACAAGAGCCCCACCCCAAACAAACACCGGACGTGGGATGGAGACGCCGAAAGGCTTTCTTGCTTGTCCCTAAGTAAAGGCCCCGGAGAAGGTGTCAGGCGGCGCCCGGGTGCGGCCCGGCGGAACGGGCCCTAGGCCCGCCTCCCTCCGCCTGGGGGCGGGGCGCTCGTGGCGCCGGAAGCCCCTCCTCTTCCGGTCCCAGCCCCTGACGCCCCGCACGTACGCGCGACGGATGCCGGGAGCCGCGCGCGCGCCATGGCGCCTCCCGGTCTCGGGGCAGCTGTTCCTGCTCACCTTGTGGCGGGCGGTTCGCTATGAGGTTGATGAGGTACCTGCGCCGGGCAGCTTCGGCCGGCCCGGGCCCGGGCCCGGATCCCAACCCAAGCCGGGGGCCCGGCGCCGGGCCCGAGCGCAGCGTCCCGGGCCAGGTGGAGTTTTACTCGCGCTTCTCCCCGTCCCCGCTCTCCATGAAGCAGTTTCTGGACTTCGGTGAGCGGCTTGGCGCGTCTGCGGGGATGGCGGCGGTGCCCCGCTGTGCCCTCCGCTGCCCGCGCGGGGCCCCGGGCTGGGCGGGGCAGGAAGGGCGCCCGGGCCCCCCGCCCGGCCCGGCCTCGGCGCCTCGCCCGCCCCCTGCCACCCGTTGCTTGTTCTGGCTTTGAATCCTCATCCGTTTCTCTCCGTGCCCTGTGTCGGGGGGCAAACAAGAAAGCACCCCAGGGCCTCCACCCGCTGTCAAATGTTTCTTTTTTTGGGGGGGGGCCTTATTTTTAATTTATCTCTGTCTTTCGTGGTGTGCCCAGAGCTCACACTTGCGAGCAGAATCTCAGACACGAGCCACAGTTGTATTTTATTTGTAAGATGCAGCAGAAAGGGAAGAAATAATGGTAAATTCTCACTTTGGCAGAAATGGATAAGGAGTAGAAAAAGCTTAGGGTAGCTGTGTTGCTGCTTTACATTGGTCTAGAATTTTTCTTATCCCAAGTTTACTGTTCACTTCTTTTAGGAAGCAATAGGTCATGGAGATCTGTGAAAGAAAACATTTTACTCCTTTTCTCGAAAGAGAAGCATAATTTTCTAGGGATTGAGATATATTAGACTGAACTCTTGGAGATCAGGGACTTCCCATTCCACTCTCCTTCTCTTTGTCTCCTGTATTTAAATCCCAGGAGCAAATGAAGATAACAATTGTAAAAGTGCTTAGCCCGGGATCTACCTAGCTTGTAATAGGTGCTTTGTAAATGCTTAATGACCCGATAAATGTGGATCTCTGGGGGAAAGTGTTTTAAACAAATCTTAAGCATAGATAAGCTGCGGAGACAAAATGCTGAGGGACTCAGTTTTTTTGGGGGGGAGGGAGTAACTTCAGTCTCTGATTGCTTTTAAATAACTCACAAGTCTAGTTTTCTTCCTTTCAAATGGATAGTTTCTAAGTTTTCCCCCCAAAAAGAAAGTATTCCGCAGGTTATAGAAAAGGGAGGAGGTGGTTGCAATTAAAAATCCTTTGGGATTAGTTTATTACCTTCTTTGACAAATCCAAACACACTAATTAATATCAATAGTTAATGTTTATAGAGTGCTTACTGTTTTCCTGGCTCTGTGCTTTACAATTTACAATTATTATCTCATTTGATCTTCACGTGAGCCCTGGAGGTCACAGCTATTATTATCATCTCCATTGTACAGATGACAAGAGTATGAAGCTCAGTTTGGATTTAGGACTTCCTGAAGGTGGTAGAAAAAGGTGAAACTAGGACACTAATAAGAAATAATTTTGGGGAAAAAAAGCACTGTACTTTATTGGGGACAGTAAATTTATTTTTTTTTGCTATCAAGCTTCACAGAGCATAATATTGATAATTCCGTTATTTTATTTTATTTTAGTTTAGTTTTTGCAAGGCAATGGGGTTAAGTGGCTTGCCCAAGGCCACACAGCTAGGTAATTATTGAGTATCTGAGGCCATATTTGAACTCAGGTACTCCTGACTCCAGGGTTGGTGCTCCATCCGATGCACCACCTAGTCACCCCAATTCCATTATTTTAAAATAAAGATATCTCCTAGTTTATGAGGTTTGCTTGTTTTGACTAGAAAAACCTCTGCATGTTTCTACTTTTATTTGTATTTTGAAACAACTGCTCTGATAGTTAAAACATGATCATTACTTTATGTGTGATATCAAAAATAACTTTTACGAGGAAGTGTTTTCCTTTAAAGTTTGGGGGTACATGGTTTGAAGAAGCATTGTATTGTGGTGGAAAAAGCATTTTTCTGGGATTTAAGAGAAATAGGTTCTGTCCTAGCTTATTACATAACCTTCCTAAGGTAATACACTTAATTTTTTCAAAAATTTTCTGTATCAAAGGAACACATGTAACTAAAGAGTAAGATTAAGAGACATTAAAAACTTGTTTTTAAATATGTAGTATAGTGATAGTTTTTTAAAAGTTTCCCTATTAAATTTTTTAAAAAAAATTTTATATATTTTTCCAACTACATGCAATGATTTTCAACAATCATTTTTACAAGACTTTTAAATTCACATTTTTCTCCTTCCCTTTCTCCTTTATAGAAAGTAATCCAACATATTTCCTATTTAACTTTAATAAAAATGGACATAGTTTACAGTATTTGCATATTTTCAGTCTAGATATTAATACTGTAGAAGAGAATAGGATAAAAATCAGTCTTCTAGTAATGATAGGAAATTTCAAAGTATCTATAGTAACTTCAAGGGGAAGAATCAGAGTGTCTATAAAGTAGAGCAATGAATTATTCTTACTTTTAAAAAAAACTTGTTTTTGGTATTTTAATTACGTTATCAGTATGTGGAGGACATACTGACCCCTTTATAAAAGTATAATGTGAGTGAACAAAAAAGCACAATGATGACTCCCATCAGAATAGTTTGATCAGTATCTAATTCCTTTATACCAGAAGCTTACAGATTTTCTAGACTCAAATTCCCCCTCAGATTACAGAATCCTCTTAATTCTTTCTGCAGGACTTCAGTTTTTTGTTTTTTTTTTGTTTTTTGGTCCTAATGGTAAATTAAGAAACCATTCTTTTTAATACAGTGTTTGGTAGATATTTAAGAATATGTTGGTAGTCATTTATCTTATGTCATTGAGATTCCTTTAAATCAGTGAGTTAGCATGGTAAAATGGTAAAGGGCAAATATCTAGTTATTGGGAACTTTGGTATTTTTCTTAGTAAAACTACACTATTTTTCTAGGTGGAATTGACTTGATCTTGAAGACTTACGATTTTCTTTCCCTTACATTTTTCCCTGTTTCTCTTAAGGTTCAGTTTTCAAATAATTTGTTAATTTTGTATGCAGATATGTTCAGAATTTAATCATTTAGAAACAAGGAATATGAAAGCAACTTTTGGTAATGGAGTCATTTTGTATTTAGAGCATCTCCTTTCTCTCTTTCATTCATTTCCTTCTCACTTCCATTTTGATTTCCAAATTCCTTTCGTTACAGGATCTGTGAATGCATGTGAAAAGACCTCATTTATGTTTTTGCGGCAGGAATTGCCAGTGAGATTGGCAAACATAATGAAAGAAATAAGTCTGCTTCCAGACAATCTTCTAAGAACACCTTCAGTTCAATTGGTCCAGAGCTGGTAAGAATCTTATCTTGTTTTGGGGATATCAGTGGAGAATATTTTACCTTACATTAAACATGGCCTTTTTTTTTTTTTAATCTTCATTGAACTACCAGGATCATGACGGCAGATTTTTAATTTGTGATGTATATATTTGTTCCCTAAGTCCTATACATTGCTATTCTTTGTTCTGAGAGAAGCAGTACTTTGCAGAGAAATGCATAGTTAAGTATGTTTTGTGATTTATTTTTGTTAAATTTCATAAGAATGATTTTTTAACACTCTAAAATTCAACCAAATGCAATCAAGATAGGTAATGTATTTTAAAAATATAGATTTTTAATAAATGAATTGATCTAGTTGTGAAAATATCTTTAATTTTATAAACCACATTTTATAAAAAAATTACTTATAATCTTTTCATTAACTGCTGTTTTGTTTTCAGGCTAATTGCCCTTGTGTGCCATCTCTATTGCTGTTTTCTTAGGCATTATGAACACTCAGCAAAAGAGTTGGCCAATGGGGCAGCTAGGTGGCACAGTGGATAAAGCACCGGCCCTGGAGTCAGGAGTACCTGGGTTCAAATACGGTCTCAGACACTTAATAATTACCTAGCTGTGTGGCCTTGGGCAAGCCACTTAAACTCTTACAGATTTGATTAAATACAAAATGATTATGAAAGTAGAGAAGAAAGCTGAAATTTCTGGGAAATTTCATGCCTGAAACATATGCTGCAGTCAAAATAATACATCTCATATTTTAAAATAGTTATTCAACTGTTTTGTGTACCTTTAGACAGAAAATGAGATGATGAATGATACACAATACTGAATGTATATCCATATGTATATGTATCATATACATATATATATATATAAACACACACACATACATACATACATACATGGACATATTGAAACAACTGAAGAACAGCATGCTCTCTGATTTCTATTTTGGTTGCTGCTAGGTGGTATTTGACCTCACATACTTTTTAACTGTGTGTCCCCTGCACATGTTACTTAACTCTGTTTACTTCAGTTTCTTCATCTGTCAAATGACAAACCACTCCAGTATCTTTGCCAAGAAAACCCTAAAGAGAGTCACAAAGACTCAGACATGACTAATCCAAACAATACAAAATATATCCCTTTGGAAATCAATTAGACACATGCAATCAAGGACACATTAAGAGCAAACTCAGTTGTAAGATACTACTTAAGACATCTTTGTTACTTGGATCTTTCATAATAAGAGAAATCAGTGGGATAATTGGGAGGAAGAAGTTTTCTTTGCACTCTATTATTTAATCAAAAATAGACTATAGTCCTGTGATTTCAGTACTAGTTTATTAATTAGAAAAATTATAATTTTATGACCTTGAAAAAAAAGTTAAATAGCCTTCCTTTTTCTCATTTCTTTCATTTTTGAGCTGTTAATACCTTCCTTTCTTTGGAAAGTTCATTAACAACTATTTCAAGTCTTGCAACCTTCTTATAATGTAAAGCAAATAAAAATATTTTTTTATTTATGTTATCTTCTATTAGAGGATCAAATATATATATATATATATATATATCTAAAAATTGAAAGTTTTAGAATTAAGATATTTTAGTTTTGGGAAGGCTTTTAATAGAGTGCTTATTCCAACTACCTCAGTTTGCATATTAGGAAACTAAAGCTAGTGGCTGATCTAAGACCTGGATTTCTTGACTCATAAGTTAAATGTACATTTGATCTCTACCCTTTTTTGAATTAAAGACATGGCCAAGTACTTAGAATGAAGATACAGAATTAAAGGGAAAAAATATAGTTGGATGAGATCTTATGATTCTTGAATAATATCTTGTCTAAGGTATCATCAGGAAAAGGGAATATATGCTAGCCTTTGAGTAGATAGAAAAAGAATCTCTTTGACAATTGATGTGCTGCTAATATGATACCATAGTATTGTTCTTGATTGAAGGGTAATATTAAAAATACATTTAAAATATTTCTACAAATTAAAGTCTTGGAACATAATAGCTTTAAATTTAATGTGAGAATTTATATTTCAGGTACATTCAGAGTCTACAGGAGCTCCTTGATTTTAAGGATAAAAGTGCTGAAAATGCTAAAGCTGTGTATGAGTAAGTATATTCTTGATACCATTTTAATGCCTTGATTGATTAATTTCAGTCCTCCAAACACTATTCCAAAAAAAGCAAATTCATTGAAGCTAATTTTGCTAGTGGAAAAAGGAAGGTTTTTTTTTTGTTTTTTGATTTTGAGGGTTCATTAACTATGACAACTATTTTCTTCCCACTCTTATGCTTCTCTCTCTTGATTTGACTTGATTCCTATTAAATAGTGACTTACTAGCTTAAAAAAAAAGACTAATATTAACCTGAAAGATACTTGTCCGTTTTAAAGAAGATAGCTTGAGATACTGTACTCTAGGTCCAACAATGTTGTCTTTTGCTCATTTTTAGAGTTCTATTTTAAAATTGTCTTTAGAATTCGCAGCACATACTTTTGAATGTGATTATTGTTGAACAAGGGATGATATGATTTTTGAAAATGAGTCATTCAAAGTCTAAGCGAAAAGAAAGATGAACATAGTTTTTAATTTTTGAAAATGATAGTGCTCATTTAGAGTTAAAAATTATTATTTTTTTAAATAAACAAGTTCATTAAAATCCTGCCTCATTGCGGGGACAGCTAGGTGGTGCAGTGAATAGAGCACTGGCCCTGGAGTCAGGAGGATCTGAGTTCAAATTTGAGCTTAGACATTTAATAATTAGCTAGCTGTGTGGCCTTAGGCAAGTCACTTAACCCCATTGCCTTGCAAAAAAACTCCAAACAAACCTAAAAAAAAATCCTGCCTCAATGAATCATTTTGATTGTATTTATTGGAATTTCCTATGAACAGATTTTTTTAAGGAGCAATCCAGAGAGTTTGGAAATACTATTTTAATACAGCATGTTATGTAGAACATCAAATTAAGTTTAAGCTATATTTGTAATATATTTTAAAATGTCCACCTTCCTTTGACATTCTTTTTTGTTAATCTTTTCTTAATTGAACTTAATTCTAAGCATCATCATCTTTAACACGGCTATTCCTATGTCAGTACTTAAACTATTGGTGCAAAGATGTAGTAGTGCATTCTAAGTTTTGGCCATTTCTCTCCCCCTTCTCCCCCTTTACTAGTCTACCTCCTCTTTCTTCATCTGCATAGTGTTAACATAATAGGATGAATGAAATAATATTGTCCAGCATACATTATCTTTTGCTCTAGGTAAGCAATAGTTTCCAACACTAAAGTAGTTAATTGCCTATTTAATCTTGATTAACTGTTGATTAAGAGCAGAGCTTTTGTATTGTCATACTCTGAAGCATTCCTGTAGTACCATGCTTATAAGTGAGAACTCGATTAAGACTTCAAACCCAGCAAACATTTATCGGTCTCCTGGTCTGTGTAATACAGTGAGGATTCAAAGTCAGAAGAAAAAAGTCTTCCTTTCCTGTGGCAACTTAGATTGTTTTTTTCAGTGGGATGAGAATACAAGTAAACAAAGAAAAATACCTACATGGTCATTTGAAGAAGCAAGAGAGAGCATTAATGTCTTAAGAAAATCAAGGAAAACTCCTCTTAGAAGATGGTATATGAATTGAACCTTGACTTAGATCATTTAATTTCATTCATTCTACCATTTTAATACTGAGGATGAGGAAAAGATTGAAGAATGATCAAAACTTATCTTTGTACCAGTAGTCTAAATATTGACAGATTTATTCACATATGAACACAGTTGTGATGGACACAATAGCCATGTTTAACATCATCTTTAAGAGAACAGTGCTCAGTCCCTTGAAGGGATTCTAAAAACAGATGTGAAGGTACATTACGTGAACTACATTGTACACTGATGTTTACATTAAGAGATGTAATGCCATGTAATGCTTGGGAAATTGAGCATGTGAAAAGGAGTAATAAAATGGCCCCCACAGGTAAATGAGAGCCAAGTTACAAAAGACTAACCTATAAGGGGCATATATTTTCTGCTAGGGGTGATAGGGAAATGAAAGTTTTTAAGCTAACGCAGTGATATGGTTAGACTTGGACTTTAGGAAAATTATTTTAGCAGCTGTGTAGAGGAAGTTAATAATATTTGGAAAGAACCAAACATACCCTTGTTGTGCTTAATAAAGTATCACAAAATCTCTTAGTTAATTTTGGCTCAGAAGTTGAAATTTGAACTGATTGAATGACTGCTACTCTTTTACTGCTTCTGTACTTTATACTGATATATATTGGTAAAGTATAATGAAAAAAAATGCGCTGATACTGTTTTTGTTTTATCCTGTATAGACGTTGAGGATTTTGGTTTGCATTTCAGGTTAGTTTAGTTTGTTTTGTTAATTCTAAAAAGAAGTTAGAAATTGTAGGACTCGTCTAACAAGTATGTTTTGTTCAGCTTTACAGACACTGTGATAAGAATCCGGAATCGACATAATGATGTCATTCCTACCATGGCTCAGGGTGTGATTGAATACAAGGAAAGCTTTGGTGTAGATCCAGTGACCAGCCAGAATGTACAATATTTTTTGGATCGTTTTTACATGAGTCGCATTTCAATCAGAATGCTACTCAATCAGCACTGTAAGTACCTAAGAGCAGAGAGAAGAAAAACTAAAATGGACTATATTGAGAAAGTAGCAAATAATTAATCTCTATCCATGCTTATCCCCAACATAAGTTAAATGTCTATAGCAATTCAGTTTTTAGTGAATATTAGTGGTTATGCAGATGGTTATAGGAAATACTTTTCCTGTTTAAGGTTTTCTGAGAGAAGAAAACTATAAAACAAATATGGTTTTTTGCTATTTTAATTTTAACTTTTTTTTTTTTTTGGGGTAGCCTTACTGTTTGGTGGAAAAGGAAAAGGAAGTTCAACTCACCGAAAACACATTGGAAGCATTAATCCAAATTGTAATGTTGTTGAAGTTATTAAAGGTAAATTTCCTCTGAATTTGTACTTAAAAATCTTTAGATATAGAAATCAAAGGTGTTACTTCCTAGCTGCATAAGGTGTTGGCTGTTTGTAATATTATATATGGAATAATTTAGCAGGTAGCAAATATTTGGACTACAGTAACTTGTACAAGCTAATGTATTGGGCACTGGAGAGATAAAAAGATAATTAAGACATGACCTTTGGTCAAACAGTTTACGATCTACTAGTGATGATAAGAAATCTATACAAATAATTATAGGACAAAGTAGAATGCAATAAATGTATAAAAGATTTATGAAGAAGATGCTGTAAGAGTTCATGGAAGTGGGACAGCTAGGTAGCACAGTGTATAGAGCACTGGCCCTGGAGTCAGGAGATATGAGTTCAGATGTGGACTCAGGCACTTAATAATTACCCAGCTGTGTGATGTTGGGCAAGTCACTTAACCTCTACTGCCTTGCAAAAAAAAAATGAGTTCATGGAGGAGAACACTTTTCACTGGGGTGAAAGAATTAAATTTCATGAAGGAGGTGATATTTTATCTAGACCTTGAAAAGAATGGTTAGGATTTCAGAAGGTGGAGGTAGTGGGTAGGACATTGAAGACATAAATAGTTAGTAAAACATCATATTTGTTTCAGAAAAATGGCAAATAACGAAGGGCAGTGGTTTTGTCATTATGTGTGATATCACAGTCAGATATATAGACTATAACTTTTTCTAATTTATTCTGCCCTTAATTAAATTAAGCATTTCTCTTTCATATCAAGTCTCTAGATGAAATGTCTTCTTCTTTCCACAATATCAGTTGAAAAAATAATCTTTATAACTTGACTACTCTGATAATGATTTACTGTGGCAAAAACTTTTTAAAAATGAAATCATAGTATATACTTCATCTGTGTATCATTTGTCTAGGAGAGAAACGTTTTAATGATGGTTTAAAAATGACTAAAACTTAAGATTTTTGTTTTTTTATATATTTTTTTTGCAGAATTTTGCAGATTTTATTTTGCAGAATGAACCAGTAATTAATTTTGTAAGACTATATTCCAGGGGCAGCTAGGTGGCATAGTGGATAGAGCACCGGCCCTGGAATCAGGAGGACCCAAGTTCAAATCCGGTCTCAGATACGTAATAATTACCTATCTGTGTGATCTTGGGCAAGTCACTTAAACCCATAACCTTGCAAACCCCCCCCCCCCCGCCCCAAAGACTCATCATTTTCAACCCATCAAGTAGAGCCAGAAATAGGTGATTATAGCAATTTAAAACAATTTGGTCTATTTTAGTGCAGCAATTCTGATGTTTTATTGTATGAAAATGAACTAATTTTATTCTTTTCCCTTCTTAATTTATTCTAGATGGCTATGAAAATGCAAGGCGTCTTTGTGATTTATATTATATTAATTCTCCAGAACTAGAACTTGAAGAATTAAATGGTAAGACTGTATATATGACCTTTCTTTCACTAATGGTTAGTGTTAAAATTAACTGAGAAATGATAAGGAGAGAGTGTTATTGATTTTCTTTTAATGAATATGTAAAAATGAAAGTTATCACTTTTAATTGAACCATAATTTTGGAGTTATGGGAAACAGTTCACATTTAAAAGCACTTTATAGCTTGCAGAATATTTCTTTTGCAATAATTCTTTTAAGTTAATGTAAATATCTCTCATAGAACTTAGAGCTAGTAGGACAGAGGAACTGAAACTCAGATTTGGATCATTGGGTCATAAATTTAAAGCTGGAATGGACCAAGTCTGATTCTGTGACATGTGTAGAAACCTCTGAGGTCATGGAAATGTAGGAGGAGAAGATATGGAACTGATAATAGAGAAATGACTTAGGGATTTTGCAAGTGTCATTAACTTCTGAAAGCCACCTAAGTAAACAAAAACTTTAATATGTTAATTATAATCTCAGTGAGATGAAGAAAGAAGTACAAGAGGTACTGATCTTAAATGGAATCATAGATATAGAACTGGAAGAGACCTTAGAAATATTTTGTTCAATCACTTCATTTTACAGAGAAAGTTAAGTGACTTGTGAAAGAATTTCTTTGGCTTATTTCAGTTTTGTCAATGACATTCTCAAAAAGACTTATTGGAAAAAATATTGACTTTCGGGTCATAGAATCTGGGTTCAAATCCTATTTCTGACATAGGCTGTGTGACCTGGAAAAATTAAATATAGATGAAATTAAGGAACTTTTCCAGGTCACACAATTCATGTCAGAAGTAGGATTTGAACCAATTTTTCTAATGTCTTATGGGTGCCACTCATTGATTTTTCAGAACTGGAATAATAAAGCACAGTGATTCATAATCCTTTTTTTTCTCAACTATTGTTAATTTTCAGATCAATTATTGGAATCATGATCCTAGTGAACATTTGATTATTGAAATTATATTCCTTAAAACATTAAAATAATATGATATTTTTGATATTTTACCTGAGGAAGAATAGAAAAATTCTGCCCTTTTAAAGAGCTATTTTCAATATGTTCTGTTTTTTAAAATTTTGTGTATTTCTGTGGAATGGCCATTACCCCCCCCCCAAAAAAAAACCCTCTTATAAACAGCTGGAATTTTGTGTTTCCTTGGGCTCTTTAAAACTTCTCTTTGGAAGATAAAATGCTATAATTTTGAAGATTCAGTGCCTTTAAAAAGAATTTAGTAGAGTCAGAGGAATGGACTTTTGTTAATTTATTTTGCCACTTTTGTTAAATTATTTTGGAGTGTTCCTTGAGATTGCTACAATATTAATGTTGTCTTGGTCATTTGTGAGTTTCATGATCAAGGAGATTCAAACATTGCCATGAAGAGGGAGTTATGTAACAGTTATTCAGAAACAATATTATTGATGTTTCTTTCTTGATTATGGTTTGTCTTTTTGAGATGCTTGGAAAGATCCAGTTCTATAGTTACATTTTTCTTTTTCTACTCTGTAGCAAAATCACCAGGACAACCCATGCACGTGGTTTATGTACCATCACATCTCTATCACATGGTGTTTGAACTTTTCAAGGTTTGTGAAGTAGAATTACAGAAGCTTTGTGTGCTTAAATTTTTCCTTAGTTTTAGGAATCTTGCTCAATTTCTAGAGCCATTTTATCTGAAAGTCAGTGTTCAGGTAACCTTAGTTGTTCAGTATCCTACAGTATAGGAAAAATTATAACTTTTCACTCAGTTATTTTTTTACTCTTACTTAAGAGATAATTCATAGTAAGATTATATATTTTATAATTTTACAGTTTCCTAATGGTTTCTAATTTAAAAAGTTCATACATGGGGGAAAGAAGACCAGGAAGAAAGGAATGAGCCTTAATAAATGCAGTAGACATTGGTTAGAAGTGAAAGGTGTTAGCCTAACAGTAAAGAAGACAAGAAAACTAAAAATGGTATACCTTTAAAATAGTATACTGTTGTAATCAATAATACTAATTATTAGTTGATATTTACAAAGAGATATAAGGTTTACAGACCACTTTGTGGCAGTTCTTTGAAGTAAACTGTATATTATTATCCTTATAGATGAGGAAACTGAGCCATAAAAAGTTAAATGATTCATTCAGGGTTGTGTAGTTGACAGGTGCTGAAGTCATGGTTCAGACTCAGATCATCTATTGGTCTTCCCTTTGCATGAATAGATGCATAGAATTTAGAGCCAGAAAGGTCTGTTGATATTATTTAGTTCAATCTTCTCATTTTATAAATGAGACTATTAAGGTCCAGTGTTACGTGAGAGTTGAGCTGGGATACTTATAACTTCCCATTCTAAACCTATTAGATCTTGCTGCCAAGATGACCTTAAACCTTAAGAAAGGTTTTAATTTTTTTTTGATGTCTCTGTTTTACCAAGTAGGGAGATACATTTTACTAAGATTTCTGTCATCATGTTTAAATAAAGTTTTGATATTTTGTCATATCACTTGATAATGATGGGAGATAAATGAGACAATCTTATATTTAAATTTTTTGTCATAGCATTTTAATGTCAAGAACTCACCTTTTGCATCTGTTATATGTAATTTAAGAATCAAACTTAAAATTCTATTTTAAAAATTTACTGAAGTAGTCTAATTTCCATAGACATTTAACAATTATTCATAAACATTTATTTCCATGTTATGTGAAATTGGAATTAGACAGTGTTCCTAACTACCTGATAAGACCTGACTAATGCAATATGAAAATTGTGGACATTTGGAAATACGGAAATGGACATTATTATTGAATTATTTATAGCTACCTTTAATTATGATAATTTAGGATTAGATTAAAACAATTGTTCTTTCTTTTGGACATTTTAAGACATTCGAAATCTTATCTAAAAGATGGGAACTCTGTTCACAAAAATACAGTGCATTGAGACTTCCGATGTAAGAGGGGAAAGCTCTTTTACCTAGTATCTAGTATGATTACACAAAAATTTTTGGCAGAATTTTCTGTTTCAGTGTATCTTTTTAAGAGTTTTAGAAGTATATTGTTTATGGAGAGCAGCCCAAGACTACCCTTAAAAAAATGTTCCTTTAAAAATTTTTCTCTTGGTCATTTGTGCCCATTTGTTATTTTCCTTCACTGGGATTAGAAACTTCAGAGAAGTTTATGAGTTTTGGACAATTGTAGCTCTTAATATAACTAATATTTTTTCAGAATGCAATGAGAGCAACTATGGAACACCATGCCGACAAAGGTGTTTACCCTCCTATTCAGGTTCACGTAACACTGGGTAATGAGGACTTGACTGTGAAGGTAAATGCTATTTTAAAATTTGGTGCTGCTTAGATATGCCAAAATGAAAAAGGGGTTGTTAATTTCCAGATGTGAAATTAAAAACAAATGATTAAGTCAGAAAGACAGTCTTTTTCACTTGCCAACAGTCATCAACGTTATCAAACTGGTTTGAGCAAACTGGAATTACCTACTAGTTGAGGCCAAAGTATATAGAATATAGATACATAATTTCAACAATAATCTGGGGTATGCATGACAAATCAATTTCAAAATGTATGAGTATTTACATAGAATTATATATAATCTATGGGCTGGTAAGTTCAGTTGCTCAAAGTCTTATAAATCATAAGATCCCTTTCCATAAATGTGAGTTGTTACTGCTATTGTTAATGGCTTAATTCCAATACAGACAAAGTAGTTTTATATAAAGAAATTTTCCCCCTATACCTTTCCCTCTAAACCTGACTAGTCACCTCAAAAGAGAAATGTGGATGACTCATCACAGCTTGCTACCCTTATTGGAAGAAACTTCAAAATGTGTGGTGAGTTTGTAGTCATTGTTTGTATGTTTTACAGTTTATGGTCTATGTTGCTAGTTCTTTCCATACATATAGAGTTGATATTTATCTGATTTACCACTTCAGCACTTGTCTTTGTGGTTCTACCTTTACGATACATGGGATACAGAATGCTTCTATTTCAAATAAAGCATTTCTACTGAAATTAGTACTGGTTTAACTTGTGTTCTGCCAGCTATTCATGAATTTCTTTTGATGTTTTGCATCCATCTGGAGATGGTCAGAACTGTGATGCATTTAACATAGATTTAATGCTGACTCTACCCTAGGAGTTTATTCTTGACAATTTTGTTTTTCAGTTTGATACAAAGAATTATTTTTATGAAATACAGCCAAAACAATCCTTTATTTGGAAGTCTGAAATGTCCTAGGAAAAAAAGCCAAATTGGATACCATCTTTCATCTACTTCCTACCTTATTTCTAGTATTCCTTTTCAGATCCAATTTTGTTTGTTTTTTAAGTTTGCCACCTGTAACAAATTTCCAAATGTGAAATTATTGTCTTTACTCATGTTGGAAGAGCTTCTTTACCGAAGTTCCAGGGAATCAAGTTTTAAAACTTATTAAAATTTCAAATGTCAGGGACATGTGACTTTGTTACAGTGAAAACTTCATCTACTCTTTGAGAGTCTAGCCTGTCTCTCACTTAGAGTTTTAGACAGTAGAATGGTGACTCAAAAATTCCTCATATTTGTCACTACTTTTTCTAGTTTTCTAAAAACAATCATTGCAGTCTGGAAATAGCACATAGCATGTAGTATGTTGCTCCTCTGGTTCCAACTCAAACTAGTCTACATTAATTCCCACTGTAAGTAGTATAAAATGGAATTGAATTTAAGCTTAATTAGCTTATCACCATAGAGTTCTTTTTCTGTGCCTTATAACTAGGTATTGATCTCAGAGTCTTTAAGTCTGCCATTGGGATATAAGCTATGTCAGGATCTGTCCATCCTGTATTGGCTGTCTATTTTCTGAGAAACAACCTAACTAATTACAGTCATTAAGTATGTTTTTAGTGCCCACTCTGTGCCAACCACTGTGGTAAACTCTAGGGAATACAAAGAAAGGTAAAAAAATAGTCTATTGGACTCTCTCTTGATGCTGACTTCTTGGAGCATGGCAATTCATTGAAGTGCAGCAATAAAATACAAACTGGTTCTCAATTCTATACTTCTTCTAGTTACCTGAAGACAGTTTTTCTTGTTGTTAATTTGTGTTGTGAACTTAAATGTCACGACACATTTTGATATAGAAGTAAAAGATTTGTCTTAAAAAATAGAATCTCTCATTTATAGTTTAAGAAATGAATGTGTTCCCTTTTGCCCTTTTAAAAAACTTCCTTTTCATTAAAAAATTTCTTGATTTATTTTTTGTTGTTTATTTCCTTGTTTTCCCCAACCTCAAATTGTCCCTTTTAACAAATGACAGTTTGGTAGAAAAGGAGACAAGTCAAGAGTTTACAGTTTTGAAAATGTCTGAAACTTTTAACTTAGCTCTTAACGGTTCTAAATGTGAGACCTTGTCCAACAGCAGGTGATAAGACATATTTCAGGTAGGACTTAGCAGCCTTGGTACTCATCCCTCATCTCCCCTGGGATCTCTCTGATAGGTGACTGAGAAAACTCTTCTCAAAACGTCCATCTAAGGAGACTGCTCAGGACAGCCCTCTCTTCAGTTCTTCTCCAACTGCCCTCCTTTGGACCTTACCAACATGTCTTTGCATTAGTTTCTCCCCCCCCCCATTTTTTTTTTAGCATCCTTGTGTGTGTATTGTCTTTCCCCTATTAGATTATAATCTCTTTAAAGAAAGGGATTGTCTTTCCAATTTGTATTCCCAGCGCTTACCTCTAGGTCTGACACACACACACACACACACACACACACACACACATTTTTTTTTTTTTTTAGGATTTTTTGCAAGGCAATGGGGTTAAGTGGCTTGCCCAAGGCCACACGGCTAGGTAATTATTAAGTGTCTGAGTGTCTGAGATCAGATTTGAACCCAGGTCCTCCTGACTCCAGGGCCGCTGCTTTATCCACTGCGCCACCTAGCCGCCCCCCTGACACATATATTTGAGAAAAAAGGATGGTAAAAAATAAGCAGGACAGACTAGTTGTAAACAGAGGAGATCTTTGTTAGAGGTGACATGATTTTTGAGGATATCTAGTATTGATTATCTAGGTATTTGAACCAAAGATGTGGAAATAATTTAAAATTTTATTATAACCCCCCCAAATCCCCAACTTTCCATTTAAAAATTATCTACATGCTTCAAGAGCATCCTTGATGAAGGTATTTGAAAATAAGGTTGACTTTCCTTCACAATATTCCATATAGATCACTTATTTACTTGCTTTTTGAGTAAAGCAGAATTGAAGCAATTCAAAGGAAACAAGAGATGCACAAATTTAGAGTACCCACACCAGGTGTTCACATGGACTATTTTTAGTGACAGAACATTCTAAGATCATACTGCTCTGATCAGCCACAGTTGTACACACTCTAACTTGTCTCTAACATAGTCTCAAGGGTCCTTTCAAATTTTCTCTTATTCACCAGTTTTCATATATTGGGTCTTCATTATATTTTACACTTTCTAAAAATTAGGTATGATTTGATATTTAAAATAAATTAACAGCTATGTTGCACATTCCAAATGTAGTGTTTTCTTATTTCAGATCTTATGAAAAGTGTTAAACTCCTCTGACAGAATTAAAGCTTATATTAGTTTGTGAGGGGAAAATAACAGTTTGCCTTTTTTAATCTTACTTATATGCCCCAAGTTTATTAAAACTTAAAAACTGTGCAAAGACTTAAGGAAATTATATGTTCTTCTTTCACAGTAAAATTGTTCATGCTTTGTTATAGGCAGTATTATTCTTCCAAAAAATGTGATATTCAAATAATGGCTCAAATTCAGCTCTTGATTTAGTTGTATCAGCATTTTAATCTTGGTGTAAAAATCATTGCTATGTTTAAGCCTTTTACTCTACATGGGAATAGTTTTATTGAATAAGAACTGCCATTAAAGCCAATGTTCATGTGATTTCATACCTTAGATCTTATTTACTAGATACCAGATTTAAAAAAATCCTTTTTTTTTAAAAAGCTATATTAATTTTAAGATTTCATTATCTGCTAGGTAATACTATTTTTCTTTATATGATAATGTTAGAAAATGTTTTCTTCTCTTAGATGAGTGATCGTGGAGGTGGTGTTCCTTTGAGGAAAATTGATAGACTCTTCAACTACATGTATTCAACTGCACCCCGACCTCGTGTTGAGACATCTCGAGCTGTACCATTGGTGAGTAATCTTATAATAACGAAATATGGTCTGGTGATAGTTCTTTCTACCCAAAATAAAAAGAAATGGCTGCCAATGACATTATTTAAGAACTACTCAATTTGGCCACAAGGTGGGGTCCTACACAAGGAATAAGGGAATATCATTCTATAAAGAAAACAGTGAAACAGTGTTTATTTAAAAAAAAATTCTTTGGAGTAAGGTCATGTATTGAGAGAGACACAATTAATAGACGTGAATATTCGTTATTTTCGAATCTCATTCTGGCAAATTTTTACTAATATGAGAATAAATTCATAAATTCCTGTTGAATTGAAGTAAATTTCTCCTCTAATGATTTGCAGTCTTGGAAGAGCTTTTTTTTTTTTAAGATCATGGAGTACCAGTAAAGTTTTTCTGTAATATGACCAGAACAAAATTCATTGTAAGATTTTTGAATCTGCCCCAGACATTTAACAAAAGGGAGGGCTTCATTACAAATTTACCTATAATGTGGTCCTTCATTAGAGAACATAATTCTAATGCATTGCATTTATTTACTGACTTCCTTTGTGTCAAAATAATCCTTAAAATTCCTTAAGGAGAAAATAGTACCAGTGAAAATATTATTAATACTTAAGAAGGCTAAATTGAATTACATAATTAAGATTTTTAAGAATCAAACACTTGAAAATGGAGCCAAAATGGTGGGGTATAGGCAGCAGCCCAACTGAACCCTGCAAATACTCCTTACCAGATGACTTTAAAATGAGTCCTTAGATCAGTTTTTGGAGTAGCAGAGCCAACAAAAGGTCATGAGGCATTTTCCCCAGCTTAAGACAATTTAGGAGGTTGATAGGAGAAGTCTGTGACACCAGGATAGGTAGCTGTGACAGCAGTAGCAGTTTCAGGAACTTTTAGATCAGAGGGGTAAGGTGTCAAACATCTGGTCAGAAAAAGTTACACGGGACTCTGTTCTAGCTTTGGGTCCAGCTGAAGTGCTGATTGGAATGTAGTGCCTATAAGTTGTCCTGGGTTGTTGTTCCACCATGGAGAGAAGCACTTGTAGTTGATGATAAGGGAGCAGAGGCCCTGCTCAGCTTTCCAAAACAGAGGAGCTCCTGTTCTTGTAATTCTAGGAGAGCAGAAGACCTGGCCACTATTTTTTTTTTTAGGTTTTAGGCAAGTGGGCTTAAGTGGCTTGCCCAAGGCCATACAGCTAGGTAATTATTATGTGTCTGAGGCTGGATTTGAACTCAGTTACTCCTGATTCCAGGGCTGGTGCTCTATCCACTGCACCACCTAGCTGTCCAGACCTGGCCACTATTCCAGAGCCTAGAGGAGTGCTAACACTTAAGACTACAGGAAAGGAGAATCCCTTTTTTAGGTAAAGATCATGTTGGCCAGGAAAGCATGACCATTTCTCTCCCCAGATTACAGCATTCATGGAAGCACTGAAAATTTGCAGGCTTCCCCAGAACTGACTGAAAACATCAGCAAAAAAAAGCCTGAAGCTTGGCACAGTGCCTCCTTATCACCAGGTGAGCAGAGCCCAACTTTGACATAAATCAAAATCAAGAAATAGACTCGCAAAATGAGCAAACAATAAAAAATCCTTGATGCCAGGAGAGACCAAGACTTAAACTAAGAAGATAATAAGGTGAAAACAGTTCCCAGAAAAAGTCTCAAAGAAAAATGCTAATTGGACCCAAGCCTAACAAGAATTCCTGGAAGAGTTAAAGAAAGAGATGAGTGCTAGAGGAAAAATTGGGAAAAGAAATGAGTGACAAAAGAAAAAATTTTTACAGCTTGGTTAAAAGAGACACAAAAATATTGAAGCAATATCTTAAAATAGAATTGGCCTAGTGGTAAAAGAGGTACAAAAATTAATTAAGGTTGTCCCTCTTTTTTCATTTGACCAATTCTGCTTTTTTTTTTAAAAGGTTCTTTTCTTCAGTGAACTTTGTACTTACTTTTCCATTTGGCCTATTCTGCTTTTTAAGGAGTTTGCCAGCCAGTGTGTATCTTCCTGGACCCTGCGAGGAATACAAGGACCAAGGAATATAGCACACATACCTCCTTTTATGGAGGAGTGAAGTCACCACAGGACAATATTATGTGTACTCATACTATCACCCAATGCCTATTTGATACAGGAGCTCCTATCTCAGCTGCAACAGTCATGTCCCCAGCAGCCATCAGCTCTGTTCCCCTTGGTTCCCAGTACCCCACCTTACAGGTACAATAGCATTTCAGCATCATTCACCACAAGAGGATCAAGGTTGGTCACAGGACTGAAGTTAAGTTGATGGTTTCGTGATTGGGGAGGAACCATAGTGATGACTTTGGGAAATGCCATATCCAGAGCAAGTAGCCTCAGTGGTTAAAACAGTGCACTTCCCTTCCCTATGAGGCTGCTTCTCTTTGTTCTGAGTCCCCCATTTAGGACTCTCTAGCCAGAGGCCCTGACCCTGACCTGATTGCATTTGGAGGTGACAACTCATGATTAGAGAGGTCTTGTTCATAGAAGTCCTCTTTGGGGAATTTGACATGGAGATGACTTTTTTGGGTCCATCTCTTTTCTTGAATTGGTTGAAGCTGGAGAAGCCTGCTTTTTTCTGTTGTGATTGTCTAGCTCTTTGGTTTTGAAACTATATCTGTTTTCTACTTTCATCACGAGTGATCTTCCATGAAAAGTTCTTTCTTTTATCCCAGGATGTGAGTTCCTTTGAAACTAGTTATTAAGAAATACTAAGTTGCTCTTTGTTAAATACTGTACATTTCTTCTAATTGAGGAAACAAAATCATGTTTAAAAGAATCATGCTCCCTGTTCTCTGGTGTTGGGTTTTCCATTTTCCTTGACAGGCTAAAACTTGGATCTAAAAGTAATAGAGGAACTTCTTTGTTAATAGATTATTAAGTTTCTTAAGTTATCCCTCCCTGCTACTGTTGCACTGTTGGTAATATTTTGCTTGACTTTCACTCTTTTCTTGAAGATAATAAAAATATTCCAGCCTTTCATATAATTACCTCAAAGGGCCCAAAAGGCAATGGAAAGAACATGTATAATGGGTGTGAATAGATTGCAACAAATTACCATTACAAATTTGCTTATGAGAAATAGTGCAGGAGACATTCATGACTAAAAAAGATGAAAGATATGTATGTGAAAATAATTGATAAATAATCATGCATGTGAGGATAACTGATAAATAATCAAGTCCTATACTGGTTATATGGAAAATTTGCAAAGGACCAAAGGAAGGCCTTCAGTGTGTTAAGTAGAATATTTGTGGAGCATTTATGAAAAGACATTTTTTCATGGCTGCAGCAGCAGAGAGACACAGATACCTATGCATATGTATATTATCTGTATATGTATTATAATCAAGTACGTGTATGTAGATATACAAGTTTGTGTACATATCTTGTTAATGTTATAACTCAGTTATAATAACTTATTCTATGTTATAATAAAACTCAGTTTAAGAAAGCACTTCTTAAAAAAACAATTCATAAATTTGCTGGACAATTCAGGACAATCTTAGTTTCTTCGATCAATAAGAAGTATTTTGTTCAACACCAATTTCATGCTTGATACTTTGCGACACATAAGAAATGATCCTTTTGATATTTTGTCCTTCATTTTTGAAGAAGACCATGACATCAGGGGAGGTGATGCCAGGATAAGCATGTGAACTGAATTTGAGGGGTGGGGGCCTGTGCTAAGTGATCAGTGACCAAATGTGAATCAGAATGACTGGAGGTGGTCCTGGATACAAGGCAGTAAGGGTTAAGTCACTTGCCCAAGAGCACACAGGTGGCAGGTGTCTGAGGCTAGAGTTCTCCTGGCTCCAAGGCCAGTGCTCTATCCACTATGCCACCAAACTGCCCTAGTTGGGGATTTAGATTTAATATATATGGAAGAATTAGAGAACAAGTGCTAGATGGTATATTATTCATGAGTGTAATAGGATTTCATGGAGAGGTGACCAAAAAGAGTAGCAGGGAAACTAGGGATGCAGTAATAAGCATGAAATGTATGAAGTAGAGGTGTCATATATGGCCCACAAATACTCTTGATTACTGCCTGAACCAGATTAAAATGTAATTCCTGTCTGATATTTATGTATTTATAAGAAAAGAAATATATAAATGTGTAATTTTCCAAGTCAATAGATGGTTCGTGAGATCCTTATGGGATTGGGGAGTAGGTGAATTCTTTTAAGTTTTTGAGTGTGTGTGTGTGTGTGTTTATGTTTATGTATTGGGGGGTGATATAGTAAAAAGTATTTTTAGGAATCTTATTTTGATAGTGGTATGCATGATAGAGGGGAGCGACCAGAGATAGGAAGACTAATTAAATATAAGCCTTGTATTCTTTGGGTCAGGGGATTTTTATATTTGGGATGAATCTGCCAGGTCATATAGTTCAATCCTTTTATGGATGATGAAAGAAAAGCGTATGGCTTATGTGTTATTATATAAATAATGAGAAATGATATTTGAATTATGTCATTTTGACTCTAAATCCAGGGCTCTTTTTCATTGTGCCATGATGCTTTAGGCTCTTGGCATTGGGAATGCAAAAGAAATGATTAAAGAGATATTACAAAGAAAAAAAACCCCATGATATCCAGAGCTTCATTATTAGTATGACTGTTCTTAAGTCTTGGTGGAATAATTCCAAACTGTAACACTATTATGTATAGGTACAAAATGCTTAAGAAGTATGGGAAGTATGGTCTTAAGTGAACAGGTACAAGTCTGATACAGATATTAAGAGATCCAAAAATTTAAAAAAAAGGTCAATCTATGGTAAATATAAAAGAAAAAAATTTGTTATTGGAGTCTTATTGTAAACTAAGATATTATATTTATATTGAATTTTTTACATGGCATCATGTTGCCCAAATCATGATTTAGTAATAATGAAGAATTTCATTATAATTAGATTGCTACTAGGAAAGCAAAATCATAAGCAGCCTAAGATGCTTTAAGCAGAATGATTTAAGAAAAAATTTATTTTTATTGGAAGTTTTATCTCTGATTTCTAATTAGCAGAGAAACTGGTTGGAAGTCTAAGTTAAGGCTGTTTTAATGATGAAGTGGTGGATCCTAAAACATAAATTATAGATATGTATATGAGTGTATAAGAATATAGATATGGACACATGTATGTATGAATGAAAATATGTTGTAATTTTAAGTGAAATCATGTGATAAAATGACATTGGAGCTAAGGTTGGCATAATAAAGAGTTCAAGGTGAGAACTTAAAATTCATAATGTAAAGTATGCAACTGATTTTTTTTCATGGGTATTAGATTTATGATCACAGCTTTTTTAGGTCAGATTTAGAAAAAAATAACTATCAAACAGGTGGTTTTTGTTTTTAGCATTTCATGGCATCAGAATGCTCTTTATGTACATTATCTCTTTATTCTTACCTATTAACCTTTTGAAGTACTTGGAAGTCTATTATTATTTTCATTTTATAGAATGAGGACTTGAAGATTAGAAAATTTTGATATCTTGCTTAAGATCTACACTACTACTAAGTAGTTGATCCAGTATTCAAGCCAGTTTTCTGACTTCAAATCTATTGTTCTTCTGTTCCTTGGTACCACTAGAAATGGTCAGAGATGAATGTTCTTTTAAGAGAGGTAGCTAAAAACAAATTATGCCAAAGAAAAAGGAAGTGGGGACTGTGCCATCAAATGGTCAACTTAGCAAAAATATGCCACACCAACACCCAAGCCAGGTCATAGTAAATAAAGCAGGGCTGTCCAAAATGTGGCCACCTGAGTTTACTAAATGCTTTAGTAAACAAAGCCGAGCTACTGCAGAGCTCTCACTAAAGTGGAAAATCAAAATATATTGTCTGTTGTTTCAGTAAAAACTTTTTAAAATTAAGGTTGGACAGCCCTGAAATAAAGTTTTTAGTAGATGGAGTTGAAGGTTTAAAAAAGAAAGGTATTCAGATTTATGGTTCTTTATTTACAATAAATTGTGATAATAAAACATTAAAATGAAATATTCACTGGAACGTCTTTCTTCACATTTATGTTGACATGTAAAAGTGAACAAATGGTAGTCTAATAAGTAAATGGATCTGAAAAGTTTGATTATAATGTACTAACAACAATTTTTTTCTCTTTTATCAAAAAGGCTGGTTTTGGTTATGGTTTGCCCATATCTCGGCTTTATGCACAGTACTTTCAAGGAGACCTGAAATTGTATTCCTTAGAAGGGTATGGGACAGATGCTGTTATCTACATTAAGGTAATGACTTCAGCCTTTTTTCATTTACCAGTCCTAGTTTGTCTTTGATTTGTCAAGAAATTGAATTTTAAGTTATAATATAACTTTACATCAGTGACTGTGTATTCGTGTGTGTGTGTGTGTGTGTGTGTGTGTGTGTGTGTGTGTATGTTATGTGAGTGTTAAAAATGCAATTTAATGATGTTTGAGAAATACCATAGTCAGATAACTGATAACTAAATTTATCAATTTGGTTCCCTTCATTTTCCTGTAGTGGCCACTAGGTCACACTCTTTATCTATTAGAGAAACCATTTACAGTGACTGAGATGTGTCCATTTTAAAGTATCTGTATTATAAACTGGACTTAATATGAGTTCCTGTTTCTTCCAGGCCCTATCTACAGAGTCCGTGGAGAGACTCCCAGTATATAATAAAGCTGCTTGGAAACATTACAATTCCAATCATGAGGCAGATGACTGGTGTGTGCCAAGCAGTGAACCAAAGGACATGACCACATTCCGCAGTGCATAACTGCATCTAGGCTATCTGAAAAAAGAACTAAATAGGTTTCTAATATTATGTTTGAGAAGGACTTTGGAAAACTGTTAAACCAAGCATCTGGTTTTCATACTCATTGACTAGTTAGAATAAATGGAAACTGATTTCCACATTCAGACCTCTTAAAGTATTGAACTGTACCATTTAACTGTAAGAAGAAAAAAATTCTAGCTACTATGTACATTTACTTTTAATTACTGTAAATGTGGCTAGCATGTTTTGCTTTCTTTTCATTGGACTTCAGGGACTAGGTTTCAGGTATAGAAATCTTCAGGTTCCTCATGGGACCCGTGCAATTTATCTTACATCTTTCACTTCCATCCAGGAAAAGTATTTCCCTAATTGTAATGATTAATTGGTTAACTGCTTTTTTTTTTTTAGTTTGGAAAATCTTGTTAAAATTTATTTAATTCTACTTAGGAAAGAGAGTAAATTAAAATTGCTTTCACATTAATCAGTAACTGCCTATTGGTTGCACATACAGAGGCAGAAAATTATCCTGTGGGTTTAATACTACCTGCTTTTTATTATTTTGTTTTGTAGTTAACTCAGAGTCATTTATTTTGAAAGGTAAATTTTCTTTTTTTGAACAGAATCTCTAGTTCTCTATGTTCATCAGGATCCTGTGAAATTTACACTGAATCTTCTGTGGATTAATTTCAGAAGGAAAATTTTTAATTGCTAAATGACTAGAAAATGACTTAACAAAATCCTCTAAAGTTTTAAGGGGATAGCTTTTTACTTTGAAATTATAATTTTTGTAGTGATTCTAATTATGACATTAAGAAGCAGTGTGACATAATCATAGAAGACCAGAATCAGAAAGACCTAGATTCACGTCTTGCCTTGACCCATACCAGCAGTGTTTACCAGTCACTTAACTTCTCCTTGCCTTAATTCTCTAAGATTGTAAGTTTTAGAGAGAATTTTCATAATAAAGAGTTCACCAAAATAATGAAATCATAGATGTAGCTTCTTCCCCAACAAGGTATCCTAATAATAGTAGAATTATCTATACATATCACATGGGCATAATGATAGATCTAGCTTAGGTTTCCACAGACATCTGAAAAAGCATAATAAAACCTCTCTTGATTCAGTCTCCCAGCCTCTTCAACTACTGGGAATCTGACTGAGGGGGCACTTGTATAGCTAATTGTATATAAGAGAACACAACATAATAGAAGAATAAGAATTGAATAAATAACAATTGATAGCAGAGATTAGACTTGAGGATAAAAAACTATGTATTTTGGTAAACCCAGTAGCATCATTCTGTCAGCACAAGTAGTAACTGATTTTTGTGATGAATTACAAAAGAGGTCAGTTCTCCTAAAGTATTGGAGATGTGACTATAAAGTAATGACTATTTTGTGAACCTATATCATTTTGATTAGGCCACTGTGGAGAGTGACATGAATTTTTTTAAAAGCTTTTTATTGGAAAATATTAAAATAATTTCACTTATAAAGAATATTGTGTTTTCCAATGATTCAGGTTAAATGAGGTATTTACTGTCCATATTATAATTGCAATGTGACATAGTTTTGGAATGATCAGCTAGTTTTACAAAAAGCCAAATGGAGTATTAAGGTTACCACATATTCTTAGATGAAGGGCAAATGATTCTGATTCATTACTATTGTTATTTATAACTGTCTTCAAATTTTACAGCAATAATGTGTATAAACTTTTGGAATTCTTCAAGTCAGAACATGTTTTGAATAAATTATAAAATGGTCATTGTCTTTCTTAAAATGAAATTTTTTACAATTGAGGTATTTAAGACTGAAACTTATATTTTTTTAATCCTGTCATAAAGAGTGCCCTTTTTCCTTTAGACAGCTTAACTTAGACATACTCATGCTTTTAGATAGGATGATTGATGTGGACTTATTTCTGATGGTTAGGATCATCCACAGAAACTTACAAATAAATTTTTTGTTTCCTCCTGGGTCTGTATAATTTAGCCTATTACTTGATTCTTGATGATGTTAAGCTTTTTTTAAAATATTTATTTTCCAGGCCCTATGTTATGTTATGAAAATATGGTGATGATTTACTTTTTTTCCTCTTAAATCCTAAGACTACTCTCTGACACCAATTTCCTGACCATTAAACTGAGTGATGTCTGACCTGGAGCACTAATCAGAACTGTGTCAATAGTGCTATAGCCTATCAGTTCCCTCCTTAGGGGATTTTCCTACTATTACTGTAGCCCCATCATCCTTGTTCAGAGGCGTTGATCTTCTTCCTATTACAACTAACTCTCATAAGATCTACAATTGAAGAGGGATGCCATTAAATATATTAGAACAATTGTTACATACCAAAGTTATATAGTGCTGATGCCAGATCCACCTTGATCACCTTGAGCACTGAGCCCCAAGAACGTTTTCAGAGTGGGTGGAAGATGCAGTGCCATCTGAGGCAAAAATCTTCCCAATTGTTTTTCATATCTCTAACAGAGATGGTAAAAGTATTGGCTTCTGATTTGGCAATTATGAGACCACTTTATCCAAGAATAATGGGTCCATATTTGAGATGAGTAATGTTGCCTATGAACTATCATTGCTGCATAAATTTCAAAAGTCACATATGGTAGTAACCAATAAGTCAAGAACTTAGTTTTGGTGATCTTATATCTGAAAATACCAGATAAAAAATAGACATAATTCAAAAATTTCTAGGAAAAGTTCTTGATGTTTCAATTTTGACATACATTATATATACAACTTAGAAATGCTGACCTTTTGAGAGAACTGATGAGAACAAAAATTGGACGGTGCCATTTATTGCTGAACAATTTACAATAATCCAAGATGTTCTACCATCAGCAGTAGAAAGAAGCATTATATTTTCTACTGTTAAACAACTGCTGATGAATAGCTTTAAAACTTGTCCACAAGTCAACAACAAAGATTTGATTATCTCCTTGACCGAGAATAAACCCTTCATGCCTATATCTTGGAGAGCTTGTAATTCTGAGCAAGGTGACATTGCCCAAAGCTTCTGATACATTCCTTTGCCAGCTGATCCAGTTCCATGGTTACATGGTACTCATCTTCAGCTGGTTACCCAGGAGAAGTAAACTTATCATGAATAATAAATGGGTGTTAAACTCCTTATCAGGAAAAATTGACCATAACTTAGTAACTTGTAATGAGTGTTGCACTTCAGTCCTGAAGTAATTGCCCAGAGATGAGTAATCCAGGTTTATTACAAATTTATTTTGGGTAGATGATAACTTGAGCTAATGTAACTAGAGCATGGTTTAACTTCACAATCATTGTCTAAGAATGCATTTGTTTTTGTAGCATCATTTTATTCTTGATGTTTATTTCACCTACTGCTTGATACATTCTGCTCCGATGATTGTACACTAAAATAGTGACTCTTAACTCCTTTTCCTTTGGGACCAAGACAGTTAAACAATTGTCCAACTTTAGGGTCCCTTCACAAAAGGGTTTTAAAATGCTGGGAATATAATCCAAAGAACTGTCTACCAGGGTCTTACTTTTTACACCTTTATGTCAAAGATATCTCAGCTATTGCTAACACTTTTCTCTGTGAGAAGTTTTGAATTCTTGTGTCCAGTGATTTCTGGTTTCAGGATTTAGGTCCAGAGGACAGCCAGATTAAAGAAATTCTACCACTAGTACAAAAATATTCTTAGCAGCCCTGTTTGTGGTGGCAAAGAATTGGAAATTAAGCAAATGTCCTTCAGTTGGGGAATGGCTTAGCAAACTGTGGTATATATATGTCATGAAATACTATTGTTCTATTAGAAAACAGGAGGGACGGAAATTTAGGGAAGCCTGGAGGGATTTGAATGAACTGATGCTGAGTGAGATGAGCAGAACCAGAAAAACACTGTACATCCTAACAGCAACATGGGGGCAATGATTAACCTTGATAGACTTGCTCATTCCATTGGTGCGACAATCAGGGACAATTTGGGGGTGTCTGCGATGGAGAATACCTCTGTATCCAGAGAAACAACTGTGGAGTTTGAACAAAGACCAAGGACTATTACCTTTAATTCAGAAAAAAAAACCTGATATCTTATTGTCTGATCTTGCTATCTCTTATACTTTATGTTTCTTCCTTAAGGATATGATTTCTCTCTCATCACATTCAATTTAGATCAATGTATACCATGAAAACAATGTAAAGACTGACAAATTGCCTGTGTGTGGGGGTGGGGTGGGGGGAGGGAAGTAAGATTAGAGGAAAAATTGTAAAACTCAAAATAAAACCTATAATAAAATAAAAATTCTACGTGGTCTAATTTATCATACAAGTTATGCATTGTCCATGTTTTATTTGCAAGTAATTAACTAATTTGATAGGTTTAATGTTACATGGAGACCATATCAGAAGAATCCATGGATATTTTCTGCAGCAAAAACATTTTTAAGTTTCTCTCTGAGGGGCGGCTAGGTGGCCTAGTGGATAAAACACCGGCCCTGGAGTCAGGAGTACCAGGGTTCAAATCTGGTCTCAGACACTTAATAATTACCTAGCTGTGTGGCCTTGGGCAAGTCATAACCCCATTTGCCTTGCAAAAACCTAAAAAAAAATTTCTGTATATGATCAACTGAATTAAACTTTTCTAGTTATATTTTGAAGAATTGTTCTTTGACTTCACATCAATTTCTAGAAAAAAATAAACCATGTTAAAATGACACATTTCAAGAGCAACTGCAGGAACTACTTCATCCAATGTGTCTGTTGATACTTTAAACTGTGGGGACAACTTTGTTACCACTCTCTGTTACATTCTTAAAATTGGACTGTTGTAACATTTCATCACTCATCCTTGACAGAATAGTAACATTGACTTGATCACTCAAAATCATCATTAGTGTCCAGTATCCTAGTAGCTTATTCAGCCCCAATATGAGACTTAATATTCAGTTGAATATGTATATGATACATTGCATGAAATTGAGTCACTTAAAAAAATTAGTTCTTGCAAGATTTTATACTGTCATCAAAAGCAAGGAAATGATCATACGGCATAATGCATTCATTGCCAAACTATTAGTTGAGATCCTTAAAAGCATCTTCTTTGTGAGGAAAACTAACTTTCTTAATTCTTGAATCTTATACTTTTTAACAATGACCATGATTTCTAGTCTTGCTAAGTAGTGTTAAATTGCTTGCATCCCCTTATATTTAAAATCTAATCCCATTTTCCATGTTTGAACTATTATTGTCCAGGTTTCTGAGACAGTCGGAATTAGTGTGTGGCGAGTTAATGATGAAAGAATCCTAATATGAAAAATAAACACCCTATAGTACAGTTCAGATGGGATTAAACTTTGTTTCTTTGACATCCTTTGCAGGATTCATTTATGATGATCTAATTTGATCTTTGATGCTAAACAAAATCTGATCTCTGTAACTTTAGGATCTTATCTGTTTTGTTTATTTGCATATTTGATAATTGAACTATTTTGGTCAGCCTTGAAATTCAAGCGATTAAAACAATACACAGTAAGCACTGAATCAAATTAATTTTGGATGAAATCACCCAACTGTTGGAGTTGGGATAATTTACTTTTAACTGATAAATAGATATCACTCATTTTCTAAATCTGAACAACTGAGAAAATTAACCATTTTAGGAGATCATAATATTTTGTTTTATGTTTTGTCTGTGTTCATACACCCCCCTCCTGGGGTTTCCTGTTCTTGAATTAGGAAATTTAAGTGAGATATTCGTCTTAGAAGCATAAAATATAATTTTATAAAACATTTTGATTATGAACTAAATACCATGAATTAAGCTTTTTTTTCAAAATCCTTTTAAAACTAAGATTATAGAGTTGCCGTATTGGTACAATAAAATCAACAATTCCTCTCTATCAGTTATAAGTGTTCAAGTAAGTTTTCATCAGAAAGGGATAAGGTGAAAAAAGGAAATTACAACTCTCTGACTTATGGGCTTGTTTTTCTTTAGTGATCAGATATAAATGGTTTTGTGGAGAGCAAAAAATGAAATGACGGAGGAAACAAAGGTGCAAGTTTCTTATACTGGTTTATTAAGCTGAGCTTTTGAAATGTATATCAAATCAGAAACCAGTGACCTTCCTCAGCTTTGGCATTGAATCCTGAAAACACATCGAAAATGAATAAGGCTGATTAATTTAAAAAGGCAACAGAGCACAAAATAATACACAAAGGTAATCTGATTATAAATAGAGGAAAGATTAAAGATTTTTTCAAGTTGGGAGAGAATGAACACGGGCAATTCCCTGAATTCAGAAAAAGAGGTATGCTATTCTCCCCAAGTGACTATTCAATCAAGGAAACATGGAAACAATAACTGATTAACCAGTACAGAACCAAGTTCTCAAGTTGCTTGAGATTTGGTGGGTTAGTTGGCTGGAGTCCTTTGTTATCAAAGATGAACAAAATGACATTACTATATTTGAGACAAATGACAGTGTTTCTGGCTGATCAGATGAGCTCAGAATGCTTTAGCACAGGTTGGGCACAAAAAATCCATATGAACACCTGTGGTGGGTACTCTAAACATGACATATGTAAATATGTCACATTTCCTTGAATTGCTTCAATTCTGCCTTCATAGAGTGCAGCACCCTCTTATATGAGGGCAGGCCATGCTGGGCAGTCCTGTGCCCATGTCTCCCATGTCTCCCAATCAATTCTAGAGTTCTTTTTTTTAACTTTTTATATTTTCAGCTTCCCTTAGCTCCATTCTACTTTTTGAAGGAGTTATTTTCTTCAGAGAGCTTTTTTTTTATCCTTTTCCCATCTGGCCAATTCTACTTTTTAAGCTATTCTGATCATTGACCTTTTGGACTGCTTTTTCCATTTGACCTAAATTGTTTTTTTTAGTTTTTGCAGTGGGGTTAAGTGACTTGCCTAAGGTCACACAGCCAGGTGTGGCATTAATTACTTGAGGATGGATTTGAACTCAGATCCTCCTGACCCCAGGGGTTGTTCTTTATCCACCATGTCACCTAGCTGCCCCTAAACTGGTTTTTAAAATGTTTTTAAAATTATTTTTGCATCTACTTCACCAAGCTATTGACTTGGTTTTTGTGGTTTTTCTGCATCACACTCACTTCTCTTCCCAATTTTTCCTCTACCTTCCTTACTTGATTTTCAAAATCTCTTTTGAGCTCTTCCATTGCCTAAGACCAATTCCTATTTTTCTTGGAGGCTTTGGATATAGAAGCTTTGACTTTGTGTCATCTTCTGAGTGTGTGTTTTGAACTTCCATAGAACCAAAGTAATTGTCTATGGTCTAATTCTTTTTCTTCTGTTGTTTGCTCATTTCCCCAGCCTGTGACCTGATTTTAATGCACTTCCAAGTTTTGAGTGTTTATGGGACACCTTCCCAGGGATCTTAAGTCCTTCAAGGGCTTATGAGAGGCTCTGACAGCTCTCCTGGCCTGTCCTCTGGTTTGTGGATGACCATAAGCACTCCCTTTTGCCCTAGAACTTGAGGAGGGTTCTGCTTGCCTATGGCAGTTTGGGGTTCCAGACTGTGACCTGAATCTGAGTATGGGAAGAGCAACAGAGTGCTATCCCAAGGATAGCAGAGAGAGACCTCCAGTCTCCCCGACACCCTTACTTTCTATGGGCTGAGTGTTCTAGAAGCAGTTACTGGTTGACTCCATAGGTCTGCTTCCTGTTCCCCTTTGAAGCCTGAGCTGCACTGGGCTCCACGCTCACTGGTGTGGCAGGGTTTTCCTGCTGACCTTCCAAGTAGTTCTTGGTAATCCCTGGGCTAAGAGGTCTGGAAATCACTCCTACTGTCATGGACCCAGGTTCCCTGTAGGCTGTTCCTGGAAGGCTTGGAGCTCATTCGCTTCTGCATGGCACTGCCCAAGCTGTGCTGTGACCCTTTACAACCCTGGTGAATCAAATCCTTGCCAATTATCAAAGTTGTCTTGGGCTGGAGAATTGTTTTATTTGGTCTTTCTGTGAGTTCTGCCACTCGATTTTAAGGCCTTTGGAGTGATCTGGAAAACTGGGAATTCCTGCCTCCATCAGCCATCTTGGTTCCAACCCCCCCCCCCCCATTCTAATGTTCTTAAGAGAGACTTTCAGGGTGTCCCAGTATCCCTTCTGTCTCCCATGTGAGTGCTTACCCTGAGTTCTCCATAAAATAGTCTTTAGCAAGTGTACTTCTGGCATTCTACCACAATGCCCAGCCCATTTTGGTTGCACTCTATGTAGTAATGTTGAAATGCTTGACAGTTTACCTCAGTGTCTAGTATCTTCTGCTAGGTGACCTTCAGAATTTTCATAAGACAATTTAAATGGAAGTGATTCAGTTTCTTGACATGGTGCTGGTAGATGGTCCAGGTTTCACAGCCATATAGTGATGAAGTCAGCACAACAGCTCTGTAGACCTTCAGTCTGGTAGTGTTTAATACCTCTTCTCTCCCACACTTTCTTTTGGAGCCTCCCAAATACTGAGCTAACTCTGGCGATGTGAGTGTCAACCTCATTGTCAAAACTCCTTGGAAAGGACACTGCCAAGGGATGTGAACTTGACCACAGTACTCAAAACTCCATTTGCTGTAATTGATAGTTCCACATATGGGTGGTGTGGTGCTGCCTGATGGAGCATCTGGCTTTTCTTGGTTTTAGTTGTTAGACCAAAATTAGTACAAGCAGCAGAGAGAGCAGAATTCTCACTCTCAGATTGTTTGAGATGTATAATTATGAGAAAACTTCTAGTCAGCATAACCTAGGTCCTTAGCAGATAGAAGGGATCCAGCTTCCCAGCTAAGCAGAACTAAATTCAAACACTTCTCACAGATCCCACAATTTTGAATAGTTTTCTCACAAGTTAGAAATTGGACTAGACCCTTAATTGAATAGAAAAGGAACCAAACTGCTGCAAGCATTGAGTTAGTCTGGCTCACTCAGTTCCCCGCTAACTACTTGCTGTTTTAATTTTCTCCATTTTCTTGAAATGGGAGACATTATTACATTACCTATCTAATGAGATGTGAGGAAAACTCTTGATAAACCTTGATACACTATAGAAATGTTACTATTAATAAAATTGGGAACAATAGGTCATTTAGCTTGTGGTTCTTTGTGCTAATAGGGTATAAAAATATAAAAAATCTGTTTTTGCAACTACTGACTAGATGTTGATATTCTAGAAGGTCAAAGATAGTATGGTGAAGCTATTGTCTCAGCTCTAATCTGCCCCTCCTAAGAAGCAGTATCAAAACAATAGCATCAGGGCAGCTAGGTGGTGCAGTGGATAGAGCACCACCTGCCCTGGAGTCAGGAGTACCTGGGTTCAAATCTGGTCTCAGACACTTATTAATCACCTAGCTGTGTGGCCTTGGGCAAGCCACTTAACCCCATTTGCCTTACAAAAAACCTAAAAAAATAAATAAACAAACAAATAAATAAACAAGCAAACAATAGCATCTAATTCTTTGGGATGTTGTAAGGATCAAAAAGGATATATGTCTTTAAAGGAAAAATTTGTTGGGGATATTGTATCTGAAGAGGAACTTCTGCCATCTGGATGTAGATCTACAGGTAGATTTCTTCCATTTGTGAACTTCTGTGGTATTTTTTGAAATTTTGTGTATACCCTATTGGAAAAAGCAAGGCAATTTCCTTTTCATTGTCTTTGAGTGTGTGTGTGTGTGTGTGTGTGTGTGTGTGTGTGTGTGTGTGTGTGTGTGTGTTTATTATATATATATATATATATATATATATATATAATGTATTGGTTAAAAGTAAACTATATATTTAGTTCCACTATGATTGTTTTAATTTAAGCTTCTGAGTTACTCAGGAAGAATGTCTGTTTTGTATTATTTATCAAAAGGAGATAATTTAATATTCCCCAAAAGTAATATTCCAGATAAAATGATTTATAATTGGAAATAGTTGCAGAATATAAATGACCCTGATCTGCATCTCAAGCATCAGAGCAAACCAATCTAAGCAGAGAGAAGTAAGTCTCTTATGTTTAAACATGTCCAGGGATGAAGCTAGCAGTGTGAAATCTACTCCACCTAGAATGTTATTATTTATAGTCTGTCTAGGAAGAAGGTCCTTTCTCTTATTACTACGTCAAGCATCCTCATTTCCATTTTTATTAACCCTGTCCCTCTAATATTGCTGTTCTACTCTGGCCTGCCATTCCTTTAGGCTTTGTGGAATACTTGATGATGATGATGATGATGATATTTGTTTTTGTTCTTGAAGACCATGACATCAGGGAGGTAATGCCATGACAAACACAAGTTGGATTTGGGATTGAGGGGTGCTGTGCTAAATCACCCACCTCACTTTTCCTTCTGGAGACATCTGTGTCCAGTGACTAAGAATAAGGATAAAATAAGAATCAGGACCACAGGTCCTGGATGTGAGGCAATCAGGGTAAAGTGACTTGCCCAAGGTCACATAGCCTAATAAACTGTTAAGTGTCTGAGGTTGGATTTGAACTTTGTTCTCCTGATTCCAAGGCCAGTGCTCTCTCTACTGTACCACCTCACTACTCCTGTGGAATGCCTATTCTGTTGTTAATAAATTGCTCTTCATATTAGAACTCTCTTCCTCTCATATTTTTTCTTCAATTTCTTGCAATCATGGACACTTGACTTCCCTGGGAGGTACTGTGTTCTTGGCCACCTTGTCCAGTACTGAATATACTATTTCATGATCCCCCAATGCAGTGGACTGGGAAGAAGAGTTGACTTTGCTTTTTCTCATTGGTCTCTTCCAGATTCTCCCCTACAACTATTTTCCTGGTAACCTCTTTTTGTAAATGTCTTCCATACTGTGATATTTAAAACATATATTCCATGAAATTTTATTTCCTGATGCCTTTGGATATTGAATAAACCAATTTTATCAAGTCTTTGTTTTTTAAGTATTATTTGTGAGCTATCTTTCCATTTAGGTGTGACTTCCTTTTTTTGTTTTGTTTATAGCAAAGAATGTCAAGATTGAGGACAGCTAGGTGGCACTGTGCATGGAGCAGGGGCTCTAGAGTCAGGAGGACTTGATACTTAATAATTACTTAACTGTGTGACCTTGGGCAAATCACTTAATCCATTGCCTTGCAAAAAACAAACAAAAAAAAAGAATGCCAAGATTGATATCATTCAGTTCCTTTGTCAATACCAAGAGTCAAATTGAAATCTAGTTTAAAGACTTGTGAACCATTTACACTCTGTCTTGGTACTCAGCTAATTTCAATGAATAAGTAGAAAGAGGCCACTCAGAAAAGAGGACTATTTTGTATTTTTCTTTGTGTTGGGGTTTATTATGGTCAAAAATTTCTTTATTGTGGCTAGCCTACTGGTGATGAGTCTCTCAGTGCTGGTTCTTCAAAAGTGTACTTGATCTGTTTCTGGACACACACTCAAAAGTCTTTCTAGGATGTTAGAATTTTCTAGAGTTTACATTCCATTGGCACAGGCTTGAGGAACCCAAAAGTCATTTTCTTGTCGAGTAGGACTTTGTGGAACCTAGAAATACTCAGCCTTGAGAATGCCACATTTAAAACCGGCAAATATGTAAATTTACCCCCAATCTTGCATTGAGAAGAAAAGAGACCATAAATACAATTCAAATTTAGTGTACAAAATCCTCTCTTAGCGATATGAAATAAAGTGATTCAGGGAGAGAACAAAGTGTTTAATGGAAAGAGGCATGTTCTTTACATTTGAAAAGATGTGGTAGGGTCAGAGTCAAGATTGTAGAGTGAGAAGTATTTTTGCCTTCATAAACTCCTGACTGAATTTTGAATGGAAAAGGCAAGAAAAGGTCATGGTGAGTTTTGTTCCAAAGCACCAAATCTCAGAAAGATGGGTTTGCCAACAGTGGAATTGGGGTTGGGGCAGGTGGCAGTGACTAGGAGGAAGGGGAATATTAAAGGACTGGGGGACAAAAAAGGAGCCAAGAGAGAACTCTAGAGAATGGGGCTTTTTTTGGCAACTTTTTGCTTAAAACCTAATTCTGGATCATTGACTCAGAGCAAAGAGAAGTGATCACAAGCAAACAGGATTCTAGCTAAGTGCTAATGACAACACAAGTTTCAGAAACTTTGCTGTATTGCTCTGAGTGCAAGACCCCAATCTTGTCTGTAGCCTAGCACATAAGCCCGCAGTGGAACAATCAGGGCAGGAAACCAAGACCAAAGGGAGCCAGCAGGGCACTTGCCCTGAACCTGTGGAATTTCCCAGCAGACTAACAGTGACTAGATTCTACAGCAGTCAACTGAAACAACCTTATGCACAATTGGAAAATTCTGGAAAAAATATTCAGAATACTGGATATTCTGGAATATATCCATGAGCATGACTGTGTATGTGGAAATATCAACACCTCAAATATGAGCTACAAGAATCCTGGCCAGGTATATTCAGTAGATTATAGCCTTGCTTACTGATATTGTCCAGAAGGAATTCATAAAATATGTAAATCAGACCCTAAAAGGCATCATGATGGAACCATTAAGTACCCAATTATGGATGTGCATAAGGGTGTAGCACCATCAAGAAAGGGTGGCTTGGAAATATTAGGTTACTGCATGATCCAGGGACTTCAGTGGCCATCTCCCATGGGAGAGCAATTTGAAATATCCTAACTACATCAGAGATTCCAAAATTAGCTACCAAGAAAAAATATAAGTTTGATGGACAATTAATTGAAATAAGCCAAATTAAACCAAGTATATAGAAAGAATGAATTTATTAAGCTTACTTGGAAAAATCTCTGAGAATTTATGAGAAATTCTTTTGCTTTCCCATGCAGAATATCTCAACTAATGCTCATAATAACCCTTTGTTTTAGATAAGCTGAATATTTTCTCCATTTTATACCTGAGGAGGCTGAGTCTTCCTTAACTCTACTTTACAACTTCAGAATTCTGTCAGCATGCTTTTTATCATTCATTTGAATTATAATTTAAAATTTAAAATAATTAATTTAAAAACATAAGAAAAAGTGTTCTCAGAGCTACAATTCAAGCAAAATTTACATAAGACTCCATATATGTTCCTGTGATCAAGTTAATGATCCATTCATAGATATTTTATGGGAAGACATGGTAGTTGTTTGTTCCTCCTGAAGCCTACCCGTACCCTCAACATTATTATCCCTTGCCTTTCATTCACAACCGAACTCTCATTGATTTCCTAATTCTTGTACTTTTAATGGCACTCATTTATAATTGAGATATCTCATCTAAAGAATATATTTAGTTACTCTATAGAGGGTGAAGTAAGGAGTATATAACATTCCCATTTTGCCTCCCATTACTTCTTTCCACCTTCCCACTACTCTTTCTTGTCTTGTTTCATTTTGCTGTTAAAAAGTGATGTGTTCCAAGGATCCCTCCATCAAGGCATTTCTCAGCCAAAGACCACCAGCAGCAGTTACACATTGAGTGGAAGAAGAATTTTGTAATAATTATAGAGAATTATTCAATTTTAATTAGCTTAGGCTAGACCAAGAGTATCATAATAAAGTTGACATTTAAGGTTTGAAATTTATAATTATACAGAAAGCTCACATGATTTTTCTTAATTATACTTAAACATATATCTGTTTTCCATATGAAATAAATTAGGAACATTTTTATTCAATTAAAGTTTCAATTATGAAAGCTTGATTTTATGTTATTTCTTAATTCAAGGAATAGTAAAGGCATAAGGAAAAAAATAGGAATAAATGCTTCAGAAGTGGAGAAGCAATTAAAATTTGATATTAGAAACTTGAAATTGGTTGAAATAACTGAGTTGAGAAGATTAAACCAAAATTTTCTTTATTCAAATTAGTGCTTTGGTTTGTTTTTTCCTCATAGTTTATCTTTTCTCTGAAATAGAAGACACTATTCAAATGTTCACTAAATAGTAAGCTGAGATGGTAGAGTGATGGTAGCTATATGAGAGGGATGTTCTGAGGAGAGATTTAGCATTCTTCACCAGGTCGACTTTAGAAAAAAGAGTACATTTCCATTTTGTTTTGCTGCATACGTAATAAAATTCAGTTCATGATTTAAGTATTTAAGAGTACAGTTACCTCCATCAGTAGTTCTAGAAATGTTAGTTTCTTCATTAACAATTTTATTCTCAATTACAATTTATAGTTTGTAATATGGTAGGAGATTTTACTCACCATGGTATCTTTTTAGAATGCTCTACAAGGCAAAATGTTTTCTTTTAATATTTATTTAGACCATTTAAAATATGTATTATTTCCCTAATATACTTAAACTCATTTTGAATAGTTGGTGATCCGTTGTGTACGAACATATTCTGAAAGCTTTCGAAATGTGTAATGTGTAGTTTTCACTAAAAAAAGAGAGGGGAGGGATGATTGGGTTTGTTCCCAAGAAAAACATTCTCTAATACTATTATTTTTATGTGAGACATAATTTTTACCAATAGATTATTATTGACTAAAAATACACTCCTCCCTACACAAAATAAACTTTAAATATCATGCATAACCTATTCACCATCAGTGCTATTTTCAAAATTATAATAAAAATTGATTAATACTGAATAACACATCTATATGTACTATATGTATGTATGTATTTTGCTCCCTGCTATTATGGATGTTATTTTTATATTTTTTTCTTGAAAACTTTTTTGTTCCACCAAAACTACAAAGCAATTTCCTTATTTAGCTCTAGTCTCAAAATTCAAGATTAAAAGAAAGTATCAAAAATTTTGGTTGTTAACATATTGAACTCATAACATTTGGAATACTTTTATACATTTTATCAGTAACAATGATATTAGAAATGATGTATTTTATATAAGAACAAAAATTCTTTAGAAAAAAAAGAATTATTGGACTACCTAAAACATCATTTACAAAAGCCTGGACATCATTTAAAAATGATGCAGAAAAACTGCCCAGATGTCTTGGATCTAAAGGAGAAAAATAGAAGTGGAAAGAATCCACCCATCACCTCCTGAAAGAAACTCCAAAATTAACACTGAGGAATATTATAATGAAAATCTAAAACTCTGAGGTCAAGGAAAAATGCTACAAGCAGCTAGCAAAAGAATTCAAGTGCCATGTAACCATAGTCAGTATCACACAGGATTTAGGAGTTACCAGTATTAAGAATCAGAAGGCTTGGAATATGATATTCCAGAAAGCAAGGAATCTAGGATTGCAAACAATAATACCTGCCCAGCAAAAGAGTATAATTTTAGGTGGGGACTAAAATGTATATTTAATGAAAAAAAGCATTTTTACATACTCCTGATGAAAAACCTAGAGCTGAATAGAAAATCTGAGGTTCAAACATGGAATTCAAGAGAAAAATAAAATGATAAAACATGAGTGCTTCCTTCAGCAGTACATATACCAAAAGATTAACTTGACCCCATAGAAGAATGTCACACAAATTCCTGAAACAGTCCACATTCTTTTGTGGAGACAGGTGACCTACCCATGCCGTATCTCAAACCATATTAGAAAGTGGTAATCATCAAAGCTATGTGGTGCTAGCTAAGAAATAGAGTGATGGATTAAGGGAATAATTGATTGTTATCCTTCATAATTGAAGAAAACAATTGCATAAAGTGAATGATGCATCACATGATATGACATGTACATTATATTGATTAAAGTGAAGAGAATGTTGTTCAAAGACATCCTTCTCACTGCCTCTTCCATAAACATCTACACACGTCAACCTGCTAATATAGGAAACAGTTCTACTGTTGATGGTCCAGATACTGTGGGAGGTCTTGGCCATTTAGATGTAGTCAGTCCCTCCCATGAAATTAAGGCACAATAGCATTGCAGTAACACTGGGCAGAGTGACAATTGATATTTCTCTTGACAAATTTGCAACATTACAGTAAAGCTAACTCATCTCTTGGTCTAAATTGTCAGTATGGTAATATTTCAAGGCCTTGATATTAGGGCAAAGGCATTAGTGGAATAGATTAGGTTCATGGTTCATAGTAGTAAATGACCATAATAATCTCAAAGACCCCAGTTTTTGGGATAAGAAGGAACTATTTGACTAAAACTCCTGGAAAAAATGGGAAAATTACAGTATGGCAGAAACTAGAAAATGACCAACATCTTATATCAATATAAGATCAAAATTGATACAGGGTGATACCATTAGCAAATTAGGAGAGCAAGGAGTGGAAAATTTATGACAAACCAAGAAAGAGCATTACTTGATATAAAATGGATAATTTAAATTATAATTAATTAAAAAGACCACAAAGTCAATTCAACAAAGATTAGAAGGAAAGTAGAAAACTGGGGAAACAATTTTATAGCAAGTGATAGTCTAATTCCTCAAATATATAGAGAATTGATTCAAATTTGAAAAAATGCAAGTCATTCCCCAATTGATGAATAATTAAATATCTAAACAGGCAGTTTTCATATGAAAAAAATCAAAACTGTGTATAGTAATATGAAAAAATGCTCTAAATCATTTTTGATTAGAAAAAAATTGATTAGAAAAATACATATAAAAAACACTGAGGTACCATCTCCACACCTATCAAATGGGCTAATAGATAGAAAAGGAAAATAATAAATATTGGAGGGAATATGGAAAAATTGGGACATTAATGCACTGTTGGTGGAATTGTGAACTGATCCAATCATTATGGAGAGCAATGTGGAAATATACTCAAAGGGTTATAAAACTATGCATACCCTTTTACCCACTACTGGAGCTGTATTCCAAAAAGATTTTAAAAACAGGTGGGGCTGGGGAAGGACTATTTGTATAAAAATATTTATAGCAGCTCTTTTTTTTGTGGTGGTAAAGAATTGAAAATTGAAGGAATGCTCACCCATTGAGGAATGGCTGAACAAATTGTGGTATATGATTATAATGGAATATTACTGGGCTATAAGAAATAATGAGCAAGTGCATTTCAGAAAAACCTGGAAAGACCTATATGAATTGATGCAAAGTGAAATATGTAGAACCTGAACAATGGATAGTAACAGCAATATTGCACAATGATGAATTGCAAATAACACTGCTAGCAACAATTATCCAAGATGTCTCCAAAGGACTTATAAACACCACCCCCTTACTCAAATCTAATTCATGTGCATGTCATGGCATCGTGTCCCTGATATCATGATCATCTCTGAGACAAAGGATAAACAACAACAATAATGAAAAATGAGATCCACTTCCAGAGAAAGAAGAAATGGAGTCTGAATGCAGATCAAAGCATACTATTTTTTACTTTTTGTATTTTTGTGATTTTGGGGGGAGTCTATGTCTTGTTTTTAACAACATGGCTTAATTGGTACTATGCATGATTGAACATGTGTATATATACATGTATAGCTGTATGTATGTGTATGTGTATACATATATATGTATATATATATATATGTATAATTGTTTGCTGTCTTAGGGAGGGAGGATATGGGGGAGGGAGAGAAAATTTAGAACTCAAAAAAAGTTTTTTAAATAAATGTTAAATATTGTCTTTACATCTATATGGGAACAAATAATTTTTTAAATTTTTGTTTATTTATTTAAGGCAATGGAGTTAAGTGACTTGCTCAAGGTCACATAGCTAGGCAATTATTAAGTGTCTGAAGCAAGATTTGAACTCAGGTCCTTTTGACTCCAGGGCCATTGCTTTATCCACTGTGCCACCCAACTGCCCCAGAACAAAAAATAAATTTTTAAAGGTGAACAAGAAAGCAAGCAAGCAAGAGGGGCAAAAAAGGTTAGTTTATTTTCTTTTGTGAGGAGATGATTTGTATAACCCCTCAGAACTTTATTAACCCTGGGGCAGTTAGAAGGAATCTCCTTAGACAGAGGACCTTGTTTATAGAGGACCACAGGTAAATAGGACTCTGACCATGATGGTTGAATAGACCCTCTCAGTGGAAGGAGCCTGCTCTCTATGCTGAGATTGGTTCCCCATCCCAGGAAGCTTAAGCAGTTACTTTCTAAGCATACAATGTTCCAGGAAGATAAGCGGTTATGCAATTATGATGCACTTGATATTCCAGAACACACAGCATAACCTGGGAACAAGGGAAGAACTCACTGTTCTCAGGATATTAGATAAAGAAGGCACCTTGTGGTTTTTTTGTGATATATAAGCTTGTGTACAGCTCAATAAAGTAGAGACTCTTTTCCATCACTTCTCAGTCCTGTCTCTTTGTTTATCCGACAACCTTAAGTCACAGAACTCTTTCCTTGCTCCAACTCAACACTTGTGTAAATTATGTTGGGACAACTTCATAAAAAGAATGCAAGATGAAAAGGATGCATGCACTGGGAGAGGTAAGAAAGAAAGAGGAAGAATGGGACCAATTATTTCACATAAATAGGGCATATAAGGGGGAAGGTGGGCAGCACTTGAACTTCATTCTCATCTGAACTGACCTAAAGAGGGAAGAATAATCATATGTAAATATTTAGGTACAGAAATGCATCTTATCCAACAGGGAAGTAGGAGAGAAAAGGATTAAGAGAAAGAGTGGATGAAAATAAAAAAAGATGGTAGATTAAAGGAGGTAGAGGAAGGAAAACAGACTCTTAATGTCCAGGTAAAAAAGAAGTATAACAATAGGATGAGAGGACACACACACACACACACACACACACACACACACACACACACACAAAAACAGCAATCATAACTCTGAATGTGAATGGTCTGAACTCAACCGTAAAATGGAAGCATATAGCAGAATTAATTAGAAAAAACCAGATTTAATATTTTAATAAGAAAATATATATATGTACTATGTGTATATTTATATATTTAAATTAAAAACACTTGAACCAGAAAAATACTTAGAGTTAAAATAAAGGCCTAGGGCAAAATTGGTTTTACTTTAGCCGAAGTAAAAAAAAAAAAGGTTGGGGTGACAAACATGTGTCAGAGCAAAACAAAGATAGACTTAATTAAAAGAAGAAAATGACATTTTATTAAAAGGTATCATGGACAATAAGAAATTAATATGAGCTTTGAATATATATGAACCAAATAGCATGGTATCTAAATTCTTAAAGGAGAAGTTAAATTACTTACAGTAGGAAATGGTAAAACTCTAATTGAGAATGAAGGACTACAGTTTACTCCCTCTAGTTCAAATAAATCTAACCATAAAATAAGAAAGAAATTAAACAAATGAATAAAAAGATTTGATAGATATTTGAGATATATAGATATATTGAGTAAGAATAGAAATTAGTATACCTATTTTTCAGAAAAGAAAAAATATAAAATATATCTTTCTCTGATCCTGCTGCAATAAAAATTAGAGTTAAAATTTCTCTTTGAAGCATTGAAAATTAATTGGCATCTAAATGACTTAATCCTAAAGAATAAGTGTCTCAAAGAACAATCATAGAAATAATAATTTCATTAAATATAATATTAGACAACATACAAATATTTGTTGGATGTAGCAAAAATAGTATTTAGAGGAAAAATTCTATATCTCCATACATACATTATTAGTCAAGAACAAACTTCAAATTAGACATCAAAATAGAAATACTGAAAATGAAAAGAAAATTGAACAAAGTTGAAAGTAAAAATCGGAAAGTGACTCCTTATAAAGTTATAAGAATAGAATAAGCAGAATGTTCAGAGTCCTGGAAAGATAATGCATTGGAACAGTCTCAATAGGCATTTAATATACAAATTTAATATATAAAACTAGCATCATTAAAAAACTCATTGTCTTAATTTAATGAAAAAATAAAATGAAAATTCCAGTATCAAAAGTGAAAAAGATGAATTCATAACCAATACAAATGAAATAAAAGCAATATTAAAAGCTATTTTGCCACTTTGTCAATTGAATTATTTATTTATTTGCCAATAAAACTAAAAATCTAAATGAAATAGATATTCACAAAAATACAGTGCATCAAGATTGATGAACAGGAAATAGAAACTTAAATAACCTAGTCTTAGAAAAAGAATTTGAACAATCATAAATGAACATCTCCATAAGAGGGTAAAAAGACCAGTTGGATTTTTTTAAAGTTTTTTTTTGCAAGGCAAATGGGGTTAAGTGGCTTGCTCAAGGCCACACAGGTAGGTAATTATTAAGTGTCTGAGACTGGATTTGAACCCAGGTACTCTTGACTCCAAGGCCAGAGCTTTATCCACTGCACCACCTAGCTGCTCCTGACCAGTTGGATTTTTAAGAGAATTCTACCAAATATAGTTTTTAGATTTCCAAAATTACTTAAACTAAAAAAAAAAGTAAAGAATTCCTACCAAATTCCTTCTTTTGGTACAAATGTGATACCTAAATCTGAGAGAATAAAAACGGGGGGAAAAAACCCCAAAATATTCCTTAATAAATATTGATGCATAATTTAAAATAACATACTAGGAAAGGAATTACAGCAATATCACAAAGATTCAATGTGACTGGACTTGATTTATTCCAGGATTGCAGGGTTGGTTCAATATTAGGAATACTATAAGCAAAACTGACCACAGTAATAATAAAATTATGTAATTATTTCAAAAATGAAAAAGTATCTGCCAAAATGCAACATCCATTCCTATTCAAAACAGTAGAAAACATAGGAATAAATGGAATTTTTCTTAAAATGATAAGTAGTTACTATCTAAAACCAATATTAAACATTTTTGGATTGAGGATAAATTAGAAGTCTTTCAGGGATGAAACAAAAAATGTCCATTATCAATATCACTAATCAGTAATGGCCTAGAAATGCTAGCTATAGTAAATAGACTAGAAAAAGAACTCAAGGAGGAAACCAAGACAAAAATGATTTGTTTTTTATGTCCTGTTCTAGTAAACTGTGTGGTTTGCATATGATATAATTTTGGTTTTTTGTTTTGTTTTGTTTTGTTTTTTCTTTCTATCATTGAACTCATTTGTTTACCTAGGAGTAGATCCAACTAATTGCTTATTGAGACTGTTCCAAAGCATTATCTTTACAGGACTCTGAACATCCTTCTTATTCTTATAACTTTATGTGGAGTCACTTTCTGATGATCTGGTCTCTTGTGTATTACTTGAGCTTCAAGATATTTTTAAATTAAAATTTAGTTTTTCAACTATCCTCTCCATAGTACCATACTGAAGAAGACAGAAAAACAAAACTCAAGTCAATATTTATAATCAAGAAAACAAATTCCATATTAGTTATGTCCAGAAAACAAAACAAATCTTGTCCCATTTTACACTCTGAGACCATCACCTATCCATCAGGAAATGGGTAGCATATTTCACTAGGTGTTTTCTGGAGAAGTGATTTTTTATTGCTTTGATCAAAATTCCTAAGCCTTTCAAAATCCTGTTTTTAAAATGTTAATATTATTGTATAAATTGTTCCCCTGGTTCTTCTAATTTCATCTTCATTAGTTCATATAAGTCTCATGTATCTCTGAAACCATTTCCATCATTTCTTCCATCATATTCATATACTATAACTTTATCAACCAATCCTCAGTTTATGGCCACTCCTTCAATTCCTAATTTTTTGCCACCACAAAAAAGAATTGATAATGAATATTTTTGTATGTAAGAGTCTTTTTATTCTTTTCTTTCTTCCGGGGGGCAAAAATCTAATAGTGATTTCACAAAGTCAAAGGGAATACATAATTTAATAAATTTTTGAATATAGTTCCAAATTCCTCCCCAGAATGGCTGAACCAATCTATAGCTTCACAGTGCACCTATATACCTGATTTTCCCACAGCCTTTTGCTTGCCTTTTTTGTCAACATTACTAATATGAGTGTTAGACAGAATCCTAGAAGTGTTTTATTTCTATATTTCTATAATTATTAATTATTTGGAGTATTTCACACACAACTATTGATAATTTGAATTTCTTTTCCTGAAAACTACCTGTTCATATACTGTGACTATTTATTAACTGGGGAATGACACTCATTTTAATCATTATTTGAATCATTAAACTTTATATCAAAGGTATCAAAGAATTTTGCTAAAATCTCCTCACCCCTATTTCCTTGCTTCTCTTCTGATTTTAGCTGCATTGGAGCCTTTTTGTGCTTTCTTAGTTAATTTTGTACTTTCCTCCATTCTATTCTCTTATGATTTTCTCTCCCTTTGTTTCCTGTGCTCTCTTTATAAAGATGAGGTCAGTAAGAGAGCAGCGTGCTTAGCACCAGTATTTTAAATCTGGAGCAATCAGCTATATTTTCCTGCCCCTCTTTTCTTTTCTTTGATCCAGAACCCAATCTTGGAAATTAATTCTGTTTTTCACTTTTTAACACCCTCTCAAAACCTCAAGATGCACCCTCTTTTCCTCTCTTGCTTTTTCTCTTTCCCTCTGGTCTTCCTGTTGAGTGAAATAATTTCTATGTATTCCTCTTTTGTTCAATCACTTAAGATGTAAATGAAGTTCAAGTATTGCCTCCACATCTTCCTTGTTTGTATTGTCTTTTACTTTTACACCATTATTATATGAAATGGTTTTTTCCCATCTTTCCTCTCTGTTTTCTACTTCAGTACTTTCCTCTTCTCCTTTTTTCATTTTTCTTTAAAGATCATCAAAATATAACCATACTGCTCACAGGTCCTCTATCTTATTAGACTCCCTCTATGATCCTTGATTATGAAAATAGAATTCAGAAATGACACACACATATATTAACTCTCTTTTTCAGTATGCAAAGAGTTTATCCTTTTTTTAGTCTTGTAGGACTCTTTTCTTGTTTACTTTTTAAGTATTTTAGACTTATTATTATTTAGACTCTTATCTTTTTTATCTTCAATTTTTAAAAAAATTTAAATTTAAATTTATTTTTTATTAAAGGTATTATTTGAGTTTTACATTTTCCCCCCAATCTTGCTTCCCTCCCCCTCCCCTCCACAGAATGCACTCTGTCAGTCTTTACTTTGTTTCCATGTTGTACCTTGATCCAAATTGGGTGTGATGAAAGATAAATCATATCCTTAAAGAGAAGTCTAAGAGGTAACAAGATCAGACAATAAGCTATCTGTTTTTTTCCTAAATTAAAGGGAATAGTCCTTGTACTTCAAACTCCACAGCTCCTTATCTGGATACAGATGGTACTCTCCTTTGCAGACAGCCCAAAATTGTTCCCGATTGTTGCACTGATGGACCGAGCAAGTCCTTCAAGCTTGAACATCACTCCCATGTTGCTGTTAGGTTGTACAGTGTTTTTCTGGTTTTGCTCATCTCACTCAGCATCAGTTCATGCAAATCCCTCCAGTTTTCCCTGAAATCCTGTCCCTCCTGGTTTCTAATAGAACAATAGTGTTCCATGACATACATATACCATAGTTTGCTAAGCCATTCCCAATTGAAGGACATTTACTGGATTTCCAATTCTTTGCCACCACAAACAGGGCTGCTATAAATATTTTTGTACAAGTAATGTTTTTACCCTTTTTCCTCATCTCTTCAGGGTATAGACCCAGTAGTGGTATTGCTGGGTCAAAGGGTATGTACATTTTTGTTGCCCTTTGGGCATAGTTCCAAATAGCTCTCCAGAAGGGTTGGCTGAGTTCACAGCTCCACCAACAGTGTAATAGTGTCCCAGATTTCCCACATCCCTTCCAACAATGATCATTATCCTTCCTTGTCATACTGGCCAATCTGAGAGGTGTGAGGTGGTACCTCAGGGAAGCTTTAATTTGCATTTTTCTAATAATTAATGATTTAGAGCATTTTTTTATATGGGTATGGATTACTTTGATCTCCTCATCTGTAAATTGCCTTTGCATATCCTTTGACCATTTGTCAATTGGGGAATGGCTTTTTGTTTCAAAAATATGACTCAGTTCTCTGTATATTTTAGAAATGAGTCCTTTGTCAGAATCATTAGTTGTAAAGATCGTTTCCCAATTTACTACATTTCTTTTGATCTTGGTTACATTGGTTTTATCTGTGCAAAACCTTTTTAATTTAATGTAATCAAAATCATCTAATTGGATTTTGGTGATGTTCTCCAACTCTTCCTTAGTCATAAGCAGTTCCCCTTTCCATATATCTGACAGGTAGACTAGTCCTTGATCTTCTAATTTGCTTATAGTATTGTTTTTTATGTCTATGTCCTGTAACCATTTGGATCTTATCTTGGTATGTGAGGTGTTGGTCTAATCTAAGTTTCTTCCATACTAACTTCCAATTTTCCCAGCAATTTTTATCAAAGAGGGAGTTTTTATCCCAATGGCCAGACTTTTTGGGTTTATCAAACAGCAGATTACTATAATCATCTCCTGCTTTTACACCTAGTCTATTCCACTGGCCCACCACTCTATTTCTTAGCCAATACCAAACAGTTTTGATGACTGATGCTTTATAATATAATTTTATATCTGGTAGGGCTAAGCCACCTTCTTTTGCACTTTTTTTCATTAAGCTCCTGGCAATTCTTGACTTTTTATTTCTCCATATGAATTTACTTACAATTTTTTCTAACTCATTAAAGTAATTTTTTGGAATTTTGATTGGTAGGGCATGAAACAGATAGTTTAGTTTTGGTAGAATTGTCATTTTTATTATATTAGCTCTACCTATCCATGAGCAGTTGATATTTGCCCAGTTATTTAAATCTAATTTAATTTGTGTGAGAAGTGTTTTATCATTGTTTTCAAAAAGATTCTGAGTCTGTCTTGGCAAATAGACTCCCAAATATTTTATATTGTCTGAGTTTACTTTGAATGGGATTTCTCTTTCTAGCTCTTCCTGCTGTTTCTTGCTAGACATATATAGAAAAGTTGAGGATTTATGAGGGTTTATTTTATAACCTGCAACTTTGCTAAAATTGCTAATTGTTTCCAGTAGTTTTTTAGATGATTTCTTGGGATTCTCTAGGTAGACCATCATGTCATCTGCAAAGAGTGAGAGTTTCATCTCTTCCTTCCCAATTCTAATTGCTGATGCTAACATTTCTAATACAATATTGAATAGTAGTGGTGATAATGGGCACCCTTGTTTCACCCCTGATCTTATTGGGAATGCCTCTAGCCTCTCCCCATTGAATATAATGCTTGTTGATGGTTTCAGATAGATACTGCTAATTATTTTAAGGAACAGTCCATTTATTCCTACACTCTCTAGTGTTTTTAATAGGAATGGATGCTGTATTTTGTCAAAAGCTTTTTCAGCATCTATTGATATGATCATACAATTTTTTGATAGGTTTGTTGTTGATATAATTGTGTATACTAACAGTTTTCCTAATATTGAACCAACCCTGCATTCCTGGAATAAATCCTACTTGATCATAATGTATTATCCTAGTGATGACTTGTAATCATTTTGCTAAGATTTTATTTAGGATTTTTACATCTATATTCATCAGGGAGATAGGTCTATAATTTTCTTTCTCTGTTTTAACTCTTCCTGGTTTAGGTAATGGTACCATATTGGTTTCATAGAAATAATTAGGCAGAGTTCCATCTTTCCCTATTTTTCCAAAGAGTTTATATAGGATTGGAACCAATTGTTCCTTAAATGTTTGGTAGAATTCACTTGTGAATCATTCAGGCCCTGGAGATTTTTTTTAGGGAGTTCAGTAATGGCTTGTTGAAATTCTTTTTCTGAGATAGGGTTGTTTAGGTATTTAATCTCTTCTTCATTTAACCTGGGCAACTTATATTTTTGTAAATATTCACCCATTTCACTTAGATTATCAAATTTATTGGCATAGAGTTGGGCAAAATAATTTCGAATTATTACTTTAATTTCCTACTCATTGGTGGTGAGTTCACCTTTTTCATTTATGATACTAGTAATTTGGTTTTCCTCTTTCTTTTTTTTAATCAAATTGACCAGAGGTTTATCAATTTTATTGGTTTTTTTCATAATACCAACTTCCGCTTTTATTTATTAATTCAAGTTTTTTTGCTTTCAATTTTATTAATTTCTCCTTTAATTTTTAGGATTTCTAATTTGGTGCTTAATTGGTGATTTTTGATTTGTTCTTTCTCTAATTTTTTTAGTTGCATGTTTAGTTCATTGATTTCCTCTTTCTCCAATTTATTCATATAAGCATTTAGAGCTATAATATATCCCCTGAGAGTTGCTTTGAATGAACCCCATAGGTTTTGGTATGTTGTTTCATTATTATCATTATCTAGGGTAAAATGGTTAATTCTTGCGATAATTTGTTTTGTGGTCCACTCATTTTTTAAAATGAGGTTATTCAGTTTCCAATTTGTTCTGGGTCTATATCTCCTTGGCCCGGTATTTCATATGACTTTTATTGCATTGTGATCTGAGAAAGATGTATTCACTATTCCTGCCTTTCTGCAGTTGATCATTAGGTTTTTGTGTCCTAGTACATGGTCAATTTTTGTATAAGTTCCATGTACTGCAGAGAAAAAGGTATATTCCTTTCTCTCCCCATTCAGTTTCCTCCATAAGTCTACCATATTTAATTTTTCTAACAATCTATTCACCTCCCTGATTTCTTTCTTGTTTGTTTTATGATTCGATTTATCTAGATCTGATAGCGGGAGGTTAAGGTCTCCCACTAGTAGAGTTTTGCTGTCTATGTCTTCCTGTAATTCTTTCAGCTTCTCCTGTAAGAATTTGGGTGCTGTCCCACTGGGTGCATATATATTCAATATTGAAATGACTTTATTGTCTATGGTACCTTTTAGGAGGATAAAGTTTCCTTCCGTATCTCTTTTAACGCTATCTATTTTTTGCTGCTTTGTCTGAGATAAAGATTGCTACCCTTGCTTTTTTTAGTTCAGTTGAAGCAAAATATATTTTGCTCCAGCCTTTTACCTTTACTCTATATGTATCTCTCTGCTTCAAATGAGTTTCTTGTAAGCAGCATATTGTAGGATTCTGGTTTTTAATCCACTCTGCTATTTGCTTACATTTTAAGGGAGATTTCATCACATTCACATTCAAGGTTATGATTACTAATTCTTTATTGCTCTCTATGCTATCTTCCCTCTGTTTGTATTTTTCCCCCTTCCCCCCCCTTTTATCCATATTCCCCGGTCTTTTGTTTCTGAAAACCACCCCCTTCAGTGTGTTTGCCCTCCTATATCACACCCTCCCCTTTCTTTCCCCTTTCCCTTTTCCCTTCCCTTCCTTTTGTTATTTCCCCTTATTTCCCCCCACTCCCCTTCCCTTTCTCTGTCCCCCTCCCCTTTTCCCCTTTTAATACTTAAAAGGTTAGATGTTTTATAAGTTAACTGTGTATGTGTATGTTGACTTTAAGTCAAGTCTGATGAGAAGAAGATTCAGGTGTTTCTACTCTGCTCCCTTCTTCCCCACTATTACCATAGGTTTTTTGTACCTCTTAGTCTAATGAGATTTACCCCATTCAATGCCCTCCCTCCTCCCATCTCTTTCCTGTCCCCCTTTTTAGGGCAGTAGTGTTTATTTTTTTTAGATCATTCTATCTAAGTCGTAGAAAATTCTAAGTGTCTGTCCTTTTAGTTCTGTATATTCTATTGAATAGAGTCAAAATTCCTGAGAGTTATTAGAGTCTTTCTCCCAAGTGGGGTTAAAGCCAGTTACATCCCATTAGATTGTAGTCTAATGGATAGGTCATGAATGTCCGTCATTTCTGGCTAGGTGTATTCTCTCTGTTAGAGTTACATTTCTCAATGTTTATGAGAATCTTTTTTTTTTTACCCCCATGCTGGGATATAGCCAGTTTCAACTTACTGGATTGCAATTTTTTTTCTTTTACTGCCCCCCTTTTTTTTTACCTTTTCATGTGTCTCTTGAACCTCCTGTTTGATGCCCAAATTTTCTGTTTAGCTCTGGTCTTTTTATCAGAAATTTTTGGAATTCTTCCATTTTGTTAAATGTCCATCTTTTTCCCTGGAAGAGAAGGCTCAGCTTTGCAGGAAAGTAGATTCTTGGCTGCATTTCAAGCTTCCGTGCTCTTTGAAATATCTCGTTCCAGGCCCTTTGATCCCTTAAAGTTGATGCAGCCAGGTCCTGTGTGATCCTTACTGTGGCTCCTTGATATTTAAATTGTTTCTTTCTGGCTGCTTGCAGGATTTTCTCTTTTATCTGATAGTTCTGCAGTTTGGCCACAACATTCCTTGGTGTTTTCATTTTAGGATCTTTTTCTGGTGGGGATCGATGTACTCTTTCAATAATTACTTTGCCCTCCAATTCCATGATATCAGGGCAGTTTTCCATCACTAGATCCTGTAATATTAAGTCCAGGCTTTTTTTTCTCTTCAATGTTTTCAGGAAGTCCTATAATTTTCAGGTTGCCCATCCTTGATCTATTCTTGAGGTCAGTGGTTTTGTTGATGAGCTATTTTACATTTGCTTCTATTTTTTCTATTTTGATTTTGTTTAACTGACTCTTGCTGTCTCATGGAGTCATTAGTTTCTGTAGACTCCATTCTTTTTTTGGGGGAGGAGTTTTCTTCGTTAACCTTTTGGCAACTCCTTTTCTAATTGGTCAATTCTACTTTTGAAAGAGCTTTCCATTTGACCAATTGAGGTTTTGAGAGAATTAATTTCTTTTTGCATTTTCCCATTTGAAGATCTGAGAGATTTGTTTTCTTGTTGCAAGGTATTAATTGTCTCTCCCAAATTTTCTAGTTGATTTTTAAACTCCTTCCTTATTTCTTCAAGGAAGTCTTTCTGTGCTGAAGACTGATTTGTACTCAGAGGTTCCACGTCTCTCTGAGTTAGTGTCTTTCCCTTCCAAGAATTTTTCTATGGATCCACCTTTCCACTGACCCTTCTTCATTTTCCTGAGACCTGAGTTTTGGAGGGGCTGGTTCACAGGGCTTGGGATCGCTAAAGGCTTTACTCACTGAGTGCGGTTTCTCTGGCTTGCCAGTAGGAGGTGCTGGTTGCTTTCTCTGGAGTGTCTGTGACCTTGGTTGAGGCCCTCTCCTTTTCCTTGAAGGGAGGAGTTGGAGGTATTGAATTCTTTTGCCTTCAATCAATGGTGGGCTTTACCCTGGCCTGAGGTCATTCCTCAGCTGGGCTGGTTCTTCTGCTCACACACCTGGGCCTGAGGCAGAAGTAGTTTGTATTTGTTTGTTAGGGGAGAAGTCTGAGTTGTAATGGGACTCAGACCAGAGGAGCCCAGGGGTGGTGTCCACAGCTCCCCTGCTCCAGAATTCTCCCCCCAGCCCTGTCCAGGATTTCCAGGGGGACAGCTCCAATACCAGCGCCTCTGCTCCCCCGCAGACTCATGCCCCCGCGGTCCAGCCCCACCTCTGATCCAGCAGGTCTGGCTCTCAGACCCTCAGACTCCTGCTTCCAATTCAGCTGCTAGTCTGGTTGATCAGGGCTGATCTTCCCTCTGGGCCAGACTCTTTTTAAGAGGTTTGTTTGTTTTAAGAGGTTTGTTTCATGTGATAGATGGGGAAGAGATCAGGAGACTTTAGAACTGTGCCTGTCTTCTCTCTGCCATCTTGGCCGGAAGTCCTCTTTTATCATTTTTTAGACTCTCATAATCCTTGTAGGATTATACTAAATTTTGCTGGTTAAGTTATTCTTGGCTGCAAATCTGTGTCTTTTGCCTTTTGAGCCATCTTATTCTAAACTCTCTTTCTCCTTTTTTAATGAAGATTTCTAAATCATATTTTAACCCTGACTGTGATTTTTTGTTACTTGAATTTTTTCTTCATAACTGCTTACAATATTTTTAATTTGACCTAGAAACTCTGTATTTTGACTTTAATATTCCTGGAGGTTTTAATTTGGGGGTTTCTTTCAAGATGTTGATTCTTTCCATTTCTACTTTGCCCTTTATTTCTAAGAGATCTGGGTAGTTTTATTTTAAAATTTCTTGAAATATGATGTCAGCATTCTTTTTTTTTTATAATGACTTTCAAGTTGTACAGTGATTCTCAAATTACCTCTCAATGATCTGTTTTTTAGGTCTGAGGTCATTTTAAAATTATTTTAGGACATTCTTGACTTTGTTATGAGACATCTTATAGTTTCTTTTTCTTTTTCAGTCTTTTTGACATTTTAAATATTTCTTGTTGTCTCATAGAGTCATTGACTTTATTTTGATCTACTCATTTTGAGGATATTTATAACTTGGATAAGGTCTGTATCTCTTGTACCAAACTGCTAATTTCCTTTCCAGTTCTATCATACCTCTTGTTTCTCATCCATTTTTCCTCTCTAGTGCTCTCATTTCCTTTATAAAACATTTGTATTACTCTTTTTTGTAGTCCATAAGTTGGGGAATATCTGAACAAGTTATGGTGTATATAATTGTTATGAAGTATTACTGTTCTGTAAGAAATCTTGAGCAACCGGCCTTTAGAGAAGCATGAAAAAACTTGCATGAGCTGATGCTGAGTAAAGTGAGCAAAACCAAAGTTGTACACATTAACTATAACATTGTGAGGTGATTAACCATGAAGGACACAATTTCTCTCAGTTCAGTGATTAAGGACAATTCTGAGAGACCTATTAAGGAAAATACTATCCACAACCAAAGAAAAAACTATGGATTCTGATGGCAGAGCAAAGCATAATATATTCACTTTTTAAAAAACTTTTATATTTTTCTTCTTTCTCATGGTTTTTCCCCCTCCTTGGCTCTAATTCCTCTTTCACAACATAATTACTATGTAATTATGTTAATTTCAATTAAAAGTAAAAAAATAAAAATATAACTTTTGCTGTATCTCCTTTAGGAATTCTAGTTAAATTTATACCCCAGATGTGCTTTTCACTGAGGATTTTCTTATGTTTTAGAGTGCATTCTCTTTTTCTTTATGCCTTGAATATGAGTCACCATAATAGCTCTTTATGGTGGGGTTCCTTTTTTGTTTGTTTATTCTTCCTATCCTCTTCACTTTAGGCTTTTATGTTAGGATAGAGTTCTATTCATATTTCTAGGTAATGTTAGGATAGATCTTGGATTCTGCTACTACTTTCTTGTATATCGAATCTCAGAGATATTTCAAGCCAGCAACCTCGAAGTTTTCAGTGCTCCCAAAGAGGTCTTGTCCAGGTTAAAGTCTGATTGCTACCCTTCTGGTATATGCTCTCCAGGTTTCTGACCTGGTTTTGGGTGTAGGCAACACAGCTTTTTGGTTTGTCTCTAGTTGGAGCAGACTGCAGTCAGTCTCAGAAATTATCAGCTAGCTTTAAAGTTCTATTGGTTCAGTGACAGAATTATGGGCTCTACTCTTTTCTGATTATTCTGCTGTAGGTTTCAGATTGGGCTAGGAGCTGTACCTGAAAACAGTCACAAACTTGTGCTTGCTTTTGAATTTACCCCCCCCCCCTTTTTTTTAAGATTTTTGCAAGGCAAATGTTGTTAAGTGACTTGACCAAGTCCACACAACTAGGTAATTATTAAGTGTCTGAGATCGGATTTGAACTCAGGTACTCCTGACTCCAAGGCTGGTGCTCTATCCACTGCACCACCTAGCCGCCCTTTACTCTTTCTTTAGTACAAATACTTGGACTTACAACCACATCAACCTCTGGAACTACTCCTAATTACAGGTTCCCTCCTCAGCCCACCTTGTACCTCTGACTTGTTACTGGAGAGTAAGTGACAGAGCTGCCACTTGGCACCTGTGCCTGTATCCTACACAAATTCAGGTCATTCTGTGTTAGTTTGAGACCTCTTTTTTCCCCTGATGCAAAAATTTCACCCTCATTCAGGCCCTAAACTAGAAGATTCATTCTCTTGAATATACCCTGTTCTTGTTGAACATAGATCTGTCCCTCTAAATTCTGAGACTGAAAAAAATAATAACTCATTGTGATCTATTTTTCTTATATTTCTCAATCAGCACTTGATATGGTACATTTTATAGATCTTTATGGAAGAATTTTGGGGAGTGTACAGCTATATTTCTTCCTTTTTCTTGATCATCTTAGCCTCTCTTCTTCAATTTGTCTTAGCAGAATTCAGTTTCCTTGATTAAGATCTTGACAATGGTCTCAAAGATCATGTGAAATATATCTGTACATGCTCCAATAGTAAACTCTGTTCCATAGTTTTTCTTTCTGCTATTCTCTCAATAGTAAGGTGGTCCCTTTGTAATGAAACTAGATTTTGCCCATCTTTTTTGCTCATCATCCAAGTTGTTCTATTGCTTCCAATTATTCAAAGACAAATGAGGCAAAGAGGATTGATTAAATTCAATAAATTTCCCATATACTAATTCCTGAGACCCAAGTATGATTAATAATGAAATTAGTCTTGGGGTCTTTGAGGTTCATTTCCCTGACCTCTTCCTCAAATTCACAAAGTCAGTTCAGTAAATATGATTATAGCCAATTCTACATTTGCCTTTCAATTGCATCTAACGTGTGTGTGTGTGTATAAAGACCTGTACATAGCTTCTTATATACCTATATAATAACCATAACAGAAATAGCTTTATTTGTCCATCTTTGCCCTACTTGGAACCTCTGGTCCTTTTATCTTTCCAGGAGATGTGATATTCATCAGAGATATTATAGTGATCATTATTTTTATTTCTAGACTGAAGAACCAAGAGTGATCTCTTGCCTTGCCTTCATAACCCATACTGAAAAGATTTTGGAGCATCTTCATGTTCTCTGTTTAGCTTTTTTTTTCTGTTTTTTTAAAAATTTAACATACTGAAGCAACTAGTCTTACGCAGTCTGCTCTCTTGAATATCTTAAGATGGTCAGGTATCCTGCTAGCTGCTCTAAACCCTAGCACCTGAAGGTTAACTGGGGGCTATCTTTTGCTCTTCCTTTACCGCTCTTTACTTGGCCTCCAATCTTTTTTTTTTTTTAGATTTTTTTTTCAAGGCAATGGGGTTAAGTGGCTTGCCCAAGGCCACATGGCTAGGTAATTATTAAGTGTCTGAGGTTGGATTTGAACTCAGGTACTCCTGACTCCCAGGCCGATGCTCTATTCACTGCGCCATCTAGCCACGCCGGACTCCAATCTTTCAAAGTAATCTTTCCATGTGAAGCAAAAAGTTCAGAGAACTTTTCTCTTTTTTCCATTTTTATTGGACATTATAAAATTATCAAAAGAACTAAAATAAATTGCCTGTTAATTCTAAATCCCTGAGTTCCTAAGTTGCCTATCTAGTCTACTTGGCAAGCTTTCCCACACTGTGACAACAAGGTCTTGTAATCTGAAATTTTGTGGGAAATCAAATGCTGGTCCTGTGAGTCTTTTTATTAGCCTTCTCCTCTCCATCTTAATTCCCTGACACTGCTGTAGTATTTCAGTGTCATGTCCTGCCTGGTTTCAAATGTTTCCTTCCTAGTGGATTATGCATTCAATTTTACTGTAGTGGTGGTAGGAGGAGATTAACTCCCAAATGACTTCTCAGCTTTCCCCTCTTATTTAGAAAAATTCCATCTCTGATCTAAATTGGTTAGTCTTTATTTTCTATAAACCTTAAGGCACAGATTATTGGGGAATGCAAGGCATTACAATTTATTATCTTTAATTTTGAGTATTACAGTTAGTTAATGGAATGAAAATTGATGGGGGGTAAAGATGGAAGAATAAGAATGGAGTGGGCAAGGTCTGACTCATCCAATGACCAACTTTGTTCCTATTCTCACAGAATTAAGAACCTATTCTTCTTGCTCAAAACTAGACCCAAAGAAATTTTCCTAGAATGCAGGTGCTCATTCCCTGGAACACATGGCCATTAATTCATATTTGTTTCTGCTTAAGAGATCTGTAGTTTTTGAGAGGAAAAGAACCCATTGACCAGGAGGTTTACCCAGGATTACTAAACTCCAAGTAGGGAGAATGATGAGGAAAAGGTAGGGGAGAAGGATAGTGATGTCGCCAAAGGCCATCAGTTCCTCAAAGTCAGGGCAGTATGAACTGAGTGATAGTCTGGGGCTGGACAAAACGAAGACATTCCAAAAATATAAACTGTGGAAATGTCCAAACTTATTTCTCTTTTTACCTTGCTTCTATTTGACGCTTCTAGGCTATTTGAGAAACAGCTGAGATTTTGAAGCTTTTTTCTTATCCCAGTTGTTTATTCTCTGTCTTAAGTTGTTAACTTTGTTTTATATTTTTTTTGATCAACAAAAGTCTCAAGTTTTATTAATGTACAGATAACTAGTAAGAGGGAGGGGGGCAATTTTTCCTCCTTCAGAAATGACATTTTCATCCAGTAAGGTTGGGAAGCAATACCACTCCTCATGTAGCATTGTAGGTCTCCTTGCAAAGGCGTCACCAGTCCATGCTTTGCCAGGGCTATTACAGCACTATATATAGCAACTAGTCCTAAAATGGTTTGAATCTGATCATGAGTTAAGAATGTCAAGTTTCATGATGATACAAAGAATAAATTGGAGTCAAAAATTTGTTCATGGTCTAAGTTTCTAACAGCCCTTAATGCTCCTGAATCAATCTCAACTAGTATTCACTGAAGGCTTTTTGTGCAATAGCTTGGGATCCTTATTAAGTTTCTAACAGCCCTTAATGCTCCTGAATCAATCTCAACTAGTATTCACTGAAGGCTTTTTGTGCAATAGCTTGGGATCCTTATCTAGAGACTTAGAGGTCATCCAGTTTAACTCTCTCAGTTTTAAGTGAAGAGCTGAAATAGAGAAATTAAATATCACTTGCCTAAAGTCACATAAGTGATGTAGCTAAAATAGGATGCTTTTCACATCTGAGTTAGACAAGCAGATGGTTGCCAGGAGCTAGAATAGGCACAAATGCAGAAAACCTAGAGTCCTTTCTGATGAGTTTGGTTTGGTAATAATAATACGTTTACTGGGTGGAAGATAATCCTCAAACAGGCTTCAGCTCCCCCTTCAGGGTAGGAGTCTAACAAAATGAATAGTAGCATTTTTTAGGTGGTTTTTTTTTTTTTTTTGCAAGGAGAATGGGGTTAAGTGGCTTGCCCAAGGCCACACAGCTAGGTAATTATTAAGTGTCTGAGACCGGATTTGAACCCAGGTACTCCTGACTCCAGGGCTAGTGCTTCATCCACTGCGCCACCTAGCCACCCCCTAGCATTTTTTTTAAAACAGAGCAGAACTTTATTAATTATAGTGTAGGTGCTTAAAAGAATTGGTTAAAGTGCTGTTATGACCAGTCTTCTTAGCAATATTGTCCAAGACCAAATCAAGGGAAAAAGTTCCTGATTGTGAGGGGCAATGGAAAGCAGAGAACTATCTTCTAAGGGGAAAGTAGGTCTGCCAGAGAACAAAGATTCTATCAGTTAGGGATAAAGGAAATTTTGCAGTACCAGGAATTTGAGTTGCATTTTAAAACAAATACCCTTGTTCTATGTTCTCTGCATGAACATCTCTTTTCACAGATATCCTTGTCAAATGCATTATGCACGTATGGATATCCCATGCATTGTCACCAGGAGGACACACTATTCCCACTGAGTGTTTGTGGAGAGAAAGTTCAAGGTTTATGGGAGAAGTGTTATACATTGACTTATTATTTAATTAAAAAAAAACTTTGTTAGGAACTGAATGTGTTCTGTGAATGAGTGGTTAGATGAAACACAACAAAGAAGGATATGTGACTTCTGTTTTGGGAAGAGTTCTGACCTACATAATAGTGGTTTGAATGCTAGGCCTAGGTTAAGAAAACTTAAATTCAAATCTAACCTTGGTCATTTACTAGTCATTTGACTTCTATTTGTCTCAGTTTCCTCAACTGTTAAATGGAAAAATATAATTTACCATCTAGAATTGTTGTGAGGATCAGATGAGATAGCATCTGGTATTTAATAGACAATATAGAAATTATCCTCAAATACTGGAACCTGGGATAGCTAACCCTCTGGTATGGGGGGGAAGAGGACCCTGTTACCTATAGATGAGTTTGTAAAAAAAGTAAATAGGCCAATATCTATAGGCGTATTGATACACTTTGTTAATATAAAGATTCCCAAGGAAGAGGCAGGGCGGCAGAATAGAGGATAGAGGACTGGTTTTGGAGTGAGGAGCAGCCAGGTTTTAATTCTTCCTCTTAAACATACAACATGTGGGACCATAAACTAGGAACCTGACCTCAGTTCTCAGTGCAATTTCTACAAGACTAAAAATTATTGGCAACTGCCTTTATTCATTGAATAGAGGGAATTTTCTCATCGCAAGTTCACCCAAATTGATCAAATTTAGCTAGATCCCCCTCACTAAAAGACCAGATTTTATCTTATATTAATAAAATAGATGTAGAATATGTGACATATATGTATGTATATATGTCATGTTTATAAAACAATATTTAAAAAATAATGCATAACATTTGAGGAAATAAATAGCCATGAAACATTTTTGAAAAATGTCTATCACATTAAATGACTACATTCTATAGAACTATTTATAAATTATTCATCAATCCTTGATATTTGTCATTCTGTTCTGTAGCAACTCAGTTTTCCATCTCTCCAACTTCTCTTTGAATTCATAAATGTATTTTTACAGTTCTTGTATTCTCTTAATAACCATTATTTTTTCCCCTTCAGTTTGGATTGGTTTCTTTCACTGCAGAGACTAAGTCACTTTTGAAATAAAATTGAAAGAATTTTCTTCTCTATTTGTTGAGACCTAATTTGCTTAAGCCTTGTCTTACTAAACTTGAAAAATGAAGCTTTGTTAAGATTGTTTCTAAGTTTCTCAGTATATTGCTCATCAGGATGAAAAAAATCCTTTATATTGTCATATGTGTCATTTCCAAAATGACATAGTAATATTATACTATAATAATGTATTACAATGTTTATCTATTTCCTAATTGATCTACTTTGCTACTATTAAAAGTTCTGCTAGAGATATTTTGGTCTAAATAGAGACTTCCTATCAACAGACTCTTTGGGGTCAAAGGATTTGGACATTTTAGTCACTTTATTTACATAATTCCAAATTGCTTTCCATAAAGGTTTCATTAATTCACGACTCTACAAATAATGAGCAGCTTCTAGGTGACACAGGATATGGGAAGAGCCCGGAGTCAGGAAGACCTGAGTTTAAATATGACTTCAGATACTATCTGTGAGATTTTAGGTAAGTCACACTGCACCTCCGTTTACTAATGGAGATAACAATAGCACCTATCTCCCAGGATTGTTGTGTGAGGATCAAATGAGATATTTTGTAAAATGCTTAGGACAGAATCTGTCCTAATAAGTGCTATAAAAACAATATCTTTCATATAATTTTCAACAAGTGGAATTTCTCCTTTCTTCCTGAAATTCCAGAATGCTACAAATAGATTAAATATTTTTTCTATCCACCTACGAAAAAATTTATACCACCTTCACTTCTCCAAGGTGCCTGGACAGGCTCAGCCAGAGGAGATAGAGAAAATCTGGATTTTCCAAGAAGAGTGCAAAGGGGATAATGCAGGAGGAGCCTATTGTCATTCCCAGAATAGGGAAACCTGGACAGAAATAAGGCAGATATTGCCCTTGTTTGGTGCCTCCTTCATGGCAAATCTATAGAGAAATGTTGGGCAGTTTTTTGGTTTTTTTTAGGATTTTGCAAGGCAAATGGGGTTAAGTGGCTTGCCCAAGGCCACACAGCTAGGTAATTATTAAGTGTCTGAGGCTGGATTTGAACTCAGGTACTCCTGACTCCAGGGCCGGTGCTCTATCCACTGCACCACCTAGCTGCCCCTAATGCGCCACCTAGCTGCCCCAATCTTGGGCAGTTTTATCCCACTTCTGCCAATGTTATGCATTTCCTCTGGTGATGGCAGCTTTTTCTAGATAATGAAATTGAAAACCCAGAATTCTTCCTCTGTTGTACATATATAGAAGTTTGCTCTATCTGCTGATCTAACAAAGCATTTTTGTGAAATATGCTGGAATAGAACATTTTCAGTGCCCAGATTTTGTTTCCAATCATTTTATGTAGGAAATGTCTTATGCTAATTTGAATGCATCCATATCCTGCATCAACTTCTGTCATTCCTACCTCCCCCTGTCTCCCTCCCATTCTAACTCTTTTTCATTTACATTTTATTTTGGACCCAGCGGTCTGGATCATTCAGTGATTGATTAAAAACTACCATATGACCAATAACAGATGTTTTTAAACTCATTTCCCATATATCAGATTTAAAGAAAGATTTTTTTTTTCTGGGGATAAGAAAAACTTCTTGAATGTTTAGAAAAGCCTAGGAACTCTCCACACTGATGAAATCATAGATTATGTTATGATAGCTAGATTTTATATAGTACTTTAAGGTTTGGAAAATGCTTTACAAGTAACCTTCACTTTAGGTTCTTTTAATCTTTTTTTGCCTTTTGCTCATTATTTTTCAGAAAATTCAGAACACAAAGGTAATGAAAGAAGGCACATTTTAATATACAGCCAAGGATCTATGTTAGAAATGTAATTCTACTTAAAAGAGATTTACTTGCCATAGTTACAATGGGTAGGGAAGTCTAAGTTTAAAATATGTGTGTATGCATATATGTGTCTATGCATGTGTGTGTATCCAATTGAAATTTCATTTTTTGATATTAAATGAGATTTACCTTCTATCCCATAATGAATTCTTAGATATTGATTCTGAATTTGGGCAGTACTTTAAAATGTCCCAGTCAATTTGTATAAATCCATTTCAAACATGAATGATTATTCCATCCAGCATACAACCATGGAGTTCTATCTGCTTACTCTTACCCTACGACTTGTCAAGTGATTCTAGGATCATAGTTTCAGATTGTGAATGTTATTCCAGATCTACTTCTTCTTAGATGAGGAAACTGAAGCCCAGAGTGGATAAATTGTCTCTTGCTTATTGGCAAACAGATAGAGTAGGAGAGCCAGAAACTGAAACTAATCCCTTTGATTGTACATCTAGCATTCTTTCTACTACTCCATGACCAATTTGAGAATAATAGAAGCATTGGTAGTCACTGGACATGCCTGAAAGGACTTTTAAAGACAAAGAAAAATGAAAGCAAAAGACCAAGAAAGAAAAATGGTGAATAAATAGTTAAAGCCAAGTAAGGAGGAAACTTTTATTTATTCAGTTCTAATTAAAACAGAAGTATTACCGGAACCATTTTGCAAACCTTCTTGCAGCCTTTACTAGTAGTGATTTTGGCAGAAGTGATGTTCTCTTATTTTTTACATCTAGAAAAAAGAATAATTCAGCAAGTTAAACACTGAAAACTTTCTGTATTTATAAGTAAAGGAGAAGAGTATTCCCATGATTGGGTGGCAGGCCTTATGGCAACATGCATAGCGTAGTATCTAGAATATTGTATTAGAAGCAAGGAGTCCTGGAATCTCTACTCTTTGTAGAATGCTACTTAACTGCATAATATTCCTGGATTTATTTTTCTTCACTAACAAAAAGAAATCAGGGTTGATACAAGATAATTTCTCAAAGTATAAATTGACAATAATTTATTTCAAGTAAATATTTGCCATCTTCTTCATATAAAGTTGGATTTCGCATATCAAAAGAAATTCAAGAAGCTTAACACCAACTTAATGAGGTCATGGTCATGGTAGTTTAGAGTGAAGAGAATAAAACAAAATTAATCAAAGGAAATAATCTTTAATTTAGATATAATTCCTTATCCACAAGTTTGCTCTCCTGTAATCTTTTGTGACTGGAGTTCCAAAGTCCATTGCTATGGGACTCCCCTAAGTTGGTGGAGAGATCAGTGTTCGGCACTTCTCTTCAAGTCTCTCTCTTTAGTATTCTTCTAGATCTTCTGAATTCCAAAGACAAGATGGAAGATACCCACCCCACTTTAGGTTGCTTAAGGAAAATACTCTGGGAGGAGTCATGAGAGGGACATAAGAAATCCTGGCAGTCTCTATCATATTTCTATCCCCATTTTGGTGCACTTGAAACTTCAAGGAACATCCCTTTGAGTGAGATCTAGGATATCTCAATTGAACTAAAATGCCATGCTCCAAATGAGAGAGGTCCTTTCCTCTGTTTTGTTTGGCACATGTTCTCTGAATTGTTTTGCTTTGCTTTAATAAAGTAGATTTTTTGACTACTGCTATGTGTGATCATTGTGGAATTAGTACTTGATGGAAAAGGAGAAGTTCTGCTTCTTTTTTTAAAATTTTTATTATCATTGTTATTTAAAGTTTTGAGTTCCAACACCCTTCCTCCTGTTCCTTTCCTCACCCCTCTCTATGACAGGTAATGGTTATACATGTACAATTATATAAAATGTTTCCATATTAGTTATTTTGTACAAGAAGAGTTGAATAAAAGACAAAGAATGAAAGTGAAAAATAGCATGCTTCAGTCTGTGTTTAATCAATATCAGATCTTTGTCTGGAGGGGATCATATGCTTCAACATTAGTCCTTTGGAATGCTTTTGGATCGCTGAATTGCTAAGAATAACTAAATCATTCATAGTTCATCAAACAATATTGCTTGTTAAAGTGTTCTGTTCACTTCACTATGTATCAGTTCATGTATATCTTTCTAGATTTTTCTGAAATCATTCTGCTTGTTATTTCTTAGAGCACATAATATTCCATCACAATCATATACCACAGCTTGGTTAGCCATTCTCCAATTGATAGGCATCTCTTTGATTTCCAAATATAAACCACTATAAAAAGAGCTGCTAAAAGTATTTTTGTATAAATAGGTCCCTTTCCCCTTTTTTGCTATGTCTTTGGGCATAGGCAGTGGTATTGCTAACTCAAAGGGTATGTACACACAGTTTATTACCCTTTAGGCATAATTCCAACTTGTTCTCCAGAATGGTTGGATCATAGTTCACTACTCCACTAACATGGCATTGGTGTCCCAGTTTTCCCACATCACTTCCAAAATCAAATGTTTTCCTTTTTTTGTCATATTAATTAATTTGATAGTTGTGAGGTGATACTTCAGAGTTGTTTTAATTTGCATTTCTCTGATCAATAGTGATTTAGAGTATTTTTTAGATGACAATAGAAATTTGATTTCTTTGTCTGAAAACTGCCTTCAAACCCTTTGACTATTTATCAACTGAATAGTGACTTGTAGTTTTATAATTTTGACTCAATTCTCTTTATCAGAGATACTTGTAAAAACATTTCCCCCAATTTTCTACTTTCCTTATAATTTTGGTTGCATGGAAAAACTTTAATTTTATATAATCAAAATTATCTATTTTACATTTCATAATGCTCTTTATACTTCTTTAGTTGTAAATTATTTCCTTAGTCTTTACCTAGATTTTCCCATACCATTTTCCAGTTTTCCCAGAAGTTTTTGTCAAATAATGAGTTTTTGTTCCAAAAGTTTAGATTTTTGGTTTTGTCATATACTAGATTACAATGGTTATTTACTATACAGTAATTTGTACCTAATCTATTCCACTGATCCATCAGGCTTTTTTTCCTAGTCAGTACTAGATTTTTTTTTAGTTTTTTTTTTTTTTTTTTTTTTTGCAAGGCAGATGGGGTTAAGTGGCTTGCCCAAGGCCACACAGCTAGGTAATTAAGTGTCTGAGACCGGATTTGAACCCAGGTACTCCTGACTCCAGGGCCTGTGCTTTATCCACTACCCCACCTAGCCACCACCTAGCCACCCCCAGATTGTTTTAATAATCTCTACTCTACAGTTGAGATCTGGATGTCTAGACCACCTCCTTTTGATCTTTTTTCCATTGATTCCCTCTATTTCTTTGAGTTTTTGTTCTTCCATATGAATTGTTATTTTTTTAACTCTATAAAATAATTTTTAATGGTTTGGTATGGCACTGAATGGGTCAATTTAGGCAGAATTGTTTTTATTATATTGGCTCAGTCTACCCATGAGTAATTAAAAATTTTCCAGTTGTTTAAATCTGATTTATTTGTGTGAAAAGTATTTTACATTTGTGTTCATAAAGTTCCTGGGTTTGTCTTGGCAGATAGACTCCCAAGTATTTTGTATTGTGAACAGTTGTTTTAAATGGAATGTCTCTTCCTATCTCTTATTGATGGACTTTATTGGTAATATATAGAAATGTTTATGATTTATTATGTGGGTATATTTTGTATCTCACAACTTTACTAAAATTGTTAATAATTTCAGGTCCATTTTAATTGATTCTCTAGAATTTTCTAAGTGTAACATCGTATTATCTTCAAAGAATGATTGTTTTGTTTCCCCATTGCCTATTCTAATTCCTTTAATTTCTTTTTTTCTGTTAATGCCTTAGTTAATATTTCTAGTACAATATTAAATAATAAAGATGATAATGAACTTGCCTCCTTTAGAACCATACAATGGCACTCCCTTGCTACATGTAGGGGATAGCCCTTGCAACATCTAAACTTGTTTGCAAAGTTCTAGGTTTCATGATACAAAGTAAGAATGCAGATAAACAGTACTACATATAATATACATTTTAAAGGAAATCTTATGGGGATATTGTCTGTCAAATAGCTGGGGTAGCTATTCTACATAGCTTTCTTATTTCACATGCTAAAAATTACATATCTTAAATGTCATTTAAAAATATTTTTCTGTAGAGTCACGCTTTGAAACAGTGAATCCAAGAATAGAATGGATTTTTCTGAAGAGAGCTGCTCTGGCAGAATTGAGATGGTTGAGTAGAAGGGAAAAGTGCAATAGAATTCCCAACCTCAACTCCTAAAAAAAATAAAGAAAATGTATGGCGTATAGCCAAATACGAGCAAAACTAGAAATGTTCTAGGTCACAGGAACTAAAAGAGAACCCAGACTGTGCATCAAGACAACAATATTTCCTAGGCCATACAAGTAGTGCTTTGACCTCATGTAGGATGTGGAAACAGATATTGTTATCTGGCAGCTCTGTTGATGTCCAAATAGTTCTGGATCACAGATCCAGGACCTACTCAGAGGGGAATGTGACTTAGGAGTGGTGTTCCAGATTGACTCAAGGTTGCAGGTCCTAGAGCCTTGACTGAAAAGCAAGTTCAGAAGCAAGCATCAGTTTTTTGGTCTATCTCTAGGAACCTTACAAGATTTCCTAGCCTCCTATCCAGACTGAAACTTGTAGTGGAATAAAAAAGGAAAGACTCCGAGTTTTCCAGCATGTGGATAGTAGTCAAGTCCAACAACAGGCTATTGGAACTACAGATAGGGGCAAGTCAAAAGGCATGTTACGCATGCTCAAACTTACATGAGAAAATCTTAGAGCTCAGAAAAGGGGAACAGTATTCATGTGTTACCACAAATGAAACCTGTTTTGGAGCTGTGAAAGCTTATGTCCCCTCCAACCTGAGCTGACCTTGGGGTCATGAAATATCACAGTATTCAAAAGACCCCAAGAAAGTAGTGAAAAATCCCAAGAAGACAAAATTTCCCCTCTAGAAATTTCTTCCCATAAATGCACATGGTCCAGCCCTAATATATGTCTGAAATTAAGAAATAGGTTGGCAGACTAAATAAACAAATAACATAAAAATTTGTTAGGATGACAAGGATTCTCAAGATACAAAGATAGAAACAGAAAAGGACTCCAAAACATCTATAGAGATTCCCTGGTCCACCCCCAAATTTAAAAAAAAAAACAGCTTGGGCACAAGCTCAATGAGAATTTCTGGAAGATATAAAATAAAAGTTTGTTTTTTTTAACAGAGCTAAAATTGGCACATTGGTGCAAAGGATGGAGCACTGGTCCTGAAGGCAGGAGGACCTGAGTTAAAATCTGTCCTGATACTTATCAGCTATGGGACCCTAGGCAAGTCACTTAATCCTAAGTCTCAAAAAAAAAGAGCTAAAATGATATTTTTCTTTTCTTTTCTTTCCTTCCTTCTTATTTGGTTTGAGTTTTCTTACCAAAAATTACTACAAAATTCTTACCAAAATTTCTTACCAAAATGTTATATATGATTGCACATGTATAATCCATATCAGAATAATTATAGTCCTAGAAAGGGGAGAAGGAAGGCAAGGAAAAATAGAATTTGAAACTGAAAACTTAAAAAAGGTAAAAATTATTTTTACATCGAGGAAAACAAAATATTATTTTAAAATAAAGAGCTAAATCAATTTAAATTTTTTTTGGCAAGGCAATGGGGTTAAATGACTTGCCCAAGGTCACATAGCTAGGTAATTATTAAGTGTCTGAGGTCAGATTTGAACTTGAGTTCTCCTGACTACAGAACTGGTGCTCTATCCATTGTGCCACCTAGCTGCCCCAACAATTAAAAATTTAACTAAGAGTTCTGGAAGATAAAAAAACAGAAAAAGAAATGAGAGCTATGGAAGAAAAAATTAAAGAATTAACAAGCATGGAGGAGCAAGAGCGATGAAAACTAACTCAAATAAACTTTGAAAATTCAGCAAAATGAAACTATGAATTGCATGAGACTAAAAGGAATATTAAGACAATGTAAACAATAATAAACAAAAGAGCACAAATATCTAATATAGAAAAAAGTCTGAGGAAAGTTAATAAAAGAATTACTGGACTATTAGAAAATCATGGAGAGAGAGAGAGAGAGAGAGAGAGCGAGCGAGAGAGAGAGAGAGAGCCTTAATATCTTATTTTTGAGAAATAATACAAGAAACCCCACTCAGATTTCTTTGAACAAGTAGACATAGAATCCAACAATCACTTCCTTGAAAACATCTAAAAAAATGAAAAATTCTGGGCAACTGTAATCAATATTCAGAGCTTTACGGTTAAAAAAAGGTCTTGTGAACAATCAGAAAGAAAAAAATACAAAAAAAGCAGTCTCAGAATTATATATAATCTAATCTAGCAGCCACATCTATAAAATAGCAAAACTGAATATAGTTCTATGGTGGGGTAAGAAGATATTTAATAAAATAGAGGACTTTTAAGCATTTTTTTAAGGTTTTTGCAAGGCAAATGGGGTTAAGTGGCTTGCCGAAGACCACACAGCTAGGTAATTATTAAGTGTCTGAGACCAGATTTGAACCCAGATACTCCTGACTCCAGGGCTGGTGCTCTATCCACCTAGCCGCCCCTAAGCATTTCTAATGAAATGATTGAAGCCACATGGAAATTTGTTTTTTCTTGACCAAATGGATTTGTAATAGTTTAGTTTTCTTTCTATTTCATTGGGAGGTGGGAATAGCTATTAAGGAGAGAAGACAGATCTTTATTTACAAAATAAAATTTTTAAAAAAGAGCCACTTAAAATTATCCTTTAAAGTTTAGAGTCAAGAGGAACACTGTTTTTAAATAAATTAGCCCCACAATTCATATAAACACTGAGATTGGTAGGAGGATAGAAACATTTTTGAACTTGATCCTCTTCTGTCCTCCCAACAGATTTCAGCTTACTCAAAACTCATCCAACAGAGCAGAATGATAAATATGCTAAGATTTTACATGGTCCTTGCTTTGAAAAATGTACATTATGTTTGTATACCTTTCATGAGGATTAACTTTTCAGGAGTTCCACCTTAATTTACCACTTACTCCCTTCAAAGGGCAGAATATGATTAGGTAAATGAAAAATACTAAGACAAAAGGAGAATCTTAAACTTGATAAATTTTCTCAAATATGATGAGATTAAACTTGTAGAAATGCAAAAAAGTTATTTTGAAATTGGGAAAAAAGAAAAATGCAAATTTTCCAAATCAGGGGAAAAGGGAATTTTTCCTGGATTTCTGTTCTTAAATTTTAATACAACTTTAAAATTTAAAATACAACATTAAAATTTACTAAATTTACTATTTTCTTGGGTTTTAACATTCATCTAATCTCTTAAGACATGCTGAACATATCTTTATGGGGAAAAAGCATATAACAGTTTGCAATAAGAAGTTAGAGTTTTTTGGTTTTTATATTTGGGTTTGAAAACTGTTATTGTATCTATTGAAATGTCTTTTGATAAAAGAACTTTAGAAATGTCAGAGTCATTCTACCTGCATGACCCTCAAAAACTTGATCCTTTTATGATAATTGGTTTGAAACTCATTAACCTTATCTTTGGGGGCAGCTAGGTGGTGCAGTGGATAAAGCACTGGCCCTGGAGTCAGGCATACCTGGGTTCAAATTTGGCCTCAGGCACTTAATAATTACCTAGCTGTGTGAACTTGGGCAAGCCACTTAACCCCATTTGCCTTGCAAAAACCTTAAAAACAAACAAACAAAAAAACCTTATCTTTGGACTAGAGAATGCTCATATTTTTATTCACAACCTGAAACAGAAAGAATGTTCATCAGGGTTGTTGATGACCTAAAACTAAAAGGTCACTGGCATGTTGTATGACAAATTGCTGAGCAAAAAACTGCTCAATAAGCTAAGAAAAGTTGCATCAGTGGAGCTTATTTGGTATGAAGAAGATCACAGATAGGCTGAGTTGGGAAATTTTTGCAAATATCTGAAAAATGTCATGGAGGAGGAGGAATAAGTAATTTTCTGCAGGACCTGTGGGTAAATGTTATAGTGAACACTGTGTTTTCTTATTTTGAACAGAAATCTGCCAAAAGTTAGAGCCATTCAACTACAGAAAATGCAGTATTATGAGGTAATGGACTCCCCATCAATGTCCATGTTCTGGCAAAAGCTGGATGAACTGTCAGAGGTAATGAAAAAGAGATTTTTATACTAGGCAGAATGAAATAGTAGAACACTTCAAAGGTCTCTTCCAACTCTGTGATTCTATTTAGCCAATTAACAAGGACAAGGTAACTCTAGAATAGTGATGACAAGCAAAAAAAAAAATCTCATTTTATTATAGAAGGAGGAGAAAAGAGCATGGGCTACATGTATATCAAAGAAAGATGCCCTCTTAGGCAATGCTCTGTTTTCTGATGGCTTTATATGGGTGTGGGTATAGTTCCATAAACTTAAATTCATAAAATCATCTTAGTATTTGACTATAATATGGACCTATTCAATTTCTTCTTCCTTCTCTTCCCAAAGAGAAAGACAGATGAAGAAAGAAAAGGAGAGAAGAAAAGCAATGAGAAAAAGAAAAGGAAAAGGAGAGAGAGAGAGAGAGGAAAAAAAGGAATTTTCAACTTTGAAAATAACTATTACTCTTAGGTAAGGAGTTAATTCAATGCATTTATCTGTGTGGAAACCTAAAATACTTTGATCTTTCTCTGTTTGTCTGATCAAGCTTGGATTTGCAGTGAGAAAAGTGAAATTTAAAAAAATTCCTTCAATATATTTTATATCAGGTATTCTATTTTCCCTAGGTCATTAAAATTATCAATGAATATAGATTTCCTTCATTGCTAGGTATAAACTGTCTAAATATTCTTAATTTACTCAGTCTTAATTATTTCTGATCCTGTCTTCTTAATTCTTAAGCTCAGCTTGAGAAATCAGAGTATTTCTGACTCACTATACTGGTTTCAAGCTTACCGAAATTGGAAGATTCAAGGGCCTTCATCACTCCTCCAGAAATGATAATGGGTAGATGTTCTTTTTCTTCCAACTTTGACTCTAGATCCATCTTAATTTGGCTTTTCTTTTCACATATTGATAATTTAGCTTCAGCTTCTGCTATCTGAAAATTTTCAAAATATGTTTATTCCTTATTTTTAATTTAATCCATCTTTTTTTTAAATTCTCTTTACTCTCACAACTCCTATTCTTGAGTAGCTGATGTTATCCCTGCTCAGCACATCTTTGCTCTATTTGCTCCTTGATGGACTATTTCCTCCTCACTCATCATATATTTATTTACCTGCAGCTTGCTTATCTAGCTTCTGTGGGACAAATGAAACTGAAAAGATATGGTCTCTACTTTTAAGAAATGTATAATACTGCAATGAAATTCAAGACATGTAGATGCACACATGTAGCTAAGTGAAAAAATGTAACTGCTCTATAAATTGTGCAAAATAAAAAGGAAAATGAGAAGACTACTTCCCATTAGGAGGATGTATTGGATATAGAGAATATATATTAAACCCCTTACGAAAGGATTGAAGCTGGCTTGAAGGGAAGGCAGAGATGAGAGTGCTGGCTTCCCAGTTAGAAGGAACAATATGAGCATGGGCATGCCAGTGGAATGATGCAAAGGGCATTTTGAAAAAAGTCAAGTAAGGCAGGGTATTGAACACTATCAGATTTGTTAAGTTGCTTTACAAGGAGTAAGTCTGGAAAGAACTTGTTGGGTACAGATAATAGAAGGCTGAATCTGAGAAACTCTGAGTTTGTTTCATTAGACAAAAGGGGTGAATTTCCAGTTTATGAGCAGAGGACTGGGTATGGCCCTAGGGAGTACAGAGACCTTGTTTGCCCAATGACAGAAATACTGTCAGTAATCTTTGAGAAATCCTGGAAAAATACTTGGAGAAAAATCCTGTATGTTAGCAGAAATCCCTATTTTCCAAAAAAGGAGATAAAGTTTTTAATATATGAAATTCATGAATTACAATTACATAGAAAAGAAAAGCCATAATTATTAAGAACTCATGTCAATCTCTGAAGATATCACATCCAAAAAACCAAGATCATCTTGATTTAAAATAATTAGCTTAATATAATTTCCTTTTTCCTCATTACTATCATTTATAGCACCAATTTCCTGGTCCTTTCCTTTCAGTTTTTAGTACTTCATTCTTAGTGCCCCTTACACCCTATTCTCTGACCTAGTTATTTCCAATTATTTTGTACCTTAGTAACTCTCCCAAGTCATTCAACTAAGTTCACAATTTACTATACAGAGACTGTGCTTTTGCCCCCTCCATTTTCACCACTTAGAATGTTTTTCATTACAGCATCTACTTCTCAGGGTTGTGGTGAGGATCAAATGAGGTAATAATTTATAAGTTTTCAGCATAGTTCTTGGCACATTCTAAGTGCACTATAAATGTTAGTTATCATCATCATTCCTATCTTTTTCCCACTCCCAGTCCAGACTTTCAAAAACTTATCTATCCTAAAAATACTTCCCAGAATGTGATGATTATCATCTATTTCTCTTTTTCTCTGAACTTGAAAATTCAAACTGGAAACTAAATGAATTAGCTGTATGACTTTTGGCATATTATAAACCGAGTGTATTCATGTCTATAAAATTAGCAGGGATAGTGCTGGGGAGTTGGAATAGATGATTTCAAGGTGACTTCCCCCTCTTATGTTGTCAAGTTTGCTTTTCATGATTGAAAAAAAGCAGCCCTCATAAGAAAAGTAGTGTTTGTAAAGATTGAGGGAGAATGTTTGATTTTAAGAGAATAATTTGAAAGCACTGGGGCATAATCCATTTCCCATGCAATTAGGGGAAGATGACAAATATGTATACACATACACACACACACACACACATATATAATATCTATATCTATATCTATATCTATATATATTATATCTATATCTATATATATTTTCAGTTTTCAGTTGATGGGAATGAGTCCTATAGGATGATTTGGACTGGAAACACACTTGTGAATCAGTAGTGAATACATATTACTAAAGGTACTTGAAATGAATAGCATTATAATGCTACTTTAAAAAATTCTTCACTTATTCAGAATTCTTAAGCATAAAGGAAGTAGCATTCACTCTTTTCAAAAATACTCCTTTTTTTTTAACTTCCCACCCAAATTGTCTCCCACTCCCAACATTGTTTGTATTCTTTTCCTATCTGTATATATATATATATATATATATATATATATATATCTTCTTTCTCTTCTTCCTCCTCTGCCTTTCTGCTCTTTTCTCCTTTTTCTCCTCCTCCTTCTTCTCCACTTTCTCCCCATCCTCTTCCTTTTCTCCTTTTTATTTTTCCCCTCCTCTTTTCCCTTTTTCCTCTTTCTCCTTTTTCTCTTCCTCCCTTTCCTTTTTTCCCCTTCTCCTCTTCCTCCTCTCTTCCTCTTCTTCTCAATTGTTTATATCTCACGATATCCAGGATACATCTAAACAGGACCTCTATAAATCATTGTGGATTATGAGAAAAATGCCCATGAATTAAAATGTCTCACCGTGGCATATGCTGTTTTGAGGAATTCTGTATCTTTCTGAACTTTGTTTTTCAGAGCACTTTTTGTTGCTAGTTCCTTTTTTTTAAATTCAATTTCCCTGGAAAAGAAAAACCAACAGCATGTGGTATAAGTACTAAACTGAGAGTTAGGAATATTTGGTTCTAATATATTAGATTACATTGTCACCTATATTATATTCATGCTAATTTATCAATTATTTGCTTGTGTCCCCTTTAATATTTTATCCATTCAGCTCTTCAGCTACATCTTTTCCCTTTTATTCCAAGTGAATATATTTCTATGTACTCATTTATTCTGGTTCTACTTTCCCTGTTGGTCCCATTAATTCACAGAAATATTTATAGATTTCTTTATATTCTTTATGCTGACTGATTTTAGTTTCTAGTATTAATCCTTTATATTGATAACTAGAATTTATCCAGAGTTTCTTACTTATCAGACATCTTATGTATCTCAAGATTTTTAGAGTAATATTAATGTAATTTACTGTACTGAAGTACTTTTCCTCCATTTAGTATTGTCTCAATAAAAAATGTCAGGGACATAGATAGGGTTGTACACTAATTTTTGTAACTTGATCAGGATATATTGCCATATTGCACTGTAAAAGACATACTACTGCTTTGCAATCCTACTTGTAATAGATGATATAGAGTACCTAGTTCTCCAGAGTGCTGCCAAAATTGAAGCTTCATTGTTTAGGGTTTCCTTTTCAGTGGCTCCGGTAGTTTCATCTCTTTCCTTTAGAAGTGAATCATTTTTAGAAAGAAATTATTAAAATATCATACTAAAGGAAATAAAAACTGAACCATTTAAAAATATATTAATATAAGACTATTCTTCACTTATGTTCTGATGATTAATGATCTTTTTACCAGGCAGGAAAGATCTCTGAAGAAACATTTATTAATCATTTGTTTTGTGCTACATATTTTGCTGATATTTAGGAATACAAAGAAAGGCAAGTTCCTTGCCCTCAAGGAACTCATGTTCAATTGTAAAACAATGTATCAAAAATTGTATATAACAGTTGTATAGCATATAAGTGGAAAATAATCTCATAAGAAAGGCATTAGCCAAGGGTGACCGTAGTTGGCCATGGCTGTGGAAGGGACACTTCCAAAGTAGTACTTTAGAAGGTGGAATTTGAGCTGTCTTACAGGAAGTCAGATGGAAGGGTAAGGAGAAAGAGCATTCCAGCTGTATGTGTGTGTGTCTTTGGAGGGGTGAGGGATAGTCAATGAGAAGGTATAGAGTGTGGTGTATGACAAAGAGCAAGAAACCCAGTCTTCTCATTGGATTTTAGAGTATATGGAAGGGAATAACATAGGAAGACTGGAAGGGTTGAAAAGGAGCCACATGGTGCAGGACTTTAAAAAGCTAAACACAGAATTTTATATTTGATCTAGAAGTTGCTAAACTTTATTTTATAGGGCAGATCACTTTCATAGTTGAGGGTAGGATATTAAAATGAGGAGAAACTTGAAGCAAGGAAAAGCTATTGCAATAGTCTAAGGGATGAGCTAAGAAGGCCCTGCACAAAAATGACAAAGTAGATGGGAAAAAAGGGGAATATAAGAAAGAGGTTGAGAAGGTAGAAATGGTAAGATTTGCTCAAACACTGATGTGGGGTAATGTTTGAACTCATGAGAGCTAATGTTATTATAAAGAAAGAAAGAAAGAAAGTTATTATAGAGGGAGGAGAGAGAATAGGGCAGAGCTTAAGAGGTATACATCTACAGTTAGTAGGTACAACTCGGATGTAGATTCCAGGAAGAAAACTGAGATGGATTAGTCAGACAGGGAGGAGAAGAAATAGATGAGAGCAGTGTCATAAAAACTGGGGTGGAAAGACTAACCAAGAGAAGAGAATGATTAATGGTGTCAAAGAAGGTTGCAGTGAGATCAAGTGGAAAAAGACATGAGATAAGGGACCTCTAGAATTGAAACAAAGAAATCAGTGGTAACTTGGGGGGGTGCCATTTCAGAGCTGTAGAAAATGTCAGATCAGAAGAATTCATAGAAAATTGGATATATCTTTATGAACATATAAATGAAAACAACACTGAAATGTTGTCATTCTCATAAATGCTATCAAAAACTCCTAGCCCTTGGGAAAACAGAGAATGAAGCAAAGTGAAAAGGTGAAACTTTTCACTATAGGGTAGCTATAAGATGCATATTCTGTCAGATGCAGTTAATTAGTTTTGCTGAACTACTTGTTTATTTAATTATGTATGTGTATATATTATATATATTAGGTGTATATATATATATGTGTATATATATATATATATTAGGTGCACACATATTACTCCATTTACTCCAGGAAACTGCTTAATGGTGCTTGTATGGGTATAAATCTGGAAAAGATTGGACTGCAAAAACAAAATGTAGCAGTACAATTTCAAGACATTTACTAGCATGTTTCAGACTGTTGAGCCTAAGAGCAGAGATTTGTTTATTATAAACAATAGCCATTTTTAATGGGGAATAATGGAATAAATTGAACTTTTATATACTTTGTAGGTTAGTTCATTTAATACCTTTTCTTTAGCTAAATCAAGAAAATCTCTCTTCCTTTCTTCCTCTTTTGTTAGGTATTTGATGAGTTGCTTCATGTTCTCAGGTGACTCTCGTCCAATTTGAATCCTAGTCACATAATAGCCACATTAAGTTTCATGTAAATCCAATAGTAATAGGAATAAATTGAATAAGCAAATATATGAATTTTATAGTTTCAAAAAAATCTTTTTTGGACTAGAGTAGTATTTCATTACCAAGAAAATGTTAATTCATCACTAAAAATAAGTTAATAAAGTTGACTTATAAGAAAAAGTTCAAAATATAAAAGTTGGTCATAGAAGTATCCATTTATGCTTTGGAGATGTGACTAGATACTCTAATCAAAATATGCAAATTGATTCTAGAAATCTCATCGTGTGTTAGACAAAATAAGAACATTCACATTTAACAACAAAAATCAAAAGCCAGGGAGAGAAATGCTATTCAGTATTTTTCTTATCTCCCACTTTTTTTGTTTTCATATAGTTTGAATGAAAATGTCAATATAAAAGTAAAAATAGCAGTTTCTGAATACCAACAAATGTAGGAAAATGCATTTACCAGACATTATGTTCCATTTTTTTAAAAGTAAAGTCAATTTCCTCTTTGGTTAATCCTACTAGACTGGTGCCATTGACTTTAATGATCTGGTCAAATAGTTGAAATCTGAAAAATAGAAAGATCACCATCTACATTATTAGTAAAAACAACTTTAGAGATTAATACTTCTATGATCTAGAATTTCAGGCGTTTGAATACAGTCCCTTTACAGGGATAAAATGCAATCTCTGGACAAATTGCTAGTGGGCAGTGAGATTCTGAAGTTTGAGGTGGTCAAATTCATCAGCCAGTAACCAAAAGGGGATCATCTTCACTGAACTTTTCAGATTATTCGAGGTATAAAAGATCTGAAATCAATCACTGGGTCCATGTAGAGATCATTTCCAAGTTACTAGGAAATTTCAGTGCTTACTTTCTTCTGGTATTGTCTTTCAGAACCCAGAATCATCGCTATTTCACTAAGAGACATCAAAAATGGACTTTAGTGAAGTGTTCACTTGAGAGACAGAGGTACACATACACACACACACACACACACACACACAAACACACACAAATATGCTCTCTCTTCCCAGTGAAATATGGGGATTTAAAAAATTTCATCTTTATTGTTTATCATCTAAATAAAATGCAAATACTTTTCTCAGAAGTTGGGAATCAATTATTCCCCTAAAATTTTAAGTCCTATATAGAAAACTGGGAACCTAGATTAGGAGAGAGGGGATTTAGAAAGAATATTTTAGTTAACAAACAAGAAGATATTTCTGTTGACAATGCACAGAGTAATGAATGTCCTAAAACCAAAGGAATAAAAGAACTATACTGGGCATGGGATGAGGGTGTCTTAACCATTTATCAATCATGTTCTGATTAAGTATGAGAGCAGGCATGAGGCAAAGACCTAAGAGGACTTGGATAAGGTTAATACATAAATGATTCTGTAAAACTAGGTGAGCTGTGATTAAGAAGCTTTCTGCCTTAGACTTAGAAGAGAATACTGCTATTTTTGTTCATTTTAATATATTGAAAGTTAGAATTTTCATTTGGAAAAATTTTTGTGAGAAAGAGTCCGTTCAGAGTTTGACTTTAGAGTTCAGAATTGTACCGTGAACATGAGTACATACTATATACTTTCATAGCATGGGGCATATTCATATGGGTCTGGTTTATATGAATACTTGGCAACAATTTGGAATTTCTTAATGTAACTTTGTCTCAACTAATTGCTTATGAATTTTTTCTGGCACTACTTTGTAGGTACAAATAAGTTCTATATTCAGGAAGCCTGGCCTTGAATCAGGAATTGATTTCTAACCCTGACAAACCCTAATTATCTGCTCATATTTATTTCCCTAGGGATAGGGCTGTTCTCCCCCTCTCAACTCAAAAGACTGGCAAACTATGTTTATGTAGCATATAGGTAGGTTCTGTGAAACTCTTGAAAACCTTCCAAATAATTAATCCTTAAGGAGGAGATGGTTTTGAAGTGGAAAGGTTGGGAAGATGTAGAAGCTTTTGTTGTTTTGGGGGTAGGACCTGTTCAATTTTTTTTTTTTTAGGTTTTTTTGCAAGGCAAATGTGGTTAAGTAGCTTGCCCAAGGCCACACAGCTAGGTAATTATTAAGTGTCTGAGGTCAGATTTGAACTCAGGTACACCTGACTGCAGGGCCAGTGCTCTGTCCACTGCGTCACCTAGCTGCCCCGGGACCTGTTCAATTTCAATGCTTGTTGTCCAGGGAAATATTGTTTGAGGTGACTTGAGAAGTCATTTCCCTGGTGACTTGGGAAGAAACAGTTCCATGACCTTTAATTTTTCTTCTTTTGCCTAGCACCCATGCCTACTTAATACAATGGTCCAGTTCAAAACAGTTCCAAGTTCTCCCTAGAAAAACTAAGTCATAGTGAGTTATAAGGTCAATTCCAAGCTCACTTTCCAGATTTATGTGCAGCTCCTCCTTTGACGATTTCCATGATAAAGACAGCAGGCTCCTTCTCATCCTTGTCTGCTGGATCATAGAAGAGACGAATAAGAATTCCAAGTCCCTTTTCATCTAGAAGCACAAAAATTTCAGGTGATGTCCCAAAATATTTCAAGTAGTGTTAAGATTTCAAAACACACATTCAGATCAGTCATGTGGAAATTTCCCAACTTGTAAAGGTTTGAATTCTACAACTTCATTGTGAAGTTAGTAATTTGTAACTCAGAATATACCCTACCCATAGCATTAAACTTAATTCCACAGGCACCTACACTGGCTCAAATGACTGCAAGGATGAATTAAGACAGAGTTGGGATTAAGGAGTCTACAATCTTCTAAAAGCATTTTTATTCAAAATGTTTTCCAGGCTGGTTTAACCAAAGTCTGTTTAACTGAGACTGCAGCTGTTGCAGTTGCTCTAAAGTATGCAGTCTTAGATAATGAGTTACTAGGGCAAGGAAAAGTTGAGAAAATGAGCTTTGATCCTGGTCCAATCTGAAGTTGGCAGTCATGGCTTCTGTTTTCCCTTGGGAAAAGGATTCCGTTAGTTAGGGGAGTGGTGTTCCTGTGCAGGGGATATGGAGAGAAAACTCAGGCTGAGTATGCCAAGTTGTGGACTTATTTTAATTATTCCTTATTTATTAACTATGAGGATAAATGACTTGACCATGGTCACATTTGCAGTAAATATCAGAAGAAGAATTAAACCCAGGTCTAGTAGCCTGCTTTTTATTCATCTCATCAGGGCTACCTCTCATGAAAATAAGAATTCATAAAAATAAATTTTACAACTCACCTTTTTCAATTTGAAAAGAAAATAAATCCAAATTATTGATTTTTTGCATTCTTTGCCTCTTGATTAAGGTTTGTTGCACAGGAAAGTCCCAGACCTTGTTTGAACAGGAAATCAGAACATTTTTAAAAGACAGTCAACTAAATTAATGTCATAGATAAAATTATAAATTCATTAATCCTACTTAGTTAAAATTTTTTCATGATCAAGAATTTATTGAAAAAATGGTCTTTTATCATAAGAGATTCAACCCTATTCTCTCCAAAAGTAATTCTTACTTTCTCAGTGCACCTCTTTATCTAAATAGATATTTCCAACTCTTAATATTTGTGACTTTAAAATAGCCATTGGATTTGGTGAGGGGAAATTAAGTCCAAAGAAATTTTGTAATGTAGAGAGATCTCAAATGATGTTTTACAGCAAGTAAATGATGGTAAAGGCACTTTGAATTTGTTCATTCAAATTTAGGTTGGCTCATCCATAAATATAAACACCAAGTCTGATCTTTCTCTAACAATTTGCCTTGATGCAAGCTAAATACTCTTCTTTTGCCTATCACTATTATCTCTTTACCAAATTCTGCCTGAAAATTACCCTCCAATTGCCACAGAAAAGCACTGATTAACTTCTGTCTGTCTATGAAACTAAAGGTAGAAAACTAATCAGACAGATCTAAGCAAGGTCTCAATACTTCCAATGAAGTACCCATTTCCCTTTCAGCCTTCCCCAGCTGCCCTGCTTCATTGAAAGGATCTTAGTTGTCAAGAGAGCTTGACTGAATAATACCACATGTTCTGGGGAACACCCTTCCCCTGGGCCATCATGGACACTTCTAGAGATTATCATAGTCTAAGCTAGCCCTTGGATTTTTGTGAGTGATTTTAGGTTTTTCTTGACTTTTGTTGACTGTGATGTTCTGCAAGACCCTATATTAGTCTTCCAACATTGCAGCTGCTCTTTATAGTATATCATTTGGCAGATATATTCACAATAAAGTTGTCAAAATTCTTTCTGCTTATGTTTACTATTTCCTATACCTCAACTGCAAAACTATATAATGCCTGGGTTAATCATCATTTCTGATATATGCATACAATCTATGCTTGTCTCCCTTTCTAAAGCACATATATATATATATATATATATATATATACATAGAACATACATATAATAAATATATACATGTGATAAATGTATACCATATATATGGAAGGAGAAAGAGAGATGCAGAAGTTAATATATCATACCTGAAAAAATCATGGTATTCTAGACCAAAGAGCTGGGAGAAATCTTAGTAATCATAAAAGCAAACCACATCGTATGATTTGTGTAGAAGCTGATTTATTGAGTGATCAGAATTACTGGGGAATAGGTTATATCATTTGTCTGGTGAACTTTAAGATAGATATTGAAAAATAGAACTTGGATTACTATAAGGGTGTTCTTAGAAAAGAATGGGAATTAGTGAAAAAAAATGCCATAAAAGTAAAGAACTTCCATTGCTTATATTGTTCTCTTTATGCTCAATGTGATTTCTTGATTTGTTCTCCACATAAATGCTCAAAGTGATGAAAAATCAAGAGAAACTGAAATTAAATTAAAAGTGCCCTGAAGGGAGGACATGAGTGATTTTTCTTTTAATCTTTCAGTCTATGGTAAATTTTTGTAATATATAAGCCTTCAATTATTATTCTTTTCTACTACTGATGAAGAAATCTCTAAGGCATTTTCTTTCAGATAAGATGGAAAAATACTAAGTGTTCTCATATTCCTTTCCTTATAAAATAGAATAACACTAAATGACCAGACAAAGTTATAAATGTTTTTGAAAAACTATGGATTAATAGTTGAAATCCACTTGGTAGATTTCTAGGTCTTTTATTCATATTTTTTTCTCTCTTTGGCAAATTCCTTCTGATTTCCTTTTTGTCCATGCAAAAGTTATCATTGTCAGGATGAATGTTGTGTGTGTGTGTGTGTGTGTGTGTGTGTTGAAAAGGGAACTAAATGCCTTGTATCCTTGCCTTGCAGTATATCTTTCAAGATACAAGAATCAAGTTAGACCAATTTAAAAATTGCATTTTAGTTCATTTGCATTATTATTGTTATTAAAATAACAAGATTCCTTAGATTACAATCAAAGTTCTGTTTACCAACTTGGACAAATCAAAACATATCTTATCATTTCCTCAGTTGTAAATAAAGTGAGGGAAGGTGGACTAAGAATTTTCAGACTAAAAAGATATAAATATGCCTTAAGTTTTGTTCTTATTAGGTGATATTTAGAGCAGAATAGGATAGTAGATTTCCAGATGGAAAGAAACTTTAGAGAAAATCAAGATTGAAAACCTCATTTTATTCATAAAAATTCAGAAAACAAAGGATCAAAGCTATCCAAAGGAGAGAATGTGATTGAGCTGATCACAATGAATTTGTAGAGGTGACTACAAATTCACCTTCAAATGACAGAAGGGCCAGCAAGGATGGTATTTTCAGAGGAAAGAATGGAAATGACAGTTGAAAGAGAATTAAAAATAATTTTATCAAAGGTTAGAATTCTTGCCTTCCATGCCACTTTCTTTAGTACTAAAGGGTGTTGTGTATATTTGCTGTCCAGAAAATCATCATATTGGGGAAAAGCTTGAGGAACAGAACAAAGATTCTAAGCACATTGAAAGCTGGGACTTTGGGGGAATGGGGTCATTTAATAATTTTTCAATGGCATGATAAGATAACCATGGGGCTCTTTTGGCTTCACTTAAAATACCTCAAATAATCACTTCATCTCCATACTTTTGCCAAAAGAGTAAATATCTCAACTACTAGTGTATACTCATACCTATGCAAGAAATGTGTTTCTGAAAATGGACATGTTTGTGGTACTTTAGAGACTCATACTCTACAATGTATTTGATGAATTGGTACATAGAAAAAAAAATCTTCTCTCCTAAGCAGCAAATATTTAGTGTGCTCATAGCTCTAGTGTGAACTTCATAATATATTCTCTAGCTCTGTACTACTCCTACTAGGTTCTAGACAAAATGAATTGTGATCCAGAAGCATGACTTAAGAAGGTATAATACTCTTGATACCTGTGGCAGTGACAGAAAAAATCAGAATCAGACAAATACAGCATATTCTTTCTTATGGATTTTGGTCATGTCTGATGGGTATAATTTCTCTTAAAACATTTGACTTTTGGTTCTTTTAATATCCAAATAGGGCTGCTATTGGCCAAAGACCAGTCATCTTCTTTTACAGTTCTTACAACTGGAGCTACTTGCCAGTTCTATCTTTTCTTCTCAGTTTTAACAGTTGTGGATGTTTACTTTTTTTTGCTTTGTTTTAGTTTTTGCAAGGAAATGGGGGTTAAGTGGCTTGCCCAAGGCCACACAGCTATGTAATTATTATGTGTCTGAGGCTGGATTTGAACTCAGGTACTCCTCACTCCAGGGCCAGTGCTCTATCCACTGTGCCACCTAGCCGCTCCCTGGATGTTTAACTTAAAGGGAAATCTCCCTTCTTCCTGAAATCCTCCAAAATGGAGAGAGGTACCTTCCACAATATTTTGCTCTATTTGGATAAGGCTCTGATAAAAATCTCATCAACTTGAAAGGGTAAATTAGCTGAACTAAATTCCTCCTACTTTTCCATTCATTTTTCCAAAGGAGATTTTTCTCTTTTTTGCCTTGCATCTCCCCTGAATAACAGTGGCAAAGCATTTTCAATTCTGATTTGATTCCTGTCATTTTTATATCTCATTGACTTCAGGATAAAACCTTCACAATTACCTTTTTTGTTTTTGTGAATTTAATCTGAATTTAATCCCCTCCCAAGAGGGGCTTTCAATGTAATGGGAAAGACAACAAAGATATATACTTATACAAACCGCTTAACTCTAAGGAGAACAAAGACAATGTATGCAAAGTCATTAAGTGGAGGATAGCTTGGGAGATAGCAGGATACAAGTACCACAGGTAAAACTGCCCTCAAGAAGGCCACACTTAAATTGGACCTGGAAAAAGGAGAGAGGTAGGAATGAGTGCAGTGGTTTGGAGAGTAAGGACCAGAAGTGACAAAGAAGCCTGGTCTCTGGTAAAAGGTGACAAAATCTTACCCTTCAGAGAAGGGTCAGACTGAGGGCTGGGAAGGGGAAAGACGGACAGAGTCCAAGATTCTGGTGAGAGCTAAGAGGAGATGACCAGAGTGTAGAAATCAGGTTGTGCAGAAATGTCACAAGGAGATTGGCTGGGTGACCGGGATTAGGGATTAGGAAAGTCTTCAAATAGAGGATGCTGTTTGAGGTCTCCCTCCAAGATAGAGGGGGGATTGAAGAGGGAGGGCTTTTCAGGCAAGGAGGTACTGAGATGAGAGATGGAATTGTCTGTCTGAAGAACAGAGAGAAGATGGATCTGATGTAATAGCAGGGGAGGGAAAAGAATGTCCAATGACTGATAAGATAGATGATAACTAGATTGCTGGCTGTGAAGGCTTTAACTGTGTATATTTTATCCTGGAGGCAGCAGGGAATGACCTAGTCATATCTGAGCTTCCAGAGGAAAATGGCTTTGGCTATATTGTGGAGGATGGACTGGAGTAAGGAGAAGCTGGAGGCAGGGAGCGATCCATGAGGAGGTCATTGAAATAATCCAGGTAAAGTCTTGAGGGTCTACATTAATGTGGGTTCTGGAGGCAAGGAGATGACCAATAGAATTGGCCACTTTTCTAGTTGGGGCTAACCTTAGGGTGGTTCAATGAAGCATGGGAGTTCTCTTCCAGGTCCAGACAATACTCACTTAGATGTCTTTAGAGAAGTTTAGCTGCCTGCCCAGGAGCATGAAAGGCTTTGCTAGCAGTAAGGTTTCATTCATCAAGGTAGGAATGCCACCCAGGCAGATAATCAGCACTTGTTCTGTTACAGAGTAGGCTTGAAGGATTGCCACAAGCCCAGATAGTAGGTGGTATCAATGAGAGTTTCCTCATTTTACAGTTGTAACTAAGGGTCTATGACTTGGAATGACTTGTTAATGGGCACATAGAGATGACATCAAATGTTGCTGTATCTATCTCTCTGAGATAATGAGGGGAGAAGGGCCAGACTTGGAAGCCTCTGACAGCACACCTCTGGATATCTGAGGGCAGATGCTCAGGGCTAGTCTAATGGGGAGGTTCTTTTGGGAATTCAAGTCTGGGAGCCAGGGAAGTGAAGACAGATGGACATTCCCCCCCATAGCTGGGGCAGCGAGAAAGGACAAATATGGTGAGTGCAACAATTGGGGTGAAGAAGGCAAGATCCAGTCTCTTGGCAGGGACATGGGGAGAAGGGAGTTGAGAGTGAGGAGAGGGATGTGACTGGCCACCTCACCAACTAGGGCTCCTGCTTTCAGTCTAAATTGTCTCTCCATTCTCTTAAATTCTGTCCTCCAGTTCACAAGCAGGCATATTCACATCATTCATTGTACCAAATCTCCTTAGCCTCCTATCTGGTCTTCCTTCTAATGTTTATGATTGTCCTTTTCTTTCAGGCTTCATGTCTCTCCTGTTGTTCATCCAAGATCTTTCTTTCATCTCCATGTCTTTATTATTCTGCTTTACTTTCCTTGGCTTTTCCTAACCATCCGGTCTATAGGAGCCATAAGACTTTTTTCTCCAATTTTTCCCCGTTAACATAGAACAGTCCATCCTACCTCTTCTTGGACTTTTGATTCTCAAGACTATTTACTTCAGAGTGCTCTTGGCCAAATGTAATCTGTCTTTTTTTCACAATTTCAAAATCATTCAATCATCCTCACAATGTCTTCTCCTTCAGCACAAATCCAATAGCTTTTTGTCCATTCTGATGGAGTAGCAGAAGCTATCACCCCTCTCCCCACTCTCCTCATCCCCTCTGCCCTTACTAAATTGTAGGGTATGTGATTGAACTCTTAACCAGGAAAAATGAATTCACAAAGAGCTTGACAACAAGCTAACAACCAGAAAATAGAAAGGTCAGTAAGTAGAGCAAGCACATATCTAGTATCCCAAAATGTCTCAAAGTTCTAATGAAATGGGGATTTATCAGATACCAAAATTCAAATTTTATAAACCACCATCACCAGAAACACTACAAATCAAACCATCCCATTTACCAATATACTCATATGAAACATGCCATAAGAGAAATTCTATTCCTCAGTGATGCATTCTAGCAACAATGCCTGCTACCATGGAAATAAAGAAAAACATATTTTATGATGCAATCAGCCCCAGAAGAAAGTAGCAATGGCAACAAATTACAGTGACCTTTGGCTCAATGAGGGAGAGGCCAATCTTAAGCCATGAGTTAATGAGAGCTCTGCTGATCCTCTGATGATGTCAAGTACATTACCCAATAGTCATAAACAGGCAATATATGCTAAGTTAGTATGTCCTTGGCATCAAGGCTTGATCTTACTTTAGTTACATGATATTTTCCATTCTGTAGTTGCCTAATAACACTATAGTCTTATGTGTATACCTTTCTCACAGAGAGCAGTTCTATACTGCATCTATACACAAAGTTTCTCCCTTTTCTTATTTGATCTCCTTTGTCTCAGTTTGCACTTATTCCACTTCATATCCACATCATGACAACTTTCGGGCAATCCTACTCTTAACACAGGCCAGAATCAGCCAATTTCCACATTTGCCTTCTGTTAAACAATCTAAATACCTGCTAGGAGAAATGCCCCTTTTAACTTCTGGTGTTATATATATTCCTTGTCATTTATGGACAGGGCTTTTCAAGGAAATAGATTATTCTTTCACTGACTTTTCTTCCTAGACCATGTCAAATTTGTTTGTTTCTTATGGTGCTTTGCTTTATTTCCCCCTTTGTTCATAAAGGAAATCTCCCCTTTTCCTGACAATATCAGCAAAGTAGAGAAATATTCCTGGACTCACTTTGATCATCTCTTCTAGAACACAGATCAATTAGTCCTCATTTGAAGCAGGGATAGCAAATAGTCCCTTGGATAAGTATGAAATAAAACTCATGGTCCAAAGAGTTTTAGTGATGGTTTATGCAATTCATGATTAACAAAGAGAAATCAATTGACTTAGTCACAAAGAGATGGACTCTGCCAATTCATCTTTAAAAGATAGAGCTACAACAACAATGGGACATTACTGAGGGAGAAATGAAAATGGAAATGAAGAAGACTATTAAAGATAAATCCATCAAAGGACAACCATTACCACACCTTATCTCCACTTATTTCAAGTCAAATAGCTAGTTTATATTTGTACTTGTTAATAGAATTTTACTGAGTCAGTCTCTAACCTGGATGAAACAGAGCAGACCAGAGACAGGGTTCCAGTAATCAAGTAACTATTTCATTGACTAGTTTCATTGTAAGAAACAGAAATTTCAAATTAGGAATTTTGATTGGAACTCTACCTTGCTGTAGTGAAGGCAGAAATTATAAAGGTGAATCACACCTTTTGTGGACCACAGCACAGTCATTTCTAAAGATTGGACAGTTGTTCACACAAGCCCATGACTATAGGACAATACAGGTATCTGAGTACTGTGGGAATGATTAAGTTGTTTAGTCTTAAGGGTACCTTATTATTTTATTTTTCTTAGGTACAGAACAGATTATCCTGTTTTCTGATTCACTTCACTTAACTCAGGAGCTATTGTCATAGTTGACTATCTCAGACTGCTTTGTTCTGATTCTTTGTTCTGATTCTTGTGAAAAGGTGGCTCTGAGAAATCCAAATTATTGTTATATTCATTAGACACACACACATACACACACATATTATCAATTAATATGAAAATCATAATTCTTTCCAAATGAATATTTACAATGGAGAAAAGCTTCAGGAACTGAAAAGGTTCTGAGAATACTGGAAGGAAGCTAGCCATGGGGAACTTGGCATGTCTAGAGTCCATCATATGATCATTGCCTCAATGGCTTTATCTTTTAATATGTTTACAGGAACTCTACTTCTTTTCTGAGCCCTTTGGGCTCTGGACAAAATGAATCTAAGGCATGTGTTTGCCAAAGAAAGCTTGAGAGGGTATAATACCAATGAGCTCTCAAGGGTTCTTGCTCCTCAAAGGACCTAATCCTCCTCCTACACCCAATTCTGGTTCCTACCACCCCCTAAATATAGGCTAAGCTTAGCTAAAAAATGTAGTAGCAAAGGCAGAACAACAAGGTACCCAATATGGAAAATCCCTTTTTACTGACTTTCTCCTTTTTATCTGCCCTGCAAATGCTTCCCTACTTGCCCAATGAGAGGCAAGAATAACTTGATTATTATGAGTTGTTCTACCTATGGGAAAGAGTAGTACTGAGAAGAGGGTAAAGTTTATTTTAAAGGAGCCTAATAATTGAGGAAGGTCAGATTCCAATTCCAGACAAATTCAGATGAGAAGATGCAGATGTACACAGGCATTTTATGTCTAAGGATTGTCTCTTGTTTTAGAATTTCACATTAATATTGATATTAACTGTCTACAATTTTATATGGAAGTTTTTTATTGTCAAGAATCCACAGTAAAGTACCACAATGTCAAAAGGCAGAGAAAGCACCTTTTTATGATCTTTTGTATAATGCCCCTCCTTTAAAAAGTGAAGAAAGTAGTTTTCTCAGTGAAAGGGGTGCATTTCATGATTGCATTCCAATGTAATATGTCATCCACTTGGTGGGAAATGAGGTTATTATCATTCTATTTTGGAGCTTTCTCTTCTGGCCACTGGTAGAAAGAGCTCTGGATTTAGCAGTGGAGGACTTGGATTGGGATCCCAGAGTTGCCACTTAATCACCTGGGGAAAATCAACTCACCTCTCTTACATCAGTTTCATTTGCAAAGTGAGGGGGGAAAGGTGGAAAAGCAGAATGTACCACCCTCTGTCTGTTCTCTTCAGCCCCTCTGGCCTTTCTCCTCAGTCCCTCTGTCCTTCGACCCTTAATATGTAGTATATATGATTGAACCCACAACAAGAAATGCATCACAAAGGGCTTGACACCCAACTAATGAAAGACCAGAAAATAAATGACCAGTAAGAAAAGCAGACACATAGCTATTTTCCCAAAATGACTCCAGGTTTAAGTAGAATAAAGATTGATCACACACCAAAAATTCTAATTCTTTAAAGCATGAATCATGAAAAACACTACAAATCCAATCACCCCATGTAAGACATACCACAAGTAAAATTCTACTCCCCAGAGTGATGCCTCCTAGCATCCATGACTTCTTTGCTACCCTGGAAATAAAAAATAAAAGATAAACTTTATGATGCAATTGGTCCCAGCAGCAAGGGCAGTAAAATCAACAGATTTTTATTGGTTTTGGGATTTGAGGATCAATGAGGGGAAAGCATTAGCTTAGACTCTAATCTAAAGTTAATATTCTTTATCCTCCCAGGGACCCATTTTATTTTGCTCAATAGTCCAAACTTAGGTAAGTCACCCTTTCCTCCCTCCAGTTTTTCTTTTGCTTCAGATATGTGTTATTTTCTCTTCTGTACTGCCTACTAATAAAGCTATTATGGCCTTACAAGTCTACATCTTACTGATATCAGACACCTCTCCTACAGACTCTATAGGAGTCAAAGTTCCTCCCCTTTTTCATCTGGTCCCCTTTGTCTCAGTTTTTACATGTGCCATTTCATATCTTCACTATCACAAGTTTAGGCCAAATTTCTCCTTAAGCTGGCCAGAATCAGTCAATTTCCACATACTTTTCCTTTTCAGCTTTTCAAATAGTTGCCAGGGGACATGTCTCCTTCAAATTTTCAAATCCTACACAGTATGAAATATGACTGAACCTACAACAAGGAGAAATGTATTCACAAAGGATTTGACTTCTGACAAATGAACAACTAGAAAAAATAGCCAGGGCCAGGGAGATATAGACCCAGAACCAATTGGAAACTGAATAACCTCATTTTAAAGAATGAATAGATCAAAAAACAAATTATAGAAAGAATTAATCATTTTATCCTAGATAATGACAATAATGAAACAAAATATCAAAACCTATGGGATTCACTCAAAGTGAATGTCAGGGGATATATTATATCTTTAAATGCTTACATGAATAAATTAGAGAAAGAGGAGATCAATGAGCTAAATATGCAACTAAAAAAAATTAGAGAAAGAACAAATTAAAAATCCCCAATTAAATACCAAATTAGAAATTCTAAAAATTAAAGGAGAAATTAATAAAATCAAAAGCAAAAAAACTATTGAATTAATAAATAAAACCAAAATTTGGTTTTATGAAAAAACCAACAAAATTGATAAATGTCTGGTCAATTTGATTAAAAAAAAGAAAGTAGAAAACTAAATTGCTAGTATCATAAATGAAAAAAGGTGAACTCACCACCAATGAGGAGGAAATTAAAGTAATAATTTGAAACTATTTTGCTCAACTCTGTGCCAATAAATTTGATAATCTAAGTGAAATGGATGAATATTTACAAAAATATTAGTTGCCCAGGTTAAATGAAGTGGAGATTAAATACCTAAACAACCCTATCTCAGAAAAAGAAATTCAACAAGCCATCATTGAACTCCCTAAGTAAAAATCTCCAGGGGCTGATGGATTCACAAGTGAATTCTACCAAACATTTAAGGAACAATTGGTTCCAATTCTATATAAACTCTTTGGAAAAATAGGGGAAGATGGAACTCTACCTAACTCTTTCTATGAATCCAATGTGGTGCTGAACCAGGAAGTGTTAAAACAGAGAAAGAAAGTTATAGACCTATCTCCCTGATGAATATCAATGCAAAAATCTTAAATAAAATCTTAGCAAAACGATTACAGCAAGCTATCACTGGGATAATACATTATGATCAAGTAGGATTTATCCCAGGAATGCAGGGTTGGTTCAATATTAGGAAAACTGTTGGTATGATTAATTATACTAACAACAAATCTATCAGAAATTATATGATCATATCAATAGATGCTGAAAAAGCTTTTGATAAAATACAGCACCCATTCCCACTAAAAACACTATAGAGTGAAGGAATAAACATACTGTTCCTTAGAATAATAATCACTATCTTATCTGAAACCATCAACAAGCATTACATGCAATGGGCATAGACTAGAGGCATTCCCAATAAGATCAGGGGTGAAACAAGGATGCCCATTATCACCACTACTATTCAACATCATCTTAGAAATGTTAGCCTCAGCAATAAGAGAAGAAAAAGAAGTTGAAGGAATTAGAATAAGGAAGGAGGAGACAAAAACTCTCACTCTTTGCAGATGACATGATGGTATAGAGAATCACAAAAAGTCATCTAAAAACTACTAGAAATAATTAGCAACTTTAGCAAAGTATCAGGATATAAAATAAACTCTCATAAATTCTCAACATTTCTATATATGACTAACAAAGATACAGCAGAAAGAGCTAGAAAGAGAAATCCCATTCAATATAACCTCAGAGAAAATAAAATTATCTAGGAGTCTACCTGCCAAAGCAGACTCAAAAACTTTTTGAAAACAATTATAAAACACTTCTAACAGAAATTAAATCAGATTTAAATAACTGGGCAAATATCAACTGCTCATGAATAGGTTTAGCTAATATAATAAAAATGACAACTCTACCAAAACTAAACTACCTGTTTAGTGCCCTACCAATCAAAATTCCAAAAAAAATTACTTTAATGAATTAGAAAAAGTTGTAAGTAAATTCATATGGAGAAATAAAAAGTCAAGAATTTCCAGGGATTTAATGAAAAAAAGTGCAAAAAAAGGGAGACTTAGCCCTACCTGATCTAAAATTATATTATAAAGCATCAGTCATCAAAACTGTCTGGTATTAGCTAAGAAATAGAGTGGTGGACCAGTGGAATAGACTAGGTGCAATAGCAGGAAACGATTATAGTAATCCACTGTTTGATAAACCCAAAGAGTCCAGCTATTGGGATAAAAACTCTCTCTTTAAGGGGCAACTAGGCAGCGTAGTGGATAAAGCACTGGCCCTGGAGTCAGGAGTACCTGAGTTCAAATCTGGCCTCAGACACTTAATAATTACCTAGCTATGTGGCCTTGGGCAAGCCACTTAACCCTGTTTGCCTTGCAAAAAAAAAAAAACAAAACCTAAAACAAATCTCTCTGATAAAAACTGCTGGGAAAATTGGAAGTTTGTATGGAAGAAACTTAGATTAGACCAACACTTCACATCCTATTCCAAGATAATATCCAAATGGATACAGGATTTAGACATAAAAAGCAATAGTATAAGCAAATTAGAAGATTAAGGACTAGTTTACCTGGAAAGGGAAGCAATTTATGACTAAGGAAGAGATGGAGAACATCACTAAAAACAAATTAGATGATTTTGATTACATTAAATTAAAAAGCTTTTGCACAGATAAAACCACTGAAGCCAAGATCAAATTAAATGTGATAAACTGGGAAACAATCTTTACAACTAATGTGTCTGACAAAGGACTCATTTCTAAAATATACAGAGAACTGAGTCAATTTTTTTTTTTAAAAAGGCCATTCTCCAGTTGACAAATGGTCAAAGGATATGCAAAGGCAATTTACAGATGAGGACATTAAATCAATCCATAGTCATATGAAAAATTGCTCTAAATCATTACTTATTAGAGAAATGCAAATTAAAGCTTCTCTGAGGTACCACCTCACACCTCTCAGACTGGACAATATGACCAGAAACGATAATGATCCTTGTTGGAAGGGTTGTGGGAAATCTGGGACACTATTACATTGTTGGTGGAGCTGTGAACTCATCCAACCTTTCTGGAAATTTGGAACTACACCCAAAGGGCAACAAAATGTGCATATCCTTTGATCCAACATACCACTACTGGGTCTATACCCTGAAGAAATGTTGAAAAGGCGTAAAAGCATCACTTGTACAAAAATATTCATAGCAGCCCTGTTGTGGTGGCAAAGAATTGGAAATCAAGTAAATGTCCTTCATTTGGGGAATGGCTTAGCAAACTGTGGTATATGTATGTCATAGAACACTATTGTTCTATTAGAAACCAGGAGGGATGGGAATTCAGGAAAGCCTGGAGGAATTTACATGAACTGATGTTGAGTGAGATGAGCAGAACCAGAAAAACACTGTACACCCTAATAGCAACATGGGGGCGATGATCAACCTTGATGGACTCGCTCATTCCATCAGTACAACAATCAGGGACAATTTGGGGCTGTCTGCAATGGAGAATATCATCTGTATCCAGAGAAAGAACTGTGGAGTTTGAACAAAGACAAAGGACTATTACCTTTAATTTAGAAAAAAAAATTGATATCTTATTGTCTGATCTTGTTATCTCTTATACTTTATGTTTCTTTCTTAAGGATATGATTTCTCTCTCATCACACTCAACTCGGATCAATGTAAAACATGGAAACAATGTAAAGACTAACAAATTGCTTTCTGTGGGGGGGGAGGAAAGTAAGATTGTAAATTGTAAATTGTAAAACTCAAAATAAATAAAATCTTTAATTAAAAAAAGAAGGAAAAAATAGCCAGTTAGAAAAGGAGCACACAACCAGTATGCCAAAATATTTTTCAGATCCATTAAAAGTTCTACTCCTCAGCTAGGTCTTCTCTGCCACTTAATGAAGGAATGAATGGTAATCTGCAGATTTCATAATTTAAAAATCTGATTTTGTTTTTATAATTTTAGGAACAAATAACAATATGTAGTTATGTGGTATAGTAGATAGAGCCCTGGACAGGTCCAGGAGTTAGGGGGGGACTTTCATTCAAATTCAGCCTCAGATGAGCCGTATGGCCCTCAGTAAAATCACTCACCTCCTAAAAAGAAAAGGAAGAAGAAATAGTTTGGATATTTTTTTCCCCCTCAGATCTGTGAATTGTCTCATATACCACACTTTGGAAATATTAAATTCAGGAAATGGATTTGGGCATTGAGAAGTTCAATTAATTGCCAAAATTAAAAACTATCATGCCATTAAAAAGTGTAGCTATCTAACACCAAAGGGGATATTAACTTGAAATGCTAGAAATTCCTCATATATGTCAAGATATACGATGTGAATCCCAGTCTTCCAGCTGAGGAGAGCCCTCAATCCACAATTCAGGTTTTTTTTCTTATTTTATATACTAACAACAGCACAGCCCTCTTTCCAGATGTTTTATCCACCCAAATTCTCCTCTGTGTCCCCTGCAAAGGAAAGAGCACACACCTTTGGGTCTGGCTACCTTTTGCTGCTCAGCTACAGTTAAGGAGTTATCTTCAGTCTCCCTTTTACTGAGCCATCTCCTACAATTACCGTTAACTTTGTCTTCAGTCTTCTCAGCCAAATAGTACAGTTTCTCTGTACTTTCCTTATAGTACTAAACAGTTCTCCTCTCTACTGACTCCTGTGTAGTTTTAACCTCTCCAGAGTCAACAAATCTATGGCAAGAAACACATTCTTAGAAAACCTCCAAATGAGTTCACAAAGAGTTGGAATTGAATGAACAACAAAATTTCAGGTTTTTCATAAGTTCTCTGGTCATGTAGGACTTCAGGGCAGGTAAGTGGCAGAATAGATTTGAGTATTGGACCTGGAGTCACGAAAACATCTTTCTGAATTCAAATCCAACTTACTAGCTATGTAACTATGAGCAAGTCACTCAACCCTGTTTACCTCAGATGATTCATCTGTAAAATGAGCTGGAGAAGGAAATGACAAACTTCTCTAGTATCTTTGCCAAGAAAACCCCCAAAGAAGTCACTAATAATTGGATATGACTATAAAATTAGAAATGATAAACATGTACCTTCTAGAACTGGAGGAGAGACCAAAATTCTTTTAGTTTATTTTCAATTTGTCACAGAGAGAGTTAAGACAAATGTAGAATATATGGTTGTGTTCTTTTTCTTGTTCTGAAGAGGAGGAAAGACATGAATGGGAAAAAGAAAAATAAAAGGGAAGGAATGAGGGAAAGGGTAACACAATGCAAAAAAAGTGATTCAGATGGGGAGGGATAATACCACACAGGGATAGTTAACAAAATTTTCCATTTGCGGGGAGGAGGAGCACAGATTTCTGCAGAAAACAGTCTCAGTATGTAGTTTTCATTGCAATGGCCCACATTCACGTTTTGATCAAAGAACAAAAGTGAAAATTACTCAACTTAAGTTGACAAAGAGTCAACTGGTCACTAATGGGAAATGTCTTAGAAACCTTAGGAGAAGGCACACAAAAACTAGAGTAAGCTGGACCAGTTAAATGGGAGTATTTTTCTGAATTGCTTACTATGGAACAACAAACATATGGCAGGGGCCCTTGTCATTTAACTGTAACTTCTCCATCTGAGCTTTTTTTTGTTTTGGTGGGAGGGAAGGGGTAAAAGTCATCATGGCAATGCCTAGTGTCCAGGTTTACTGGACTTAATATATGTTCATCCTTGATAGGGTCATACATGTCAAAAGGAGAACTTATTTTCCAATAACTGGGGCACATAAGATAAAAGGAAAATGAAGTGAAGTGAAAAAGGGGTGGGAGACTCAAGAATTGCTTTACTAAATAGAAAAAGTGGGTTGAATATACAAGTTTGGTGTGCAAATACATTAAATTCAATTTATGATGATGTTTGTCTATTGTTCTTGAAGAAGACTACAACATCAGGGAGGTGATGCCATGACAAGCAAGTGAATTGGATTTGAGAGAAGGGGTGCAGTGCTAAATCACCTCTTACTTTCTCTCTGGATGTGGTCAGATGAGTCAGGAAACCTGAAGATGGCCCTTGGTGTGAGACAATCAGGGTTAAATGACTTACCCAAGGTCACACAGTGACAAGTATTTGAGGTCAGATTAGAACTCAGGCCCTCTGACTTCAGGGCTAGGGGTCTATCCATTGTACTACCTAGGGAAGGACAAGGGGAAAAGGGAGGACTGGGGAAGGAAGAGTTCCAAGGAAAATGAAGTCAGTTTCAGAGGGAAGATCTTAAAAATGGAACTAAAAAGAGAGAAAGAAAATAAAAATAACCAATGACTGTAGTCTGGGATAGGTGAAGCTGGGTGAAGCAGAGGGGTGAGAACAGGTTGGTTCAATTCTAATTCCTTAATGTTTATATATCATATTCTGTTTATTTTTACCACTTTCCTTTTTAAAAAAGTGATTGATGGGGTGACTAGATGACTCAGTAAGGTAGATTTGTAAGAATTGAATATTTTGTTTATAAGAAATACATTTGAAATATAAAGATTCACTTGGGGATAAATGACAGGGTAGAATAGAATATTTTGTGTTTCAGGGGAATTAAAAAGGGGGGGAGGCTAGTAATCCTGATCTCAGATGAGGCCAAAGTAAGAATAGGCCTAGTTGAAAGATATAAGCAGGGAAACCACATTAAATTTGATGAAAATGATGATAATGTTTGTCCTTCATTCTCAAAGAAGACCATGATATCAAGGAAGTGATGTTCTGACAAGCAATGAATTGGATTTGACTGAGGGAGTGCTGTGCTAAGTCACCAGCCTCACTTTCTCCTCCAAAGCCATCTGAGTCCAGTGGCCAGATATGAATCAGGACAGCTGATGATGGCTCTGGATTTGAGGCAGAGTTAAGTGACTTGCCCAAGGTCACACAGCTTAAAGACATCTTTGGTGATGAAATGATATAAATATTTAACAAACATATACTCAGTGACTTAGCATCTAAGAAATTAAAGGAAAAAACTAGTCAAAAATATAAGGAAAAGCAGAAAGGGGAACCATAATAAATGGAAACTTCAATTTGTGGAGTTGAGGTAAGGTAGTAGCCAGATTATAACACTGAACTCCATTGATGACCCACTACCACTCGACCAATTTTGAGAAAGTCAAACTTGCTACTCTTGCTACTCCCTCCTTGGGATCTGTACTGATCCTGGGAAAAGGGAGCAGAGTCAAGTGTCTATTGCTCTTTCCTACCTCTGAGATACTTTTAGGAAGGGAAAAGCAGCAGTTTGATTGTTCAGCTTCTCCTTTGGCTCTTTTTCCTCCAGGCCTGGGGGAAAGCAGAAAAGGATGGGTAGATGGTCTGGATCCTTTTCTTCTCTTACTCTTCCCCAGGGAAAGAAGTAGCATCATGGTAGCTTCCCCTCCTGTCTTGGCCCTATGGACTATGAAGAAGGCAGAACCAGCCCCTCTCTACTTCTTCTGCATCCTAATTCAAAGTTTGGGTTTGGCTCTGGAAAGTCAGCAGTAGCAACCTTGAATATTTTACTCCTCCTTTGATTATCATCCTTCCAGATGAAAGGGAACTGATAAAGATTTCTTCCTGGAGAACACTAAGACTAGTTTTGGAGGATCTCTTTGATTTTTGGTTCTCTCTATATCTCCAGATTCATCTTACCCTTTCCCAACAAACTAGATTTCCAAAACTGAGGATAAGTGAGGCAAAAGGAGTGAGTGAATGAATGGAAGGGAGGGATGACAGATGGAAAGATGGAATGATGGATGCGTGAATGGATAAATGGAAGGTTGGATAGATGGTATAGATCCTTCTCTTTCACTACTTGATCCCTTGTGGGCTTTCTAACTCTTTCAGTATTATCTGGAAAGGGAGAAGCTACCTGGTAGTTTTCTTCTTTTAGCTCTGCTTTTTAGACATGGTGGAGGCAGGGGCAGCCATCTGGTTACTCTTCCTGTCCTAAGGGCAGATCAGGAGAAGAGCTAGGCCATCCATGAATCAAATCCACTCAACCATCTATCCATTATATATACTTGTATCCACCTGGAACCAATAGGAATAGGCAGTTGGAGCAGCTAAAAACACTCATATGAACTGAGTCACATATTAGTATATATATATATATATATATACATATACTCTGCTTTGATTTTTATTCTGTTTCTACTATGTTCTTCCTCCTCTATAAAGAAAACTGACAGAACTTATTGTGTATTTTCGATTAGCTGCTCCAAAAGAGATTTGAGAAAAAGTAGGTAAGAAAAAAATCAAGACTCATTTGAATAATTTTTGCCTCCTCAATCCCACCTGAATTATATTTTGGTATCAGTTTTCAAAAAATATTCCCTTGTCAGATTAAATGGTACAAAGGAGAAGTTGGAAGCAGAAGGAGATAAATTTTCTGAAGAGAAATAAAAGGCCCCAGAAGGAATACAAGAAATTGTTCAAACCAATCTGGGGCAAAGGAAAGGAAAAGCAATTCCATGAGTTTTTAGTTGTGATCCCCTTTAAGATTCATTACTGATAAACATATAATCCCTCCTATAGATTTATTTCTTCCTCCAGTTTACAAGGATTACTGGGGCAAGGAATTCCCTTCAACCTACAATCATTATCTGTATTGAAATTACATACATATATATCCAAACTTATATATGAAAACGCTTATATAACCATATCTAACTGTACTTATATGTGTACTTTTCATATAATTTTCATATATATATATATATATAGTACATGTGAATACATGGATGGGGTCAACTATCCTAGCCTCTCTGTTCCTCTTATTATGTTAGTAAAAAAATCTATACATAATAGAGATTCATTTTTATTTGTATATGGAAATGCTCATGTTTATTGATAGTTAACAGAGTAGAAAAAAATTTGAGAATAGAAAAAATTAAATAGCCACTGCTGAGTTGGTAAGAAATTCTCTTGATTTTTTTCCACTTTTTCTAGTAACATAGTAATGTGTATTCTCTTGTTCTGACCTTTCTCCATTCTGGGAAAAGAAAATTGTAGTTCTGACAAATTATATGGAATTCAAACAAATATTTGTGACATAATTCACTAATATCATGATGAACATCAGAAAGGAGCATATTTACAAATATAACCTACAACTTTCAAAATGAGTTTAATCCCATCATGAAGTAAATAACTTTTACTAAATCCCATCATTTCCAAAAAAAGAGAAAACTTATAAAATAAAAAGCATATATGCAATGACATACATTTCAAGCAAAACAAAAGCTCTATATAATAACATTTAACTTGTATGCATATATCAAGGTACTTTCATAGTTTTGTATATTTAACAATCAATAAACATCTGTTAAGAACCTACTACATCCTAGGCACAGGGCTAGGGATGCCAAAGGTTAAAGGCAGGTTAGGGATGCAAGAGGTAAAAGACAGTTCCTGCCCTCAAGGAGCCTACAGTCTAATGGAGGAAGCTACAAGAAAAAAACATATATAAAACAAATTATGTGCAAGATAAATAGGAAATAATTAAAAGAACTAAAGCACTGAAACTAAGAAGGGTTGAAGAAGGCTTTCCAAAGGTACGATTTTACTCGGAACTTAGAGGAAGCCAAGAAAGTCAGTGGTCAGAGCAGGGGAAGGAGAGCATTCCAGGTATATGGGGTAACCAGTGAGAAAGGCCAGAGCTAAAAGTTGCAGTCTTGTTCATGAAACAACCAAGAGACCAGTGTCACTGGTTTGAAGAGTATATATCGATAATGTATCAAAATATTAGAAAGATAGGAGGGGCAAGGCCATACTCCTGGAGGCAACAGAAAATTAGTTTATTGAGTAGAGAGGGGCAGTGACAGGATCTGACCTACAATTTAGGACAATCATTTTTGTGACTGATTGGAGTGGGGAAAGACTTAAGGCAGACTGACCTACCAATGGGCTATTGTAGTAATCAAAGCAAGAGGTGATGAGGACCTGCCCCCAGGTGGCGGCAGTGTCAGAGTACAGACGGCTATTCAAGAGATGCTGTGAAGATGAAATTGATAGGCCTTGGAAACAACTTGGATATGGGAGGGAGGAAGGCCTATGAGATAGTAAGGAATCCAGAATGATCCTAGGTCACGAGCCTGAGATATGGAGAGAATGGTACAATTCTCTAGAATAATAGGGAAAGAAGAAGGTGGGCAGAGTTGAAGAGGAAGGATAATGAGTTCTGTTTTGGACATATTGAGTTTAAGATGCTACTGGAATCCAGTTGACGTTGTAAGGTTGGTGGGCAGCAGAGATATTGAGACTGGACAGATATATTTGAGAATCATCAGCATTATGATTGTAATTAAATCCGAAGAAGCTGATAAAATCACCAAGTGAAAAAGGTATAGAACAAGAGAAGAGGGTCTATGAAAGAACCCAGAGGAATAGATATGGTATTATATGGAGAAAGACATGGTAAAGGAAACAGAGAAAAGTGGTCAGGTGGGATGAAAAGCAGGAAAGAACGATATCCCCAAAACTTAGAGTGCACAAAGTATTAGGGAGGAGAGAATGATGATCTACAGTGTCAAAAGCTGCAAAGAGGTCATGGTCAATGAGAAATGAGTAAAGGCCATTGGATTTGGCAACCAAAAGATTATTAACTTTGGAGAGAACAGTTTCAAAGAAATGATAAGGTCAGAAGTCAGAGTGTAATGGCTTAAGAAGAGTGAAAAGAGAAAGTGGAGTAAGTCAACTATTATAGATAGATTTTTCAAAGATTTAACTAGAAATAGAAGAAATATAGGATGATTGTTAGAAGGGATTAGAAGGATTAAATGAGGGTTTTTTTCCAGGATAGGAAAATCATGGGCATGCTTATAGACTATAGGGAATGAGCCAGTAAAGAGAGAGAGAGATTGAAAATAAGTGAAGAGTGAAGGGGACAATTGATGAAGGAGTAAGACTGGAATTAGACTTCTTGAGCAGGTGGAGGGGTCACTCATTATGTGAAATGGATGAAGAGGAAAGAATGGCAAATAGCATCTGAGTGATAGATGAATAAGAAGGGAGAAGAAAAAGCTCATGACAAATGGTCTCTTTTTTCCTGGAAAATATGAAGCAAAGTTCTCAGCTGATAGAGTGAGGGTAGGGGGAGCCATGGGAAGTTTGAAGAGGTTTTTAGAAGGCTCTCTGTAGGGACAGCTAGGTGCCATAATGGATAGAGCACTGGCCCTGGAGGCAATATGACCTGAGTTCAAATCTGACCTCAGATACTTAATAATATCCTAGCTGTGTGCCCTTGGGCAAGTCACTTAATCCCATAGCCTTATTTTTTTTTTAAAGAAGGCTCTCTGTAGAAAATGAGATAGTGAGATTATAAGGAATGGTAGTATTACCTATCAGCAAGGGGGGCAGTTGAGTTTATTTGACATAAATCTGTAAAGGACCCAGTCAGAATAATTGCATGATTTTCTCCACCTCCCTGTGTATAGGCACAAAGACCATGAGTAGTTCAAGGTTGAGGATTAGCTGAGCACACTCAGTGAAATGATAAGGGGGTAGGAATTCACGAGAGGACAGTCAAGTTGAATTGGTTTACCAAGGAGTTAAGATGGGGATAAGAGAAGTGGTTGTGTAGAGGAGATGGCTTGGAAGAAAATTGAGGATTATGGGGCTGGAGATTATATTAAGGATAAAAGTGGGGCTATATAAGGAAAGGCAGAGAAGTGAAAAATCAATAGATTATGGTTATATAAAAGAATTTCATAATTCTTGAACATGGAATGGACACATTTGTGGGTGATGGAAAAATTAAGGATATGATCATCTTTGTGTAGGGTGTGGAGGCGTAGCTCATAGATGAATAGGAACTTAGGCCATTTGAGGGAGAATCAATATGTATGTTGAAGTCTCCTAGTATGAGAGTAGGAGTTGGGAAAGAGAGAAAAATTGTAAACCAGGTATCAAATTCATTGAGGAAGGAGGAGGAAATGACCTGGGAGCTTATAGATAAGAGCTACATGAATTTAGATATTTGGTAGATATAAGGTAGATTTAGATAGGTGACAGATATGCATAACTTGAAACTCAAAGGAAGAGATATTATTAAATGATGGAAGAAGGTAGGGTGGAGGAGGGAGGAGAACTAGAAGTGGCAATGGGGAACAAATATCCCATCTTTCACCAGCGAGCTGAGGAATATCAGTAAAAGTGCAGACTGTAATGGGAAAGGGTAGCCAGGGAGACTGTGACATCAAGGGAAAGCCAGGTTTTAGTAGGAACCACTAGATAGGAATGGGAGAGGAATACATTTTAGATGAAGGTTATTTTGTTTCCCTTAGAACAGGCATTCCAGGCTACACAGCCACAAGGACTGGGTGGAATTAGGATGAAATTTTGGGGATGGAAATAAAGAATAGGGTGGTGTGGAATGAGATTTGGATGATGATCAATAGGAATTCAGAATTATTGGAGTGTGAAAAGTATGACCAAGTATACGAATGTTCATCATTGAGTGAACAGTGCTACTGCTCTATCCTCAAAGAACAATTGCAGGTTCTCCATACCCTAATTGGGAGATTGAGGAGACAACAGAAGGTGGAAGATCTCTTGTGCTGGGATGGATGGAAGTGGTTACTTTGAGGCAGATGGAAGATGATGGGCAGTCTTTCCTCAAAGGACATCCTGGACAGAGCAAGGAAGGCTCACGGTGCTAGCACACTGACAATCTAAAATCTTTTCACTTAAGGAAGCTGACTATGAGGTGGTAGGAGGAAGTGATAAACATAAAAAAGATGCTTTGTATAATGACAAACTTGATAGCTTCCTATAACACATATGTACAGCAACAATTGAAAATATTGTTCCTGGAGAACCACTGAAAACACAGTGAATAGATCTGTGACAAGTCACTTAACCCTGATTGCCTCACATCCAGGGCCATCTAGAATAGTCTTGATTCAAATGTGGTCACTGTATTCACATGGCTCCAGAGTTGAATGTGAGACTGGTGACTTAGCATAGCACTTCCTCACTCAAATCTAATTTACTTGTTTGTCATGGTATCACCTTCCTGATGTCATGGTCTTGGAAAGTAAAGGACAAACTTCATCATTGCCAACCTATATTTAAACCCTATTTTACAAGTAACAACACACAGAGGAGTTATCTGGATAGGAGATACCTTGATTTATCTCAGACCCCAATTTTTAAACCAGCATTCTTTTAGTCTTGACATGGAAATGAATCTGAGGAAGCTAAAAAGTTAAATCAAGAAAAGGTCATTGTCTTCTTTCTGACTCATATTTTTATCTTTTTTTGATTTTTATGTGACTGGCAATAGGTCATTCATGCTGTGATTTGACCTACATTTCCTATGATCTTATTCTGTAGATTCTCAGGAGCTTTGGACAGGAGTACCTATTAAGGTCCCAGAAGGCCTACCAAATTTGAGTATAGCAGACAGAGCATTATGGTTTTTTTTTTTTTTTAAGTTTTTTTTTTTTGTAAGGCAATGGGGTTAAGTGGCTTGCCCAAGGTCACACAGCTAGGTAATTATTAAGTGTCTGAGGTAGGATTTGAACTTGGGTCCTCCTGACTCCAGGGCCGGTGCTCTATCCACTGTGCCACCTAGCTGCTCCAGATGGAACATTCTGAAGGAGATCCTGGGTTCTCTAAACCAGTGCTGAGAGGATCTTCAGAGTATGCATGACCATTGATTTTGAAGATATTTGACTTTAAATGGGGCAGCTAGGTGGGGAAGTGCAAGAATTCTGGTCTGGAGTGAGGAGATTTGGTTCAAATGCCACAGTAGTAGACAATATCATATTTCCCTGAAAATAAGCCCTAGCATGATTTTTTTTCAGAGTACTGGTCATATATAAGTCATGTCCCTAAAATAAACCCCAGTTAAAATAATTTTATTTTCATGGAAATATGGTAAATGTGTGACTCTGGACAAGTCCCTTCTCAGTTTCCTCAAATTAAAATGAGATGGAGAAGGAAATGGCAAATCAATCCAGTATCTTTGCCAAGAAAACCCCAAAGTCCTGAGGAAGAATCTGACACAACTAAACTACAACAGCAACCACAGATTCTCTCAGCTAGTGGTGAGAGAATCTGACCTGAAGTTCAAACACCAGGGCTCTCCCAGGGGCATGCAGCTCTCTCCACTCATCACCATTTTATCAAGTATGTACAATGGACTTGATTCCTGCCAGATACTAGGTACCTGGGATGTCAAAAGGCCCAACTTTTCCCTGGCTTTGGGAAACTTAAATTCTAACGGTAGAGGCATTGTGTGAATGAACAGCGGGCAGAATGTGACCACCCAGAGAGTGGTAACACCGGAGTTCATAGCAGCCAAGTGGCAAGACCGGGGAGAGTAGTAATGCATGAGCTCAAGAGTGAATGAAGTATTGTGTCACCTCCAAATGTTCGTGCCAAGCTGCTGGGATACCCGTGGGAAAGTCAAACAAGAAGTTCACAGTCCAAAGGAGGAGATCAAATCTTGTGACGTTCAAGAGCCAGGCACCGGTGCGGTGGAAGGGGAACGCGAGAGATCAGAGCTCCTTATCCAGCCAGAAACAAAGGGAACGTGAGGAGGACAGGGAGGAAGACTGGAAGAGAGAGACCGAGACAGACTCGGTAAGAGAGATGGTAAGAGAGCAAGAGAGCATTCCTTAGCTCCTAAGTACAAAAGTTGCTACGGGAGCAAGGCCTGGGAACACCCGGGGTCTCCCTCCTTGAATCTCCCTCTCCCCCACTTAGACTTCTGGTTTTGTGGAAAATTGGGAGAGGGATGCTTCTTTTGACAAGAAAGACAGCCACCTGAGTGGAGAGTTGCCTTTCCTCAAGAAGTCAGAAGCTAGGTGCGACAGTGTCCTGAAAATGACAGAAGTGACGGGTCTTGGATACCTACGAATGAGATTGCCAGACTTGAGGTGTTAAGTCGCTCTGACCCCTCCCCTAAAGTAGCGGGGAGCCGCTAGCTGTTCCCATTGGTTGGAGTCCTGTGGTCCCACCCACTCTGAAACCTTGATAAGCTCCTGCCCTTTGCTGATAGAGGCAGCTCCGGGTAGAGGCAGGTCGGGGGTAGAGGCAGGTGTCCAAACAGGTGTCCAAACAGGTGTCCAAACAGGTGTCCAAACAGGTGTCCAGACAGGTGTCCAGACAGGTGTCCAAGCGCGGGCTGGCGGCAGCGTTTGGGTGAACCAGACCAACAATCCTTCCTCAATTTGCTCAAACCAAGATCGGGTGGGAGATCATCAGCTGTAGAACACTCGCAAGAGCTTCAGGATGGCCTTGAGAACGCGGCTGGAAAGAGCAACCCGGATCCTGAGAAACCTAGAAGAAGGACACTTCATGTATGGCCTGAAGTGTCTGAAGGAAGGGACTAGACTCATCAACAGCTGTATTCGTCATCTACAGCAAGAACAGCTTTCCAACCAGGGGGAGGGCCAAGACACAGCTGGTCAGGACCAATTCCTTGAGGCTTTGAAGAGGATCAACAGGTCCCTTGGATGACTTCACCCCAGACTACTGTGCAGGCTCCTAGATAACATGTTAGATTGCTTGGATGATCTGGATGGATTCGAGGATTCTACCTCCATGTTCCAAGCACTAGCTCATATTCAGACCGGGCTAGAACAGTTGGCACCTGCCCAGGTCCTGAGCCAACTCAGGGACTTGGCTCAGGTGGTGCAGGATTTGCACCCTCCAGGGGGCTTCCAGCCTCTGTCTTACCACCCCAGCCTGGTTGCCCACCTGCACAAGCTCTATATTTTACCTGTTCTTAACACCATTGAAGAGGTCATGGACTTCATGTTCAGCCCAACGAACATCAGGCAGCTCCTCTTGCTCCACTACTTTCTCCATCCACACCAGACTGCACCAGCAGCTTCGATCACCATTTCCTCTCTCTTCTCCAAATCACACAGCTCATACTTCAGTGGATGCTTAATTTTCTCGTTCATCAATAGCCAAGTGAATTCCTGTGGGCCTGTGTCTGGAAGATTTTGTTTCATTCTCTGGAAAAAATATCAATTATCCCTGAGGTTCTGACCCCTATGGGTCCAGAAAAAATTCTCCCTCTAAGGCAAGAAACAGTTTTCTTTTTGAAAGTATGCATTATGCTCATAGAGATTTTTCACAATAATAATAGACCATACTTGCCTGCTAAAATTATCACATCATCCTGGTCCTCCAGCATCTAATCTAGTTGAAGACGAAGTCATGCCTTGTCATATTATATTTCACCAATGCTATTCATAGTACTGGTAAACCAGCCTACCTGCTGCATCAAGACAAGGTAAGGGAGAGACAGTAGGCAGCATGTGTCAGGGAAGCTGAACCATCAACACCATCACCTTGGTCAAGTTGTTCCCTCCAATCCTGATGGAGAAAGCCCAGAAGAAAATCCTGAACCCAAGAGCTTTGGGAGTAGTTGTGATGCCAACCCATTGCAATATTTCTGGGCAAGCAACCCATGTGAATATGCAGCCTGGCTAATCCTCAATGTGCCCATAAGTACTGAAGACTTAGAAGAGAAGGGTCTTGGCATGGTTAAACATCAGAAAAATGATACAAATTTGATCCACTGAACTAACATCAAAGAGATATTAACATGCAGCTTTGTTATTGCACCCTAAAACTCTCGAACTTTTGCATGTCACTGGAAACCTTTCGAAATGCATCTCTCCTATTCAACTGTGAACTCCTTAAGGACAGTGATTATGTCCCCAACATGCATCATAGTCCTTTGCTCAGTATTTCATAAATGGATTATTCATTCATTCATTTTGTTCAATTATTTTTCTTGTGTTGTAGCTTCCCACCCCTCCCATTCTGAATGACTAGGATTTTCCTTTTCTCAAATACACTTTTTGTAATTCCATCTCAAACAAACTCAACCTATATCTCTCTGGTTATTGCAATCATCACTGTTGCCTCCATCATGAACACAGTGAAAACACAGTAAAATATATACCCTAACATATTGCCTTTCATTATGATGGACTGAAGACAATTTTCCAACCATAGTTTGGATGAGTCTTACTTTGTTCTCAGTTGATACCATCCTGGAAAGATTAGATAGAAGGAAACAGACAGAGAGAAATAGAAGGGTAGATTACATTACATTAAAGTAATTGAATCATATGGTACAGTAAGGAATAATGAATATGATGAATATGGAGAAGTGTGTGGAAGGACATAAACTGCAGTAGAATGAAATAAGCAGGCTAGAAAATAATATTAAGAGTGATTATAGTCTTTGTCAATAGAATGAATTGAACAACCACAAAAAATGGGAAATTCTCAAAATTTAAGGAACAGTCAAGAGAGGAACTAGAAGTCAACTTCCCTCTTTATTTTTCTCTCTTTTTTTTTTAAAGTTTTTGCAAGGCAATGGGGTTAAGTGGCTTGCCCAAGGCCACACAGCTAGGTAAATATTATGTGTCTGAGGTTGGATTTGAACTCAGATACTCCTGACTCCAGGGCTGGTGCTCTATCCACTGCACCACCTAGCCACCTCTTCTCCTTTTTTTTTAAAATTACATGCAAAGATAGTTTTCAGCATTCATTCTTTTGCTTTTTTCCATCCACCTCTCCATGGCAGTAAACAATTTGATATAGGTTATACATGTAAATATGTACATATATATATATATATATATATATATATATATATATATCTACATTATTCAACCAACAAAAGAGGAACTAGAACTGGGGGGGGTGAGAAAGAAAGAAAAAACATGAGAAGTTTTAGGAAGTGAGCATAGTATGCTTTGTTCTGAATTCAGAATCTGTACTTGTTTCTCGCAATGTGGATGGCATTTTCCACATAACAGATGTCTGAGGATTGTCCTTGATAAATGAACTGCCGAGAGGCACTGCATGCTTCATAGTTGATCATCCATCTCACAATGGTGCTGCTAATGTTCAATGTTCTCCTGGTTCTGTTCACTTCACTTAGCTTCAGTTATGCAAATGAAAAGCTTATTCAGGTTTTTCTGGTCTGGCCACTCATAATTGCTTACAGAACAATAGTACTCCATAACATTCATATACCATCACTTGTTCAGTTACTCCTCAATTGATGGCCATCTCCTCAATTTCCTTTTTTTTTTTGCCACAACAAAAAAGGTACTATAAATATTTTTTGAACATGTGGAATTTCTTCTGTTTTTTTTTTCTGATTTCTTTGAGATATAGACCTAGAAATGGTGCACAGTTCCATATTGCTCTCCTGAATGAACCAACAGTACATTTGTGTCCCAGTTTTCCCACATCCTTTCTATTAATGACCATTTCCCTTTTTTGTCATTTTAACCAACTTGATAAATCCGAGTGGAACCTCAGAGCTGCTTTAATTTTCATTTCTCTGATCACTAATGATTTGGAGTATTTTTTCATATGACTACAGATAGTTTTAATTCATCTGAAAACTGCCTGTTCATAGCAATTGAAGAATGACTTGTATTCTTATAAATTTGACTCAGTTCTCTATATATTTTAGAAATGTTTTTCCAATACTAACTAAATTTTTTTTCCCCATTTTTCTGCAATTCTTCTAATTTTGGTTGCATTGGTTTTATTTGTGCAAAACCTTTTTGATTTAATGTAATCAAAACTATCCATTTTGTAATTTTGTAATGTTCTCTAACTCTTCTTTGGTCACAAATTTCTTCCCATTCCATAGCTCTGCCAGAAAGATTATTCCTTGTTCTCCTAATTGGCTTATGCTATCACTTCTTATATCTAAATCTTGTATTCTTATTGACCATATCTTTGTAAAGGGTGTGATAATTGACAATAATCTAGGATCCCCAAATAGTACTTTAATATGTGCCTCTTTAATGCATTAATCTTTAACTTAAAGTTAGAATTATCTAAATATTTATGCCCCCTTGCCAAACTTCATGAGAGCAGGTAGAATATATCTTTATGTACTGGATTGGTTATTGTCAATAATTTACCTTAATGAATTTTCTAGATCTTAGGATAAAATGATGAAGGGTAATAATGAAGTAGAAATTTAGGGTTAAGAAATTCTGAGTTCAGATCCAGTTTGTCTTCTTTGTATCAATGTTATCTTAAATAAGTTCCTTCCCTTTGTGATATTTCAGTTTCCAGATAAGAACAATGAGGCATATGGACTAGATAAGCTCTAAGATTCCTTCCAGTTTGAATTCTATTATTCTATGACTGAGGGTGCATTAAAAAATAGATTCTATCAGAGGAAATGTATTTAGGGATAGAAACTGGTAGTGGACCTGTGATTTTACTAGCATAAGCCAACTCCCTCTACCAACGTAAAATGACACCATCTCTATAATTTAGAACCTTAGAACTCCAGAACCCTAGCAATAACTCTTAGGAATTATTTATCCCTTTTTATGTGTCATGGACCCCTTTGGCAGTTCAAGAAGTCAATGAACACCTTTTCAGAATGGTTTAAAATTTAAAAAATAAAATATAAAGGATCATAAAGAAACCAATTGTATTAAAATTCAGTTATCTAAATTGAAAAAGCAAAAACAAATTCCTGGGCTTTAGGCTAAGAAGTCAAGTTTAGTGAATTGCTTAGAACAACATTAATTTAAGGAATTTAGGGTCTGAAAAGGGGAATAACCCAGCCAGTATGGGTCATAGGTCATAGTCTTCCAACTACAAGGCAAGCTCTATCCAATATTCCAAGGTACCTTTCTGAGATTTGAAAACATTGCTTAGGTTATTTTTTGACCATAGAAATTATGCTTGTTTATAAAAAGCAGTATCATATTTAAGCTTTTTTAAAAAAATAGAAAAGTACTATATTTTAGGACTGCATTTGGAAATACGTTAGGTGTGTTTATGCTTTGGGGACTGTAAAGCTGCTTTACTCGGCTTTATGGGTTTTCTACAAAAAAAGAATTTCTTGATTCTAAAGTCATATTTGATCAAAGAATTTATTAAATGATTTCATGAAATAATATCTTAAAGTCTGTAAACTGTTTTCATTATTTAAAGAGTATTTATCCCTAGAGGCAGAAAGATGGACTCAACACTGGCAAAGCTCCTTCAAGCTTGTTTTTTTTTTCATCCCTATTACCTCTTCTGGTAAGACATGAATTTATGACTGGAAGGCAAAATATCTAAACAGTTGGAGACCTTGAAAAGAATCCTTGTACTTGGCAATTCTGGATTTCTTCTCCCTTTTGGGTATTTGTCTTCTCTCTTTCCCCTTCCTATACCATTACCACTATTTTTTTTTCCAGTTCAGAAAAATATGTTGAAAGGGAAGGTTCTATGTGCCACTTCTTGATTGCTGACTCTTTGTTATAATGTGTTATTTTTTTTTTTTGCCTTAATAATGAAAATAAAAGTTGGGATTAGGACAAGGATGACTTTCAGACCTGGGAAAAATTTGTCACTTTTCCTTACATTTGAGTAACATTTATATAACTTATATATCACATATATTATATAATTAATATATAATATATAATTTGATATATAAAATTGTATCAAAGGCTAGTGTTTTAAGTGTCCAGACTGTCTATCCTTAGGCCTACAGGGAACCAAAATAGCTTCCCATGCTTCCTTTGTTTCTTCATTTTTCAGCATGTTTTCCTCCTCAAAATCAAATGTTCAGGAAGAGTTTGTGAGTTTTGTAGAATTCTTTGCTGTTCAGAGACATCTTTAAAGGGCTGGAATTGATCACCTTAAACCCTAATAGTGAAGAACCAAGTTAACGAATGTTTTCCTTACTAATTAAATTACACCTATCAGCTTGAATTATTTATAGTTCAGTAGAGTTATAAGACATAATGCATATTAATGTGATAAACTCATTAGAGAGATATGAAAGTAGACCATCACAAGGCTAATGAGATCTGGGAAGGTTTAGGATGACATCATAAAAGGGTGGAAGGGAAAAAAATGTCCTTAAGGGATCTACATTTTAGATTAAATGTAAAGTTGTCCCATGATCCATAGGCTTTTCTCATTTTGGGTGTTAAAAATGCATTTTTTAAACACCAGTTTTAGTTTTTTGTGGTAGTGATGAGAATAAATAAAAAAAACCCAGATGTTTCTCAAAACTGCTAACTACTCCAATTGTCGCTTCACCCCCCCCCCTTCTTTCTTTTTTTTAAAAAATATTTTATTTATTTGTTTTTCCCAATTACATGCAATGGTAGTTTTTACCAATCTTTTTTTTTACAGAGTTTAAAGTTTTACAATTTTTCTCCTTCCCTTCCCTCCCCCCTTCCCCTGACAAAAGGCAAACTGATATAAGGTCATTATTTATAACCATACTACACATTGATAATTTTGTGAGAGAAGAATCAGATACAAATGGAAGAAGAAAACATCAGTGAGAAAAAAAATTAATAATACTTAAGACAACTTTTAAAATTTGAAGATAATAAACTTTGGTCTTCATTCAAACTCCACAATTCCTTCTCTGGATAAAGATGGTATTTCTCATCACAAATCTTTTAAAATTGTCTTTAATTATTGTACTGCTGAAATGAACAAGTCCCTCATGGTTGATCATGACCCCATGTTGTTGTTGTTAAGATTCTGGTTCTGCTTGTTTCCCTCAGCGTCAATTCATGCAAATCTTTCCAGGTTTTTTTGAAGTCTACCTGTTCATGATTTCTTACAGAATTACAGTACTCCTTAACATTTACCTACCACAATTTGTTCAGCCTTTCCCCAATTGATAGACATCCCTTCAATTTCCAGTTCTTTTCTACTCCAAAAAGAGTTGCTTTTAATATTTTTGTACATGGGGGATTTTTACCCCTTTTCATGATCTCTTCAGTCATACAGACCTAGTAGTGTTATTGTTGGACCAAAGGGTATGCACATTTTTATTACCCTTTGGGAATAATTCCAAATTACTCTCCAGAACTGGATCAGTTCACAACTCCACCAATAATGTATTAGTAGTCTGAGTTTTCCATATTCCCTCCAACATTCATCATTTTCCTTTCTAGTCATATTGGTCAATCTAAGAGGTATAAGGTGACACCTCAAAGATGCTTTAATTTGTATTTCTCTAATCAATAATGATTTAGAGCAATTTTTCATATTACTATAAATAGTTTTGATTTCTTCATCTGAGAATTGCCTTTCCATATCCTTTGGTCATTTATCAATTGGGGAATGACTTTTTTTTTTTATAAATTTGACTCAGTTCTCTCTATATATATATATATTTTAGAAATGGGTCTTTTGTCAGAAGCATTAATTGTAAAAATTGTTTCCCAACTTACTATATTCCTTTTAATCTTAGTTTCAGTGGTTTTGTTTGTGTAAAAACTTTTAAATTTAATATAATTAAATTATCCAGTTTGTCTTTTATAATGTTCTCTATCTCTTCTTTGGTCATAATCCAATTGGTTTATAATATTACCTTTTATGTCTAAATCCTGCACCTATTTCGACCTTATCTTGGTACAAGGTGAGAGATGTGGGTCCATTCCTAGTTTCTACCATACTATCTTCCATTTTTCCCAGCAGTTTTTATCAAAGAGTGAATTATTATCCTAGAAGATGGAATTTTTGGGTTTATCAAGCAGTAGATTACTATAATTTACTGCTATCTCTTTTGAATCTAATCTATCCCACTGATCTACCACTCTACATCTTAGCTAGTACCAGTTTTGATGACTGATGCTTTATAATATACTTTTAGATCTGGATTGGCTAGATCACCTTCCTTTGCATTTTTTTCAGTAATTTCCTTGTTATTCTTGACCTTTTATTCATATGAACTTAGTTCCTATTTTTTTTCTAGTTCACTAAAGTAATTTTTTGGAAGTTTGATTGGTATAACATTAAATAAATAATTTAGTAGAATTATCATTTTTATTATGTTAGCTTAGCCTACCCATGAGCAATTGACATTTTCACAGTTATTTAGATCTGATTTTTATTTGTGTGAAAAGTGTTTTATAGTTGTTTTCATAGTTTCTGAGTCTACCCTGGCAGGTAGATTACCAAGTATTTTCTGTTGTCTGATGTTATTTTAAATGGAATTTCTCTCTCTCTCTCTGTCCCTTGTAACTATATCTTGTTAGTAATGTACAGAAATACTGAAGATTTATATAGATTTACTTTATATCTTACAATTTTTCTAATGGTGTTAATTGGGGTGGCTAGGTGGTGTAGTGGATAGAGCACTGATCCTGGAGTCAGGAGTACCTGGGTTCAAATCCAGTCTCAGACACTTAATAATTACCTAGCTGTGTGGCCTTGGACAAACCACTTAACCCTATTGCCTTGCAAGAATTAAGACAATGAAATAAATAAAGGTGTTAATTGTTTCCAATAGTTTTTAAGATGATTTTCTAGGGTCCTCTAGGTATAGCACTGTATCATCTACAAAAAGTGAGAATTTTGTATCTTTATTACAAATTCTGATTCCTTCAATTTCTTTTTCTTCTCTTATTGCTAAAGTTAACATTTCTAATATAATACTGAATAACAGTGGCAATAACAGGAATCCTTATTTCACCCCTGATCTTACTGGGAATGCTTCTAGCTTTTCCTCACTACATATAATGCTTTACGGTTTCTGTTACTGATATGGCAAATTTTGCTGAAAGTTTTTCTAATATTGAACCAACCCTGCATTCCTGGTATAAATCCTACTTGATCATAGTGTATTATCCTAGTGATAACTTGTTATACTTGCATTGCTAATATTTTATTTAAAATTATTGCAACCATATTCATTAGGAAAATTGGTCAGTAATTTTCTTTCTCTGCTTTGATTCTTCATGGTTTAAGTATCACACCATGTTAGTGTCATGAAAGGAATTTGGCAGAGCTCCTTCACCTATTTTTTTCAAATAGTTTATATAGAATTGGAACCAATTGTTCCTTGAATGTTTGGTAGAATTCACTTGTGAATTCATCTAGTTCTGGAGATTTTTTCTTAGTTTGTTCATTGATGGCTTGTTGAATTTCTTTTTCGGAGACAGTTATTTAAGTATTTAATTTCTTCTTTTTTAAACTTGGACAATTTATATTTTTGTAAATTTTCATCCATTTCACTTAGATTATCAAATTTATTGGCATACAGTTGGGCCAAATAGTTCTGAATTATTGCTTTCATTTCCTTCTTATTGCTGGTGAATTCACTGTTTTCATTTGATACTAGTAATTTGGTTTTCTTTTTTCTTTTTTTAAATAAAATTAACCTAAGGTTTATCTATTTTATTTTTTTTATAAAAACCAACTCTTGGTTTAATTTATTAGCTCAATAGTTTTCTTGCTTTTGATTTTTTTAATTTCACCTTTAATTTTCAGAATTTCTAATTTGATATTTAATTGGAGATTTTTAATTTGATCTTTATCTAACTTTTTTATTGCATGCTCAGTTCATTGATCTCCTCTTTCTCTATTTTATTCATATAAGCATTTAGAGATATAATATATCCCCTAATAACTGCTTTGGCTGTATCCCATACATTTTGATATGTTGTCTCATCATTGTCATTGTCTTGTATGAAATTGTTAATTCTTTCTATGATTTGTTGTTTGATCTACTCATTCTTTAAAACTTGATTATTTAGTTTTCAATTAGTTTTCAGTCTATCTCTCCATGGACCTTTATTGCAAGTGATTTTTTATTGCATCATAGTCTAAAAAGGTCACATTCAATATTTCTGCCTTTCTGCATTTGATTACGAGGAGGTTTTTTTTTGTGTGTAGTTGATATGTACTGCAGAAAAAAAAGGTTTATATTCCCTTCTATACCCATTTGATTTTCTCCAGAATTCTATCATATCTAAGTTTTTTAATATTCTATTTACCTCTTTAACTTTCTTCTTGTTTGTTTTATGGTTAGATTTATCTGATTCTGAGAGAGATATTGAGGTCACCCCCATCAGAAGACTTTTGTTGTCTACATTTTCCTGTAACACATTTAGTTTCTCCTCTAAGAATTCAGATGCTAAACCTCTTGCTACATGCACATTTAGTATTGAAATTACATTATTGTATATAGTACCTTTTAGGAGGATAGTTTCCTTCCTTATATCATTTAATGAGATCTATTTTTGTAACTACTTTGTCTGAGATAAGGATTGCTACTCCTGATTTTTTCACTTCAACTGAAGCATATATTTTGCTCTAGCCTTTTAACTTTACTTTGTGTGTATCTCTCTCCTTCAAATGTGTTTCTTGCAAGCAAGATATTGTAGGATTCTGGTTTTTTAATCCACTTGGCTATCTATTTCTGTTTTGTGGGACAGTTCATCCTATTTACATTCACAGTTATAATTACCATCTCTTTATTTTCCTTCATGCTATCTCCCCTCCATTTGTATTTTTCCCCTTCTTTCCCCTTATCCCTCCTCCCCAGTGTTTTTCTTCTGAATACCACCTTCCTCAAAGTGTTCCCCCTTTCTATCCACCACCCTCCCTTTTCTTTCCCCATTTCCTTTTCCCATTCTTCCTTCATTGGATGTAATTAATTTATTCATTCAACTCCCCCCTTCCTTTTGTCTCTTTATAATCCCCCTTTTTAATGAAATACTTTTTAAAAATCATTCTATCAAAGCCATGGACATACCATGAATTTCCATACCTTCAGCCTAAGCATATTTCCTCTAATAGAGTTATAGTTCTCAAGAATTATGAGAATCTTCCTCCCACATGGGAAGGTAACCAGTTTAATCTTATTGGATAACAGTTATTTTTTCTTTTCTCCTGTTTACCTTTTTAATGTATCTCTTGAATCTCTTAACTTTAACTCTGGTCTTTTCATCAAGAAAGTTTGAAAGTCAATTATTTTGTTAAATGTCCATTTTTCCCCTGAAAGAAAAGACTCAGTTTTTCTGCATAGTGGATTCTTGACTGTAATCCAAACTCCCTTGTTCTCCAGAATATCATATTCTAAGTCCTTCGATCCCTTAATGCTAAATGCAGTCAAGTCCTGTACCATCCTGACTGTAATTCCTCTGTATTTGAATTGTTTTTTTGGTCACTTGCAGATTTTCTCTGTCATCTGATGATTCTGGAGTTTGCTCACAATATTCCTTGGTGTTTTCATTTTGGAATCTCTTTCAGGAGGGGATTGGTGGATTCTTTTGATGACTACTTTGCCCTCTGGTTCCAGGATATCAGGGAAGTTCTCCACAACTATATCCTGAAGAATGGAGTCTAGACTTTTATTTTTTGATCAAGGTTTTCAAGTAGTTCTATGATTCTTAAATTCTCTCCTGGATCTATTCTCCAGGTCAGTTGTTTTATCAATGAGGTATTTTACATTTTCTTCTTTTTTTTTTCAATTTTTTGATTTTGTTTAACACATTCTTGGTGTCTCATGACACTAAGTTTCCACAGATTCTAATGTATTTCTCAGAGAGGAGTTTTTGCATTCAGTTTTTGTATCTTCTTTTCCATTTGGTCCATTCTATTTTTAAAGGAGTTGTTATCTTTTTCCATTTGCTCAATTGTGTTTTTGAGGGAATTATTTTTCTTTTTGCATTTGTCCAATTGTATTTTTAAAGGATTTTTTTCTTCTGTCATTTTTTGTTGCAAGATGTTAATTTTCTTTTGCCTAGTGTTAATTTTCTCTTGCATTTCTTTCCCCAATTTTTCCATTTAATTTTTAAACTTCTTTTTGATCCTTTCTAAGCAATCTTTCTGGATGGGGGAAGAATTCATATTCTCCTCTGAAGCTTCACGTAAAGCCCCACTTCTGTCTTCCTTATCTGTGCTAGTATCCTTATCTCTAAGGTAAAATTCAATAGACCCTGCTTTGCACTGCTTCTTTTTTTCATTTTGGGATGTTGTCTTTTCCCTAGGGTCTTGTGTTGGGGGAAGAATTGGTTTGCAGACCTGTGGTGTTGAGAACCCTAGAGTCCTTACCCACTGAATTAATAATTCCAGGGAATTATTCCATGGACTAACCAGCAAGGAAAACTAGAATTGTCTGTTCATTGCCATTTGCCTGCAGGTATCCTCCCACAACCCAGTCACTGGGCTAGGCATCAGGGCTAGAAATACCAGAGGGTGTCTTTGTATAAACAGTGCTGGGGAAATTCCCCTCCTAGACCTTGGTAAAGGTGTGAACTCCTGGGGTTGTTTCTGAATCCTGGAGAAAGTCAGCTCTTCCCACAGGAATGTATGTGGCAGTGGTTGGGGGAAGCTCCACTGGAAACACTGTGTATATGGGTGTGTTTTTGTGTATTTATGTATGTGTGCAATTCCATACTAGCTCAGTGGTCTGAAAATATAACTGCATATTAAGATTTGGACAAATTTTTTATTTATCCACTTTGTTTTTTCAGTGTGGATAATACTCTTTTTTATTTCCAGTGCTTAATACATTTCCCTGCATTTAGCAGATTCTGATTTTAAAAATTAAAAAATTAAAAAAAAATAAGCCCAGGATATTACTAGGTATACTTGTTGAATTCAGTATAACAAAAGATGCTGCTTCATATGTGATAAACTTAGATTAAAAACAGATGTGGTTTGGTGTTTATACATAGACCTTAAGGATATTCAGTAGGATAAACACTTATTGCCATGGAATTTCCCTTGGAGCCTCTGTCAGTAGGATAGCTAAGTTGTCTGGATTCATTATAGAAATTCCTATCTTATATGCATTATAGGCTAGAATATCTTATTTTCTTTTTTCTTTGGCTTTTAGAGTGGTTAGAAGGGGAAGACTGAGATTTGAAGGGGTAACAAAGATGACATAAATTCACCCCATATAACTCTTTGTTAGTTTCTTAGATATAGCCATTACTGTATGTGCATAAGTTTTTTATTTGGGGTTTGGTTACATTTTGCTTCCACCTTCTCTTCCTTCCCCTCCCCCTTCCCCCACCATAGCAGCAAACAATATGATATAGATTGCACATATATAATCTTGTTTAACATTTTTTCCATATTAGCCATGTTGAGAAAAGAGAATTAGAACTAAGGGGGAAAAAAGAGCACAAAAGAAAAATAACATAAAAGAAGTTTTAAAAAGTGAAAAGTATGTTTGTTCTGCATTCAGATTCCATAGTTTTTCATCTGGATGTGGACAGCAGTTTCCATAACAAATCTCTCAGTATTATCCTTAATCATAGAACTCCTGAGAGAAATTGTATCCATCATGGTTGATCATCTCACAATGATGCTGTTAATGTGTACAATTTTATCCTGTATACATTTCTAAACCAAGTTGAGAATGTATATCATTCTCTCTTTGAGCCAAATCTGTTGAAAGTAAGATTAATTCAGTGTTTACATTCACTCTACATTTTCTCTACTATAATAGTTCCTTTGTGCCTCTTCGCATGGTACTAATATCCTCTAATGCCTCCACTTTCTTCTTCCAGTATATATTTTTTCCAAGTCTTACATATTTTATATCTCTTTTGTATCTCCACCCTCTGTCAAAGTATACTCTTTTCAGCTGTTCTAATATAAGTACACTTCTTAAAAGCCATAAATATCATCATATCACAATCAATTTATATCGCTCCCTCTGTCTGAGTACCCTCCCTCCAACTATCCCAATAGAAATACAACTCTCATGAGCTAAAGTAAATCATTACATTTTGATCAATTTATACCCATGCCTTCCATCTAATTATGTTCTTTCAACTGTCCTCAGAAATATATTCTCAAGAATTAAAGGTATTGTTTTCTTATTTAGTCTTATTGACCAATACTTTTTTCCTTAGTCATATTGACTAACATTTTTTCTTTCATTTATTTACCTTTATACACATTCAAAGTCTTACTTTTGAAGTTCAAATTTTCTGTTCAGTTCTCATCTTTTTATCAGATAAGTTTGAAAGGTCTCTATTTTGTGAAAATTTATCTGTTCCCCTGAAAGAATGTGATGAATTTTGCAGGATAGTTGATTCTTTCTTGTAATTCAAGCTCCTTTGCTGTCTGGTATTTCATATTCCAGGCCCTCTCATCCTTTAATGTTGAAGTCTCTGTATAAACCTGACTGTGGCTCCCTGGTATTTAAATTGCTTCATTTTAGCAGCTTGCAGTATTTTCTCCTTTAGCTGAGAATTCTGCAATTTAGTTACAGTATTCCTTAGAGATTTTATTTTGGGACCTCTTTCTGGAATTAATCAATGAATTCTCTCAAGGACTATTTTATCTTCTTGTCTTAGGATATTAGGGCAGTTTTCCATGCTAATTTTCTGAATGATACTGTCAAGGCTCTTTTTATGATCATGGCAGGTAGAACAATAATTTGTAAATTATCTCTCCTGAATCTATTTTCCAAACTGATCACTTTCTTCTATTTTTTTCAGCCTTTTGGTTTTTTGGTTCATGAAACTTTGGTTTCCCATAAAGTCATTAATTTCCATTTGTCCAATTCTAATTTTTAAGATTTCACTTTTGTTTCCTTTTCAAGTTGGTTAATTTTATTTTTAGATTAATTGTTTTCCTTTTTCAGTCAGTTAATTTTACTTTTTGATGAGTTTCATTCTTCGGTCACTTTTACTTTTAAAAGAGTTGATTTTTTTCCATTTGGTCAATTTTACTTTTAAAGGTATTCTTTTCTTCAGTCATTTTTTCATAATTCTCCTGCATGACTCATCTCTTTTCTCTATTTTTTCTTCCTCTCGTCTTTGACTTTTAAAATCTTTTTTGAGCTCTTCCAAGAGATCTTTTTGAATTTGAAAACTCCCTTGAGGCTTCACATATAGGCATTTTGTTACTGCTTTGCTCTTCTGAGATGGAATTTTTATCATCCTTCTCAAAATAATAGGTTTTTTTTGTTCGCACTTTGTTATTGTTGTTTATTTTGATAGTTGAGCTCTGCTCCAATAGCTTTTTGTGTTCCATGCTTTTGTGCTCAGCCCAAGTGTCTGTTTTCCTGTTTGCCTATGGTGTTTCAGGTACTAACAATCTGTTCCCTGCATTACAGGAGCCCAACCCAGTTCTGCCTGTTGCCTCCATATTTCTGGGGCTGGAACTTTGTCTTTTGAGCTGAGGTTGGGACCCTCAGTGTTGATCTCCTGCACTGCTGACTTGTTGAGTTGGGACTTGAACTATGCTATGACTAAGCCTCCCGTTAGCTTTTCAGCTCTCCTGGCTATGCTGGGCTAGACTCCCTTATTACACATGTGAGACAGATCTTTACTGAAATTCCTTCATGATAGCATAGATTGAGAACTTTGTTTCACTCTTTTTTTGAAGGTTCTGTCACTTTAGGATCTGCTTAGAAGTTTCATTTAAAGTGGTTTAGGTAGAAGGTCCAAGAACTTCCTAGCTTCCCACTGCCTTCTTGGCCTCACCCTGTCCCCCCCAACTTCCCTCTTTCGAAAATTAAGGAAGTTTATGGGTATGACAATGTGCATTTTTTCTGATGTTTTCAGTGTATTTATTAATTTTTTTCTTCATTGTCTTTTTTCCCCTTTAAACTTAAATTACTTACATGGGATAGTTTGCAGAAGAGAAACATGGGAACAAGGGCTAAATATAAGTGGTGTAGAAACTAAAGATGTCAATAGAATTTATTTTACAAATAAAGCAGTTATGGTAAACAGAACATTTTAGCTAATGGCCGAGGTATGTTGTATTCAATTTTGAAATGAAAATAACCTTCTTACAATGTAGGAGGGAAATAAAGATAGTTTGACTGAATTTAAAAATATGTGGAAGGAAGTAGTGAAGAGTAAGGCTAGAAAGGTAGGATGGGATCAGTTTATGAAGAGCTTAAAATTGTAAACATTAGAATTTATATTTGATCCTAGAGGCAAAAGAGAGCCATTGGAGAATGGAGGAGAGAGGGATGAAATGGTCAGGCAAAGCAAAAACATGTAAAACATTAAAGAGGATATATAAAGAAATTATATTATGCTGAAAAGAACTGTAGACAATAAATTGATATCAATATTAAAATTACATTTTCCAAATACTTTAGCATTTAAATGAATAAAGGAAATTTTAATTGAGCTATAAGAAAATATAGCAATACAAAAGTGACAGATGATTTCAGTATCCCTCCCAAGGTTTTACATAAGTTTTAAGAGAAAGATAAACTAAAAGTTTAAAGAACTAAATAAATTACTAGAAAAACTATAGCTAAAAAACATAGCATATTCTAAATAAGACTATAGCTATCTCTCTATAATGATATGTAAATTTTACAAAAAAATTATGATATATGAGGGCACAGATATTGTAAATAAATATTAAAAGGTAAAAAATAATAAATATACTATTTACAGACTACACTGCAATAAAAATTGTAATTTGTCCGTGTTCCACAACAAAATATACAGATCCAGATAGAGACTGAATAATGAAATCCTAAATATGAATGGATCAAAGAACAAATTATGGACAAAATTAATAAAATTATGTGAGGAAAATTATAATGATTAACTAATATATCAAAATGTTTGAGTTGTAGCTAAAGCAATTCTGGGGTAGGTGCATTATCAAAAATAGAACAATAAATTAATGAACTGTATATGCATTTTTAAAAATCAGAAAGACAAAAAAACCCAAAAGAAATACAAAAGAAAAGATATTAAAGATTAGAAGAAAAATATATGTGAAAGTCATAAAACTTTGGAAATGATAAATAAAACTAAAAACTGGTTCTTTATAAGAACTAATAAAATTGATAAACTTTTCACTAATCTGGTGAAAAATAAGAGGGCACAAAATTCAGTAAAACAGTAAGGAGAAATCACAATAAAACAGAAGAAATTAAGAGAATAGTCAGAACCTTCAATACAGTTGTATGCTAACAAAACTGAGAACACAAAATAGGAACATTGACAAAAATATAAAATATTCTAACTAACAAAAGAGCAAATAAGAAGACCACCATGACTTTTATCGTGCCCTTCACATGAAAACTCACTACCAGATAAATTTATTAATAGGAAATTCATCTTCATGAAAATTGCTTCAGCTTTGCCACTAATACCTCATTAATACCCTCAGTCATTTCTCCTCTGATAGCAAGACTAGAGGATAAAGCACAAAACTCCTCCCAAAGTCTCCCTTTATAATGACAGCCATATCTTCATTTATCACCAGCTGCTTTTGCTTGAAGTCTTAACTACCATCTTCAGCATCATCTCCCTTCTCTAGCTTCTTTTAGTGAATTATCTCCCCCAGTTTGTAAATTCTTGTGAGCAGGGACTGTTTTCTTTTTTAAATTCTCAGTACTTAGCATAGCTACTGGCAAGCAACAGATACTTACTAAATGCTTAACATTTGTATTGTGCAAAAATAAAGATCTTAAATAGTCCAATCTCAGAAATGGAAATAGAACTAACTTAAGGAAATGACCTTCTGCTCCCAATGGATTCACAATAGCATGCTATCAAACTTTTTGGCTTTGAAGGCAATGGTGTCAAGTGACTTGCCCAAGGTCACACAGCTAAGTAAGTATTAAGTGTCCAAGGCAGGATTTGAACTCAGGTCCTTTTAATTCCAGGGCTGGTGCTCTATTCATTGCATCACCTAGTTCCCCCAGAATTCTATCAAATTTTTAAAGAAAAATAAATTATTTTACAAATTTCACAAATTATTTTCAAAAACTGATAAAGTACCTTGCCAGAGTCTTTTTATGGGAAAAGTATGGTGGTAATACTTAAACCAGGGAAGAATGAAAACCAGGAGAACTAGAGACCAATATCATTAATAAATATCAACTCAATACTTTTTAATAAAGTTCTGTTGCATATACTACAGTAATTTTATCCATAATTAAATAATTAATTATGATTAAATTGAATTCATAACAAGGATGCAAGGATGGTTCAACATTAGGAAAATAATCAACATAATCATCCAAACAAAAACATCCCAAAGCACATGATTATCTTGATGATACAGAAAAAGTCATTGATAAAACATAGCATTTATTTATGCTAAAAACCAAAACTTCCTACTAAATCTATAGGTACGAAGGGAGTTTTAAAAATCACAAAAATGTCTATTTTAAAATAAAAAACAATGTAATAGAAACATGTTAGAACCATTCCCAATAAATATAAGAATAAAGCAAGGATATCCACTGTAATTATGGAAATACTGCCAAAAACAATGAGGAGAGAAAGAAGTTTAAAATTTGTAGATAGGTAAGGAGGAGATAAAACTATCCCTATTTACTGATGATATGATGGTATTCTCAGACTATCCAAGGAAATAAACAAAGATACTAATAGAAACAATAGCTTCAGAAAAGTTGCATGCTTCAAAATAAACCTTTAAAAATTAACTACATTTCAATATATAATACCAACAAAATCCAAAAGGAATGAAAGGAAATGTAAATTCCATTGCAAATAGCCTCAATATACTTAAGATATCTGGGGGTTGACCTACCAGTCAGTCAATAAAATATTTCTTAAGTGCCTACAATGTGCCATGCACTATGTAAGTACTGGGGATGTTCCCAAGAGGCTCACAATGTGGCATACACCACGCAAACAGGTGCAAAAAAACTACATATAAGATAAATAGAAATAACAAAGGGCACAAAAAAATTAAGAGGGCTTGGAAAAGGTTTTCTAAAATAGAAGATGGAATTTTATTTGATACTTGAAGTAAGCCAGGGAATCCAGGAAGCAGAGTTGAGGTGAAAGAGCATTCTAGACAAGACAAAGAAATCACTGGAGTCAGGAAATGGAATGTCTTGTTCATGGGACAGCAGGGAGGTCAGAGTCACTGAATCAGAGTATGGGAGTAGGAGAATAAAGTAAAAGAAGACTGAAAAGGTAGGGGGAGCAGTGGAAGGAGGGACAAGGTTATGAAGAGTTTTGAATGCCAAATAGAGAATTTTGTATTTCATCCTGGAGGTGATAGGGAGCCAGTGGATTTTATTGAATCAGACTTGTCCTTTAGGAAAATCACATTGACAGCTGACTGGGAGATGGATGGAAGTTGGAGAGACTTGAAGAAGATAGACTTATCAGCAGGCTATTGCAATAATACATGTGTAAGTTGATGAAAGCCTGCACTGGGGTGGTGGCAATATCTGAAAAGAGTAGGGGGTGCTATTCAAGAGATATTGAGAAGGTAAAGTATACAAAACTTAGTGAAGCTCAGAAAAAAACATCTCATATATATTAATCTTAATTTGTTGTTTTCAGTAATTTTTCAGTCATGTCCAACTCTTACTGAATATATTTGAATTTTCTTGGTAAAGATAATGGAATGGCTTACTATTTTCTTTTCTAGCTCATTTTACAGGTGAGAAACTAAGGCAAACAGTGTTAAGCAACTTGCTCAGGGTCACTATCATAGGAAGAGTCTAAAAACTGGATTTAAACTCAAGAAGATAAGTCTCCCTGATTCCAGGCTCAACATTCTATCCACTGTGCCATCTACCTGCCCAGTTACTCGTAATTATAAGATTAATTAATTGGTTACTTAACAGAAATTATATATAATAAAACATAATTAATTGACTGATCTCACTGAATATATCAAATGTTTCCAGTTTTTTTGATAACAAATAATGCTACCAAACTGTGTTTGAACATAGTTTTTCCTTTTGGTATATCATAATTTTTGGAACCTTTGTTGTGTGCCACCATCTTCCTTATCAAAAGGATTGTAACCTTTTTGAGATCCTAATGCATGGCTGACTATACCTGCTTTTCCACAGTCACAAAAGGGTTTAAAGTTTAATAATTTAGCCTGCTGATTTCTGTTTCAATGTTTTCAGCGTCTTCAACTTATTCCTTTAAAGGGGGGGGATAGAAAGAAATAAACTATAGTTCTAAGAGGATAAAGACTTTTTAAAAAAAATCAATAAGCAGAGATCAATTCATTTCTGATAAATAGTAGTTACTTTGTCAAACAAAGAAGGTGACTTAAGGTGAAAGTAGTCATTTCTTTGATATAGCTTTTGAAATAGAAATTGTGAAGACACAAGATGTACTTTGATTCAACTGCTAAGAAGCAGATGCTGCAATTCCCTCTCCACAGGCATTAATCACAACCTCTCTACAAACATAATAGATGTCCTTTTGAGTCTAGCTATGGCAAAACAAAAGTATTATTGTGATAATGACATAAGAGATTATTCTCTCTCAATTTATCTAGGGTGATCTGAGGATAGCATCCAGTTCCCCACTAGTCTGGACTCAAAGCCTTTTCATTTTGGGAGAATTCTTCAGATCTTACACTTGACATTCATGTCCTTCAAGGACCCAGAATATTTCCATACCACAAGACTTTAGTTCAGGATCTAGAACAGGCTGATAAAGAATGAAAAATGACCACCTTATACATGAAGGAGGAGAAGGAGGAAGTTCAGAAGTGGGGGGAGGAGGACTCAGAAAGGGAGGAAGAGGAATAGAAAGAGGAGTAAGAGGGGAAAGGAGGAAGAGAGGAGAAAGGGAGAGGGAGGAGTGGCAGAGAAAGATAGGGAAGAAAGAAGATGAGGAGGAAAGAATAGGAGGAAAAGATAAGAAAGAGAAAATGAGGGAAAGGATAAGGAAGAGGAAGGCGATGAGAAAGAAAGAAGGGAAAAGGTAGAGTAGACACAAGAGACTGAACTTGGAAATGACTGTTCCATCCTCAGTGCAAAAATGATCAAAGTTTTCAGAAGTAGTATAGTTAGGAGGCACAGTTCAAATTTGGAATCAGACATGTCTTAACTGTGTGACCCTGGGCAAGCCTGTTTCCTAACTAATAAAATGAGCTGGAGAAGGAAATGGCAATCACTTTAGTATATTTGTTAGTATACTTGTTTAGTACATTTGTAGTATATTTGTTAAAGAAGACCCCAAATGGGGTCACGAAGTCAGACACAACTGAAAAGCGACTGACTAACAACAACTGCTAGACTCCCTCCTTTCACATCTTTTTTCATTTATTCCCCTGATATTCTTGACCTTATTCCCTCCAAATTAATTTTGTTATCATTTTTCCCGGCTCTAAAAAAAAAGTAATTCTATGATACTTTGATTGGTATAGCATTGAATAAGTAAATTAATATAGGTAGAATTATCATTTTAATTATATGACCTTGACCCACTCATGAGCAGTTACTATTTCTCCAGTTATTTGTGTGTCTTTATTTGTATTAAATGTGTTTTCATGGATTTCCTATGTTTATCTTGACAGATGAAATCTCCAGTACTTTTTATTGTCTGCAGTTACTTTATTTTTTTTAAGGTTTTTGCAAGGCAAATGGGGTTAAGTGGCTTGCCCAAGGCCACACAGCTAGGTAATTATTAAATTTCTGAGACCGGATTTGAACCCAGGTACTCCTGACTCCAAGGCTGGTGCTTTATCTACTGTGCCACCTAGCTGCCCTGCAGTTACTTTAAATGAAATTTCTCTTTATATCTCTTCTTCCTGGGTTTTGTTGGTAATATAAAGGAGTGTTGACAAATTTTGTGGGTTTATTTTGCATCTTGTGACATACTAAAGTGTTGTTTCAATTAGTTTGTGTTGTTGACTTTCTACAGTATGTATTTAAGTATGATCTACAAAAAGTGATAACTTTGCTTCCTCATGGCCTATTCCTTTAATTTCTTTTTCATTATTTAATTAATATAAATATTATATTATATAGAAATTAATATTAAATAGAATTTCTAAGTTCTCTTCAAGAATGAAGGATTCACAAACTGTGAATAATAGTAGCTGCCCCCAGGAAACCCAATAGGTCCAGTTGGGCAGTGAAATGATTTTTTTTCCTCTTCCTTCCTCCTTTCTTCTTCCCTTTCCCTCTCCTTTTATAAGGACCCCCTGTCCAAAGCACTATAAATTTTGTTTACTTTATACTTTGCAAGGTATCTTAAAGTTTGTGGGCTGGATACTTATTCTATCATTTTTTCTTTTAAACTGAGATAATTAACTCTTTCTATTTATGATTTCTTCAAATATAGCTCTGAAAAACCAGGCTTTGATAAAGTCCATTGGGATTCAAATGGAGCTACTTTTCTATGCCTTGAACTTAAATCATTCTGATTCTCACTGATTGGTCAATAATAAGTTCCAGTCCTATGGTTCAGAGCAAGTGTAAATAGCAATGATTTCTGTTCTGTCCAGAAACTCTAAGGGTCTTCCCCTTGTTGATTAAATCTTTTGTGAAGGCAAAGTAGACTATCTTTTCCCTCAACTTTTACTTAGCCTTAAACTATTATATAGTGTTGCCTCAGGAAAAACTGAGACCTGGGAAAGACTTTAGCTTAAAAAAGGTCAAGATCAATCACTGCCTCCTAGGACAATACCAGTAATCCTCACCAGTTTTGCCGCTGGACTCCAATAACTCTGGAAGAGAGAGTAGGGGTAAATGACTTTGCACAGCTCTGCCTCACTTAAATCCAATTCACTTGCAGTCAAGACATTACTCTTTGAGAATAAAGAATGAACAACAGCAATGGTACTAGTGATAATGAACAACCTTACTTTACTTCTGATATTACTGGAGAAGCTTTAAGTTTATCACATAATAGATAATTCTTGCTCTTGGTTTTAGATAGCTACTACTTATCAATTTTTTAAAGTATATTTATGTCATAAAAGGAATTAGGTAGGACTTCTCATATTGAAATTAATTATTCTTTAAATGTTCGGTAGAATTCATTGCAAATCCCTCTGGTTCTAGATTTTTTTCCCTCTTTGGGGTGATCATTTATGACTTAGTCATTCGTTTTTTTTTTAAATATCATTATGGGGCCAAGTCAAGATAGATGTGTGACAGCAGGAATTCCCAGAAACTCTTCCCCAGAAAACCCCAAATGCCATGACTCTAACCAAATTCTAGAATGGCAGAACTCACAGAATGACTGAGTGAAACAATTATCCAGTCCAAGACAACTTGGCAGATTCATGGGAAAGTACTATTCCACTGGACTGGGGTTGGAAAAAGCTTCAGGGCAACCCCAGTCACAGCAAAACGAATGAGTTTTACCTCCCAGGAACAACCCATGGGGCATCAGAGCTTATACCAGCAGAGGCGGTTTCCAGATCTCCCAACCCAGGGCTCAACAAAAACAGCTAGAAAGGTAGGTGGGGAAACTTGCCAGAGTGAGTGGGAGCTAATGCACTCAGGTCTCAGAGCAGCCTCAGTCCCAGGAAACCACCCAGCAAGGAACCACCCCACAGCAACTTCCAGAGTGCTCAGTCTATGGAAGGTAAAGGGGTGGGGGAGACTGCTGAGGTCTCCCTGCTATCACTAGGACAGGACTCTGCTGCTTTGTCCATATTCAGACCATGATCCTAGTTTGGGCCCCGCCTATTGCCACAGTTGTACAGGGATCCTCCTCACATCTCTAGGACAGAGGGGTGTGTTGTGCCTCTGTCCACAGACCAGAGCACAGGCTGGAGAATAGTCAGAACCTCTCACAAGACCTTGAAAGTCTTTGTGAGGGGTGTCCCAAAAAATGCTCAAAAGGTTGGGAAGCACCTCAAAACTAGATTATATTCTGGGGAAATGAGTAAACAGAAAAAAAGATAATTGCTTAGTTCCCATGGAAGATCAAAACACACACTCAGAAGATGATAAAGTCCAAGCTTCTGTATTCAAAGTCTCCAAAGAAAAATAGAAATTGGGCTCAGGCTATGGAAGAGCTCAAAAAAGATTTTGAAAATCAAGTAAGGGAGATAGAGGAAAAACTGGGAAGAGAAATGGGAGTGATAGGGGAAAATCATGAAAACCATGCCAGCAGCTTAGTGAAGGAGATACAAAAAAATGAAGAAAATAATATATTAAAAAACGATTTTAATTCAAATGGCAAAAGCAGTCCAAAAAAGTTAATGAAGAGAAGAATGCCTTAAAAAGCAGAATTGGTCAGATGGAAAAGGAGATGAGAAAGCTCTCTGAAGAAAACAACTCCTTCAAATGTAGAATGGAGCCAAGAGAAGCCAATGATTCTGTGAGGAATCAAGAAACAATAAAAACAAAATCAAAAGAATGAAAAACTAGAAGAAAACATGAAATATCTCATTGGAAAAACAACTGACCTGGAAAATAGATCCAGAAGAGATAATTTAAAAATTATTGAGCTACATGAAAGTCATGACTAGGAAAAGATCCTTGGCTTCATTTTTAAAGAATTTCTCCAGGAAATTGCCCTGATATCCTAGAAGCAGAGGGTAAAATAGAAATTGAGGGAATCCATTGATCACCTCCTGAAAGCCAAAAATAAAAGCTCTCAGGAATATTATAGCCCAAATTCCAGAACACCCAAAGGAAATAGAAAATATTACAAATAACCAGTCTTGTTTGCCCTTACCGTGCCGTTCCTTCCGTTACCCTTTCCTTTCCCTGCTTTCCCTAGCCTTCCTTGCCTTCCGTGCATGGGAAGCATTGCCTAGCCTTGCGTTGTCGTGCCTTAGCCTTGCCTCGCCTGACCGTGCCTTGCCTTGCGTTACCCTTTCCTTGCCTTGCCGTGAATTGCCTAGCCGTGCGTTGCCGTGCATCAGCCTTGCCTTGCCTCACCGTGCCTTGCCTTGCGTTACCCTTACCTTGATTGCTTTCCCTTACTTTCATTGCCTTCCGTTACTCTTTGCTTTCCTTCCGTGCATTGCCTAGCTTTGCGTTGTCGTGCCTTAGCCTTGCCTCGCCTGACAGTGCCTTGCCTTGCGTTACCCTTTCCTTGCCTTGCCGTGCATTGCCTAGCCATGCGTTGCTGTGCCTTAGCCTTGTTTCCCCTTGCCGTGCCGTTCCTTCCGTTACCCTTGCCTTGCCTTGCTTTCCCTTGCCTTCCTTGCCTTCAGTTACTCTTTGCTTGCCTTCCGTGCATTGCCTAGACTTGCGTTGTCGTGCCTTAGCCTTGCCTCGCGTAACGGTGCCTTGCCTTGCGTTACCCTTTCCTTCCCTTGCCGTGCATTGCCTAGCCGTGCGTTGCCGTGCCTTAGCCTTGTTTCCCCTTGCCGTGCCGTTCCTTCCGTTACCCTTGCCTTGCCTTGCTTTCCCTTGCCTTCCTTGCCTTCCGTTATTCTTTGCTTGCCTTCCGTGCATTGCCTAGCCTTGCGTTGTCGTGCCTTAGCCTTGCCTCGCCTGACCGTGCCTTGCCTTGAGTTACCCTTTCCTTGCCTTGCCGTGCATAGCCTAGCCGTGCGTTGTCGTGCATCAGCCTTGCCTTGCCTCACCGTGCCTTGCCTTGCGTTACCCTTTCCTTGCCTTGCCGTGCATTGCCTAGCCGTGCGTTGCCGTGCCTTAGCCTTGTTTCCCCTTGCCGTGCGGTTCCTTCTGTTGCCCTTGCCTTCCCTTGCTTTCCCTTGCCTTCCTTGCCTTCCGTTACTCTTTGCTTGCCTTCCGTTCATTGCCTAGCCTTGCGTTGTCGTGCCTTTGCCTTGCCTCGCCTGACCGTGCCTTGCCTTGCGTTACCCTTTCCTTGCCTTGCCGTGCATTGCCTAGCCGTGCGTTGTCGTGCATTTGCCTTGCCTTGCCTCACCGTGCCTTGCCTTGCGTTACCCTTTCCTTGCCTGGCCGTGCATTGCCTTGCCGTGCGTTGTCGTGCCTTAGCCTTGTCTTGCCTCACCGTGCCTTGCCTTGCGTTACCCTTTCCTTGCCTTGCCGTGCATTGCCTAGCCGTGCGTTGCCGTGCCTTAGCCTTGTTTCCCCTTGCCGTGCCGTTCCTTCTGTTACCCTTGCCTTGCCTTGCTTTCCCTTGCCTTCCTTGCCTTCCGTTACTCTTTGCTTGCCTTCCGTGCATTGCCTAGCCTTGCGTTGTCGTGCATGCGCCTTCCTCCCCAAACCGTGCCTTGCCTTGCGTTACCCTTTCCTTGCCCTGCCCTGCATTTCCTAGCCCTGTGTTGTCGTGCCTTAGCCTTGTTTCCCCTTACCGTGCCGTTCCTTTCGTTACCCTTGCCTTCCCCTGCTTTCCCTTGCCTTCCTTGCCTTCCGTGCATTGCCTAGCCTTGCGTTGTCGTGCCTTAGCCTTGCCTCGCCTGACCGTGCCTTGCCTTGAGTTACCCTTTCCTTGCCTTGCCGTGCATTGCCTAGCCGTGCGTTGTCGTGCATTTGCCTTGTCTTGCCTCACCGTGCTTTGCCTTGCGTTACCCTTTCCTTGCCTTGCCGTGCATTGCCTAGCCCTGCATTGTCGTGCCTTAGCTTTGTTTCCCCTTACCGTGCCGTTCCTTTCGTTGCCCTTGCCTTCCCTTGCTTTCCCTTACCTTCCTTGCCTTCCGTTACTCTTTGCTTGCCTTCCGTTCATTGCCTAGCCTTGCGTTGTCGTGCCTTAGCCTTGCCTCGCCTGACCGTGCCTAGCCTTGCGTTACCCTTTCCTTGCCTTGCCGTGCATTGCCTAGCCCTGCGTTGTCGTGCCTTAGCCTTGTTTCCCCTTACCGTGCCTTGCCTTGCGTTACCCTTTCCTTGCCTGGCCGTGCATTGCCTAGCCGTGCGTTGTCGTGCATTAGCCTTGTCTTGCCTTACCGTGCCTTGCCTTGCGTTACCCTTTCCTTGCCTGGCCGTGCATTGCGTAGCCGTGCGTTGCCGTTCCTTAGCCTTTTTTCCCCTTGCCGTGCCTTGCCTTTTGTTACACTTGCCTTGCCTTGCTTTGCCTTGCCTTCCTTTCCTTCCGTTACTCTTTCCTTGCCTAGCCGTGCACTGCCTAGCCTTGCATTGTCGTGCCTTAGCCTTGCCTCGCCTGACCGTGCCTTGCCTTGCGTTACCCTTTCCTTGCCTTGCCGTGCATTGCCTAGCCGTGCGTTGCCGTGCCTTAGCCTTGTTTCCCCTTGCCGTGCCGTTCCTTCCGTTACCCTTCCCTTGCCTTGCTTTCCCTTGCCTTCCTTGCCTTCCGTTACTCTTTGCTTGCCTTCCGTGCATTGCCTAGCCTTGCGTTGTCGTGCCTTAGACTTCCTCGCGTAACCGTGCCGTCCCTTGCGTTACTCTTTCCTTTCCTTGCCGTGCATTGCCTAGCCGTGCGTTGTCGTGCATCAGCCTTGCCTTGCCTCACCGTGCCTTGCCATGCGTTACCCTTACCTTGCTTTGCTTTCCCTTACTTTCATTGCCTTCCGTTACTCTTTGCTTTCCTTCCGTGCATTGCCTAGCCTTGCGTTGTCGTGCCTTAGCCTTGCCTCGCCTGACGGTGTCTTGCCTTGCGTTACCCTTTCCTTGCCTTGCCGTGCATTGCCTAGCCATGCGTTGCCGTGCCTTAGCCTTGTTTCCCCTTGCCGTGCCGTTCCTTCCGTTACCCTTGCCTTGCCTTGCTTTCCCTTGCCTTCCTTGCCTTCAGTTACTCTTTGCTTGACTTCCGTGCATTGCCTAGCCTTGCGTTGTCGTGCCTTAGCCTTGCCTCGCCTGACCGTGCCTTGCCTTGCGTTACCCTTTCCTTGCCTTGCCGTGCATTGCCTAGCCATGCGTTGCCGTGCCTTAGCCTTGTTTCCCCTTGCCGTGCCGTTCCTTCCGTTACCCTTGCCTTGCCTTGCTTTCCCTTGCCTTCCTTGCCTTCCGTTACTCTTTCCTTGCCTTCCGTGCATTGCCTAGCCTTGCGTTGTCGCGCCTTGCAGTGCATTGCCTAGCCGTGCGTTGTCGTGCATCAGCCTTGTCTTGCCTCACCGTGCCTTGCCTTGCGTTACCCTTTCCTTGCCTGGCCGTGCATTGCCTAGCCGTGCGTTGTCGTGCATTAGCCTTGTCTTGCCTTACCGTCCCTTGCCTTGCGTTACCCTTTCCTTGCCTGGCCGTGCATTGCGTAGCCGTGCGTTGCCGTTCCTTAGCCTTGCTTCCCCTTGCCGTGCCGTTCCTTCCGTTACCTTTCCCTTGCCTTGCTTTCCCTTGCCTTCCTTGCCTTCCGTTACTCTTTGCTTGCCTTCCGTGCATTGCCTAGCCTTGAGTTGTCTTGCCTTAGCCTTGCCTTGCCTCACCGTGCCTTGCCTTGCGTTACCCTTTCCTTGCCTGGCCGTGCATTGCGTAGCCGTGCGTTGCCGTGCCTTAGCCTTGTTTCCCCTTGCCGTGCGGTTCCTTCTGTTACCCTTGCCTTGCCTTGCTTTCCCTTGCCTTCCTTGCCTTCCTTCCCTTCCGTTTCTCTTTGCTTGCCTTCCGTGCATTGCCTAGCCTTGCGTTGTCGTGCATTCGCCTTCCTCCCCAAACCGTGCCTTGCCTTGCGTTACCCTTTCCTTTCCTTGCCCTGCATTGCCTAGCCCTGTGTTGTCGTGCCTTAGCCTTGTTTCCCCTTACCGTGCCGTTCCTTTCGTTACCCTTGCCTTCCCCTGCTTTCCCTTGCCTTCCATGCCTTCCGTTACTCTTTGCTTGCCTTCCGTGCATTGCCTAGCCTTGCGTTGTCGTGCCTTAGCCTTGCCTCGCCTGACCGTGCCTTGCCTTGAGTTACCCTTTCCTTGCCTTGCCGTGCATTGCCTAGCCGTGCGTTGTCGTGCATTTGCCTTGCCTTGCCTCACCGTGCCTTGCCTTGCGTTACCCTTTCCTTGCCTGGCCGTGCATTGCGTAGCCGTGCGTTGCCGTTCCTTAGCCTTGTTTCCCCTTGCCGTGCCTTGCCTTTTGTTACACTTGCCTTGCCTTGCTTTGCCTTGCCTTCCTTTCCTTCCGTTACTCTTTCCTTGCCTAGCCGTGCACTGCCTAGCCTTGCGTTGTCGTGCATTAGCTTTACCTCCCCAAACCGTGCCTTGCCTTGCGTTACCATTTCCTTGCCTTGCCCTGCATTGCCTAGCCCTGTGTTGTCGTGCCTTAGTCTTGTTTGCCCTTACCGTGCCGTTCCTTCCGTTACCCTTGCGTTTCCCTGCTTTCCCTAGCCTTCCTTGCCTTCCGTGCATTGCCTAGCCTTGCGTTGTCGTGCCTTAGCCTTGCCTCGCCTGACCGTGCCTTGCCTTGCGTTACCCTTTCCTTGCCTTGCCGTGAATTGCCTAGCCGTGCATTGTCGTGCATCAGCCTTGCCTTGCCTCACCGTGCCTTGCCTTGCGTTACCCTTACCTTGCCTTGCTTTCCCTTCCTTTCATTGCCTTCCGTTACTCTTTGCTTTCCTTCCGTGCATTGCCTAGCCGTGCGTTGCCGTGCCTTAGCCTTGTTTCCCCTTGCCGTGCCGTTCCTTCCGTTACCCTTGCCTTCCCTTGCTTTCCCTTGCCTTCCTTGCCTTCCGTTACTCTTTGCTTGCCTTCCGTGCATTGCCTAGCCTTGCGTTGTCGTGCCTTAGCCTTGCCTCGCGTAACGGTGCCTTGCCTTGCGTTACCCTTTCCTTTCCTTGCCGTGCATTGGCTAGCCCTCCGTTGTCGTGCCTTAACCTTGTTTCCCCTTACCGTGCCGTTCCTTCCGTTACCCTTGCCTTCCCCTGCTTTCCCTTGCCTTCCTTGCCTTCCGTTACTCTTTGCTTGCCTTCCGTTTATTGCCTAGCCTTGCGTTGTCGTGCCTTAGCCTTGCCGCGCCTTACCGTGCCTTGCCTTGCGTTACCCTTTCCTTGCCTTGCCGTGCATTGCCTAGCCTTGCATTGTCGTGCCTTAGCCTTGCCTCGCCTGACCGTGCCTTGCCTTGCGTTACCCTTTCCTTGCCTTGCCGTGCATTGCCTAGCCGTGCGTTGTCGTGCATCAGCCTTGCCTTGCCTCATCGTGCCTTGCCTTGCGTTACCCTTTCCTTGCCTTGCCGTGCATTGCCTAGCCGTGCGTTGCCGTGCCTTAGCCTTGTTTCCCCTTGCCGTGCCGTTCCTTCTGTTACCCTTGCCTTGCCTTGCTTTCCCTTGCCTTCCTTGCCTTCCGTTACTCTTTGCTTGCCTTCCGTGCATTGCCTAGCCTTGCGTTGTCGTGCATGCGCCTTCCTCCCCAAACCGTGCCTTGCTTTGCGTTACCCTTTCCTTGCCCTGCCCTGCATTTCCTAGCCCTGTGTTGTCGTGCCTTAGCCTTGTTTCCCCTTACCGTGCCGTTCCTTTCGTTACCCTTGCCTTCCCCTGCTTTCCCTTGCCTTCCTTGCCTTCCGTTACTCTTTGCTTGCCTTCCGTGCATTGCCTAGCCTTGCGTTGTCGTGCCTTAGCCTTGCCTCGCCTGACCGTGCCTTGCCTTGAGTTACCCTTTCCTTGCCTTGCCGTGCATTGCCTAGCCGTGCGTTGTCGTGCATTTGCCTTGTCTTGCCTCACCGTGCTTTGCCTTGCGTTACCCTTTCCTTGCCTTGCCGTGCATTGCCTAGCCCTGCATTGTCGTGCCTTAGCTTTGTTTCCCCTTACCGTGCCGTTCCTTTCGTTGCCCTTGCCTTCCCTTGCTTTCCCTTGCCTTCCTTGCCTTCCGTTACTCTTTGCTTGCCTTCCGTTCATTGCCTAGCCTTGCGTTGTCGTGCCTTAGCCTTGCCTCGCCTGACCGTGCCTTGCCTTGCGTTACCCTTTCCTTGCCTTGCCGTGCATTGCCTAGCCGTGCGTTGTCGTGCATTTGCCTTGCCTTGCCTCACCGTGCCTTGCCTTGCGTTACCCTTTCCTTGCCTGGCCGTGCATTGCCTAGCCGTGCGTTGTCGTGCATTAGCCTTGTCTTGCCTTACCGTGCCTTGCCTTGCGTTACCCTTACCTTGCTTTGCTTTCCCTTACTTTCATTGCCTTCCGTTACTCTTTGCTTTCCTTCCGTGCATTGCCTAGCCTTGCGTTGTCGTGCCTTAGCCTTGCCTCGCCTGAAGTGCCTTGCCTTGCGTTACCCTTTCCTTGCCTTGCCGTGCATTGCCTAGCCGTGCGTTGCCGTGCCTTAGCCTTGTTTCCCCTTGCCGTGCCGTTCCTTCCGTTACCTTTCCCTTGCCTTGCTTTCCCTTGCCTTCCTTGCCTTCCGTTACTCTTTGCTTGCCTTCCGTGCATTGCCTAGCCTTGCGTTGTCGTGCCTTAGCCTTGCCTCGCGTAACGGTGCCTTCCCTTGCGTTACTCTTTCCTTTCCTTGCCGTGCATTTGCTCGCCCTGGGTTGTCGTGCCTTAGCCTTGTTTCCCCTTACCGTGCCGTTCCTTCCGTTACCCTTGCCTTGCCTTGCTTTCCCTTGCCTTCCTTGCCTTCCGTTACTCTTTGCTTGCCTTCCGTGCATTGCCTAGCCTTGCGTTGTCGTGCCTTAGCCTTGCCTCGCGTAACGGTGTCTTGCCTTGCGTTACCCTTTCCTTCCCTTGCCGTGCATTGCCTAGCCGTGCGTTGCCGTGCCTTAGTCTTGTTTCCCCTTGCCGTGCTGTTCCTTCCGTTACCCTTGCCTTGCCTTGCTTTCCCTTGCCTTCCTTGCCTTCCGTTACTCTTTGCTTGACTTCCGTGCATTGCCTAGCCTTGCGTTGTCGTGCCTTAGCCTTGCCTCGCCTGACCGTGCCTAGCCTTGCGTTACCCTTTCCTTGCCTTGCCGTGCATAGCCTAGCCGTGCGTTGTCGTGCCTTAGCCTTGCCTCGCCTGACCATGCCTTGCCTTGCGTTACCCTTTCCTTGCCTTGCCGTGCATTGCCTAGCCGTGCGTTGCCGTGCCTTAGCCCGTTCCTTTCGTTGCCCTTGCCTTCCCTTGCATTCCCTTGCCTTCCTTGCCTTCCGTTACTCTTTGCTTGCCTTCCGTTCATTGCCTAGCCTTGCGTTGTCGTGCCTTAGCCTTGCCTCGCCTGACCATGCCTTGCCTTGCGTTACCCTTTCCTTGCCTTGCCGTGCATTGCCTAGCCGTGCGTTGTCGTGCATTTGCCTTGTCTTGCCTCACCGTGCTTTGCCTTGCGTTACCCTTTCCTTGCCTTGCCGTGCATTGCCTAGCCCTGCATTGTCGTGCCTTAGCTTTGTTTCCCCTTACCGTGCCGTTCCTTTCGTTGCCCTTGCCTTCCCTTGCTTTCCCTTGCCTTCCTTGCCTTCCGTTACTCTTTGCTTGCCTTCCGTTCATTGCCTAGCCTTGCGTTGTCGTGCCTTAGCCTTGCCTCGCCTGACCATGCCTTGCCTTGCGTTACCCTTTCCTTGCCTTGCCGTGCATTGCCTAGCCGTGCGTTGTCGTGCATTTGCCTTGCCTTGCCTCACCGTGCCTTGCCTTGCGTTACCCTTTCCTTGCCTGGCCGTGCATTGCCTAGCCGTGCGTTGTCGTGCATTAGCCTTGTCTTGCCTTACCGTGCCTTGCCTTGCGTTACCCTTTCCTTGCCTGGCCGTGCATTGCGTAGCCATGCGTTGCCGTTCCTTAGCCTTGTTTCCCCTTGCCGTGCCTTGCCTTTTGTTACACTTCCCTTGCCTTGCTTTGCCTTGCCTTCCTTTCCTTCCGTTACTCTTTCCTTGCCTAGCCGTGCACTGCCTAGCCTTGCGTTGTCGTGCATTAGCTTTGCCTCCCCAAACCGTGCCTTGCCTTGCGTTACCATTTCCTTGCCTTGCCCTGCATTGCCTAGCCCTGTGTTGTCGTGCCTTAGTCTTGTTTGCCCTTACCGTGCCGTTCCTTCCGTTACCCTTGCCTTTCCCTGCTTTCCCTAGCCTTCCTTGCCTTCCGTGCATTGCCTAGCCTTGCGTTGTCCTGCCTTAGCCTTGCCTCGCCTGACCGTGCCTTGCCTTGCGTTACCCTTTCCTTGCCTTGCCGTGAATTGCCTAGCCGTGCGTTGTCGTGCATCAGCCTTGCCTTGCCTCACCGTGCCTTGCCTTGCGTTACCCTTACCTTGCCTTGCTTTCCCTTCCTTTCATTGCCTTCCGTTACTCTTTGCTTTCCTTCCGTGCATTGCCTAGCCGTGCGTTGCCGTGCCTTAGCCTTGTTTCCCCTTGCCGTGCCGTTCCTTCCGTTACCCTTGCCTTGCCTTGCTTTCCCTTGCCTTCCTTGCCTTCCGTTACTCTTTGCTTGCCTTCCGTGCATTGCCTAGCCTTGCGTTGTCGTGCCTTAGCCTTGCCTCGCGTAACGGTGCCTTGCCTTGCGTTACCCTTTCCTTTCCTTGCCGTGCATTGGCTAGCCCTGCGTTGTCGTGCCTTAGCCTTGTTTCCCCTTACCGTGCCGTTCCTTCCGTTACCCTTGCCTTCCCCTGCTTTCCCTTGCCTTCCTTGCCTTCCGTTACTCTTTGCTTGCCTTCCGTTTATTGCCTAGCCTTGCGTTGTCGTGCCTTAGCCTTGCCGCGCCTTACCGTGCCTTGCCTTGCGTTACCCTTTCCTTGCCTTGCCGTGCATTGCCTAGCCTTGCATTGTCGTGCCTTAGCCTTGCCTCGCCTGACCGTGCCTTGCCTTGCGTTACCCTTTCCTTGCCTTGCCGTGCATTGCCTAGCCGTGCGTTGTCGTGCATCAGCCTTGCCTTGCCTCATCGTGCCTTGCCTTGCGTTACCCTTTCCTTGCCTTGCCGTGCATTGCCTAGCCGTGCGTTGCCGTGCCTTAGCCTTGTTTCCCCTTGCCGTGCCGTTCCTTCTGTTACCCTTGCCTTGCCTTGCTTTCCCTTGCCTTCCTTGCCTTCCGTTACTCTTTGCTTGCCTTCCGTGCATTGCCTAGCCTTGCGTTGTCGTGCATGCGGCTTCCTCCCCAAACCGTGCCTTGCCTTGCGTTACCCTTTCCTTGCCTTGCCCTGCATTTTCTAGCCCTGTGTTGGTGTGCCTTAGCCTTGTTTCCCCTTACCGTGCCGTTCCTTTCGTTACCCTTGCCTTCCCCTGCTTTCCCTTGCCTTCCTTGCCTTCCGTTATTCTTTGCTTGCCTTCCGTGCATTGCCTAGCCTTGCGTTGTCGTGCCTTAGCCTTGCCTCGCCTGACCGTGCCTTGCCTTGAGTTACCCTTTCCTTGCCTTGCCGTGCATTGCCTAGCCGTGCGTTGTCGTGCATTTGCCTTGTCTTGTCTCACCGTGCTTTGCCTTGCGTTACCTTTCCCTTGCCTTGCCGTTCATTGCCTAGCCCTGCATTGTCGTGCCTTAGCTTTGTTTCCCCTTACCGTGCCGTTCCTTTCGTTGCCCTTGCCTTCCCTTGCTTTCCCTTGCCTTCCTTGCCTTCCGTTACTCTTTGCTTGCCTTCCGTTCATTGCCTAGCCTTGCGTTGTCGTGCCTTTGCCTTGCCTCGCCTGACCGTGCCTTGCCTTGCGTTACCCTTTCCTTGCCTTGCCGTGCATTGCCTAGCCGTGCGTTGTCGTGCATTTGCTTTGCCTTGCCTCACCGTGCCTTGCCTTGCGTTACCCTTTCCTTGCCTGGCCGTGCATTGCCTTGCCGTGCGTTGTCGTGCATTAGCCTTGTCTTGCCTTACCGTGCCTTGCCTTGCGTTACCCTTTCCTTGCCTGGCCGTGCATTGCGTAGCCGTGCGTTGCCGTTCCTTAGCCTTGTTTCCCCTTGCCGTGCCTTGCCTTTTGTTACACTTGCCTTGCCTTGCTTTGCCTTGCCTTCCTTTCCTTCCGTTACTCTTTGCTTGCCTAGCCGTGCACTGCCTAGCCTTGCGTTGTCGTGCATTAGCTTTGCCTCCCCAAACCGTGCCTTGCCTTGCGTTACCATTTCCTTGCCTTGCCCTGCATTGCCTAGCCCTGTGTTGTCGTGCCTTAGTCTTGTTTGCCCTTACCGTGCCGTTCCTTCCGTTACCCTTGCCTTTCCCTGCTTTCCCTAGCCTTCCTTGCCTTCCGTGCATTGCCTAGCCTTGCGTTGTCGTGCCTTAGCCTTGCCTCGCCTGACCGTGCCTTGCCTTGCGTTACCCTTTCCTTGCCTTGCCGTGAATTGCCTAGCCGTGCGTTGTCGTGCATCAGCCTTGCCTTGCCTCACCGTGCCTTGCCTTGCGTTACCCTTACCTTGCCTTGCTTTCCCTTCCTTTCATTGCCTTCCGTTACTCTTTACTTTCCTTCCGTGCATTGCCTAGCCGTGCGTTGCCGTGCCTTAGCCTTGTTTCCCCTTGCCGTGCCGTTCCTTCCGTTACCCTTGCCTTGCCTTGCTTTCCCTTGCCTTCCTTGCCTTCCGTTACTCTTTGCTTGCCTTCCGTGCATTGCCTAGCCTTGCGTTGTCGTGCCTTAGCCTTGCCTCGCGTAACGGTGCCTTGCCTTGCGTTACCCTTTCCTTTCCTTGCCGTGCATTGGCTAGCCCTGCGTTGTCGTGCCTTAGCCTTGTTTCCCCTTACCGTGCCTTGCCTAGCCTTGCGTTGTCGTGCCTTAGCCTTGCCTCGCGTAACGGTGCCTTGCCTTGCGTTACCCTTTCCTTTCCTTGCCGTGCATTGGCTAGCCCTGCGTTGTCGTGCCTTAGCCTTGTTTCCCCTTACCGTGCGTTCCTTCCGTTACCCTTGCCTTCCCCTGCTTTCCCTTGCCTTCCTTGCCTTCCGTTACTCTTTGCTTGCCTTCCGTTTATTGCCTAGCCTTGCGTTGTCGTGCCTTAGCCTTGCCGCGCCTTACCGTGCCTTGCCTTGCGTTACCCTTTCCTTGCCTTGCCGTGCATTGCCTAGCCTTGCATTGTCGTGCCTTAGCCTTGCCTCGCCTGACCGTGCCTTGCCTTGCGTTACCCTTTCCTTGCCTTGCCGTGCATTGCCTAGCCGTGCGTTGCCGTGCCTTAGCCTTGTTTCCCCTTGCCGTGCCGTTCCTTCCGTTACCTTTCCCTTGCCTTGCTTTCCCTTGCCTTCCTTGCCTTCCGTTACTCTTTGCTTGCCTTCCGTGCATTGCCTAGCCTTGCGTTGTCGTGCCTTAGCCTTCCTCGCGTAACGGTGCCGTCCCTTGCGTTACTCTTTCCTTTGCTTGCCGTGCATTGGCTAGCCCTGGGTTGTCGTGCCTTAGCCTTGTTTCCCCTTACCGTGCCGTTCCTTCCGTTACCCTTGCCTTGCCTTGCTTTCCCTTGCCTTCCTTGCCTTCCGTTACTCTTTGCTTGCCTTCCGTGCATTGCCTAGCCTTGCGTTGTCGTGCCTTAGCCTTGCCTCGCGTAACGGTGTCTTGCCTTGCGTTACCCTTTCCTTCCCTTGCCGTGCATTGCCTAGCCGTGCGTTGCCGTGCCTTAGTCTTGTTTCCCCTTGCCGTGCTGTTCCTTCCGTTACCCTTGCCTTGCCTTGCTTTCCCTTGCCTTCCTTGCCTTCCGTTACTCTTTGCTTGACTTCCGTGCATTGCCTAGCCTTGCGTTGTCGTGCCTTAGCCTTGCCTCGCCTGACCGTGCCTTGCCTTGCGTTACCCTTTCCTTGCCTTGCCGTGCATTGCCTAGCCGTGCGTTGCCGTGCCTTAGCCTTGTTTCCCCTTGCCGTGCCGTTCCTTCTGTTACCCTTGCCTTGCCTTGCTTTCCCTTGCCTTCCTTGCCTTCCGTTACTCTTTGCTTGCCTTCCGTGCATTGCCTAGCCTTGCGTTGTCGTGCATTCGCCTTCCTCCCCAAACCGTGCCATGCCTTGCGTTACCCTTTCCTTGCCTTGCCGTTCATTGCCTAGCCGTGCGTTGTCGTGCATCAGCCTTGCCTTGCCTCACCGTGCCTTGCCTTGCGTTACCCTTTCCTTGCCTGGCCGTGCATTGCCTAGCCGTGCGTTGTCGTGCATTAGCCTTGTCTTGCCTTACCGTGCCTTGCCTTGCGTTACCCTTTCCTTGCCTGGCCGTGCATTGCGTAGCCGTGCGTTGCCGTTCCTTAGCCTTGCTTCCCCTTGCCGTGCCGTTCCTTCCGTTACCTTTCCCTTGCCTTGCTTTCCCTTGCCTTCCTTGCCTTCCGTTACTCTTTGCTTGCCTTCCGTGCATTGCCTAGCCTTGAGTTGTCTTGCCTTAGCCTTGCCTCGCCTGACCGTGCCTTGCCTTGCGTTACCCTTTCCTTGCCTTGCCGTGCATTGCCTAGCCGTGCGTTGCCGTGCCTTAGCCTTGTTTCCCCTTGCCGTGCCGTTCCTTCTGTTACCCTTGCCTTGCCTTGCTTTCCCTTGCCTTCCTTGCCTTCCGTTACTCTTTGCTTGCCTTCCGTGCATTGCCTAGCCTTGCGTTGTCGTGCATTCGCCTTCCTCCCCAAACCGTGCCTTGCCTTGCGTTACCCTTTCCTTGCCTTGCCCTGCATTTCCTAGCCCTGTGTTGTCGTGCCTTAGCCTTGTTTCCCCTTACCGTGCCGTTCCTTTCGTTACCCTTGCCTTCCCCTGCTTTCCCTTGCCTTCCTTGCCTTCCGTTACTCTTTGCTTGCCTTCCGTGCATTGCCTAGCCTTGCGTTGTCGTGCCTTAGCCTTGCCTCGCCTGACCGTGCCTTGCCTTGAGTTACCCTTTCCTTGCCTTGCCGTGCATTGCCTAGCCGTGCGTTGTCGTGCATTTGCCTTGTCTTGCCTCACCGTGCTTTGCCTTGCGTTACCCTTTCCTTGCCTTGCCGTGCATTGCCTAGCCCTGCATTTTCGTGCCTTAGCTTTGTTTCCCCTTACCGTGCCGTTCCTTTCGTTGCCCTTGCCTTCCCTTGCTTTCCCTTGCCTTCCTTGCCTTCCGTTACTCTTTGCTTGCCTTCCGTTCATTGCCTAGCCTTGCGTTGTCGTGCCTTAGCCTTGCCTCGCCTGACCGTGCCTTGCCTTGCGTTACCCTTTCCTTGCCTTGCCGTGCATTGCCTAGCCGTGCGTTGTCGTGCAGTTGCCTTGCCTTGCCTCACCGTGCCTTGCCTTGCGTTACCCTTTCCTTGCCTGGCCGTGCATTGCCTAGCCGTGCGTTGTCGTGCATTAGCCTTGTCTTGCCTTACCGTGCCTTGCCTTGCGTTACCCTTTCCTTGCCTGGCCGTGCATTGCGTAGCCGTGCGTTGCCGTTCCTTAGCCTTGTTTCCCCTTGCCGTGCCTTGCCTTTTGTTACACTTGCCTTGCCTTGCTTTGCCTTGCCTTCCTTTCCTTCCGTTACTCTTTCCTTGCCTAGCCGTGCACTGCCTAGCCTTGCGTTGTCGTGCATTAGCTTTGCCTCCCCAAACCGTGCCTTGCCTTGCGTTACCATTTCCTTGCCTTGCCCTGCATTGCCTAGCCCTGTGTTGTCGTGCCTTAGTCTTGTTTGCCCTTACCGTGCCGTTCCTTCCGTTACCCTTGCCTTTCCCTGCTTTCCCTAGCCTTCCTTGCCTTCCGTGCATTGCCTAGCCTTGCGTTGTCGTGCCTTAGCCTTGCCTCGCCTGATCGTGCCTTGCCTTGAGTTACCCTTTCCTTGCCTTGCCGTGCATTGCCTAGCCGTGCGTTGTCGTGCATTTGCCTTGTCTTGCCTCACCGTGCTTTGCCTTGCGTTACCCTTTCCTTGCCTTGCCTTGCATTGCCTAGCCCTGCATTGTCGTGCCTTAGCTTTGTTTCCCCTTACCGTGCCGTTCCTTTCGTTGCCCTTGCCTTCCCTTGCTTTCCCTTGCCTTCCTTGCCTTCCGTTACTCTTTGCTTGCCTTCCGTTCATTGCCTAGCCTTGCGTTGTCGTGCCTTAGCCTTGCCTCGCCTGACCGTGCCTTGCCTTGCGTTACCCTTTCCTTGCCTTGCCGTGCATTGCCTAGCCGTGCGTTGTCGTGCATTTGCCTTGCCTTGCCTCACCGTGCCTTGCCTTGCGTTACCCTTTCCTTGCCTGGCCGTGCATTGCCTAGCCGTGCGTTGTCGTGCATTAGCCTTGTCTTGCCTTACCGTGCCTTGCCTTGCGTTACCCTTTCCTTGCCTGGCCGTGCATTGCGTAGCCGTGCGTTGCCGTTCCTTAGCCTTGTTTCCCCTTGCCGTGCCTTGCCTTTTGTTACACTTGCCTTGCCTTGCTTTGCCTTGCCTTCCTTTCCTTCCGTTACTCTTTCCTTGCCTAGCCGTGCACTGCCTAGCCTTGCGTTGTCGTGCATTAGCTTTGCCTCCCCAAACCGTGCCTTGCCTTGCGTTACCATTTCCTTGCCTTGCCCTGCATTGCCTAGCCCTGTGTTGTCGTGCCTTAGTCTTGTTTGCCCTTACCGTGCCGTTCCTTCCGTTACCCTTGCCTTTCCCTGCTTTCCCTAGCCTTCCTTGCCTTCCGTGCATTGCCTAGCCTTGCGTTGTCGTGCCTTAGCCTTGCCTCGCCTGACCGTGCCTTGCCTTGCGTTACCCTTTCCTTGCCTTGCCGTGAATTGCCTAGCCGTGCGTTGTCGTGCATCAGCCTTGCCTTGCCTCACCGTGCCTTGCCTTGCGTTACCCTTACCTTGCCTTGCTTTCCCTTCCTTTCATTGCCTTCCGTTACTCTTTGCTTTCCTTCCGTGCATTGCCTAGCCGTGCGTTGCCGTGCCTTAGCCTTGTTTCCCCTTGCCGTGCCGTTCCTTCCGTTACCCTTGCCTTGCCTTGCTTTCCCTTGCCTTCCTTGCCTTCCGTTACTCTTTGCTTGCCTTCCGTGCATTGCCTAGCCTTGCGTTGTCGTGCCTTAGCCTTGCCTCGCGTAACGGTGCCTTGCCTTGCGTTACCCTTTCCTTTCCTTGCCGTGCATTGGCTAGCCCTGCGTTGTCGTGCCTTAGCCTTGTTTCCCCTTACCGTGCCGTTCCTTCCGTTACCCTTGCCTTCCCCTGCTTTCCCTTGCCTTCCTTGCCTTCCGTTACTCTTTGCTTGCCTTCCGTTTATTGCCTAGCCTTGCGTTGTCGTGCCTTAGCCTTGCCGCGCCTTACCGTGCCTTGCCTTGCGTTACCCTTTCCTTGCCTTGCCGTGCATTGCCTAGCCTTGCATTGTCGTGCCTTAGCCTTGCCTCGCCTGACCGTGCCTTGCCTTGCGTTACCCTTTCCTTGCCTTGCCGTGCATTGCCTAGCCGTGCGTTGCCGTGCCTTAGCCTTGTTTCCCCTTGCCGTGCCGTTCCTTCCGTTACCTTTCCCTTGCCTTGCTTTCCCTTGCCTTCCTTGCCTTCCGTTACTCTTTGCTTGCCTTCCGTGCATTGCCTAGCCTTGCGTTGTCGTGCCTTAGCCTTGCCTCGCGTAACGGTGCCGTCCCTTGCGTTACTCTTTCCTTTCCTTGCCGTGCATTGGCTAGCCCTGGGTTGTCGTGCCTTAGCCTTGTTTCCCCTTACCGTGCCGTTCCTTTCGTTACCCTTGCCTTCCCCTGCTTTCCCTTGCCTTCCTTGCCTTCCGTTACTCTTTGCTTGCCTTCCGTGCATTGCCTAGCCTTGCGTTGTCGTGCCTTAGCCTTGCCTCGCGTAACGGTGTCTTGCCTTGCGTTACCCTTTCCTTCCCTTGCCGTGCATTGCCTAGCCGTGCGTTGCCGTGCCTTAGTCTTGTTTCCCCTTGCCGTGCTGTTCCTTCCGTTACCCTTGCCTTGCCTTGCTTTCCCTTGCCTTCCTTGCCTTCCGTTACTCTTTGCTTGCCTTCCGTGCATTGCCTAGCCTTGCGTTGTCGTGCATTCGCCTTCCTCCCCAAACCGTGCCTTGCCTTGCGTTACCCTTTCCTTGCCTTGCAGTGCATTGCCTAGCCGTGCGTTGTCGTGCATCAGCCTTGCCTTGCCTCACCGTGCCTTGCCTTGCGTTACCCTTTCCTTGCCTGGCCGTGCATTGCCTAGCCGTGCGTTGTCGTGCATTAGCCTTGTCTTGCCTTACCGTGCCTTGCCTTGCGTTACCCTTTCCTTGCCTGGCCGTGCATTGCGTAGCCATGCGTTGCCGTTCCTTAGCCTTGTTTCCCCTTGCCGTGCCTTGCCTTTTGTTACACTTGCCTTGCCTTGCTTTGCCTTGCCTTCCTTTCCTTCCGTTACTCTTTCCTTGCCTAGCCGTGCACTGCCTAGCCTTGCGTTGTCGTGCATTAGCTTTGCCTCCCCAAACCGTGCCTTGCCTTGCGTTACCATTTCCTTGCCTTGCCCTGCATTGCCTAGCCCTGTGTTGTCGTGCCTTAGTCTTGTTTGCCCTTACCGTGCCGTTCCTTCCGTTACCCTTGCCTTTCCCTGCTTTCCCTAGCCTTCCTTGCCTTCCGTGCATTGCCTAGCCTTGCGTTGTCGTGCCTTAGCCTTGCCTCGCCTGACCGTGCCTTGCCTTGCGTTACCCTTTCCTTGCCTTGCCGTGAATTGCCTAGCCGTGCGTTGTCGTGCATCAGCCTTGCCTTGCCTCACCGTGCCTTGCCTTGCGTTACCCTTACCTTGCCTTGCTTTCCCTTCCTTTCATTGCCTTCCGTTACTCTTTGCTTTCCTTCCGTGCATTGCCTAGCCGTGCGTTGCCGTGCCTTAGCCTTGTTTCCCCTTGCCGTGCCGTTCCTTCCGTTACCCTTGCCTTGCCTTGCTTTCCCTTGCCTTCCTTGCCTTCCGTTACTCTTTGCTTGCCTTCCGTGCATTGCCTAGCCTTGCGTTGTCGTGCCTTAGCCTTGCCTCGCGTAACGGTGCCTTGCCTTGCGTTACCCTTTCCTTTCCTTGCCGTGCATTGGCTAGCCCTGCGTTGTCGTGCCTTAGCCTTGTTTCCCCTTACCGTGCCGTTCCTTCCGTTACCCTTGCCTTCCCCTGCTTTCCCTTGCCTTCCTTGCCTTCCGTTACTCTTTGCTTGCCTTCCGTTTATTGCCTAGCCTTGCGTTGTCGTGCCTTAGCCTTGCCGCGCCTTACCGTGCCTTGCCTTGCGTTACCCTTTCCTTGCCTTGCCGTGCATTGCCTAGCCTTGCATTGTCGTGCCTTAGCCTTGCCTCGCCTGACCGTGCCTTGCCTTGCGTTACCCTTTCCTTGCCTTGCCGTGCATTGCCTAGCCGTGCGTTGTCGTGCATCAGCCTTGCCTTGCCTCATCGTGCCTTGCCTTGCGTTACCCTTTCCTTGCCTTGCCGTGCATTGCCTAGCCGTGCGTTGCCGTGCCTTAGCCTTGTTTCCCCTTGCCGTGCCGTTCCTTCTGTTACCCTTGCCTTGCCTTGCTTTCCCTTGCCTTCCTTGCCTTCCGTTACTCTTTGCTTGCCTTCCGTGCATTGCCTAGCCTTGCGTTGTCGTGCATGCGCCTTCCTCCCCAAACCGTGCCTTGCCTTGCGTTACCCTTTCCTTGCCTTGCCCTGCATTTTCTAGCCCTGTGTTGGTGTGCCTTAGCCTTGTTTCCCCTTACCGTGCCGTTCCTTTCGTTACCCTTGCCTTCCCCTGCTTTCCCTTGCCTTCCTTGCCTTCCGTTATTCTTTGCTTGCCTTCCGTGCATTGCCTAGCCTTGCGTTGTCGTGCCTTAGCCTTGCCTCGCCTGACCGTGCCTTGCCTTGAGTTACCCTTTCCTTGCCTTGCCGTGCATTGCCTAGCCGTGCGTTGTCGTGCATTTGCCTTGTCTTGCCTCACCGTGCTTTGCCTTGCGTTACCTTTCCCTTGCCTTGCCGTTCATTGCCTAGCCCTGCATTGTCGTGCCTTAGCTTTGTTTCCCCTTACCGTGCCGTTCCTTTCGTTGCCCTTGCCTTCCCTTGCTTTCCCTTGCCTTCCTTGCCTTCCGTTACTCTTTGCTTGCCTTCCGTTCATTGCCTAGCCTTGCGTTGTCGTGCCTTTGCCTTGCCTCGCCTGACCGTGCCTTGCCTTGCGTTACCCTTTCCTTGCCTTGCCGTGCATTGCCTAGCCGTGCGTTGTCGTGCATTTGCTTTGCCTTGCCTCACCGTGCCTTGCCTTGCGTTACCCTTTCCTTGCCTGGCCGTGCATTGCCTAGCCGTGCGTTGTCGTGCATTAGCCTTGTCTTGCCTTACCGTGCCTTGCCTTGCGTTACCCTTTCCTTGCCTGGCCGTGCATTGCGTAGCCGTGCGTTGCCGTTCCTTAGCCTTGTTTCCCCTTGCCGTGCCTTGCCTTTTGTTACACTTGCCTTGCCTTGCTTTGCCTTGCCTTCCTTTCCTTCCGTTACTCTTTGCTTGCCTAGCCGTGCACTGCCTAGCCTTGCGTTGTCGTGCATTAGCTTTGCCTCCCCAAACCGTGCCTTGCCTTGCGTTACCATTTCCTTGCCTTGCCCTGCATTGCCTAGCCCTGTGTTGTCGTGCCTTAGTCTTGTTTGCCCTTACCGTGCCGTTCCTTCCGTTACCCTTGCCTTTCCCTGCTTTCCCTAGCCTTCCTTGCCTTCCGTGCATTGCCTAGCCTTGCGTTGTCGTGCCTTAGCCTTGCCTCGCCTGACCGTGCCTTGCCTTGCGTTACCCTTTCCTTGCCTTGCCGTGAATTGCCTAGCCGTGCGTTGTCGTGCATCAGCCTTGCCTTGACTCACCGTGCCTTGCCTTGCGTTACCCTTACCTTGCCTTGCTTTCCCTTCCTTTCATTGCCTTCCGTTACTCTTTGCTTGCCTTCCGTGCATTGCCTAGCCGTGCGTTGCCGTGCCTTAGCCTTGTTTCCCCTTGCCGTGCCGTTCCTTCCGTTACCCTTGCCTTGCCTTGCTTTCCCTTGCCTTCCTTGCCTTCCGTTACTCTTTGCTTGCCTTCCGTGCATTGCCTAGCCGTGCGTTGTCGTGCATTTGCCTTGTCTTGCCTCACCGTGCTTTGCCTTGCGTTACCCTTTCCTTGCCTTGCCTTGCATTGCCTAGCCCTGCATTGTCGTGCCTTAGCTTTGTTTCCCCTTACCGTGCCGTTCCTTTCGTTGCCCTTGCCTTCCCTTGCTTTCCCTTGCCTTCCTTGCCTTCCGTTACTCTTTGCTTGCCTTCCGTTCATTGCCTAGCCTTGCGTTGTCGTGCCTTAGCCTTGCCTCGCCTGACCGTGCCTTGCCTTGCGTTACCCTTTCCTTGCCTTGCCGTGCATTGCCTAGCCGTGCGTTGTCGTGCATTTGCCTTGCCTTGCCTCACCGTGCCTTGCCTTGCGTTACCCTTTCCTTGCCTGGCCGTGCATTGCCTAGCCGTGCGTTGTCGTGCATTAGCCTTGTCTTGCCTTACCGTGCCTTGCCTTGCGTTACCCTTTCCTTGCCTGGCCGTGCATTGCGTAGCCGTGCGTTGCCGTTCCTTAGCCTTGTTTCCCCTTGCCGTGCCTTGCCTTTTGTTACACTTGCCTTGCCTTGCTTTGCCTTGCCTTCCTTTCCTTCCGTTACTCTTTCCTTGCCTAGCCGTGCACTGCCTAGCCTTGCGTTGTCGTGCATTAGCTTTGCCTCCCCAAACCGTGCCTTGCCTTGCGTTACCATTTCCTTGCCTTGCCCTGCATTGCCTAGCCCTGTGTTGTCGTGCCTTAGTCTTGTTTGCCCTTACCGTGCCGTTCCTTCCGTTACCCTTGCCTTTCCCTGCTTTCCCTAGCCTTCCTTGCCTTCCGTGCATTGCCTAGCCTTGCGTTGTCGTGCCTTAGCCTTGCCTCGCCTGACCGTGCCTTGCCTTGCGTTACCCTTTCCTTGCCTTGCCGTGAATTGCCTAGCCGTGCGTTGTCGTGCATCAGCCTTGCCTTGCCTCACCGTGCCTTGCCTTGCGTTACCCTTACCTTGCCTTGCTTTCCCTTCCTTTCATTGCCTTCCGTTACTCTTTGCTTTCCTTCCGTGCATTGCCTAGCCGTGCGTTGCCGTGCCTTAGCCTTGTTTCCCCTTGCCGTGCCGTTCCTTCCGTTACCCTTGCCTTGCCTTGCTTTCCCTTGCCTTCCTTGCCTTCCGTTACTCTTTGCTTGCCTTCCGTGCATTGCCTAGCCTTGCGTTGTCGTGCCTTAGCCTTGCCTCGCGTAACGGTGCCTTGCCTTGCGTTACCCTTTCCTTTCCTTGCCGTGCATTGGCTAGCCCTGCGTTGTCGTGCCTTAGCCTTGTTTCCCCTTACCGTGCCGTTCCTTCCGTTACCCTTGCCTTCCCCTGCTTTCCCTTGCCTTCCTTGCCTTCCGTTACTCTTTGCTTGCCTTCCGTTTATTGCCTAGCCTTGCGTTGTCGTGCCTTAGCCTTGCCGCGCCTTACCGTGCCTTGCCTTGCGTTACCCTTTCCTTGCCTTGCCGTGCATTGCCTAGCCTTGCATTGTCGTGCCTTAGCCTTGCCTCGCCTGACCGTGCCTTGCCTTGCGTTACCCTTTCCTTGCCTTGCCGTGCATTGCCTAGCCGTGCGTTGCCGTGCCTTAGCCTTGTTTCCCCTTGCCGTGCCGTTCCTTCCGTTACCTTTCCCTTGCCTTGCTTTCCCTTGCCTTCCTTGCCTTCCGTTACTCTTTGCTTGCCTTCCGTGCATTGCCTAGCCTTGCGTTGTCGTGCCTTAGCCTTGCCTCGCGTAACGGTGCCGTCCCTTGCGTTACTCTTTCCTTTCCTTGCCGTGCATTGGCTAGCCCTGGGTTGTCGTGCCTTAGCCTTGTTTCCCCTTACCGTGCCGTTCCTTCCGTTACCCTTGCCTTGCCTTGCTTTCCCTTGCCTTCCTTGCCTTCCGTTACTCTTTGCTTGCCTTCCGTGCATTGCCTAGCCTTGCGTTGTCGTGCCTTAGCCTTGCCTCGCGTAACGGTGTCTTGCCTTGCGTTACCCTTTCCTTCCCTTGCCGTGCATTGCCTAGCCGTGCGTTGTCGTGCCTTAGCCTTGTTTCCCCTTGCCGTGCTGTTCCTTCCGTTACCCTTGCCTTGCCTTGCTTTCCCTTGCCTTCCTTGCCTTCCGTTACTCTTTGCTTGACTTCCGTGCATTGCCTAGCCTTGCGTTGTCGTGCCTTAGCCTTGCCTCGCCTGACCGTGCCTTGCCTTGCGTTACCCTTTCCTTGCCTTGCCGTGCATTGCCTAGCCGTGCGTTGCCGTGCCTTAGCCTTGTTTCCCCTTGCCGTGCCGTTCCTTCTGTTACCCTTGCCTTGCCTTGCTTTCCCTTGCCTTCCTTGCCTTCCGTTACTCTTTGCTTGCCTTCCGTGCATTGCCTAGCCTTGCGTTGTCGTGCATTCGCCTTCCTCCCCAAACCGTGCCTTGCCTTGCGTTACCCTTTCCTTGCCTTGCAGTGCATTGCCTAGCCGTGCGTTGTCGTGCATCAGCCTTGCCTTGCCTCACCGTGCCTTGCCTTGCGTTACCCTTTACTTGCCTGGCCGTGCATTGCCTAGCCGTGCGTTGTCGTGCATTAGCCTTGTCTTGCCTTACCGTGCCTTGCCTTGCGTTACCCTTTCCTTGCCTGGCCGTGCATTGCGTAGCCGTGCGTTGCCGTTCCTTAGCCTTGTTTCCCCTTGCCGTGCCGTTCCTTCCGTTACCTTTCCCTTGCCTTGCTTTCCCTTGCTTTCCTTGCCTTCCGTTACTCTTTGCTTGCCTTCCGTGCATTGCCTAGCCTTGCGTTGTCGTGCCTTAGCCTTGCCTCGCCTGACCGTGCCTTGCCTTGCGTTACCCTTTCCTTGCCTTGCCGTGCATTGCCTAGCTGTGCGTTGCCGTGCCTTAGCCTTGTTTCCCCTTGCCGTGCCGTTCCTTCTGTTACCCTTGCCTTGCCTTGCTTTCCCTTGCCTTCCTTGCCTTCCGTTACTCTTTGCTTGCCTTCCGTGCATTGCCTAGCCTTGCGTTGTCGTGCATTCGCCTTCCTCCCCAAACCGTGCCTTGCCTTGCGTTACCCTTTCCTTGCCTTGCCCTGCATTTCCTAGCCCTGTGTTGTCGTGCCTTAGCCTTGTTTCCCCTTACCGTGCCGTTCCTTCCGTTACCCTTGCCTTTCCCTGCTTTCCCTTGCCTTCCTTGCCTTCCGTTACTCTTTGCTTGCCTTCCGTGCATTGCCTAGCCTTGCGTTGTCGTGCATTAGCCTTGCCTCGCCTGACCGTGCCTTGCCTTGAGTTACCCTTTCCTTGCCTTGCCGTGCATTGCCTAGCCGTGCGTTGTCGTGCATTTGCCTTGTCTTGCCTCACCGTGCTTTGCCTTGCGTTACCCTTTCCTTGCCTTGCCGTGCATTGCCTAGCCCTGCATTTTCGTGCCTTAGCTTTGTTTCCCCTTACCGTGCCGTTCCTTTCGTTGCCCTTGCCTTCCCTTGCTTTCCCTTGCCTTCCTTGCCTTCCGTTACTCTTTGCTTGCCTTCCGTTCATTGCCTAGCCTTGCGTTGTCGTGCCTTAGCCTTGCCTCGCCTGACCGTGCCTTGCCTTGCGTTACCCTTTCCTTGCCTTGCCGTGCATTGCCTAGCCGTGCGTTGTCGTGCATTTGCCTTGCCTTGCCTCACCGTGCCTTGCCTTGCGTTACCCTTTCCTTGCCTGGCCGTGCATTGCCTAGCCGTGCGTTGTCGTGCATTAGCCTTGTCTTGCCTTACCGTGCCTTGCCTTGCGTTACCCTTTCCTTGCCTGGCCGTGCATTGCGTAGCCGTGCGTTGCCGTTCCTTAGCCTTGCTTCCCCTTGCCGTGCCTTGCCTTTTGTTACACTTGCCTTGCCTTGCTTTGCCTTGCCTTCCTTTCCTTCCGTTACTCTTTCCTTGCCTAGCCGTGCACTGCCTAGCCTTGCGTTGTCGTGCATTAGCTTTGCCTCCCCAAACCGTGCCTTGCCTTGCGTTACCATTTCCTTGCCTTGCCCTGCATTGCCTAGCCCTGTGTTGTCGTGCCTTAGTCTTGTTTGCCCTTACCGTGCCGTTCCTTCCGTTACCCTTGCCTTTCCCTGCTTTCCCTAGCCTTCCTTGCCTTCCGTGCATTGCCTAGCCTTGCGTTGTCGTGCCTTAGCCTTGCCTCGCCTGATCGTGCCTTGCCTTGAGTTACCCTTTCCTTGCCTTGCCGTGCATTGCCTAGCCGTGCGTTGTCGTGCATTTGCCTTGTCTTGCCTCACCGTGCTTTGCCTTGCGTTACCCTTTCCTTGCCTTGCCTTGCATTGCCTAGCCCTGCATTGTCGTGCCTTAGCTTTGTTTCCCCTTACCGTGCCGTTCCTTTCGTTGCCCTTGCCTTCCCTTGCTTTCCCTTGCCTTCCTTGCCTTCCGTTACTCTTTGCTTGCCTTCCGTTCATTGCCTAGCCTTGCGTTGTCGTGCCTTAGCCTTGCCTCGCCTGACCGTGCCTTGCCTTGCGTTACCCTTTCCTTGCCTTGCCGTGCATTGCCTAGCCGTGCGTTGTCGTGCATTTGCCTTGCCTTGCCTCACCGTGCCTTGCCTTGCGTTACCCTTTCCTTGCCTGGCCGTGCATTGCCTAGCCGTGCGTTGTCGTGCATTAGCCTTGTCTTGCCTTACCGTGCCTTGCCTTGCGTTACCCTTTCCTTGCCTGGCCGTGCATTGCGTAGCCGTGCGTTGCCGTTCCTTAGCCTTGTTTCCCCTTGCCGTGCCTTGCCTTTTGTTACACTTGCCTTGCCTTGCTTTGCCTTGCCTTCCTTTCCTTCCGTTACTCTTTCCTTGCCTAGCCGTGCACTGCCTAGCCTTGCGTTGTCGTGCATTAGCTTTGCCTCCCCAAACCGTGCCTTGCCTTGCGTTACCATTTCCTTGCCTTGCCCTGCATTGCCTAGCCCTGTGTTGTCGTGCCTTAGTCTTGTTTGCCCTTACCGTGCCGTTCCTTCCGTTACCCTTGCCTTTCCCTGCTTTCCCTAGCCTTCCGTGCATTGCCTAGCCTTGCGTTGTCGTGCCTTAGCCTTGCCTCGCCTGACCGTGCCTTGCCTTGCGTTACCCTTTCCTTGCCTTGCCGTGAATTGCCTAGCCGTGCGTTGTCGTGCATCAGCCTTGCCTTGCCTCACCGTGCCTTGCCTTGCGTTACCCTTACCTTGCCTTGCTTTCCCTTCCTTTCATTGCCTTCCGTTACTCTTTGCTTTCCTTCCGTGCATTGCCTAGCCGTGCGTTGCCGTGCCTTAGCCTTGTTTCCCCTTGCCGTGCCGTTCCTTCCGTTACCCTTGCCTTGCCTTGCTTTCCCTTGCCTTCCTTGCCTTCCGTTACTCTTTGCTTGCCTTCCGTGCATTGCCTAGCCTTGCGTTGTCGTGCCTTAGCCTTGCCTCGCGTAACGGTGCCTTGCCTTGCGTTACCCTTTCCTTTCCTTGCCGTGCATTGGCTAGCCCTGCGTTGTCGTGCCTTAGCCTTGTTTCCCCTTACCGTGCCGTTCCTTCCGTTACCCTTGCCTTCCCCTGCTTTCCCTTGCCTTCCTTGCCTTCCGTTACTCTTTGCTTGCCTTCCGTTTATTGCCTAGCCTTGCGTTGTCGTGCCTTAGCCTTGCCGCGCCTTACCGTGCCTTGCCTTGCGTTACCCTTTCCTTGCCTTGCCGTGCATTGCCTAGCCTTGCATTGTCGTGCCTTAGCCTTGCCTCGCCTGACCGTGCCTTGCCTTGCGTTACCCTTTCCTTGCCTTGCCGTGCATTGCCTAGCCGTGCGTTGCCGTGCCTTAGCCTTGTTTCCCCTTGCCGTGCCGTTCCTTCCGTTACCTTTCCCTTGCCTTGCTTTCCCTTGCCTTCCTTGCCTTCCGTTACTCTTTGCTTGCCTTCCGTGCATTGCCTAGCCTTGCGTTGTCGTGCCTTAGCCTTGCCTCGCGTAACGGTGCCGTCCCTTGCGTTACTCTTTCCTTTCCTTGCCGTGCATTGGCTAGCCCTGGGTTGTCGTGCCTTAGCCTTGTTTCCCCTTACCGTGCCGTTCCTTCCGTTACCCTTGCCTTGCCTTGCTTTCCCTTGCCTTCCTTGCCTTCCGTTACTCTTTGCTTGCCTTCCGTGCATTGCCTAGCCTTGCGTTGTCGTGCCTTAGCCTTGCCTCGCGTAACGGTGTCTTGCCTTGCGTTACCCTTTCCTTCCCTTGCCGTGCATTGCCTAGCCGTGCGTTGCCGTGCCTTAGTCTTGTTTCCCCGTGCCGTGCTGTTCCTTCCGTTACCCTTGCCTTGCCTTGCTTTCCCTTGCCTTCCTTGCCTTCCGTTACTCTTTCCTTGACTTCCGTGCATTGCCTAGCCTTGCGTTGTCGTGCCTTAGCCTTGCCTCGCCTGACCGTGCCTTGCCTTGCGTTACCCTTTCCTTGCCTTGCCGTGCATTGCCTAGCCGTGCGTTGCCGTGCCTTAGCCTTGTTTCCCCTTGCCGTGCCGTTCCTTCTGTTACCCTTGCCTTGCCTTGCTTTCCCTTGCCTTCCTTGCCTTCCGTTACTCTTTGCTTGCCTTCCGTGCATTGCCTAGCCTTGCGTTGTCGTGCATTCGCCTTCCTCCCCAAACCGTGCCTTGCCTTGCGTTACCCTTTCCTTGCCTTGCAGTGCATTGCCTAGCCGTGCGTTGTCGTGCATCAGCCTTGCCTTGCCTCACCGTGCCTTGCCTTGCGTTACCCTTTCCTTGCCTGGCCGTGCATTGCCTAGCCGTGCGTTGTCGTGCATTAGCCTTGTCTTGCCTTACCGTGCCTTGCCTTGCGTTACCCTTTCCTTGCCTTGCCGTGCATTGCGTAGCCGTGTGCTGTCGTGCCTTAGTCTTGTTTGCCCTTACCGTGCCGTTCCTTCCGTTACCTTTCCCTTGCCTTGCTTTCCCTTGCCTTCCTTGCCTTCCGTTACTCTTTGCTTGCCTTCCGTGCATTGCCTAGCCTTGCGTTGTCGTGCATTCGCCTTCCTCCCCAAACCGTGCCTTGCCTTGCGTTACCCTTTCCTTGCCTTGCCCTGCATTTCCTAGCCCTGTGTTGTCGTGCCTTAGCCTTGTTTCCCCTTACCGTGCCGTTCCTTTCGTTACCCTTGCCTTCCCCTGCTTTCCCTTGCCTTCCTTGCCTTCCGTTACTCTTTGCTTGCCTTCCGTGCATTGCCTAGCCTTGCGTTGTCGTGCCTTAGCCTTGCCTCGCCTGACCGTGCCTTGCCTTGAGTTACCCTTTCCTTGCCTTGCCGTGCATTGCCTAGCCGTGCGTTGTCGTGCATTTGCCTTGTCTTGCCTCACCGTGCTTTGCCTTGCGTTACCCTTTCCTTGCCTTGCCGTGCATTGCCTAGCCCTGCATTTTCGTGCCTTAGCTTTGTTTCCCCTTACCGTGCCGTTCCTTTCGTTGCCCTTGCCTTCCCTTGCTTTCCCTTGCCTTCCTTGCATTCCGTTACTCTTTGCTTGCCTTCCGTTCATTGCCTAGCCTTGCGTTGTCGTGCCTTAGCCTTGCCTCGCCTGACCGTGCCTTGCCTTGCGTTACCCTTTCCTTGCCTTGCCGTGCATTGCCTAGCCGTGCGTTGTCGTGCATTTGCCTTGCCTTGCCTCACCGTGCCTTGCCTTGCGTTACCCTTTCCTTGCCTTGCCGTGCATTGCCTAGCCGTGCGTTGTCGTGCATTAGCCTTGTCTTGCCTTACCGTGCCTTGCCTTGCGTTACCCGTTCCTTGCCTGGCCGTGCATTGCGTAGCCGTGCGTTGCCGTTCCTTAGCCTTGCTTCCCCTTGCCGTGCCTTGCCTTTTGTTACACTTGCCTTGCCTTGCTTTGCCTTGCCTTCCTTTCCTTCCGTTACTCTTTCCTTGCCTAGCCGTGCACTGCCTAGCCTTGCGTTGTCGTGCATTAGCTTTGCCTCCCCAAACCGTGCCTTGCCTTGCGTTACCATTTCCTTGCCTTGCCCTGCATTGCCTAGCCCTGTGTTGTCGTGCCTTAGTCTTGTTTGCCCTTACCGTGCCGTTCCTTCCGTTACCCTTGCCTTTCCCTGCTTTCCCTAGCCTTCCTTGCCTTCCGTGCATTGCCTAGCCTTGCGTTGTCGTGCCTTAGCCTTGCCTCGCCTGATCGTGCCTTGCCTTGAGTTACCCTTTCCTTGCCTTGCCGTGCATTGCCTAGCCGTGCGTTGTCGTCCATTTCCCTTGTCTTGCCTCACCGTGCTTTGCCTTGCGTTACCCTTTCCTTGCCTTGCCGTGCATTGCCTAGCCCTGCATTGTCGTGCCTTAGCTTTGTTTCCCCTTACCGTGCCGTTCCTTTCGTTGCCCTTGCCTTCCCTTGCTTTCCCTTGCCTTCCTTGCCTTCCGTTACTCTTTGCTTGCCTTCCGTTCATTGCCTAGCCTTGCGTTGTCGTGCCTTAGCCTTGCCTCGCCTGACCGTGCCTTGCCTTGCGTTACCCTTTCCTTGCCTTGCCGTGCATTGCCTAGCCGTGCGTTGTCGTGCATTTGCCTTGCCTTGCCTCACCGTGCCTTGCCTTGCGTTACCCTTTCCTTGCCTGGCCGTGCATTGCCTAGCCGTGCGTTGTCGTGCATTAGCCTTGTCTTGCCTTACCGTGCCTTGCCTTGCGTTACCCTTTCCTTACCTTGCCGTGCATTGCCTAGCCGTGCGTTGCCGTGCCTTACCCTTGTTTCCCCTTGCCTTGCCTTGCTTTGCCTTGCCTTCCTTTCCTTCCGTTACTCTTTCCTTGCCTAGCCGTGCACTGCCTAGCCTTGCGTTGTCGTGCATTAGCTTTGCCTCCCCAAACCGTGCCTTGCCTTGCGTTACCATTTCCTTGCCTTGCCCTGCATTGCCTAGCCCTGTGTTGTCGTGCCTTAGTCTTGTTTGCCCTTACCGTGCCGTTCCTTCCGTTACCCTTGCCTTTCCCTGCTTTCCCTAGCCTTCCTTGCCTTCCGTGCATTGCCTAGCCTTGCGTTGTCGTGCCTTAGCCTTGCCTCGCCTGACCGTGCCTTGCCTTGCGTTACCCTTTCCTTGCCTTGCCGTGAATTGCCTAGCCGTGCGTTGTCGTGCATCAGCCTTGCCTTGCCTCACCGTGCCTTGCCTTGCGTTACCCTTACCTTGCCTTGCTTTCCCTTCCTTTCATTGCCTTCCGTTACTCTTTGCTTTCCTTCCGTGCATTGCCTAGCCGTGCGTTGCCGTGCCTTAGCCTTGTTTCCCCTTGCCGTGCCGTTCTTTCCGTTACCCTTGCCTTGCCTTGCTTTCCCTTGCCTTCCTTGCCTTCCGTTACTCTTTGCTTGCCTTCCGTGCATTGCCTAGCCTTGCGTTGTCGTGCCTTAGCCTTGCCTCGCGTAACGGTGCCTTGCCTTGCGTTACCCTTTCCTTTCCTTGCCGTGCATTGGCTAGCCCTGCGTTGTCGTGCCTTAGCCTTGTTTCCCCTTACCGTGCCGTTCCTTCCGTTACCCTTGCCTTCCCCTGCTTTCCCTTGCCTTCCTTGCCTTCCGTTACTCTTTGCTTGCCTTCCGTTTATTGCCTAGCCTTGCGTTGTCGTGCCTTAGCCTTGCCGCGCCTTACCGTGCCTTGCCTTGCGTTACCCTTTCCTTGCCTTGCCGTGCATTGCCTAGCCTTGCATTGTCGTGCCTTAGCCTTGCCTCGCCTGACCGTGCCTTGCCTTGCGTTACCCTTTCCTTGCCTTGCCGTGCATTGCCTAGCCGTGCGTTGCCGTGCCTTAGCCTTGTTTCCCCTTGCCGTGCCGTTCCTTCCGTTACCTTTCCCTTGCCTTGCTTTCCCTTGCCTTCCTTGCCTTCCGTTACTCTTTGCTTGCCTTCCGTGCATTGCCTAGCCTTGCGTTGTCGTGCCTTAGCCTTGCCTCGCGTAACGGTGCCGTCCCTTGCGTTACTCTTTCCTTTCCTTGCCGTGCATTGGCTAGCCCTGGGTTGTCGTGCCTTAGCCTTGTTTCCCCTTGCCGTGCCGTTCCTTCCGTTACCCTTGCCTTGCCCTGCTTTCCCTTGCCTTCCTTGCCTTCCGTTACTCTTTGCTTGCCTTCCGTGCATTGCCTAGCCTTGCGTTGTCGTGCCTTAGCCTTGCCTCGCGTAACGGTGTCTTGCCTTGCGTTACCCTTTCCTTCCCTTGCCGTGCATTGCCTAGCCGTGCGTTGCCGTGCCTTAGTCTTGTTTCCCCTTGCCGTGCTGTTCCTTCCGTTACCCTTGCCTTGCCTTGCTTTCCCTTGCCTTCCTTGCCTTCCGTTACTCTTTGCTTGACTTCCGTGCATTGCCTAGCCTTGCGTTGTCGTGCCTTAGCCTTGCCTCGCCTGACCGTGCCTTGCCTTGCGTTACCCTTTTCTTGCCTTGCCGTGCATTGCCTAGCCGTGCGTTGCCGTGCCTTAGCCTTGTTTCCCCTTGCCGTGCCGTTCCTTCTGTTACCCTTGCCTTGCCTTGCTTTCCCTTGCCTTCCTTGCCTTCCGTTACTCTTTGCTTGCCTTCCGTGCATTGCCTAGCCTTGCGTTGTCGTGCATTCGCCTTCCTCCCCAAACCGTGCCTTGCCTTGCGTTACCCTTTCCTTGCCTTGCAGTGCATTGCCTAGCCGTGCGTTGTCGTGCATCAGCCTTGCCTTGCCTCACCGTGCCTTGCCTTGCGTTACCCTTTCCTTGCCTGGCCGTGCATTGCCTAGCCGTGCCTTGTCGTGCATTAGCCTTGTCTTGCCTTACCGTGCCTTGCCTTGCGTTACCCTTTCCTTGCCTGGCCGTGCATTGCGTAGCCGTGCGTTGCCGTTCCTTAGCCTTGCTTCCCCTTGCCGTGCCGTTCCTTCCGTTACCTTTCCCTTGCCTTGCTTTCCCTTGCCTTCCTTGCCTTCCGTTACTCTTTGCTTGCCTTCCGTGCATTGCCTAGCCTTGAGTTGTCTTGCCTTAGCCTTGCCTCGCCTGACCGTGCCTTGCCTTGCGTTACCCTTTCCTTGCCTTGCCGTGCATTGCCTAGCCGTGCGTTGCCGTGCCTTAGCCTTGTTTCCCCTTGCCGTGCCGTTCCTTCTGTTACCCTTGCCTTGCCTTGCTTTCCCTTGCCTTCCTTGCCTTCCGTTACTCTTTGCTTGCCTTCCGTGCATTGCCTAGCCTTGCGTTGTCGTGCATTCGCCTTCCTCCCCAAACCGTGCCTTGCCTTGCGTTACCCTTTCCTTGCCTTGCCCTGCATTTCCTAGCCCTGTGTTGTCGTGCCTTAGCCTTGTTTCCCCTTACCGTGCCGTTCCTTTCGTTACCCTTGCCTTCCCCTGCTTTCCCTTGCCTTCCTTGCCTTCCGTTACTCTTTGCTTGCCTTCCGTGCATTGCCTAGCCTTGCGTTGTCGTGCCTTAGCCTTGCCTCGCCTGACCGTGCCTTGCCTTGAGTTACCCTTTCCTTGCCTTGCCGTGCATTGCCTAGCCGTGCGTTGTCGTGCATTTGCCTTGTCTTGCCTCACCGTGCTTTGCCTTGCGTTACCCTTTCCTTGCCTTGCCGTGCATTGCCTAGCCCCGCATTTTCGTGCCTTAGCTTTGTTTCCCCTTACCGTGCCGTTCCTTTCGTTGCCCTTGCCTTCCCTTGCTTTCCCTTGCCTTCCTTGCCTTCCGTTACTCTTTGCTTGCCTTCCGTTCATTGCCTAGCCTTGCGTTGTCCTGCCTTAGCCTTGCCTCGCCTGACCGTGCCTTGCCTTGCGTTACCCTTTCCTTGCCTTGCCGTGCATTGCCTAGCCGTGCGTTGTCGTGCATTTGCCTTGCCTTGCCTCACCGTGCCTTGCCTTGCGTTACCCTTTCCTTGCCTGGCCGTGCATTGCCTAGCCGTGCGTTGTCGTGCATTAGCCTTGTCTTGCCTTACCGTGCCTTGCCTTGCGTTACCCTTTCCTTGCCTGGCCGTGCATTGCGTAGCCGTGCGTTGCCGTTCCTTAGCCTTGCTTCCCCTTGCCGTGCCTTGCCTTTTGTTACACTTGCCTTGCCTTGCTTTGCCTTGCCTTCCTTTCCTTCCGTTACTCTTTCCTTGCCTAGCCGTGCACTGCCTAGCCTTGCGTTGTCGTGCATTAGCTTTGCCTCCCCAAACCGTGCCTTGCCTTGCGTTACCATTTCCTTGCCTTGCCCTGCATTGCCTAGCCCTGTGTTGTCGTGCCTTAGTCTTGTTTGCCCTTACCGTGCCGTTCCTTCCGTTACCCTTGCCTTTCCCTGCTTTCCCTAGCCTTCCTTGCCTTCCGTGCATTGCCTAGCCTTGCGTTGTCGTGCCTTAGCCTTGCCTCGCCTGACCGTGCCTTGCCTTGCGTTACCCTTTCCTTGCCTTGCCGTGAATTGCCTAGCCGTGCGTTGTCGTGCATCAGCCTTGCCTTGCCTCACCGTGCCTTGCCTTGCGTTACCCTTACCTTGCCTTGCTTTCCCTTCCTTTCATTGCCTTCCGTTACTCTTTGCTTTCCTTCCGTGCATTGCCTAGCCGTGCGTTGCCGTGCCTTAGCCTTGTTTCCCCTTGCCGTGCCGTTCCTTCCGTTACCCTTGCCTTGCCTTGCTTTCCCTTGCCTTCCTTGCCTTCCGTTACTCTTTGCTTGCCTTCCGTGCATTGCCTAGCCTTGCGTTGTCGTGCCTTAGCCTTGCCTCGCGTAACGGTGCCTTGCCTTGCGTTACGGTGCCTTGCCTTGCGTTACCCTTTCCTTTCCTTGCCGTGCATTGGCTAGCCCTGCGTTGTCGTGCCTTAGCCTTGTTTCCCCTTACCGTGCCGTTCCTTCCGTTACCCTTGCCTTCCCCTGCTTTCCCTTGCCTTCCTTGCCTTCCGTTACTCTTTGCTTGCCTTCCGTTTATTGCCTAGCCTTGCGTTGTCGTGCCTTAGCCTTGCCGCGCCTTACCGTGCCTTGCCTTGCGTTACCCTTTCCTTGCCTTGCCGTGCATTGCCTAGCCTTGCATTGTCGTGCCTTAGCCTTGCCTCGCCTGACCGTGCCTTGCCTTGCGTTACCCTTTCCTTGCCTTGCCGTGCATTGCCTAGCCGTGCGTTGCCGTGCCTTAGCCTTGTTTCCCCTTGCCGTGCCGTTCCTTCCGTTACCTTTCCCTTGCCTTGCTTTCCCTTGCCTTCCTTGCCTTCCGTTACTCTTTGCTTGCCTTCCGTGCATTGCCTAGCCTTGCGTTGTCGTGCCTTAGCCTTGCCTCGCGTAACGGTGCCGTCCCTTGCGTTACTCTTTCCTTTCCTTGCCGTGCATTGGCTAGCCCTGGGTTGTCGTGCCTTAGCCTTGTTTCCCCTTACCGTGCCGTTCCTTCCGTTACCCTTGCCTTGCCTTGCTTTCCCTTGCCTTCCTTGCCTTCCGTTACTCTTTGCTTGCCTTCCGTGCATTGCCTAGCCTTGCGTTGTCGTGCCTTAGCCTTGCCTCGCGTAACGGTGTCTTGCCTTGCGTTACCCTTTCCTTCCCTTGCCGTGCATTGCCTAGCCGTGCGTTGCCGTGCCTTAGTCTTGTTTCCCCGTGCCGTGCTGTTCCTTCCGTTACCCTTGCCTTGCCTTGCTTTCCCTTGCCTTCCTTGCCTTCCGTTACTCTTTCCTTGACTTCCGTGCATTGCCTAGCCTTGCGTTGTCGTGCCTTAGCCTTGCCTCGCCTGACCGTGCCTTGCCTTGCGTTACCCTTTCCTTGCCTTGCCGTGCATTGCCTAGCCGTGCGTTGCCGTGCCTTAGCCTTGTTTCCCCTTGCCGTGCCGTTCCTTCTGTTACCCTTGCCTTGCCTTGCTTTCCCTTGCCTTCCTTGCCTTCCGTTACTCTTTGCTTGCCTTCCGTGCATTGCCTAGCCTTGCGTTGTCGTGCATTCGCCTTCCTCCCCAAACCGTGCCTTGCCTTGCGTTACCCTTTCCTTGCCTTGCAGTGCATTGCCTAGCCGTGCGTTGTCGTGCATCAGCCTTGCCTTGCCTCACCGTGCCTTGCCTTGCGTTACCCTTTCCTTGCCTGGCCGTGCATTGCCTAGCCGTGCGTTGTCGTGCATTAGCCTTGTCTTGCCTTACCGTGCCTTGCCTTGCGTTACCCTTTCCTTGCCTGGCCGTGCATTGCGTAGCCGTGCGTTGCCGTTCCTTAGCCTTGCTTCCCCTTGCCGTGCCGTTCCTTCCGTTACCTTTCCCTTGCCTTGCTTTCCCTTGCCTTCCTTGCCTTCCGTTACTCTTTGCTTGCCTTCCGTGCATTGCCTAGCCTTGCGTTGTCGTGCATTCGCCTTCCTCCCCAAACCGTGCCTTGCCTTGCGTTACCCTTTCCTTGCCTTGCCCTGCATTTCCTAGCCCTGTGTTGTCGTGCCTTAGCCTTGTTTCCCCTTACCGTGCCGTTCCTTTCGTTACCCTTGCCTTCCCCTGCTTTCCCTTGCCTTCCTTGCCTTCCGTTACTCTTTGCTTGCCTTCCGTGCATTGCCTAGCCTTGCGTTGTCGTGCCTTAGCCTTGCCTCGCCTGACCGTGCCTTGCCTTGAGTTACCCTTTCCTTGCCTTGCCGTGCATTGCCTAGCCGTGCGTTGTCGTGCATTTGCCTTGTCTTGCCTCACCGTGCTTTGCCTTGCGTTACCCTTTCCTTGCCTTGCCGTGCATTGCCTAGCCCTGCATTTTCGTGCCTTAGCTTTGTTTCCCCTTACCGTGCCGTTCCTTTCGTTGCCCTTGCCTTCCCTTGCTTTCCCTTGCCTTCCTTGCATTCCGTTACTCTTTGCTTGCCTTCCGTTCATTGCCTAGCCTTGCGTTGTCGTGCCTTAGCCTTGCCTCGCCTGACCGTGCCTTGCCTTGCGTTACCCTTTCCTTGCCTTGCCGTGCATTGCCTAGCCGTGCGTTGTCGTGCATTTGCCTTGCCTTGCCTCACCGTGCCTTGCCTTGCGTTACCCTTTCCTTGCCTGGCCGTGCATTGCCTAGCCGTGCGTTGTCGTGCATTAGCCTTGTCTTGCCTTACCGTGCCTTGCCTTGCGTTACCCTTTCCTTGCCTGTCCTTGCGTGCCTTATTGCCTAGCCGTGCGTTGTCTGCGCCTGCCTTGCCTCACCGTGCCTTGCCTTGCGTTACCCTTTCCTTGCCTTGCATTGCGCCGTGCATTGCCTACCGTGCCTTGCCTTGCGTTACCCTTTCCTTGCCTCGTGCATTTGCCTTGCCTTGCCTCACCGTGCCTTGCCTTGCGTTACCCTTTCCTTGCCTGGCCGTGCATTGCCTAGCCGTGCGTTGTCGTGCATTAGCCTTGTCTTGCCTTACCGTGCCTTGCCTTGCGTTACCCTTTCCTTGCCTGGCCGTGCATTGCGTAGCCGTGCGTTGCCGTTCCTTAGCCTTGTTTCCCCTTGCCGTGCCTTGCCTTTTGTTACACTTGCCTTGCCTTGCTTTGCCTTGCCTTCCTTTCCTTCCGTTACTCTTTCCTTGCCTAGCCGTGCACTGCCTAGCCTTGCGTTGTCGTGCATTAGCTTTGCCTCCCCAAACCGTGCCTTGCCTTGCGTTACCATTTCCTTGCCTTGCCCTGCATTGCCTAGCCCTGTGTTGTCGTGCCTTAGTCTTGTTTGCCCTTACCGTGCCGTTCCTTCCGTTACCCTTGCCTTTCCCTGCTTTCCCTAGCCTTCCTTGCCTTCCGTGCATTGCCTAGCCTTGCGTTGTCGTGCCTTAGCCTTGCCTCGCCTGACCGTGCCTTGCCTTGCGTTACCCTTTCCTTGCCTTGCCGTGAATTGCCTAGCCGTGCGTTGTCGTGCATCAGCCTTGCCTTGCCTCACCGTGCCTTGCCTTGCGTTACCCTTACCTTGCCTTGCTTTCCCTTCCCTTCCTTGCCTTCCGTTACTCTTTGCTTGCCTTCCGTGCATTGCCTAGCCGTGCGTTGCCGTGCCTTAGCCTTGTTTCCCCTTGCCGTGCCGTTCTTTCCGTTACCCTTGCCTTGCCTTGCTTTCCCTTGCCTTCCTTGCCTTCCGTTACTCTTTGCTTGCCTTCCGTGCATTGCCTAGCCTTGCGTTGTCGTGCCTTAGCCTTGCCTCGCGTAACGGTGCCTTGCCTTGCGTTACCCTTTCCTTTCCTTGCCGTGCATTGGCTAGCCCTGCGTTGTCGTGCCTTAGCCTTGTTTCCCCTTACCGTGCCGTTCCTTCCGTTACCCTTGCCTTCCCCTGCTTTCCCTTGCCTTCCTTGCCTTCCGTTACTCTTTGCTTGCCTTCCGTTTATTGCCTAGCCTTGCGTTGTCGTGCCTTAGCCTTGCCGCGCCTTACCGTGCCTTGCCTTGCGTTACCCTTTCCTTGCCTTGCCGTGCATTGCCTAGCCTTGCATTGTCGTGCCTTAGCCTTGCCTCGCCTGACCGTGCCTTGCCTTGCGTTACCCTTTCCTTGCCTTGCCGTGCATTGCCTAGCCGTGCGTTGCCGTGCCTTAGCCTTGTTTCCCCTTGCCGTGCCGTTCCTTCCGTTACCTTTCCCTTGCCTTGCTTTCCCTTGCCTTCCTTGCCTTCCGTTACTCTTTGCTTGCCTTCCGTGCATTGCCTAGCCTTGCGTTGTCGTGCCTTAGCCTTGCCTCGCGTAACGGTGCCGTGCCTTGCGTTACCCTTTCCTTGCCTTGCCGTGCATTGCCTAGCCCTGGGTTGTCGTGCCTTAGCCTTGTTTCCCCTTACCGTGCGGTTCCTTCCGTTACCCTTGCCTTGCCTTGCTTTCCCTTGCCTTCCTTGCCTTCCGTTACTCTTTGCTTGCCTTCCGTGCATTGCCTAGCCTTGCGTTGTCGTGCCTTAGCCTTGCCTCGCGTAACGGTGTCTTGCCTTGCGTTACCCTTTCCTTCCCTTGCCGTGCATTGCCTAGCCGTGCGTTGCCGTGCCTTAGTCTTGTTTCCCCTTGCCGTGCTGTTCCTTCCGTTACCCTTGCCTTGCCTTGCTTTCCCTTGCCTTCCTTGCCTTCCGTTACTCTTTGCTTGACTTCCGTGCATTGCCTAGCCTTGCGTTGTCGTGCCTTAGCCTTGCCTCGCCTGACCGTGCCTTGCCTTGCGTTACCCTTTTCTTGCCTTGCCGTGCATTGCCTAGCCGTGCGTTGCCGTGCCTTAGCCTTGTTTCCCCTTGCCGTGCCGTTCCTTCTGTTACCCTTGCCTTGCCTTGCTTTCCCTTGCCTTCCTTGCCTTCCGTTACTCTTTGCTTGCCTTCCGTGCATTGCCTAGCCTTGCGTTGTCGTGCATTCGCCTTCCTCCCCGAACCGTGCCTTGCCTTGCGTTACCCTTTCCTTGCCTTGCCGTGCATTGCCTAGCCGTGCGTTGTCGTGCATCAGCCTTGCCTTGCCTCACCGTGCCTTGCCTTGCGTTACCCTTTCCTTGCCTGGCCGTGCATTGCCTAGCCGTGCGTTGTCGTGCATTAGCCTTGTCTTGCCTTACCGTGCCTTGCCTTGCGTTACCCTTTCCTTGCCTGGCCGTGCATTGCGTAGCCGTGCGTTGCCGTTCCTTAGCCTTGCTTCCCCTTGCCGTGCCGTTCCTTCCGTTACCTTTCCCTTGCCTTGCTTTCCCTTGCCTTCCTTGCCTTCCGTTACTCTTTGCTTGCCTTCCGTGCATTGCCTAGCCTTGAGTTGTCTTGCCTTAGCCTTGCCTCGCCTGACCGTGCCTTGCCTTGCGTTACCCTTTCCTTGCCTTGCCGTGCATTGCCTAGCCGTGCGTTGCCGTGCCTTAGCCTTGTTTCCCCTTGCCGTGCCGTTCCTTCTGTTACCCTTGCCTTGCCTTGCTTTCCCTTGCCTTCCTTGCCTTCCGTTACTCTTTGCTTGCCTTCCGTGCATTGCCTAGCCTTGCGTTGTCGTGCATTCGCCTTCCTCCCCAAACCGTGCCTTGCCTTGCGTTACCCTTTCCTTGCCTTGCCCTGCATTTCCTAGCCCTGTGTTGTCGTGCCTTAGCCTTGTTTCCCCTTACCGTGCCGTTCCTTTCGTTACCCTTGCCTTCCCCTGCTTTCCCTTGCCTTCCTTGCCTTCCGTTACTCTTTGCTTGCCTTCCGTGCATTGCCTAGCCTTGCGTTGTCGTGCCTTAGCCTTGCCTCGCCTGACCGTGCCTTGCCTTGAGTTACCCTTTCCTTGCCTTGCCGTGCATTGCCTAGCCGTGCGTTGTCGTGCATTTGCCTTGTCTTGCCTCACCGTGCTTTGCCTTGCGTTACCCTTTCCTTGCCTTGCCGTGCATTGCCTAGCCCTGCATTTTCGTGCCTTAGCTTTGTTTCCCCTTACCGTGCCGTTCCTTTCGTTGCCCTTGCCTTCCCTTGCTTTCCCTTGCCTTCCTTGCCTTCCGTTACTCTTTGCTTGCCTTCCGTTCATTGCCTAGCCTTGCGTTGTCCTGCCTTAGCCTTGCCTCGCCTGACCGTGCCTTGCCTTGCGTTACCCTTTCCTTGCCTTGCCGTGCATTGCCTAGCCGTGCGTTGTCGTGCATTTGCCTTGCCTTGCCTCACCGTGCCTTGCCTTGCGTTACCCTTTCCTTGCCTGGCCGTGCATTGCCTAGCCGTGCGTTGTCGTGCATTAGCCTTGTCTTGCCTTACCGTGCCTTGCCTTGCGTTACCCTTTCCTTGCCTGGCCGTGCATTGCGTAGCCGTGCGTTGCCGTTCCTTAGCCTTGCTTCCCCTTGCCGTGCCTTGCCTTTTGTTACACTTGCCTTGCCTTGCTTTGCCTTGCCTTCCTTTCCTTCCGTTACTCTTTCCTTGCCTAGCCGTGCACTGCCTAGCCTTGCGTTGTCGTGCATTAGCTTTGCCTCCCCAAACCGTGCCTTGCCTTGCGTTACCATTTCCTTGCCTTGCCCTGCATTGCCTAGCCCTGTGTTGTCGTGCCTTAGTCTTGTTTGCCCTTACCGTGCCGTTCCTTCCGTTACCCTTGCCTTTCCCTGCTTTCCCTAGCCTTCCTTGCCTTCCGTGCATTGCCTAGCCTTGCGTTGTCGTGCCTTAGCCTTGCCTCGCCTGACCGTGCCTTGCCTTGAGTTACCCTTTCCTTGCCTTGCCGTGCATTGCCTAGCCGTGCGTTGTCGTGCATTTGCCTTGTCTTGCCTCACCGTGCTTTGCCTTGCGTTACCCTTTCCTTGCCTTGCCGTGCATTGCCTAGCCCTGCATTGTCCTGCCTTAGCTTTGTTTCCCCTTACCGTGCCGTTCCTTTCGTTGCCCTTGCCTTCCCTTGCTTTCCCTTGCCTTCCTTGCCTTCCGTTACTCTTTGCTTGCCTTCCGTTCATTGCCTAGCCTTGCGTTGTCGTGCCTTAGCCTTGCCTCGCCTGACCGTGCCTTGCCTTGCGTTACCCTTTCCTTGCCTTGCCGTGCATTGCCTAGCCGTGCGTTGTCGTGCATTTGCCTTGCCTTGCCTCACCGTGCCTTGCCTTGCGTTACCCTTTCCTTGCCTGGCCGTGCATTGCCTAGCCGTGCGTTGTCGTGCATTAGCCTTGTCTTGCCTTACCGTGCCTTGCCTTGCGTTACCCTTTCCTTGCCTGGCCGTGCATTGCGTAGCCGTGCGTTGCCGTTCCTTAGCCTTGTTTCCCCTTGCCGTGCCTTGCCTTTTGTTACACTTGCCTTGCCTTGCTTTGCCTTGCCTTCCTTTCCTTCCGTTACTCTTTCCTTGCCTAGCCGTGCACTGCCTAGCCTTGCGTTGTCGTGCATTAGCTTTGCCTCCCCAAACCGTGCCTTGCCTTGCGTTACCATTTCCTTGCCTTGCCCTGCATTGCCTAGCCCTGTGTTGTCGTGCCTTAGTCTTGTTTGCCCTTACCGTGCCGTTCCTTCCGTTACCCTTGCCTTTCCCTGCTTTCCCTAGCCTTCCTTGCCTTCCGTGCATTGCCTAGCCTTGCGTTGTCGTGCCTTAGCCTTGCCTCGCCTGACCGTGCCTTGCCTTGCGTTACCCTTTCCTTGCCTTGCCGTGAATTGCCTAGCCGTGCGTTGTCGTGCATCAGCCTTGCCTTGCCTCACCGTGCCTTGCCTTGCGTTACCCTTACCTTGCCTTGCTTTCCCTTCCTTTCATTGCCTTCCGTTACTCTTTGCTTTCCTTCCGTGCATTGCCTAGCCGTGCGTTGCCGTGCCTTAGCCTTGTTTCCCCTTGCCGTGCCGTTCCTTCCGTTACCCTTGCCTTGCCTTGCTTTCCCTTGCCTTCCTTGCCTTCCGTTACTCTTTGCTTGCCTTCCGTGCATTGCCTAGCCTTGCGTTGTCGTGCCTTAGCCTTGCCTCGCGTAACGGTGCCTTGCCTTGCGTTACCCTTTCCTTTCCTTGCCGTGCATTGGCTAGCCCTGCGTTGTCGTGCCTTAGCCTTGTTTCCCCTTACCGTGCCGTTCCTTCCGTTACCCTTGCCTTCCCCTGCTTTCCCTTGCCTTCCTTGCCTTCCGTTATTCTTTGCTTGCCTTCCGTTTATTGCCTAGCCTTGCGTTGTCGTGCCTTAGCCTTGCCGCGCCTTACCGTGCCTTTCCTTGCGTTACCCTTTCCTTGCCTTGCCGTGCATTGCCTAGCCTTGCATTGTCGTGCCTTAGCCTTGCCTCGCCTGACCGTGCCTTGCCTTGCGTTACCCTTTCCTTGCCTTGCCGTGCATTGCCTAGCCGTGCGTTGTCGTGCATCAGCCTTGCCTTGCCTCATCGTGCCTTGCCTTGCGTTACCCTTTCCTTGCCTTGCCGTGCATTGCCTAGCCGTGCGTTGCCGTGCCTTAGCCTTGTTTCCCCTTGCCGTGCCGTTCCTTCTGTTACCCTTGCCTTGCCTTGCTTTCCCTTGCCTTCCTTGCCTTCCGTTACTCTTTGCTTGCCTTCCGTGCATTGCCTAGCCTTGCGTTGTCGTGCATGCGCCTTCCTCCCCAAACCGTGCCTTGCCTTGCGTTACCCTTTCCTTGCCCTGCCCTGCATTTCCTAGCCCTGTGTTGTCGTCCCTTAGCCTTGTTTCCCCTTACCGTGCCGTTCCTTTCGTTACCCTTGCCTTCCCCTGCTTTCCCTTGCCTTCCTTGCCTTCCGTTACTCTTTGCTTGCCTTCCGTGCATTGCCTAGCCTTGCGTTGTCGTGCCTTAGCCTTGCCTCGCCTGACCGTGCCTTGCCTTGAGTTACCCTTTCCTTGCCTTGCCGTGCATTGCCTAGCCGTGCGTTGTCGTGCATTTGCCTTGTCTTGCCTCACCGTGCTTTGCCTTGCGTTACCCTTTCCTTGCCTTGCCGTGCATTGCCTAGCCCTGCATTGTCGTGCCTTAGCTTTGTTTCCCCTTACCGTGCCGTTCCTTTCGTTGCCCTTGCCTTCCCTTGCTTTCCCTTGCCTTCCTTGCCTTCCGTTACTCTTTGCTTGCCTTCCGTTCATTGCCTAGCCTTGCGTTGTCGTGCCTTAGCCTTGCCTCGCCTGACCGTGCCTTGCCTTGCGTTACCCTTTCCTTGCCTCGCCGTGCATTGCATAGCCGTGCGTTGCCGTTCCTTAGCCTTGTTTCCCCTTGCCGTGCCTTGCCTTTTGTTACACTTGCCTTGCCTTGCTTTGCCTTGCCTTCCTTTCCTTCCGTTACTCTTTCCTTGCCTAGCCGTGCACTGCCTAGCCTTGCGTTGTCGTGCATTAGCTTTGCCTCCCCAAACCGTGCCTTGCCTTGCGTTACCATTTCCTTGCCTTGCCCTGCATTGCCTAGCCCTGTGTTGTCGTGCCTTAGTCTTGTTTGCCCTTACCGTGCCGTTCCTTCCGTTACCCTTGCCTTTCCCTGCTTTCCCTAGCCTTCCTTGACTTCCGTGCATTGCCTAGCCTTGCGTTGTCGTGCCTTAGCCTTGCCTCGCCTGACCGTGCCTTGCCTTGCGTTACCCATTCCTTGCCTTGCCGTGAATTGCCTAGCCGTGCGTTGTCGTGCATCAGCCTTGCCTTGCCTCACCGTGCCTTGCGTTGCGTTACCCTTACCTTGCTTTGCTTTCCCTTACTTTCATTGCCTTCCGTTACTCTTTGCTTTCCTTCCGTGCATTGCCTAGCCTTGCGTTGTCGAGCCTTAGCCTTGCCTCGCTTGACAGTGCCTTGCCTTGCGTTACCCTTTCCTTGCCTTGCCGTGCATTGCCTAGCCGTGCGTTGCCGTGCCTTAGCCTTGTTTCCCCTTGCCGTGCCGTTCCTTCCGTTACCCTTGCATTCCCCTGCTTTCCCTTGCCTTCCTTGCCTTCCGTTACTCTTTGCTTGCCTTCCGTTTATTGCCTAGCCTTGCGTTGTCGTGCCTTAGCCTTGCCGCGCCTTACCGTGCCTTGCCTTGCGTTACCCTTTCCTTGCCTTGCCGTGCATTGCCTAGCCTTGTGTTGTCGTGCCTTAGCCTTGCCTCGCCTGACCGTGCCTTGCCTTGCGTTACCCTTTCCTTGCCTTGCCTTGCCTTGCCTCACCGTGCCTTGCCTTGCGTTACCCTTTCCTTGCCTTGCCGTGAATTGCCTAGCCTTGCGTTGTCTTGCCTTAGCCTTGCCTCGCCTGACCGTGCCTTGCCTTGCGTTACCCTTTCCTTGCCTTGCCGTGCATTGCCTAGCCGTGCGTTGTCGTGCATCAGCCTTGCCTTGCCTCACCGTGCCTTGCCTTGCGTTACCCTTTCCTTGCCTTGCCGTGCATTGCCTAGCCGTGCGTTGCCGTGCCTTAGCCTTGTTTCCCCTTGCCGTGCCGTTCCTTCTGTTACCCTTGCCTTGCCTTGCTTTCCGTTGCCTTCCTTGCCTTCCGTTACTCTTTCCTTGCCTTCCGTGCATTGCCTAGCCTTGCGTTGTCGTGCATTCGCCTTCCTCCCCAAACCGTGCCTTGCCTTGCGTTACCCTTTCCTTGCCTTGCCCTGCATTTCCTAGCCCTGTGTTGTCGTGACTTAGCCTTGTTTCCCCTTACCGTGCCGTTCCTTTCGTTACCCTTGCCTTCCCCTGCTTTCCCTTGCCTTCCTTGCCTTCTGTTACTCTTTGCTTGCCTTCCGTGCATTGCCTAGCCTTGCGTTGTCGTGCCTTAGCCTTGCCTCGCCTGACCGTGCCTTGCCTTGCGTTAGCCTTTCCTTGCCTTGCCGTGCATTGCCTAGCCGTGCGTTGCCGTGCCTTAGCCTTGTTTCCCCTTGCCGTGCCTTGCCTTTTGTTACACTTGCCTTGCCTTGCTTTGCCTTGCCTTCCTTTCCTTCCGTTACTCTTTCCTTGCCTAGCCGTGCACTGCCTAGCCTTGCGTTGTCGTGCATTAGCTTTGCCTCCCGAAACCGTGCCTTGCCTTGCGTTACCATTTCCTTACCTTGCCCTGCATTGCCTAGCCCTGTGTTGTCGTGCCTTAGTCTTGTTTGCCCTTACCGTGCCGTTCCTTCCGTTACCCTTGCCTTTCCCTGCTTTCCCTAGCCTTCCTTGCCTTCCGTGCATTGCGTAGCCTTGCGTTGTCGTGCCTTAGCCTTGCCTCGCCTGACCGTGCCTTGCCTTGCGTTACCCTTTCCTTGCCTTGCCGTGCATTGCCTAGCCGTGCGTTGTCGTGCATCAGCCTTGCCTTGCCTCACCGTGCCTTGCCTTGCGTTACCCTTACCTTACTTTGCTTTCGCTTACTTTCATTGCCTTCCGTTACTCTTTGCTTTCCTTCCGTGCATTGCCTAGCCTTGCGTTGTCGTGCCTTAGCCTTGCCTCGCCTGACAGTGCCTTGCCTTGCGTTACCCTTTCCTTGCCTTGCCGTGCATTGCCTAGCCGTGCGTTGCCGTGCCTTAGTCTTGTTTCCCCTTGCCGTGCTGTTCCTTCCGTTACCCTTGCCTTGCCTTGCTTTCCCTTGCCTTCCTTGCCTTCCGTTACTCTTTCCTTGCCTTCCGTGCATTGCCTAGCCTTGCTTTGTCGTGCCTTAGCCTTGCCTCGCCTGACCGTGCCTTGCCTTGCTTTACCCTTTCCTTGCCTTGCCGTGCATAGCCTAGCCGTGCGTTGTCGTGCATCAGCCTTGCCTTGCCTCACCGTGCCTTGCCTTGCGTTACCCTTTCCTTGCCTTGCCGTGCATTGCCTAGCCGTGCGTTGCCGTGCCTTAGCCTTGTTTCCCCTTGCCGTGCGGTTCCTTCTGTTACCCTTGCCTTGCCTTGCTTTCCCTTGCCTTCCTTGCCTTCCGTTACTCTTTGCTTGCCTTCCGTGCATTGCCTAGCCTTGCGTTGTCGTGCATTCGCCTTCCTCCCCAAACCGTGCCTTGCCTTGCGTTACCCTTTCCTTGCCTTGCCCTGCATTGCCTAGCCCTGTGTTGTCGTGCCTTAGCCTTGTTTCCCCTTACCGTGCCGTTCCTTTCGTTACCCTTGCCTTCCCCTGCTTTCCCTTGCCTTCCTTGCCTTCCGTTACTCTTTGCTTGCCTTCCGTGCATTGCCTAGCCTTGCGTTGTCGTGCCTTAGCCTTGCCTCGCCTGACCGTGCCTTGCCTTGCGTTACCCTTTCCTTGCCTTGCCGTGCATTGCCTAGCCGTGCGTTGTCGTGCATTTGCCTTGCCTTGCCTCACCGTGCCTTGCCTTGCGTTACCCTTTCCTTGCCTGGCCGTGCATTGCCTAGCCGTGCGTTGTCGTGCATTAGCCTTGTCTTGCCTTACCGTGCCCTGCCTTGCGTTACCCTTTCCTTGCCTGGCCGTGCATTGCGTAGCCGTGCGTTGCCGTTCCTTAGCCTTGTTTCCCCTTGCCGTGCCTTGCCTTTTGTTACACTTGCCCTGCCTTGCTTTGCCTTGCCTTCCTTTCCTTCCGTTACTCTTTCCTTGCCTAGCCGTGCACTGCCTAGCCTTGCGTTGTCGTGCATTAGCTTTGCCTCCCCAAACCGTGCCTTGCCTTGCGTTACCATTTCCTTGCCTTGCCCTGCATTGCCTAGCCCTGTGTTGTCGTGCCTTAGTCTTGTTTGCCCTTACCGTGCCGTTCCTTCCGTTACCCTTGCCTTTCCCTGCTTTCCCTAGCCTTCCTTGCCTTCCGTGCATTGCCTAGCCTTGCGTTGTCGTGCCTTAGCCTTGCCTCGCCTGACCGTGCCTTGCCTTGCGTTACCCTTTCCTTGCCTTGCCGTGAATTGCCTAGCCGTGCGTTGTCGTGCATCAGCCTTGCCTTGCCTCACCGTGCCTTGCCTTGCGTTACCCTTACCTTGCCTTGCTTTCCCTTCCTTTCATTGCCTTCCGTTACTCTTTGCTTTCCTTCCGTGCATTGCCTAGCCGTGCGTTGCCGTGCCTTAGCCTTGTTTCCCCTTGCCGTGCCGTTCCTTCCGTTACCCTTGCCTTGCCTTGCTTTCCCTTGCCTTCCTTGCCTTCCGTTACTCTTTGCTTGCCTTCCGTGCATTGCCTAGCCTTGCGTTGTCGTGCCTTAGCCTTGCCTCGCGTAACGGTGCCTTGCCTTGCGTTACCCTTTCCTTTCCTTGCCGTGCATTGGCTAGCCCTGCGTTGTCGTGCCTTAGCCTTGTTTCCCCTTACCGTGCCGTTCCTTCCGTTACCCTTGCCTTCCCCTGCTTTCCCTTGCCTTCCTTGCCTTCCGTTACTCTTTGCTTGCCTTCCGTTTATTGCCTAGCCTTGCGTTGTCGTGCCTTAGCCTTGCCGCGCCTTACCGTGCCTTGCCTTGCGTTACCCTTTCCTTGCCTTGCCGTGCATTGCCTAGCCTTGCATTGTCGTGCCTTAGCCTTGCCTCGCCTGACCGTGCCTTGCCTTGCGTTACCCTTTCCTTGCCTTGCCGTGCATTGCCTAGCCGTGCGTTGTCGTGCATCAGCCTTGCCTTGCCTCATCGTGCCTTGCCTTGCGTTACCCTTTCCTTGCCTTGCCGTGCATTGCCTAGCCGTGCGTTGCCGTGCCTTAGCCTTGTTTCCCCTTGCCGTGCCGTTCCTTCTGTTACCCTTGCCTTGCCTTGCTTTCCCTTGCCTTCCTTGCCTTCCGTTACTCTTTGCTTGCCTTCCGTGCATTGCCTAGCCTTGCGTTGTCGTGCATGCGCCTTCCTCCCCAAACCGTGCCTTGCCTTGCGTTACCCTTTCCTTGCCTTGCCCTGCATTGCCTAGCCCTGTGTTGTCGTGCCTTAGCCTTGTTTCCCCTTACCGTGCCGTTCCTTTCGTTGCCCTTGCCTTCCCTTGCTTTCCCTTGCCTTCCTTGCCTTCCGTTACTCTTTGCTTGCCTTCCGTTCATTGCCTAGCCTTGCGTTGTCGTGCCTTAGCCTTGCCTCGCCTGACCGTGCCTTGCCTTGCGTTACCCTTTCCTTGCCTTGCCGTGCATTGCCTAGCCGTGCGTTGTCGTGCATTTGCCTTGCCTTGCCTCACCGTGCCTTGCCTTGCGTTACCCTTTCCTTGCCTGTCCGTGCATTGCCTAGCCGTGCGTTGTCGTGCATTAGCCTTGTCTTGCCTTACCGTGCCTTGCCTTGCGTTACCCTTTCCTTGCCTGGCCGTGCATTGCGTAGCCGTGCGTTGCCGTTCCTTAGCCTTGTTTCCCCTTGCCGTGACTTGCCTTTTGTTACACTTGCCTTCCCTTGCTTTGCCTTGCCTTCCTTTCCTTCCGTTACTCTTTCCTTGCCTAGCCGTGCACTGCCTAGCCTTGCGTTGTCGTGCATTAGCTTTGCCTCCCCAAACCGTGCCTTGCCTTGCGTTACCATTTCCTTGCCTTGCCCTGCATTGCCTAGCCCTGTGTTGTCGTACCTTAGTCTTGTTTGCCCTTACCGTGCCGTTCCTTCCGTTACCCTTGCCTTTCCCTGCTTTCCCTAGCCTTCCTTGCCTTCCGTTCCTCTTTGCTTGCCTTCCGTGCATTGCCTAGCCTTGCGTTGTCGTGCCTTAGCCTTGCCTCGCGTAACGGTGCCTTCCCTTGCGTTACTCTTTCCTTTCCTTGCCGTGCATTGGCTAGCCCTGCGTTGTCGTGCCTTAGCCTTGTTTCCCCTTGCCTTGCCCTGCTTTCCCTTGCCTTCCTTGCCTTGCGTTACCCTTTCCTTGCATTGCCGTGCATAGCCTAGCCGTGCGTTGTCGTGCCTTAGCCTTGCCTCGCCTGACCGTGCCTTGCCTTGAGTTACCCTTTCCTTGCCTTGCCGTGCATTGCTTAGCCGTGCGTTGTCGTGCATTTGCCTTGTCTTGCCTCACCGTGCTTTGCCTTGCGTTACCCTTTCCTTGCCTTGCCATGCATTGCCTAGCCCTGCATTGTCGTGCCTTAGTTTTGTTTCCCCTTACCGTGCCGTTCCTTTCGTTGCCCTTGCCTTCCCTTGCTTTCCCTTGCCTTCCTTGCCTTCCGTTACTCTTTGCTTGCCTTCCGTTCATTGCCTAGCCTTGCGTTGTCGTGCCTTAGCCTTGCCTCGCCTGACCGTGCCTTGCCTTGCGTTACCCTTTCCTTGCCTTGCCGTGCATTGCCTAGCCGTGCGTTGTCGTGCATTTGCCTTGCCTTGCCTCACCGTGCCTTGCCTTGCGTTACCCTTTCCTTGCCTGGCCGTGCATTGCCTAGCCGTGCGTTGTCGTGCATTAGCCTTGTCTTGCCTTACCGTGCCTTGCCTTGCGTTACCCTTTCCTTGCCTGGCCGTGCATTGCGTAGCCGTGCGTTGCCGTTCCTTAGCCTTGTTTCCCCTTGCCGTGCCTTGCCTTTTGTTACACTTGCCTTGCCTTGCTTTGCCTTGCCTTCCTTTCCTTCCGTTACTCTTTCCTTGCCTAGCCGTGCACTGCCTAGCCTTGCGTTGTCGTGCATTAGCTTTGCCTCCCCAAACCGTGCCTTGCCTTGCGTTACCATTTCCTTGCCTTGCCCTGCATTGCCTAGCCCTGTGTTGTCGTGCCTTAGTCTTGTTTGCCCTTACCGTGCCGTTCCTTCCGTTACCCTTGCCTTTCCCTGCTTTCCCTAGCCTTCCTTGCCTTCCGTGCATTGCCTAGCCTTGCGTTGTCGTGCCTTAGCCTTGCCTCGCCTGACCGTGCCTTGCCTTGCGTTACCCTTTCCTTGCCTTGCCGTGCATTGCCTAGCCGTGCGTTGTCGTGCATCAGCCTTGCCTTGCCTCACCGTGCCTTGCCTTGCGTTACCCTTACCTTGCTTTGCTTTCCCTTACTTTCATTGCCTTCCGTTACTCTTTGCTTTCCTTCCGTGCATTGCCTAGCCTTGCGTTGTCGTGCCTTAGCCTTGCCTCGCCTGACAGTGCCTTGCCTTGCGTTACCCTTTCCTTGCCTTGCCGTGCATTGCCTAGCCGTGCGTTGCCGTGCCTTAGCCTTGTTTCCCCTTGCCGTGCCGTTCCTTCCGTTACCCTTGCCTTGCCTTGCTTTCCCTTGCCTTCCTTGCCTTCCGTTACTCTTTGCTTGCCTTCCGTGCATTGCCTAGCCTTGCGTTGTCGTGCCTTAGCCTTGCCTCGCGTAACGGTGCCTTGCCTTGCGTTACCCTTTCCTTGCCTTGCCGTGCATTGCCTAGCCGTGCGTTGCCGTGCCTTAGCCTTGTTTCCCCTTGCCGGGCCGTTCCTTCCGTTACCCTTGCCTTGCCTTGCTTTCCCTTGCCTTCCTTGCCTTCCGTTACTCTTTGCTTGCCTTCCGTGCATTGCCTAGCCTTGCGTTGTCGTGCCTTAGCCTTGCCTCGCCTGACCGTGCCTTGCCTTGCGTTACCCTTTCCTTGCCTTGCCGTGCATAGCCTAGCCGTGCGTTGTCGTGCATCAGCCTTGCCTTGCCTCACCGTGCCTTGCCTTGCGTTACCCTTTCCTTGCCTTGCCGTGCATTGCCTAGCCGTGCGTTGCCGTGGCTTAGCCTTGTTTCCCCTTGCCGTGCCGTTCCTTCTGTTACCCTTGCCTTGCCTTGCTTTCCCTTGCCTTCCTTGCCTTCCGTTACTCTTTGCTTGCCTTCCGTGCATTGCCTAGCCTTGCGTTGTCGTGCATTCGCCTTCAACCCCAAACCGTGCCTTGCCTTCCGTTACCCTTTCCTTGCCTTGCCCTGCATTGCCTAGCCCTGCGTTGTCGTGCCTTAGCCTTGTTTCCCCTTACCGTGCCGTTCCTTCCGTTACCCTTGCCTTCCCCTGCTTTCCCTTGCCTTCCTTGTCTTCCGTTACTCTTTGCTTGCCTTCCGTGCATTGCCTAGCCTTGCGTTGTCGTGCATTAGCCTTGCCTCGCCTGACCGTGCCTTGCCTTGAGTTACCCTTTCCTTGCCTTGCCGTGCATTGCCTAGCCGTGCGTTGTCGTGCATTTGCCTTGTCTTGCCTCACCGTGCTTTGCCTTGCGTTACCCTTTCCTTGCCTTGCCGTGCATTGCCTAGCCCTGCATTGTCGTGCCTTAGCTATGTTTCCCCTTACCGTGCCGTTCCTTTCGTTGCCCTTGCCTTCCCTTGCTTTCCCTTGCCTTCCTTGCCTTCCGTTACTCTTTGCTTGCCTTCCGTTCATTGCCTAGCCTTGCGTTGTCGTGCCTTAGCCTTGCCTCGCCTGACCGTGCCTTGCCTTGCGTTACCCTTTCCTTGCCTTGCCGTGCATTGCCTAGCCGTGCGTTGTCGTGCATTTGCCTTGCCTTGCCTCACCGTGCCTTGCCTTGCGTTACCCTTTCCTTGCCTGGCCGTGCATTGCCTAGCCGTGCGTTGTCGTGCATTAGCCTTGTCTTGCCTTACCGTGCCTTGCCTTGCGTTACCCTTTCCTTGCCTGGCCGTGCATTGCGTAGCCGTGCGTTGCCGTTCCTTAGCCTTGTTTCCCCTTGCCGTGCCTTGCCTTTTGTTACACTTGCCTTGCCTTGCTTTGCCTTGCCTTCCTTTCCTTCCGTTACTCTTTCCTTGCCTAGCCGTGCACTGCCTAGCCTTGCGTTGTCGTGCATTAGCTTTGCCTCCCCAAACCGTGCCTTGCCTTGCGTTACCATTTCCTTGCCTTGCCCTGCATTGCCTAGCCCTGTGTTGTCGTGCCTTAGTCTTGTTTGCCCTTACCGTGCCGTTCCTTCCGTTACCCTTGCCTTTCCCTGCTTTCCCTAGCCTTCCTTGCCTTCCGTGCATTGCCTAGCCTTGCGTTGTCGTGCCTTAGCCTTGCCTCGCCTGACCGTGCCTTGCCTTGCGTTACCCTTTCCTTGCCTTGCCGTGAATTGCCTAGCCGTGCGTTGTCGTGCATCAGCCTTGCCTTGCCTCACCGTGCCTTGCCTTGCGTTACACTTACCTTGCCTTGCTTTCCCTTCCTTTCATTGCCTTCCGTTACTCTTTGCTTTCCTTACGTGCATTGCCTAGCCTTGCGTTGTCGTGCCTTAGCCTTGCCTCACCGTGCCTTGCCTTGCGTTACCCTTTCCTTGCCTTGCCGTGCATTGCCTAGCCGTGCGTTGCCGTGCCTTAGCCTTGTTTCCCCTTGCCGTGCCGTTCCTTCCGTTACCCTTGCCTTCCCCTGCTTTCACTTGCCTTCCTTGCCTTCCGTTACTCTTTGCTTGCCTTCCGTTTATTGCCTAGCCTTGCGTTGTCTTGCCTTAGCCTTGCCTTGCCTTGCCTTGCCTTGCCTTGATTCCGTTACCCTTCCCTTGCCTTGCCGTGCATTGCCTAGCCTTGTGTTACCTTCCCTTACCCTTTCCTTGCCTTGCCGTGCATTGCCTAGCCTTGCATTGTCGTGCATCAGCCTTGCCTTGCCTCACCGTGCCTTGCCTTGCGTTACCCTTTCCTTGCCTTGCCGTGCATTGCCTAGCCTTGCGTTGTCTTGCCTTAGCCTTGCCTCGCCTGACCGTGCCTTGCCTTGCGTTACCCTTTCCTTGCCTTGCCGTGCATTGCCTAGCCGTGCGTTGTCCTGCATTAGCCTTGCCTTGCCTCACCGTGCCTTGCCTTGCGTTACCCTTTCCTTGCCTTGCCGTGCATTGCCTAGCCGTGCGTTGCCGTGCCTTAGCCTTGTTTCCCCTTGCCGTGCCGTTCCTTCTGTTACCCTTGCCTTGCCTTGCTTTCCCTTGCCTTCCTTGCCTTCCGTTACTCTTTGCTTGCCTTCCGTGCATTGCCTAGCCTTGCGTTGTCGTGCATTCGCCTTCCTCCCCAAACGGTGCCTTGCCTTGCGTTACCCTTTCCTTGCCTTGCCCTGCATTTCCTAGCCCTGTGTTGTCGTGACTTAGCCTTGTTTCCCCTTACCGTGCCGTTCCTTTGGTTACCCTTGCCTTCCCCTGCTTTCCCTTGCCTTCCTTGCCTTCCGTTACTCTTTGCTTGCCTTCCGTGCATTGCCTAGCCTTGCGTTGTCGTGCCTTAGCCTTGCCTCGCCTGACCGTGCCTTGCCTTGAGTTACCCTTTCCTTGCCTTGCCGTGCATTGCCTAGCCGTGCGTTGTCGTGCATTTGCCTTGTCTTGCCTCACCGTGCTTTGCCTTGCGTTACCCTTTCCTTGCCTTGCCGTGCATTGCCTAGCCCTGCATTGTCGTGCCTTAGCTTTGTTTCCCCTTACCGTGCCGTTCCTTTCGTTGCCCTTGCCTTCCCTTGCTTTCCCTTGCCTTCCTTGCCTTCCGTTACTCTTTGCTTGCCTTCCGTTCATTGCCTAGCCTTGCGTTGTCGTGCCTTAGCCTTGCCTCGCCTGACCGTGCCTTGCCTTGCGTTACCCTTTCCTTGCCTTGCCGTGCATTGCCTAGCCGTGCGTTGTCGTGCATTAGCCTTGTCTTGCCTTACCGTGCCTTGCCTTGCGTTACCCTTTCCTTGCCTGGCCGTGCATTGCGTAGCCGTGCGTTGCCGTTCCTTAGCCTTGTTTCCCCTTGCCGTGCCTTGCCTTTTGTTACACTTGCCTTGCCTTGCTTTGCCTTGCCTTCCTTTCCTTCCGTTACTCTTTCCTTGCCTAGCCGTGCACTGCCTAGCCTTGCGTTGTCGTGCATTAGCTTTGCCTCCCCAAACCGTGCCTTGCCTTGCGTTACCATTTCCTTGCCTTGCCCTGCATTGCCTAGCCCTGTGTTGTCGTGCCTTAGTCTTGTTTGCCCTTACCGTGCCGTTCCTTCCGTTACCCTTGCCTTGCCTTGCTTTCCCTAGCCTTCCTTGCCTTCCGTGCATTGCCTAGCCTTGCGTTGTCGTGCCTTAGCCTTGCCTCGCCTGACCGTGCCTTGCCTTGCGTTACCCTTTCCTTGCCTTGCCGTGAATTGCCTAGCCGTGCGTTGTCGTGCATCAGCCTTGCCTTGCCTCACCGTGCCTTGCCTTGCGTTACCCTTACCTTACTTTGCTTTCGCTTACTTTCATTGCCTTCCGTTACTCTTTGCTTTCCTTCCGTGCATTGCCTAGCCTTGCGTTGTCGTGCCTTAGCCTTGCCTCGCCTGACAGTGCCTTGCCTTGCGTTACCCTTTCCTTGCCTTGCCGTGTATTGCCTAGCCATGCGTTGCCGTGCCTTAGCCTTGTTTCCCCTTGCCGTGCCGTTCCTTCCGTTACCCTTGCCTTGCCTTGCTTTCCCTTGCCTTCCTTGCCTTCCGTTACTCTTTGCTTGCCTCCCGTGCATTGCCTAGCCTTGCGTTGTCGTGCCTTAGCCTTGCCTCGCGTAACGGTGTCTTGCCTTGCGTTACCCTTTCCTTCCCTTGCCGTGCATTGCCTAGCCGTGCGTTGCCGTGCCTTAGTCTTGTTTCCCCTTGCCGTGCTGTTCCTTCCGGTACCCTTGCCTTGCCTTGCTTTCCCTTGCCTTCCTTGCCTTCCGTTACTCTTTGCTTGCCTTCCGTGCATTGCCTAGCCTTGCGTTGTCGTGCCTTAGCCTTGCCTCGCCTGACCGTGCCTTGCCTTGCGTTACCCTTTCCTTGCCTTGCCGTGCATAGCCTAGCCGTGCGTTGTCGTGCATCAGCCTTGCCTTGCCTCACCGTGCCTTGCCTTGCGTTACCCTTTCCTTGCCTTGCCGTGCATTGCCTAGCCGTGCGTTGCCGTGCCTTAGCCTTGTTTCCCCTTGCCGTGCGGTTCCTTCTGTTACCCTTGCCTTGCCTTGCTTTCCCTTGCCTTCCTTGCCTTCCGTTACTCTTTGCTTGCCTTCCGTGCATTGCCTAGCCTTGCGTTGTCGTGCATTCGCCTTCCTCCCCAAACCGTGCCTTGCCTTGCGTTACCCTTTCCTTGCCTTGCCCTGCATTGCCTAGCCCTGTGTTGTCGTGCCTTAGCCTTGTTTCCCCTTACCGTGCCGTTCCTTTCGTTACCCTTGCCTTCCCCTGCATTCCCTTGCCTTCCTTGCCTTCCGTTACTCTTTGCTTGCCTTCCGTGCATTGCCTAGCCTTGCGTTGTCGTGCATTAGCCTTGCCTTGCCTGACCGTGCCTTGCCTTGCGTTACCCTTTCCTTGCCTTGCCGTGCATTGCCTAGCCGTGCGTTGTCGTGCATTTGCCTTGCCTTGCCTCACCGTGCCTTGCCTTGCGTTACCCTTTCCTTGCCTGGCCGTGCATTGCCTAGCCGTGCGTTGTCGTGCATTAGCCTTGTCTTGCCTTACCGTGCCTTGCCTTGCGTTACCCTTTCCTTGCCTGGCCGTGCATTGCGTAGCCGTGCGTTGCCGTTCCTTAGCCTTGTTTCCCCTTGCCGTGCCTTGCCTTTTGTTACACTTGCCTTGCCTTGCTTTGCCTTGCCTTCCTTTCCTTCCGTTACTCTTTCCTTGCCTAGCCGTGCACTGCCTAGCCTTGCGTTGTCGTGCATTCGCCTTGCCTCCCCAAACCGTGCCTTGCCTTGCGTTACCATTTCCTTGCCTTGCCCTGCATTGCCTAGCCCTGTGTTGTCGTGGCTTAGTCTTCTTTGCCCTTACCGTGCCGTTCCTTCCGTTACCCTTGCCTTTCCCTGCTTTCCCTAGCCTTCCTTGCCTTCCGTGCATTGCCTAGCCTTGCGTTGTCGTGCCTTAGCCTTGCCTCGCCTGACCGTGCCTTGCCTTGCGTTACCCTTTCCTTGCCTTGCCGTGCATTGCCTAGCCGTGCGTTGTCGTGCATCAGCCTTGCCTTGCCTCACCGTGCCTTGCCTTGCGTTACCCTTACCTTGCCTTGCTTTCCCTTCCTTTCATTGCCTTCCGTTACTCTTTGCTTTCCTTCCGTGCATTGCCTAGCCGTGCGTTGCCGTGCCTTAGCCTTCTTTCCCCTTGCCGTGCCGTTCCTTCCGTTACCCTTGCCTTGCCTTGCTTTCCCTTGCCTTCCTTGCCTTCCGTGCATTGCCTAGCCTTGCGTTGTCGTGCCTTAGCCTTGCCTCGCCTGACAGTGCCTTGCCTTGCGTTACCCTTTCCTTGCCTTGCCGTGCATTGCCTAGCCATGCGTTGCCGTGCCTTAGCCTTGTTTCCCCTTGCCGTGCCGTTCCTTCCGTTACCCTTGCGTTGCCTTGCTTTCCCTTGCCTTCCTTGCCTTCCGTTACTCTTTGCTTGCCTTCCGTGCATTGCCTAGCCTTGCGTTGTCGTGCCTTAGCCTTGCCTCGCGTAACGGTGTCTTGCCTTGCGTTACCCTTTCCTTCCCTTGCCGTGCATTGTCTAGCCGTGCGTTGCCGTGCCTTAGTCTTGTTTCCCCTTGCCGTGCTGTTCCTTCCGTTACCCTTGCCTTGCCTTGCTTTCCCTTGCCTTCCTTGCCTTCCGTTACTCTTTGCTTGCCTTCCGTGCATTGCCTAGCCTTGCGTTGTCGTGCCTTAGCCTTGCCTCGCCTGACCGTGCCTTGCCTTGCGTTACCCTTTCCTTGCCTTGCCGTGCATAGCCTAGCCGTGCGTTGTCGTGCATCAGCCTTGCCTTGCCTCACCGTGCCTTGCCTTGCGTTACCCTTTCCTTGCCTTGCCGTGCATTGCCTAGCCGTGCGTTGCCGTGCCTTAGCCTTGTTTCCCCTTGCCGTGCCGTTCCTTCTGTTACCCTTGCCTTGCCTTGCTTTCCCTTGCCTTCCTTGCCTTCCGTTACTCTTTGCTTGCCTTCCGTGCATTGCCTAGCCTTGCGTTGTCGTGCATTCGCCTTCCTCCCCAAACCGTGCCTTGCCTTGCGTTACCCTTTCCTTGCCTTGCCCTGCATTGCCTAGCCCTGTGTTGTCGTGCCTTAGCCTTGTTTCCCCTTCCCCTGCTTTCCCTTGCCTTCCTTGCCTTCCGTTACTCTTTGCTTGCCTTCCGTGCATTGCCTAGCCTTGCGTTGTCGTGCCTTAGCCTTGCCTCGCCTGACCGTGCCTTGCCTTGAGTTACCCTTTCCTTGCCTTGCCGTGCATTGCCTAGCCGTGCGTTGTCGTGCATTTGCCTTGCCTTGCCTCACCGTGCCTTGCCTTGCGTTACCCTTTCCTTGCCTGGCCGTGCATTGCCTAGCCGTGCGTTGTCGTGCATTAGCCTTGTCTTGCCTTACCGTGCCTTGCCTTGCGTTACCCTTTCCTTGCCTGGCCGTGCATTGCGTAGCCGTGCGTTGCCGTTCCTTAGCCTTGTTTCCCCTTGCCGTGCCTTGCCTTTTGTTACACTTGCCTTGCCTTGCTTTCCCTTGCCTTCCTTTCCTTCCGTTACTCTTTCCTTGCCTAGCCGTGCACTGCCTAGCCTTGCGTTGTCGTGCATTAGCTTTGCCTCCCCAAACCGTGCCTTGCCTTGCGTTTCCATTTCCTTGCCTTGCCCTGCATTGCCTAGCCCTGTGTTGTCGTGGCTTAGTCTTGTTTGCCCTTACCGTGCCGTTCCTTCCGTTACACTTGCCTTTCCCTGCTTTCCCTAGCCTTCCTTGCCTTCCGTGCATTGCCTAGCCTTGCGTTGTCGTGCCTTAGCCTTGCCTCGCCTGACCGTGCCTTGCCTTGCGTTACCCTTTCCTTGCCTTGCCGTGAATTGCCTAGCCGTGCGTTGTCGTGCATCAGCCTTGCCTTGCCTCACCGTGCCTTGCCTTGCGTTACCCTTACCTTGCCTTGCTTTCCCTTCCTTTCATTGCCTTCCGTTACTCTTTGCTTTCCTTCCGTGCATTGCCTAGCCGTGCGTTGCCGTGCCTTAGCCTTCTTTCCCCTTGCCGTGCCGTTCCTTCCGTTACCCTTGCCTTGCCTTGCTTTCCCTTGCCTTCCTTGCCTTCCGTTACTCTTTGCTTGCCTTCCGTGCATTGCCTAGCCTTGCGTTGTCGTGCCTTAGCCTTGCCTCGCCTGACAGTGCCTTGCCTTGCGTTACCCTTTCCTTGCCTTGCCGTGCATTGCCTAGCCGTGCGTTGCCGTGCCTTAGCCTTGTTTCCCCTTGCCGTGCCTTGCCTTGCGTTACCCTTTCCTTGCCTTGCCGTGCATTGCCTAGCCGTGCGTTGCCGTGCCTTAGCCTTGTTTCCCCTTGCCGTGCCGTTCCTTCCGTTACCCTTGCCTTGCCTTGCTTTCCCTTGCCTTCCTTGCCTTCCGTTACTCTTTGCTTGCCTTCCGTGCATTGCCTAGCCTTGCGTTGTCGTGCCTTAGCCTTGCCTCGCGTGACGGTGCCTTGCCTTGCGTTACCCTTTCCTTGCCTTGCCGTGCATTGCCTAGCCGTGCGTTGTCGTGCCTTAGTCTTGTTTCCCCTTGCCGTGCCGTTCCTTCCGTTACCCTTGCCTTCCTTGCCTTCCGTTACTCTTTGCTTGCCTTCCGTGCATTGCCTAGCCTTGCGTTGTCGTGCCTTAGCCTTGCCTCGCCTGACCGTGCCTTGCCTTGCGTTACCCTTTCCTTGCCTTGCCGTGCATTGCCTAGCCGTGCGTTGTCGTGCATCAGCCTTGCCTTGCCTCACCGTGCCTTGCCTTGCGTTACCCTTTCCTTGCCTTGCCGTGCATTGCCTAGCCTTGCGTTGTCGTGCCTTAGCCTTGCCTCGCCTGACCGTGCCTTGCCTTGCGTTACCCTTTCCTTGCCTTGCCGTGCATTGCCTAGCCGTGCGTTGTCGTGCATCAGCCTTGCCTTGCCTCACCGTGCCTTGCCGTGCATTGCCTAGCCGTGCGTTGTCGTGCCTTAGCCTTGTTTTCCCTTGCCGTGCGTTTCCTTCCGTTACCCTTGCCTTGCCTTGCTTTCCCTTGCCTTCCTTGCCTTCCGTTACTCTTTGCCTTAGCCTTGTTTTCCCTTGCCGTGCGTTTCCTTCCGTTACCCTTGCCTTGCCTTGCTTTCCCTTGCCTTCCTTGCCTTCCGTTACTCTTTGCCTGCCTTCCGTGCATTGCCTAGCCTTGCGTTGTCGTGCATTCGCCTTCCTCCCCAAACCGTGCCTTGCCTTGCGTTACCCTTTCCTTGCCTTGCCCTGCATTGCCTAGCCCTGTGTTGTCGTGCCTTAGCCTTGTTTCCCCTTACCGTGCCGTTCCTTTCGTTACCCTTGCCTTCCCCTGCTTTCCCTTGCCTTCCTTGCCTTCCGTTACTCTTTGCTTGCCTTCCGTGCATTGCCTAGCCTTGCGTTGTCGTGCCTTAGCCTTGCCTCGCCTGACCGTGCCTTGCCTTGAGTTACCCTTTCCTTGCCTTGCCGTGCATTGCCTAGCCGTGCGTTGTCGTGCATTTGCCTTGCCTTGCCTCACCGTGCCTTGCCTTGCGTTACCCTTTCCTTGCCTGGCCGTGCATTGCCTAGCCGTGCGTTGTCGTGCATTAGCCTTGTCTTGCCTTACCGTGCCTTGCCTTGCGTTACCCTTTCCTTGCCTGGCCGTGCATTGCGTAGCCGTGCGTTGCCGTTCCTTAGCCTTGTTTCCCCTTGCCGTGCCTTGCCTTTTGTTACACTTGCCTTGCCTTGCTTTGCCTTGCCTTCCTTTCCTTCCGTTACTCTTTCCTTGCCTAGCCGTGCACTGCCTAGCCTTGCGTTGTCGTGCATTAGCTTTGCCTCCCCAAACCGTGCCTTGCCTTGCGTTTCCATTTCCTTGCCTTGCCCTGCATTGCCTAGCCCTGTGTTGTCGTGACTTAGTCTTCTTTGCCCTTACCGTGCCGTTCCTTCCGTTACACTTGCCTTTCCCTGCTTTCCCTAGCCTTCCTTGCCTTCCGTGCATTGCCTAGCCTTGCGTTGTCGTGCCTTAGCCTTGCCTCGCCTGACCGTGCCTTGCCTTGCGTTACCCTTTCCTTGCCTTGCCGTGAATTGCCTAGCCGTGCGTTGTCGTGCATCAGCCTTGCCTTGCCTCACCGTGCCTTGCCTTGCGTTACCCTTACCTTGCCTTGCTTTCCCTTCCTTTCATTGCCTTCCGTTACTCTTTGCTTTCCTTCCGTGCATTGCCTAGCCGTGCGTTGCCGTGCCTTAGCCTTCTTTCCCCTTGCCGTGCCGTTCCTTCCGTTACCCTTGCCTTGCCTTGCTTTCCCTTGCCTTCCTTGCCTTCCGTTACTCTTTGCTTGCCTTCCGTGCATTGCCTAGCCTTGCGTTGTCGTGCCTTAGCCTTGCCTCGCGTAACGGTGCCTTGCCTTGCGTTACCCTTTCCTTTCCTTGCCGTGCATTGGCTAGCCCTGCGTTGTCGTGCCTTAGCCTTGATTCCCCTTACCGTGCCGTTCCTTCCGTTACCCTTGCCTTCCCCTGCTTTCCCTTGCCTTCCTTGCCTTCCGTTACTCTTTGCTTGCCTTCCGTTTATTGCCGAGCCTTGCGTTGTCGTGCCTTAGCCTTGCCGCGCCTTACCGTGCCTTGCCTTGCGTTACCCTTTCCTTGCCTTGCCGTGCATTGCCTAGCCTTGCATTGTCGTGCCTTAGCCTTGCCTCGCCTGACCGTGCCTTGCCTTGCGTTACCCTTTCCTTCCCTTGCCGTGCATTGCCTAGCCGTGCGTTGTCGTGCATCAGCCTTGCCTTGCCTCATCGTGCCTTGCCTTGCGTTACCCTTTCCTTGCCTTGCCGTGCATTGCCTAGCCGTGCGTTGCCGTGCCTTAGCCTTGTTTCCCCTTGCCGTGCCGTAACTTCTGTTACCCTTGCCTTGCCTTGCTTTCCCTTGCCTTCCTTGCATTCCGTTACTCTTTGCTTTCCTTCCGTGCATTGCCTAGCCTTGCGTTGTCGTGCATGCGCCTTCCTCCCCAAACCGTGCCTTGCCATGCGTTACCCTTTCCTTGCCTTGCCGTGCATTGCCTAGCCGTGCGTTGTCGTGCATTTGCCTTGTCTTGCCTCACAGTGCCTTGCCTTGCGTTACCCTTTCCTTGCCTTGCCGTGCATTGCCTAGCCGTGCGTTGCCGTGCCTTAGCCTTGTTTCCCCTTGCCGTGCCGTTCCTTCCGTTACCCTTGCGTTGCCTTGCTTTCCCTTGCCTTCCTTGCCTTCCGTTACTCTTTGCTTGCCTTCCGTGCATTGCCTAGCCTTGCGTTGTCGTGCCTTAGCCTTGCCTCGCGTAACGGTGTCTTGCCTTGCGTTACCCTTTCCTTCCCTTGCCGTGCATTGTCTAGCCGTGCGTTGCCGTGCCTTAGTCTTGTTTCACCTTGCCGTGCTGTTCCTTCCGTTACCCTTGCCTTGCCTTGCTTTCCCTTGCCTTCCTTGCCTTCCGTTACTCTTTGCTTGCCTTCCGTGCATTGCCTAGCCTTGCGTTGTCGTGCCTTAGCCTTGCCTCGCCTGACCGTGCCTTGCCTTGCGTTACCCTTTCCTTGCCTGGCCGTGCATTGCGTAGCCGTGCGTTGCCGTTCCTTAGCCTTGTTTCCCCTTGCCGTGCCTTGCCTTTTGTTACAATTGCCTTGCCTTGCTTTGCCTTGCCTTCCTTTCCTTCCGTTACTCTTTCCTTGCCTAGCCGTGCACTGCCTAGCCTTGAGGATTCGAGGATTCTACCTCCATGTTCCAAGCACTAGCTCATATTCAGACCGGGCTAGAACAGTTGGCACCTGCCCAGGTCCTGAGCCAACTCAGGGACTTGGCTCAGGTGGTGCAGGATTTGCACCCTCCAGGGGGCTTCCAGCCTCTGTCTTACCACCCCAGCCTGGTTGCCCACCTGCACAAGCTCTATATTTTACCTGTTCTTAACACCATTGAAGAGGTCATGGACTTCATGTTCAGCCCAACGAACATCAGGCAGCTCCTCTTGCTCCACTACTTTCTCCATCCACACCAGACTGCACCAGCAGCTTCGATCACCATTTCCTCTCTCTTCTCCAAATCACACAGCTCATACTTCAGTGGATGCTTAATTTTCTCGTTCATCAATAGCCAAGTGAATTCCTGTAGGCCTGTGTCTGGAAGATTTTGTTTCATTCTCTGGAAAAAATATCAATTATCCCTGAGGTTCTGACCCCTATGGGTCCAGAAAAAATTCTCCCTCTAAGGCAAGAAACAGTTTTCTTTTTGAAAGTATGCATTATGCTCATAGAGATTTTTCACAATAATAATAGACCATACTTGCCTGCTAAAATTATCACATCATCCTGGTCCTCCAGCATCTAATCTAGTTGAAGACGAAGTCATGCCTTGTCATATTATATTTCACCAATGCTATTCATAGTACTGGTAAACCAGCCTACCTGCTGCATCAAGACAAGGTAAGGGAGAGACAGTAGGCAGCATGTGTCAGGGAAGCTGAACCATCAACACCATCACCTTGGTCAAGTTGTTCCCTCCAATCCTGATGGAGAAAGCCCAGAAGAAAATCCTGAACCCAAGAGCTTTGGGAGTAGTTGTGATGCCAACCCATTGCAATATTTCTGGGCAAGCAACCCATGTGAATATGCAGCCTGGCTAATCCTCAATGTGCCCATAAGTACTGAAGACTTAGAAGAGAAGGGTCTTGGCATGGTTAAACATCAGAAAAATGATACAAATTTGATCCACTGAACTAACATCAAAGAGATATTAACATGCAGCTTTGTTATTGCACCCTAAAACTCTCGAACTTTTGCATGTCACTGGAAACCTTTCGAAATGCATCTCTCCTATTCAACTGTGAACTCCTTAAGGACAGTGATTATGTCCCCAACATGCATCATAGTCCTTTGCTCAGTATTTCATAAATGGATTATTCATTCATTCATTTTGTTCAATTATTTTTCTTGTGTTGTAGCTTCCCACCCCTCCCATTCTGAATGACTAGGATTTTCCTTTTCTCAAATACACTTTTTGTAATTCCATCTCAAACAAACTCAACCTATATCTCTCTGGTTATTGCAATCATCACTGTTGCCTCCATCATGAACACAGTGAAAACACAGTAAAATATATACCCTAACATATTGCCTTTCATTATGATGGACTGAAGACAATTTTCCAACCATAGTTTGGATGAGTCTTACTTTGTTCTCAGTTGATACCATCCTGGAAAGATTAGATAGAAGGAAACAGACAGAGAGAAATAGAAGGGTAGATTACATTACATTAAAGTAATTGAATCATATGGTACAGTAAGGAATAATGAATATGATGAATATGGAGAAGTGTGGAAGGACATAAACTGCAGTAGAATGAAATAAGCAGGCTAGAAAATAATATTAAGAGTGATTATAGTCTTTGTCAATAGAATGAATTGAACAACCACAAAAAATGGGAAATTCTCAAAATTTAAGGAACAGTCAAGAGAGGAACTAGAAGTCAACTTCCCTCTTTATTTTTCTCTCTTTTTTTTTTAAAGTTTTTGCAAGGCAATGGGGGTTAAGTGGCTTGCCCAAGGCCACACAGCTAGGTAAATATTATGTGTCTGAGGTTGGATTTGAACTCAGATACTCCTGACTCCAGGGCTGGTGCTCTATCCACTGCACCACCTAGCCACCCCTTCTCCTTTTTTTTTAAAATTACATGCAAAGATAGTTTTCAGCATTCATTCTTTTGCTTTTTTCCCTCCACCTCTCCATGGCAGTAAACAATTTGATATAGGTTATACATGTAAATATGTACATATATATATATATATATATTTCTACATTATTCAACCAACAAAAGAGGAACTAGAACTGGGGGGGGGTGAGAAAGAAAGAAAAAACATGAGAAGTTTTAGGAAGTGAGCATAGTATGCTTTGTTCTGAATTCAGAATCTGTACTTGTTTCTCGCAATGTGGATGGCATTTTCCACATAACAGATGTCTGAGGATTGTCCTTGATAAATGAACTGCCGAGAGGCGCTGCATGCTTCATAGTTGATCATCCATCTCACAATGGTGCTGCTAATGTTCAATGTTCTCCTGGTTCTGTTCACTTCACTTAGCTTCAGTTATGCAAATGAAAAGCTTATTCAGGTTTTTCTGGTCTGGCCACTCATAATTGCTTACAGAACAATAGTACTCCATAACATTCATATACCATCACTTGTTCAGTACTCCTCAATTGATGGCCATCTCCTCAATTTCCTTTTTTTTTTGCCACAACAAAAAAGGTACTATAAATATTTTTTGAACATGTGGAATTTCTTCTGTTTTTTTTTTCTGATTTCTTTGAGATATAGACCTAGAAATGGTGCACAGTTCCATATTGCTCTCCTGAATGAACCAACAGTACATTTGTGTCCCAGTTTTCCCACATCCTTTCTATTAATGACCATTTCCCTTTTTTGTCATTTTAACCAACTTGATAAATCCGAGTGGAACCTCAGAGCTGCTTTAATTTTCATTTCTCTGATCACTAATGATTTGGAGTATTTTTTCATATGACTACAGATAGTTTTAATTCATCTGAAAACTGCCTGTTCATAGCAATTGAAGAATGACTTGTATTCTTATAAATTTGACTCAGTTCTCTATATATTTTAGAAATGTTTTTCCAATACTAAATTTTTTTCCCCCATTTTTCTGCAATTCTTCTAATTTTGGTTGCATTGGTTTTATTTGTGCAAAACCTTTTTGATTTAATGTAATCAAAACTATCCATTTTGTAATTTTGTAATGTTCTCTAACTCTTCTTTGGTCACAAATTTCTTCCCATTCCATAGCTCTGCCAGAAAGATTATTCCTTGTTCTCCTAATTGGCTTATGCTATCACTTCTTATATCTAAATCTTGTATTCTTATTGACCATATCTTTGTAAAGGGTGTGATAATTGACAATAATCTAGGATCCCCAAATAGTACTTTAATATGTGCCTCTTTAATGCATTAATCTTTAACTTAAAGTTAGAATTATCTAAATATTTATGCCCCCTTGCCAAACTTCATGAGAGCAGGTAGAATATATCTTTATGTACTGGATTGGTTATTGTCAATAATTTACCTTAATGAATTTTCTAGATCTTAGGATAAAATGATGAAGGGTAATAATGAAGTAGAAATTTAGGGTTAAGAAATTCTGAGTTCAGATCCAGTTTGTCTTCTTTGTATCAATGTTATCTTAAATAAGTTCCTTCCCTTTGTGATATTTCAGTTTCCAGATAAGAACAATGAGGCATATGGACTAGATAAGCTCTAAGATTCCTTCCAGTTTGAATTCTATTATTCTATGACTGAGGGTGCATTAAAAAATAGATTCTATCAGAGGAAATGTATTTAGGGATAGAAACTGGTAGTGGACCTGTGATTTTACTAGCATAAGCCAACTCCCTCTACCAACGTAAAATGACACCATCTCTATAATTTAGAACCTTAGAACTCCAGAACCCTAGCAATAACTCTTAGGAATTATTTATCCCTTTTTATGTGTCATGGACCCCTTTGGCAGTTCAAGAAGTCAATGAACACCTTTTCAGAATGGTTTAAAATTTAAAAAATAAAATATAAAGGATCATAAAGAAACCAATTGTATTAAAATTCAGTTATCTAAATTGAAAAAGCAAAAACAAATTCCTGGGCTTTAGGCTAAGAAGTCAAGTTTAGTGAATTGCTTAGAACAACATTAATTTAAGGAATTTAGGGTCTGAAAAAGGGGAATAACCCAGCCAGTATGGGTCATAGGTCATAGTCTTCCAACTACAAGGCAAGCTCTATCCAATATTCCAAGGTACCTTTCTGAGATTTGAAAACATTGCTTAGGTTATTTTTTGACCATAGAAATTATGCTTGTTTATAAAAAGCAGTATCATATTTAAGCTTTTTTAAAAAAATAGAAAAGTACTATATTTTAGGACTGCATTTGGAAATATGTTAGGTGTGTTTATGCTTTGGGGACTGTAAAGCTGCTTTACTCGGCTTTATGGGTTTTCTACAAAAAAAGAATTTCTTGATTCTAAAGTCATATTTGATCAAAGAATTTATTAAATGATTTCATGAAATAATATCTTAAAGTCTGTAAACTGTTTTCATTATTTAAAGAGTATTTATCCCTAGAGGCAGAAAGATGGACTCAACACTGGCAAAGCTCCTTCAAGCTTGTTTTTTTTTTCATCCCTATTACCTCTTCTGGTAAGACATGAATTTATGACTGGAAGGCAAAATATCTAAACAGTTGGAGACCTTGAAAAGAATCCTTGTACTTGGCAATTCTGGATTTCTTCTCCCTTTTGGGTATTTGTCTTCTCTCTTTCCCCTTCCTATACCATTACCACTATTTTTTTTTCCAGTTCAGAAAAATATGTTGAGAGGGAAGGTTCTATGTGCCACTTCTTGATTGCTGACTCTTTGTTATAATGTGTTATTTTTTTTTTTGCCTTAATAATGAAAATAAAAGTTGGGATTAGGACAAGGATGACTTTCAGACCTGGGAAAAATTTGTCACTTTTCCTTACATTTGAGTAACATTTATATAACTTATATATCATATAATTAATATATAATATATAATTTGATATATAAAATTGTATCAAAGGCTAGTGTTTTAAGTGTCCAGACTGTCTATCCTTAGGCCTACAGGGAACCAAAATAGCTTCCCATGCTTCCTTTGTTTCTTCATTTTCCAGCATGTTTTCCTCCTCAAAATCAAATGTTCAGGAAGAGTTTGTGAGTTTTGTAGAATTCTTTGCTGTTCAGAGACATCTTTAAAGGGCTGGAATTGATCACCTTAAACCCTAATAGTGAAGAACCAAGTTAACGAATGTTTTCCTTACTAATTAAATTACACCTATCAGCTTGAATTATTTATAGTTCAGTAGAGTTATAAGACATAATGCATATTAATGTGATAAACTCATTAGAGAGATATGAAAGTAGACCATCACAAGGCTAATGAGATCTGGGAAGGTTTAGGATGACATCATAAAAGGGTGGAAGGGAAAAAATGTCCTTAAGGGATCTACATTTTAGATTAAATGTAAAGTTGTCCCATGATCCATAGGCTTTTCTCATTTTGGGTGTTAAAAATACATTTTTTAAACACCAGTTTTAGTTTTTTGTGGTAGTGATGAGAATAAATAAAAAAAAACCAGATGTTTCTCAAAACTGCTAACTACTCCAATTGTCGCTTCACCCCCCCCCTTCTTTCTTTTTTTTAAAAAATATTTTATTTATTTGTTTTTCCCAATTACATGCAATGGTAGTTTTTACCAATCTTTTTTTTTACAGAGTTTAAAGTTTTACAATTTTTCTCCTTCCCTTCCCTCCCCCCTTCCCCTGACAAAAGGCAAACTGATATAAGGTCATTATTTATAACCATACTACACATTGATAATTTTGTGAGAGAAGAATCAGATACAAATGGAAGAAGAAAACACCAGTGAGAAAAAAAATTAATAATACTTAAGACAACTTTTAAAAATTGAAGATAATAAACTTTGGTCTTCATTCAAACTCCACAATTCCTTCTCTGGATAAAGATGGTATTTCTCATCACAAATCTTTTAAAATTGTCTTTAATTATTGTACTGCTGAAATGAACAAGTCCCTCATGGTTGATCATGACCCCATGTTGTTGTTGTTAAGATTCTGGTTCTGCTTGTTTCCCTCAGCGTCAATTCATGCAAATCTTTCCAGGTTTTTTTTGAAGTCTACCTGTTCATGATTTCTTACAGAATTACAGTACTCCTTAACATTTACCTACCACAATTTGTTCAGCCTTTCCCCAATTGATAGACATCCCTTCAATTTCCAGTTCTTTTCTACTCCAAAAAGAGTTGCTTTTAATATTTTTGTACATGGGGGATTTTTACCCCTTTTCATGATCTCTTCAGTCATACAGACCTAGTAGTGTTATTGTTGGACCAAAGGGTATGCACATTTTTATTACCCTTTGGGAATAATTCCAAATTACTCTCCAGAACTGGATCAGTTCACAACTCCACCAATAATGTATTAGTAGTCTGAGTTTTCCATATTCCCTCCAACATTCATCATTTTCCTTTCTAGTCATATTGGTCAATCTAAGAGGTATAAGGTGACACCTCAAAGATGCTTTAATTTGTATTTCTCTAATCAATAATGATTTAGAGCAATTTTTCATATTACTATAAATAGTTTTGATTTCTTCATCTGAGAATTGCCTTTCCATATCTTTTGATCATTTATCAATTGGGGAATGACTTTTTTTTTTTATAAATTTGACTCAGTTCTCTCTCTATATATATATTTTAGAAATGGGTCTTTTGTCAGAAGCATTAATTGTAAAAATTGTTTCCCAACTTACTATATTCCTTTTAATCTTAGTTTCAGTGGTTTTGTTTGTGTAAAAACTTTTAAATTTAATATAATTAAATTATCCAGTTTGTCGTTTATAATGTTCTCTATCTCTTCTTTGGTCATAATCCAATTGGTTTATAATATTACCTTTTATGTCTAAATCCTGCACCTATTTCGACCTTATCTTGGTACAAGGTGAGAGATGTGGGTCCAATCCTAGTTTCTACCATACTATCTTCCATTTTTCCCAGCAGTTTTTATCAAAGAGTGAATTATTATCCTAGAAGATGGAATTTTTGGGTTTATCAAGCAGTAGATTACTATAATTTACTGCTATCTCTTTTGAATCTAATCTATCCCACTGATCTACCACTCTACATCTTAGCTAGTACCAGTTTTGATGACTGATGCTTTATAATATACTTTTAGATCTGGATTGGCTAGATCACCTTCTTTTGCATTTTTTTCAGTAATTTCCTTGTTATTCTTGACCTTTTATTCATATGAACTTAGTTCCTATTTTTTTTCTAGTTCACTAAAGTAATTTTTTGGAAGTTTGATTGGTATAACATTAAATAAATAATTTAGTAGAATTATCATTTTTATTATGTTAGCTTAGCCTACCCATGAGCAATTGACATTTTCACAGTTATTTAGATCTGATTTTTATTTGTGTGAAAAGTGTTTTATAGTTGTTTTCATAGTTTCTGAGTCTACCCTGGAAGGTAGATTACCAAGTATTTTCTGTTGTCTGATGTTATTTTAAATGGAATTTCTCTCTCTCTCTCTGTCCCTTGTAACTATATCTTGTTAGTAATGTACAGAAATACTGAAGATTTATATAGATTTACTTTATATCTTACAATTTTTCTAATGGTGTTAATTGGGGTGGCTAGGTGGTGTAGTGGATACAGCACTGATCCTGGAGTCAGGAGTACCTGGGTTCAAATCCAGTCTCAGACACTTAATAATTACCTAGCTGTGTGGCCTTGGACAAACCACTTAACCCTATTGCCTTGCAAGAATTAAGACAATGAAATAAATAAAGGTGTTAATTGTTTCCAATAGTTTTTAAGATGATTTTCTAGGGTCCTCTAGGTATAGCACTGTATCATCTACAAAAAGTGAGAATTTTGTATCTTTATTACAAATTCTGATTCCTTCAATTTCTTTTTCTTCTCTTATTGCTAAAGTTAACATTTCTAATATAATACTGAATAACAGTGGCAATAACAGGAATCCTTATTTCACCCCTGATCTTACTGGGAATGCTTCTAGCTTTTCCTCACTACATATAATGCTTTACGGTTTCTGTTACTGATATGGCAAATTTTGCTGAAAGTTTTTCTAATATTGAACCAACCCTGCATTCCTGGTATAAATCCTACTTGATCATAGTGTATTATCCTAGTGATAACTTGTTATACTTGCATTGCTAATATTTTATTTAAAATTATTGCAACCATATTCATTAGGAAAATTGGTCAGTAATTTTCTTTCTCTGCTTTGATTCTTCATGGTTTAAGTATCACACCATGTTAGTGTCATGAAAGGAATTTGGCAGAGCTCCTTCACCTATTTTTTTCAAATAGTTTATATAGAATTGGAACCAATTGTTCCTTGAATGTTTGGTAGAATTCACTTGTGAATTCATCTAGTTCTGGAGATTTTTTCTTAGTTTGTTCATTGATGGCTTGTTGAATTTCTTTTTCGGAGACAGTTATTTAAGTATTTAATTTCTTCTTTTTTAAACTTGGACAATTTATATTTTTGTAAATTTTCATCCATTTCACTTAGATTATCAAATTTATTGGCATACAGTTGGGCCAAATAGTTCTGAATTATTGCTTTCATTTCCTTCTTATTGGTGGTGAATTCACTGTTTTCATTTTTGATACTAGTAATTTGGTTTTCTTTTTTCTTTTTTTAAATAAAATTAACCTAAGGTTTATCTATTTTATTTTTTTTATAAAAACCAACTCTTGGTTTAATTTATTAGCTCAATAGTTTTCTTGCTTTTGATTTTTTTAATTTCACCTTTAATTTTCAGAATTTCTAATTTGATATTTAATTGGAGATTTTTAATTTGATCTTTATCTAACTTTTTTATTGCATGCTCAGTTCATTGATCTCCTCTTTCTCTATTTTATTCATATAAGCATTTAGAGATATAATATATCCCCTAATAACTGCTTTGGCTGTATCCCATACATTTTGATATGTTGTCTCATCATTGTCATTGTCTTGTATGAAATTGTTAATTCTTTCTATGATTTGTTGTTTGATCTACTCATTCTTTAAAACTTGATTATTTAGTTTTCAATTAGTTTTCAGTCTATCTCTCCATGGACCTTTATTGCAAGTGATTTTTTATTGCATCATAGTCTAAAAAGGTCACATTCAATATTTCTGCCTTTCTGCATTTGATTACGAGGAGGTTTTTTTTTGTGTGTAGTTGATATGTACTGCAGAAAAAAAAGGTTTATATTCCCTTCTATACCCATTTGATTTTCTCCAGAATTCTATCATATCTAAGTTTTTTAATATTCTATTTACCTCTTTAACTTTCTTCTTGTTTGTTTTATGGTTAGATTTATCTGATTCTGAGAGAGATATTGAGGTCACCCCCATCAGAAGACTTTTGTTGTCTACATTTTCCTGTAACACATTTAGTTTCTCCTCTAAGAATTCAGATGCTAAACCTCTTGCTACATGCACATTTAGTATTGAAATTACATTATTGTATATAGTACCTTTTAGGAGGATAGTTTCCTTCCTTATATCATTTAATGAGATCTATTTTTGTAACTACTTTGTCTGAGATAAGGATTGCTACTCCTGATTTTTTCACTTCAACTGAAGCATATATTTTGCTCTAGCCTTTTAACTTTACTTTGTGTGTATCTCTCTCCTTCAAATGTGTTTCTTGCAAGCAAGATATTGTAGGATTCTGGTTTTTTAATCCACTTGGCTATCTATTTCTGTTTTGTGGGACAGTTCATCCTATTTACATTCACAGTTATAATTACCATCTCTTTATTTTCCTTCATGCTATCTCCCCTCCATTTGTATTTTTCCCCTTCTTTCCCCTTATCCCTCCTCCCCAGTGTTTTTCTTCTGAATACCACCTTCCTCAAAGTGTTCCCCCTTTCTATCCACCACCCTCCCTTTTCTTTCCCCATTTCCTTTTCCCATTCTTCCTTCATTGGATGTAATTAATTTATTCATTCAACTCCCCCCTTCCTTTTGTCTCTTTATAATCCCCCTTTTTAATGAAATACTTTTTAAAAATCATTCTATCAAAGCCATGGACATACCATGAATTTCCATACCTTCAACCTAAGCATATTTGCTCTAATAGAGTTACAGTTCTCAAGACTTATGAGAATCTTCCTCCCACATGGGAAGGTAACCAGTTTAATCTTATTGGATAACAGTTATTTTTTCTTTTCTCCTGTTTACCTTTTTAATGTATCTCTTGAATCTCTTAACTTTAACTCTGGTCTTTTCATCAAGAAAGTTTGAAAGTCAATTATTTTGTTAAATGTCCATTTTTCCCCTGAAAGAAAAGACTCAGTTTTTCTGCATAGTGCATTCTTGACTGTAATCCAAACTCCCTTGTTGTCCAGAATATCATATTCTAAGTCCTTCGATCCCTTAATGCTAAATGCAGTCAAGTCCTGTACCATCCTGACTGTAATTCCTCTGTATTTGAATTGTTTTTTTGGTCACTTGCAGATTTTCTCTGTCATCTGATGATTCTGGAGTTTGCTCACAATATTCCTTGGTGTTTTCATTTTGGAATCTCTTTCAGGAGGGGATTGGTGGATTCTTTTGATGACTACTTTGCCCTCTGGTTCCAGGATATCAGGGAAGTTCTCCACAACTATATCCTGAAGAATGGAGTCTAGACTTTTATTTTTTGATCAAGGTTTTCAAGTAGTTCTATGATTCTTAAATTTTCTCCTGGATCTATTCTCCAGGTCAGTTGTTTTATCAATGAGGTATTTTACATTTTCTTCTTTTTTTTTCAATTTTTTGATTTTGTTTAACACATTCTTGGTGTCTCATGACACTAAGTTTCCACAGATTCTAATGTATTTCTCAGAGAGGAGTTTTTGCATTCAGTTTTTGTATCTTCTTTTCCATTTGGTCCATTCTATTTTTAAAGGAGTTGTTATCTTTTTCCATTTGCTCAATTGTGTTTTTGAGGGAATTATTTTTCTTTTTGCATTTGTCCAATTGTATTTTTAAAGGATTTTTTTCTTCTGTCATTTTTTGTTGCAAGATGTTAATTTTCTTTTGCCTAGTGTTAATTTTCTCTTGCATTTCTTTCCCCAATTTTTCCATTTAATTTTTAAACTTCTTTTTGATCCTTTCTAAGCAATCTTTCTGGATGGGGGAAGAATTCATATTCTCCTCTGAAGCTTCACGTAAAGCCCCACTTCTGTCTTCCTTATCTGTGCTAGTATCCTTATCTCTAAGGTAAAATTCAATAGACCCCTGCTTTGCACTGCTTCTTTTTTCATTTTGGGATGTTGTCTTTTCCCTAGGGTCTTGTGTTGGGGGAAGAATTGGTTTGCAGACCTGTGGTGTTGAGAACCCTAGAGTCCTTACCCACTGAATTAATAATTCCAGGGAATTATTCCATGGACTAACCAGCAAGGAAAACTAGAATTGTCTGTTCATTGCCCTTTGCCTGCAGCTATCCTCCCACAACCCAGTCACTGGGCTAGGCATCAGGGCTAGAAATACCAGAGGGTGTCTTTGTATAAACAGTGCTGGGGAAATTCCCCTCCTAGACCTTGGTAAAGGTGTGAACTCCTGGGGTTGTTTCTGAATCCTGGAGAAAGTCAGCTCTTCCCACAGGAATGTATGTGGCAGTGGTTGGGGGAAGCTCCACTGGAAACACTGTGTATATGGGTGTGTTTTTGTGTATTTATGTATGTGTGCAATTCCATACTAGCTCAGTGGTCTGAAAATATAACTGCATATTAAGATTTGGACAAATTTTTTATTTATCCACTTTGTTTTTTCAGTGTGGATAATACTCTTTTTTATTTCCAGTGCTTAATACATTTCCCTGCATTTAGCAGATTCTGATTTTAAAAATTAAAAAATTAAAAAAAAATAAGCCCAGGATATTACTAGGTATACTTGTTGAATTCAGTATAACAAAAGATGCTGCTTCATATGTGATAAACTTAGATTAAAAACAGATGTGGTTTGGTGTTTATACATAGACCTTAAGGATATTCAGTAGGATAAACACTTATTGCCATGGAATTTCCCTTGGAGCCTCTGTCAGTAGGATAGCTAAGTTGTCTGGATTCATTATAGAAATTCCTATCTTATATGCATTATAGGCTAGAATATCTTATTTTCTTTTTTCTTTGGCTTTTAGAGTGGTTAGAAGGGGAAGACTGAGATTTGAAGGGGTAACAAAGATGACATAAATTCACCCCATATAACTCTTTGTTAGTTTCTTAGATATAGCCATTACTGTATTGTATGTGCATAAGTTTTTTATTTGGGGTTTGGTTACATTTTGCTTCCACCTTCTCTTCCTTCCCCTCCCCCTTCCCCCACCATAGCAGCAAACAATATGATATAGATTGCACATATATAATCTTGTTTAACATTTTTTCCATATTAGCCATGTTGAGAAAAGAGAATTAGAACTAAGGGGGAAAAAAGAGCACAAAAAGAAAAATAACATAAAAGAAGTTTTAAAAAGTGAAAAGTATGTTTGTTCTGCATTCAGATTCCATAGTTTTTCATCTGGATGTGGACAGCAGTTTCCATAACAAATCTCTCAGTATTATCCTTAATCATAGAACTCCTGAGAGAAATTATATCCATCATGGTTGATCATCTCACAATGATGCTGTTAATGTGTACAATTTTATCCTGTATACATTTCTAAACCAAGTTGAGAATGTATATCATTCTCTCTTTGAGCCAAATCTGTTGAAAGTAAGATTAATTCAGTGTTTACATTCACTCTACATTTTCTCTACTATAATAGTTCCTTTGTGCCTCTTCACATGGTACTAATATCCTCTAATGCCTCCACTTTCTTCTTCCAGTATATATTTTTTCCAAGTCTTACATATTTTATATCTCTTTTGTATTTCCACCCTCTGTCAAAGTATACTCTTTTCAGCTGTTCTAATATAAGTACACTTCTTAAAAGCCATAAATATCATCATATCACAATCAATTTATATCGCTCCCTCTGTCTGAGTACCCTCCCTCCAACTATCCCAATAGAAATACAACTCTCATGAGCTAAAGTAAATCATTACATTTTGATCAATTTATACCCATGCCTTCCATCTAATTATGTTCTTTCAACTGTCCTCAGAAATATATTCTCAAGAATTAAAGGTATTGTTTTCTTATTTAGTCTTATTGACCAATACTTTTTTCCTTAGTCATATTGACTAACATTTTTTCTTTCATTTATTTACCTTTATACACATTCAAAGTCTTACTTTTGAAGTTCAAATTTTCTGTTCAGTTCTCATCTTTTTATCAGATAAGTTTGAAAGGTCTCTATTTTGTGAAAATTTATCTGTTCCCCTGAAAGAATGTGATGAATTTTGCAGGATAGTTGATTCTTTCTTGTAATTCAAGCTCCTTTGCTGTCTGGTATTTCATATTCCAGGCCCTCTCATCCTTTAATGTTGAAGTCTCTGTATAAACCTGACTGTGGCTCCCTGGTATTTAAATTGCTTCATTTTAGCAGCTTGCAGTATTTTCTCCTTTAGCTGAGAATTCTGCAATTTAGTTACAGTATTCCTTAGAGATTTTATTTTGGGACCTCTTTCTGGAATTAATCAATGAATTCTCTCAAGGACTATTTTATCTTCTTGTCTTAGGATATTAGGGCAGTTTTCCATGCTAATTTTCTGAATGATACTGTCAAGGCTCTTTTTATGATCATGGCAGGTAGAACAATAATTTGTAAATTATCTCTCCTGAATCTATTTTCCAAACTGATCACTTTCTTCTATTTTTTTCAGCCTTTTGGTTTTTTGGTTCATGAAACTTTGGTTTCCCATAAAGTCATTAATTTCCATTTGTCCAATTCTAATTTTTAAGATTTCACTTTTGTTTCCTTTTCAAGTTGGTTAATTTTATTTTTAGATTGTTTTCCTTTTTCAGTCAGTTAATTTTACTTTTTGATGAGTTTCATTCTTCGGTCACTTTTACTTTTAAAAGAGTTGATTTTTTTCCATTTGGTCAATTTTACTTTTAAAGGTATTCTTTTCTTCAGTCATTTTTTCATAATTCTCCTGCATGACTCATCTCTTTTCTCTATTTTTTCTTCCTCTCGTCTTTGACTTTTAAAATCTTTTTTGAGCTCTTCCAAGAGATCTTTTTGAATTTGAAAACTCCCTTGAGGCTTCACATATAGGCATTTTGTTACTGCTTTGCTCTTCTGAGATGGAATTTTTATCATCCTTCTCAAAATAATAGGTTTTTTTTGTTCGCACTTTGTTATTGTTGTTTATTTTGATAGTTGAGCTCTGCTCCAATAGCTTTTTGTGTTCCATGCTTTTGTGCTCAGCCCAAGTGTCTGTTTTCCTGTTTGCCTATGGTGTTTCAGGTACTAACAATCTGTTCCCTGCATTACAGGAGCCCAACCCAGTTCTGCCTGTTGCCTCCATATTTCTGGGGCTGGAACTTTGTCTTTTGAGCTGAGGTTGGGACCCTCAGTGTTGATCTCCTGCACTGCTGACTTGTTGAGTTGGGACTTGAACTATGCTATGACTAAGCCTCCCGTTAGCTTTTCAGCTCTCCTGGCTATGCTGGGCTAGACTCCCTTATTACACATGTGAGACAGATCTTTACTGAAATTCCTTCATGATAGCATAGATTGAGAACTTTGTTTCACTCTTTTTTTGAAGGTTCTGTCACTTTAGGATCTGCTTAGAAGTTTCATTTAAAGTGGTTTAGGTAGAAGGTCCAAGAACTTCCTAGCTTCCCACTGCCTTCTTGGCCTCACCCTGTCCCCCCCAACTTCCCTCTTTCGAAAATTAAGGAAGTTTATGGGTATGACAATGTGCATTTTTTCTGATGTTTTCAGTGTATTTATTAATTTTTTTCTTCATTGTCTTTTTTCCCCTTTAAACTTAAATTACTTACATGGGATAGTTTGCAGAAGGGAAACATGGGAACAAGGGCTAAATATAAGTGGTGTAGAAACTAAAGATGTCAATAGAATTTATTTTACAAATAAAGCAGTTATGGTAAACAGAACATTTTAGCTAATGGCCGAGGTATGTTGTATTCAATTTTGAAATGAAAATAACCTTCTTACAATGTAGGAGGGAAATAAAGATAGTTTGACTGAATTTAAAAATATGTGGAAGGAAGTAGTGAAGAGTAAGGCTAGAAAGGTAGGATGGGATCAGTTTATGAAGAGCTTAAAATTGTAAACATTAGAATTTATATTTGATCCTAGAGGCAAAAGAGAGCCATTGGAGAATGGAGGAGAGAGGGATGAAATGGTCAGGCAAAGCAAAAACATGTAAAACATTAAAGAGGATATATAAAGAAATTATATTATGCTGAAAAGAACTGTAGACAATAAATTGATATCAATATTAAAATTACATTTTCCAAATACTTTAGCATTTAAATGAATAAAGGAAATTTTAATTGAGCTATAAGAAAATATAGCAATACAAAAGTGACAGATGATTTCAGTATCCCTCCCAAGGTTTTACATAAGTTTTAAGAGAAAGATAAACTAAAAGTTTAAAGAACTAAATAAATTACTAGAAAAACTATAGCTAAAAAACATAGCATATTCTAAATAAGACTATAGCTATCTCTCTATAATGATATGTAAATTTTACAAAAAAATTATGATATATGAGGGCACAGATATTGTAAATAAATATTAAAAGGTAAAAAATAATAAATATACTATTTACAGACTACACTGCAATAAAAATTGTAATTTGTCCGTGTTCCACAACAAAATATACAGATCCAGATAGAGACTGAATAATGAAATCCTAAATATGAATGGATCAAAGAACAAATTATGGACAAAATTAATAAAATTATGTGAGGAAAATTATAATGATTAACTAATATATCAAAATGTTTGAGTTGTAGCTAAAGCAATTCTGGGGTAGGTGCATTATCAAAAATAGAACAATAAATTAATGAACTGTATATGCATTTTTAAAAATCAGAAAGACAAAAAAACCCAAAAGAAATACAAAAGAAAAGATATTAAAGATTAGAAGAAAAATATATGTGAAAGTCATAAAACTTTGGAAATGATAAATAAAACTAAAAACTGGTTCTTTATAAGAACTAATAAAATTGATAAACTTTTCACTAATCTGGTGAAAAATAAGAGGGCACAAAATTCAGTAAAACAGTAAGGAGAAATCACAATAAAACAGAAGAAATTAAGAGAATAGTCAGAACCTTCAATACAGTTGTATGCTAACAAAACTGAGAACACAAAATAGGAACATTGACAAAAATATAAAATATTCTAACTAACAAAAGAGCAAATAAGAAGACCACCATGACTTTTATCGTGCCCTTCACATGAAAACTCACTACCAGATAAATTTATTAATAGGAAATTCATCTTCATGAAAATTGCTTCAGCTTTGCCACTAATACCTCATTAATACCCTCAGTCATTTCTCCTCTGATAGCAAGACTAGAGGATAAAGCACAAAACTCCTCCCAAAGTCTCCCTTTATAATGACAGCCATATCTTCATTTATCACCAGCTGCTTTTGCTTGAAGTCTTAACTACCATCTTCAGCATCATCTCCCTTCTCTAGCTTCTTTTAGTGAATTATCTCCCCCAGTTTGTAAATTCTTGTGAGCAGGGACTGTTTTCTTTTTTAAATTCTCAGTACTTAGCATAGCTACTGGCAAGCAACAGATACTTACTAAATGCTTAACATTTGTATTGTGCAAAAATAAAGATCTTAAATAGTCCAATCTCAGAAATGGAAATAGAACTAACTTAAGGAAATGACCTTCTGCTCCCAATGGATTCACAATAGCATGCTATCAAACTTTTTGGCTTTGAAGGCAATGGTGTCAAGTGACTTGCCCAAGGTCACACAGCTAAGTAAGTATTAAGTGTCCAAGGCAGGATTTGAACTCAGGTCCTTTTAATTCCAGGGCTGGTGCTCTATTCATTGCATCACCTAGTTCCCCCAGAATTCTATCAAATTTTTAAAGAAAAATAAATTATTTTACAAATTTCACAAATTATTTTCAAAAACTGATAAAGTACCTTGCCAGAGTCTTTTTATGGGAAAAGTATGGTGGTAATACTTAAACCAGGGAAGAATGAAAACCAGGAGAACTAGAGACCAATATCATTAATAAATATCAACTCAATACTTTTTAATAAAGTTCTGTTGCATATACTACAGTAATTTTATCCATAATTAAATAATTAATTATGATTAAATTGAATTCATAACAAGGATGCAAGGATGGTTCAACATTAGGAAAATAATCAACATAATCATCCAAACAAAAACATCCCAAAGCACATGATTATCTTGATGATACAGAAAAAGTCATTGATAAAACATAGCATTTATTTATGCTAAAAACCAAAACTTCCTACTAAATCTATAGGTACGAAGGGAGTTTTAAAAATCACAAAAATGTCTATTTTAAAATAAAAAACAATGTAATAGAAACATGTTAGAACCATTCCCAATAAATATAAGAATAAAGCAAGGATATCCACTGTAATTATGGAAATACTGCCAAAAACAATGAGGAGAGAAAGAAGTTTAAAATTTGTAGATAGGTAAGGAGGAGATAAAACTATCCCTATTTACTGATGATATGATGGTATTCTCAGACTATCCAAGGAAATAAACAAAGATACTAATAGAAACAATAGCTTCAGAAAAGTTGCATGCTTCAAAATAAACCTTTAAAAATTAACTACATTTCAATATATAATACCAACAAAATCCAAAAGGAATGAAAGGAAATGTAAATTCCATTGCAAATAGCCTCAATATACTTAAGATATCTGGGGGTTGACCTACCAGTCAGTCAATAAAATATTTCTTAAGTGCCTACAATGTGCCATGCACTATGTAAGTACTGGGGATGTTCCCAAGAGGCTCACAATGTGGCATTACACCACGCAAACAGGTGCAAAAAAACTACATATAAGATAAATAGAAATAACAAAGGGCACAAAAAAATTAAGAGGGCTTGGAAAAGGTTTTTCTAAAATAGAAGATGGAATTTTATTTGATACTTGAAGTAAGCCAGGGAATCCAGGAAGCAGAGTTGAGGTGAAAGAGCATTCTAGACAAGACAAAGAAATCACTGGAGTCAGGAAATGGAATGTCTTGTTCATGGGACAGCAGGGAGGTCAGAGTCACTGAATCAGAGTATGGGAGTAGGAGAATAAAGTAAAAGAAGACTGAAAAGGTAGGGGGAGCAGTGGAAGGAGGGACAAGGTTATGAAGAGTTTTGAATGCCAAATAGAGAATTTTGTATTTCATCCTGGAGGGTGATAGGGAGCCAGTGGATTTTATTGAATCAGACTTGTCCTTTAGGAAAATCACATTGACAGCTGACTGGGAGAGATGGATGGAAGTTGGAGGGACTTGAAGAAGATAGACTTATCAGCAGGCTATTGCAATAATACATGTGTAAGTTGATGAAAGCCTGCACTGGGGTGGTGGCAATATCTGAAAAGAGTAGGGGGTGCTATTCAAGAGATATTGAGAAGGTAAAGTATACAAAACTTAGTGAAGCTCAGAAAAAAACATCTCATATAATATTAATCTTAATTTGTTGTTTTCAGTAATTTTTCAGTCATGTCCAACTCTTACTGAATATATTTGAATTTTCTTGGTAAAGATAATGGAATGGCTTACTATTTTCTTTTCTAGCTCATTTTAACAGGTGAGAAACTAAGGCAAACAGTGTTAAGCAACTTGCTCAGGGTCCACTATCATAGGAAGAGTCTAAAAACTGGATTTAAAACTCAAGAAGATAAGTCTCCCTGATTCCAGGCTCAACATTCTATCCACTGTGCCATCTACCTGCCCAGTTACTCGTAATTATAAGATTAATTAATTGGTTACTTAACAGAAATTATATATAATAAAACATAATTAATTGACTGATCTCACTGAATATATCAAATGTTTCCAGTTTTTTTGATAACAAATAATGCTACCAAACTGTGTTTGAACATAGTTTTTCCTTTTGGTATATCATAATTTTTTGGAACCTTTGTTGTGTGCCCACCATCTTCCTTATCAAAAGGATTGTAACCTTTTTGAGATCCTAATGCATGGCTGACTATACCTGCTTTTCCACAGTCACAAAAGGGTTTAAAGTTTAATAATTTAGCCTGCTGATTTTCTGTTTCAATGTTTTCAGCGTCTTCAACTTATTCCTTTAAAGGGGGGGGGGAATAGAAAGAAATAAACTATAGTTCTAAGAGGATAAAGACTTTTTAAAAAAAATCAATAAGCAGAGATCAATTCATTTCTGATAAAATAGTAGTTACTTTGTCAAACAAAGAAGGTGACTTAAGGTGAAAGTAGTCATTTCTTTGATATAGCTTTTGAAATAGAAATTGTGAAGACACAAGATGTACTTTGATTCAACTGCTAAGAAGCAGATGCTGCAATTCCCTCTCCACAGGCATTAATCACAACCTCTCTACAAACATAATAGATGTCCTTTTGAGTCTAGCTATGGCAAAACAAAAGTATTATTGTGATAATGACATAAGAGATTATTCTCTCTCAATTTATCTAGGGTGATCTGAGGATAGCATCCAGTTCCCCACTAGTCTGGACTCAAAGCCTTTTCATTTTGGGAGAATTCTTCAGATCTTACACTTGACATTCATGTCCTTCAAGGACCCAGAATATTTCCATACCACAAGACTTTAGTTCAGGATCTAGAACAGGCTGATAAAGAATGAAAAATGACCACCTTATACATGAAGGAGGAGAAGGAGGAAGTTCAGAAGTGGGGGGAGGAGGACTCAGAAAGGGAGGGAAGAGGAATAGAAAGAGGAGTAAGAGGGGAAAGGAGGAAGAGAGGAGAAAGGGAGAGGGAGGAGTGGCAGAGAAAGATAGGGAAGAAAGAAGATGAGGAGGAAAGAATAGGAGGAAAAGATAAGAAAGAGAAAATGAGGGAAAGGATAAGGAAGAGGAAGGCGATGAGAAAGAAAGAAGGGAAAAGGTAGAGTAGACACAAGAGACTGAACTTGGAAATGACTGTTCCATCCTCAGTGCAAAAATGATCAAAGTTTTCAGAAGTAGTATAGTTAGGAGGCACAGTTTCAAATTTGGAATCAGACATGTCTTAACTGTGTGACCCTGGGCAAGCCTGTTTCCTAACTAATAAAATGAGCTGGAGAAGGAAATGGCAATCACTTTAGTATATTTGTTAGTATACTTGTTTTAGTACATTTTGTAGTATATTTGTTAAAGAAGACCCCAAATGGGGTCACGAAGTCAGACACAACTGAAAAGCGACTGACTAACAACAACTGCTAGACTCCCTCCTTTCACATCTTTTTTCATTTATTCCCCTGATATTCTTGACCTTATTCCCTCCAAATTAATTTTGTTATCATTTTTCCCGGCTCTAAAAAAAAAAGTAATTCTATGATACTTTGATTGGTAATAGCATTGAATAAAGTAAATTAATATAGGTAGAATTATCATTTTAATTATATGACCTTGACCCACTCATGAGCAGTTACTATTTCTCCAGTTATTTGTGTGTCTTTATTTGTATTAAATGTGTTTTCATGGATTTCCTATGTTTATCTTGACAGATGAAATCTCCAGTACTTTTTATTGTCTGCAGTTACTTTATTTTTTTTAAGGTTTTTGCAAGGCAAATGGGGTTAAGTGGCTTGCCCAAGACCACACAGCCAGGTAATTATTAAGTGTCTGAGATTGGATTTGAACCCCAGGTACTCCTGACTCCAAGGCTGGTGCTTTATCTACTGTGCCACCTAGCTGCCCTGCAGTTACTTTAAATGAAATTTCTCTTTATATCTCTTCTTCCTGGGTTTTGTTGGTAATATAAAGGAGTGTTGACAAATTTTGTGGGTTTATTTTGCATCTTGTGACATACTAAAGTGTTGTTTCAATTAGTTTGTGTTGTTGACTTTCTACAGTATGTATTTAAGTATGATCTACAAAAAGTGATAACTTTGCTTCCTCATGGCCTATTCCTTTAATTTCTTTTCATTATTTAATTAATATAAATATTATATTATATAGAAATTAATATTAAATAGAATTTCTAAGTTCTCTTCAAGAATGAAGGATTCACAAACTGTGAATAATAGTAGCTGCCCCCAGGAAACCCAATAGGTCCAGTTGGGCAGTGAAATGATTTTTTTTCCTCTTCCTTCCTCCTTTCTTCTTCCCTTTCCCTCTCCTTTTATAAGGACCCCCTGTCCAAAGCACTATAAATTTTGTTTACTTATACTTTGCAAGGTATCTTAAAGTTTGTGGGCTGGATACTTATTCTATCATTTTTTCTTTTAAACTGAGATAATTAACTCTTTCTATTTATGATTTCTTCAAATATAGCTCTGAAAAACCAGGCTTTGATAAAGTCCATTGGGATTCAAATGGAGCTACTTTTCTATTGCCTTGAAAGCTTAAATCATTCTGATTCTCACTGATTGGTCAATAATAAGTTCCAGTCCTATGGTTCAGAGCAAGTGTAAATAGCAATGATTTCTGTTCTGTCCAGAAACTCTAAGGGTCTTCCCCTTGTTGATTAAATCTTTTGTGAAGGCAAAGTAGACCTATCTTTTCCCTCAACTTTTACTTAGCCTTAAACTATTATATAGTGTTGCCTCAGGAAAAACTGAGACCTGGGAAAGACTTTAGCTTAAAAAAGGTCAAGATCAATCACTGCCTCCTAGGACAATACCAGTAATCCTCACCAGTTTTTGCCGCTTGGACTCCAATAACTCTGGAAGAGAGAGTAGGGGTAATGACTTTGCACAGCTCTGCCTCACTTAAATACCAATTCACTTGCCAGTCAAGACATTACTCTTTGAGAATAAAGAATGAACAACAGCAATGGTACTAGTGATAATGAACAACCTTACTTTACTTCTGATATTACTGGAGAAGCTTTAAGTTTATCACATAATAGATAATTCTTGCTCTTGGTTTTAGATAGCTACTACTTATCAATTTTTTAAAGTATATTTATGTCATAAAAGGAATTAGGTAGGACTTCTCATATTGAAATTAATTATTCTTTAAATGTTCGGTAGAATTCATTTGCAAATCCCTCTGGTTCTAGATTTTTTTCCCTCTTTGGGGTGATCATTTATGACTTAGTCATTCGTTTTTTTTTTTAAATATCATTATGGGGCCAAGTCAAGATAGATGTGTGACAGCAGGAATTCCCAGAAACTCTTCCCCAGAAAACCCCAAATGCCATGACTCTAACCAAATTCTAGAATGGCAGAACTCACAGAATGACTGAGTGAAACAATTATCCAGTCCAAGACAACTTGGCAGATTCATGGGAAAGTACTATTCCACTGGACTGGGGTTGGAAAAAGCTTCAGGGCAACCCCAGTCACAGCCAAAACGATAGTGATGTTTTACCTCCCAGGAACAACCCATGGGGCATCAGAGCTTATACCAGCAGAGGCGGTTTCCAGATCTCCCAACCCAGGGCTCAACAAAAACAGCTAGAAAGGTAGGTGGGGAAACTTGCCAGAGTGAGTGGGAGCTAATGCACTCAGGTCTCAGAGCAGCCTCAGTCCCAGGAAACCACCCAGCAAGGAACCACCCCCACAGCAACTTCCAGAGTGCTCAGTCTATGGAAGGTAAAGGGGTGGGGGGAGACTGCTGAGGTCTCCCTGCTATCACTAGGACAGGACTCTGCTGCTTTGTCCATATTCAGACCATGATCCTAGTTTGGGCCCCGCCTATTGCCACAGTTGTACAGGGATCCTCCTCACATCTCTAGGACAGAGGGGTGTGTTGTGCCTCTGTCCACAGACGCAGAGCACAGGCTGGAGAATAGTCAGAACCTCTCACAAGACCTTGAAAGTCTTTGTGAGGGGTGTCCCAAAAAATGCTCAAAAGGTTGGGAAGCACCTCAAAACTAGATTATATTCTGGGGAAATGAGTAAACAGAAAAAAAGATAATTGCTTAGTTCCCATGGAAGATCAAAACACACACTCAGAAGATGATAAAGTCCAAGCTTCTGTATTCAAAGTCTCCAAAGAAAAATAGAAATTGGGCTCAGGCTATGGAAGAGCTCAAAAAAGATTTTGAAAATCAAGTAAGGGAGATAGAGGAAAAACTGGGAAGAGAAATGGGGAGTGATAGGGGAAAATCATGAAAACCCATGCCAGCAGCTTAGTGAAGGAGATACAAAAAAAATGAAGAAAATAATATATTAAAAACGATTTTAATTCAAATGGCAAAAGCAGTCCAAAAAAGTTAATGAAGAGAAGAATGCCTTAAAAAGCAGAATTGGTCAGATGGAAAAGGAGATGAGAAAGCTCTCTGAAGAAAACAACTCCTTCAAATGTAGAATGGAGCCAAGAGAAGCCAATGATTCTGTGAGGAATCAAGAAACAATAAAAACAAAATCAAAAGAATGAAAAACTAGAAGAAAACATGAAATATCTCATTGGAAAAACAACTGACCTGGAAAATAGATCCAGAAGAGATAATTTAAAAATTATTGAGCTACATGAAAGTCATGACTAGGAAAAGATCCTTGGCTTCATTTTTAAAGAATTTCTCCAGGAAATTGCCCTGATATCCTAGAAGCAGAGGGTAAAATAGAAATTGAGGGAATCCATTGATCACCTCCTGAAAGCCAAAAATAAAAGCTCTCAGGAATATTATAGCCAAATTCCAGAACACCCAAAGGAAATAGAAAATATTACAAATAACCAGAAAGAAACAATTCAAATATCATGGCACTACAGTCAGGATTAAACAGGATTTGGCAGCATATATATTAAGGGCTTGTAGGGCTTAGAATTCCAGAAGACAAAGAGCTTGGATTGCAACTGAGAATTAACTGCCCAGCAAAACTGAACAAAGATAGACATTCAATGAAATAGGGGAATTTCAAAATTTCCTGTTGTAATGACCAGATATGAACAGAAAGTTTGATCTCCAAGTACAGGATTCTGGTGAAGCATAGAAGAGTAGATGAGAAGGGTAAATTATGAGGGATTTAATGATGTTGCGCTGCTTATATTCCTGCATGGGAAGATGATACTGACAATACTTATATGCATTTTTCTCATTTATTAGCACAGTGAGGAGGAGAATTTATAGACAAGGCACAGGAGGAAACTGAATATGAAGGTATAATATAAAGACAGTCAATGGGTGAAAAAAGGAATGTACTGGAAGAAAGGGAGAGGAGAGGTAGAATGAGCTAAGATATTTTACAATAAAGAGTTAAGAAAAAACTTTTGCAATGGAGTGGAAGGGGAAAGGTGAGGGAAAATGAGTGTCTTCATTCTCATCAGAAGTGCCTCAGAGAGTAAATAACATACACATTGAATAGGGTATAGAAATATATCTTACCTTAGAGGAAAAAAGAGGAAAGGGGATGGGAGAAAGAAAGAGACCAGGTGAGAGAGGTGGGGTGTAGATGATAGAGGAGAGGTTAGATCATAGGAGATACAGCACACTTTTTTTTTTTGCAGGACAGTGGGGCTGGGTGGCTTGCTTGGGGTCAAAGAGCTGGGTGATTGTTGAGTGCCTGAGGCCAGATTTGGGCTCAGGTCCTCCTCCTGCCTTCAGGGTTGGTATTCTCTCCACTGTCCCATTTGGCTGTCTGTCCCACAACACACTTTTGAGGAGGGACAAAGTGAAGGGAGAGAGAGAGAATAGAAAAAATGGGAGTGGGGAGGAATAGATGGAGGGAAATACAGTTAGCAAGAGCAACTGCGGGGGAAAAAATACTGAAGCAACTTCTCTGATGGACTTATGATAAAAAAAATGCAGTCCATCCCAGAGACAGAACCAATGTTATCTGAACACATATTGAAGTCATTTTTTTCTTTTTTTCTCACTTTATTTTTCATGGGATTTCCCTGTCTTTGTGTGTGTGTGTGTGTGGGGATTTATGTTTACTTTTGCAATAAGACTTTTTTAGTAATGTATAAATAAGTAAATAAAAATTTAAAAAACATGTTATTCCATCTGTTAAAATAGGAAGTTTATGTTTTTATAAATATTAGTGCATTTCATTCATTTCATTTAGTGTTCAGTTTTCTTGGCATAAAATTGGACAAAATAACTTCTAAATTGCTTTAACTTCATCTTTATTGATTGTGTATTCAGCTTTTTCATTTTTGATACAGATAATTTGATTTTCTTCTTTCTTTTAAAAATCAAATTATCCAATGATTTGTCTATATTGTTTGTTTTTCATAAAAGCAACTCTTATTTTTATTAATAAAGTTGTTTTTTAAGTTTCATTATTTTTCTCCTTTGTTAGAATTTCTATTTCAGCAAATAATGGGAATTTTAATTTTTTCTGATTTTTTAAAAATTGCATGCCCAGTTTGTTGACCTGCTCTTTCTCTCTTTTGTTGCTATAAGCATTTAGAATTCCCCCTAATTTTTGCTTTTACTAAATTCCACTTTTTGTATATTGTTTCATCATTTCATTATCTTTAATGAATGTTTCTAGGATTTGTCTTTGAATTAACTCATTCTTTCAAGACTAAATTATTTAGTTTCCAATTAATTTATATTTTATGTTTCAAAGACTTTCATTGAGAAGGTAATTTTAAAAGTAACTTTATTTCATTATGGTCCCAACAGTGTGTTTTTAGTATTTCTGTTTTTCTGCATTTGTTCTGCATTTATTTTTCTGAAATAAATTAGATTGTTTAGTTTTCAATTAGTTAATATTCTATGTTCCAAAGACTTTTATTGAAAAGGTAATTTTGAAGGTAATTTTATTTTATTAGGGTCCTAAAAGTGTGCATTTAGTATTCTTTCCTATTCTCATTTTCTATTCTCCACAGATCTATCAAATCTTTTTTAACATCTCATTGTTTTTTGTTATTTTATGATCGAATTTTATCTATGACTAATCAACTTCTCCCACTAGTATAATTTTACTATTTCCTCTTGTAGATCATTTAATAATTCCTTCAAAAATCTGGCAGGTAAACCATTTGATGGTTTGGTATTTGGTATTTGGTATATATGTTTGGTATTGATTTTCATGGCATTTCTGTGGCATCTTTCAACAAAATGTAATTTTCCTGAATATCTCTTTTAATTAGGTTTATTTTTGCTTTCATTTTTTCTGAGATCATGATTACTACCCCTGCTTTTTATATTTGTATTTCAGCAGAAGCACAATAGATTTTGCTCTAGCCTCATTTTAACTATGTATAGATCTTTCCTCTTGTAAAATACATACATACATATATTATATATGTAAATATATTTTTAAATATTTACCTTCTTGTTTCTACTCTGTTCTGCTATACTCATCCATTTTATGAATGAGTTTATCTTATTCACAGTCATATTAATAATTGCTAAATGTGTCTATTCCTCCATGTTATTTTCTTAGATTTATTCTTCCCTTTTTTACCCTATCTTCTCTTCATTAATCTGTTTTGTTTATAACCACTTCCTCCTTTAATCTGTCATTTCTCTTATCTTCTCTGCTCCTTTTCTCACACTTATAGGATTATATTCAGTCTGCTGGGTAGATTATTCTTTTTTTTTTAAGGTTTTTGCAAGGCAAATGGGGTTAAGTGGCTTGCCCAAGGCCACACAGGTAATTATTAAGTGTCTGAGGCTGGCTTTGAACTCAGGGACTTCTGACTCCAGTGTTGGTTGCTCTATCCACTGTGCCACCTAGCCACCCTGTAGATTATTCTTGATTGTAATCCTAGTTCCTTTGCTCTTCAATATTATATTCCAAGCCCTCCACTTTTACAGTAGAGTTGCTAAATCTTATGTTATCCTGAATGCAATTCTAAAGCATTTGAATTATTTCTTTCTGGTTATTTTTATTATTTTCTCCTTGATCTAAATGATGTGGAATTTTGCTATCTTATCAGTATTTTCATTTTGAGATTTTTTTTTCAGGAAAAGACTAGAAAATTCAGTTTCTACTTTGTCTTCTGGTCCTAAATTATCAGGACAGTACTCCCTTTTAATACTTTTTTTTGTTTTTTGCAAGATAGTAGGGTTAAGTGACTTTCCCAAGGTCATACAGCTAGGTAATTATTAAGTGTCTGAGGTCCATTTGAATTCAAGTCCTCCTGACTCCAGGACTGGTGCTCTATCCACTGTGCCACTTGGCTGTCTCTCCATACTTTATAATCTCTTGAAATAAAATATCAAGGCTATTTTTATCTTCAGAACTTTCAGGAGGACAAAATATTATATAATCAATTCTTTTAATTATGATTTTTAATTGTTCTTTTAAATGATTTCTTTTGAGATCTTTTTCTCAAATTATCTACCTTTGATTTGCAGATCAGTTGTTTTTCTTATAAGACATTTATTTCACATTTTTTTATTTATTCAGTCCTTTGATTTTATTTCATTGTTTCCTTCTGTCTGTTAAAGCCATTAGTTTTCACTTGTTCAAATCTAATTTTTAAAAATATTTTTCTTCAGTGGAGTTTTTTCTTCTTGTGTCATTTGGCTCATTCTAATTTTTAAGAACTTGCTTTCTTTGATATTTTTTGTATATTTCTTTTACCAATCTGTCAATTATCTTTTCATGATTTTTTTCATGGCTCTCATTTCTTTTTCCTGATTTTTCTCTACCACTCATTTGATTTTTGTTTTTTAGTTTTTTTGCAAGGCAAATGGGGTTAAGTGGCTTGCCCAAGGCCACACACTCAGTCATTCTGTGAGTTCTGCCATTCTAGAATTTGGTTAGAGTCATGGCATTTGGGGTTTTCTGGGGAAGAGTTTCTGGGAATTCCTGCTGTCACACATCTATCTTGACTTGGCCCCATAATGATATTTAAAAAAAAAACGAATGACTAAGTCATAAATGATCACCCCAAAGAGGGAAAAAAATCTAGAACCAGAGGGATTTGCAATGAATTCTACCGAACATTTAAAGAATAATTAATTTCAATATGAGAAGTCCTACCTAATTCCTTTTATGACATAAATATACTTTAAAAAATTGATAAGTAGTAGCTATCTAAAACCAAGAGCAAGAATTATCTATTATGTGATAAACTTAAAGCTTCTCCAGTAATATCAGAAGTAAAGTAAGGTTGTTCATTATCACTAGTACCATTGCTGTTGTTCATTCTTTATTCTCAAAGAGTAATGTCTTGACTGGCAAGTGAATTGGATTTAAGTGAGGCAGAGCTGTGCAAAGTCATTACCCCTACTCTCTCTTCCAGAGTTATTGGAGTCCAGCGGCAAAACTGGTGAGGATTACTGGTATTGTCCTAGGAGGCAGTGATTGATCTTGACCTTTTTTAAGCTAAAGTCTTTCCCAGGTCTCAGTGTTTCCTGAGGCAACACTATATAATAGTTTAAGGCTAAGTAAAAGTTGAGGGAAAAGATAGTCTACTTCGCCTTCACAAAAGATTTAATCAACAAGGGGAAGACCCTTAGAGTTTCTGGACAGAACAGAAATCATTGCTATTTACACTTGCTCTGAACCATAGGACTGGAACTTATTATTGACCAATCAGTGAGAATCAGAATGATTTAAGTTCAAGGCATAGAAAAGTAGCTCCATTTGAATCCCAATGGACTTTATCAAAGCCTGGTTTTTCAGAGCTATATTTGAAGAAATCATAAATAGAAAGAGTTAATTATCTCAGTTTAAAAGAAAAAATGATAGAATAAGTATCCAGCCCACAAACTTTAAGATACCTTGCAAAGTATAAGTAAACAAAATTTATAGTGCTTTGGACAGGGGGTCCTTATAAAAGGAGAGGGAAAGGGAAGAAGAAAGGAGGAAGGAAGAGGAAAAAAATCATTTCACTGCCCAACTGGACCTATTGGGTTTCCTGGGGGCAGCTACTATTATTCACAGTTTGTGAATCCTTCATTCTTGAAGAGAACTTAGAAATTCTATTTAATATTAATTTCTATATAATATAATATTTATATTAATTAAATAATGAAAAGAAATTAAAGGAATAGGCCATGAGGAAGCAAAGTTATCACTTTTTGTAGATCATACTTAAATACATACTGTAGAAAGTCAACAACACAAACTAATTGAAACAACACTTTAGTATGTCACAAGATGCAAAATAAACCCACAAAATTTGTCAACACTCCTTTATATTACCAACAAAACCCAGGAAGAAGAGATATAAAGAGAAATTTCATTTAAAGTAACTGCAGGGCAGCTAGGTGGCACAGTAGATAAAGCACCAGCCTTGGAGTCAGGAGTACCTGGGTTCAAATCCGGTCTCAGAAATTTAATAATTACCTAGCTGTGTGGCCTTGGGCAAGCCACTTAACCCCATTTGCCTTGCAAAAACCTTAAAAAAAATAAAGTAACTGCAGACAATAAAAAGTACTGGAGATTTCATCTGTCAAGATAAACATAGGAAATCCATGAAAACACATTTAATACAAATAAAGACACACAAATAACTGGAGAAATAGTAACTGCTCATGAGTGGGTCAAGGTCATATAATTAAAATGATAATTCTACCTATATTAATTTACTTATTCAATGCTATACCAATCAAAGTATCATAGAATTACTTTTTTTTTAGAGCCGGGAAAAATGATAACAAAATTAATTTGGAGGGAATAAGGTCAAGAATATCAGGGGAATAAATGAAAAAAGATGTGAAAGGAGGGAGTCTAGCAGTTGTTGTTAGTCAGTCGCTTTTCAGTTGTGTCTGACTTCGTGACCCCATTTGGGGTCTTCTTTAACAAATATACTACAAATGTACTAAACAAGTATACTAACAAATATACTAAAGTGATTGCCATTTCCTTCTCCAGCTCATTTTATTAGTTAGGAAACAGGCTTGCCCAGGGTCACACAGTTAAGACGTGTCTGATTCCAAATTTGAACTGTGCCTCCTAACTATACTACTTCTGAAAACTTTGATCATTTTTGCACTGAGGATGGAGCAGTCATTTCCAAGTTCAGTCTCTTGTGTCTACTCTACCTTTTCCCTTCTTTCTTTCTCATCGCCTTCCTCTTCCTTATCCTTTCCCTCATTTTCTCTTTCTTATCTTTTCCTCCTATTCTTTCCTCCTCATCTTCTTTCTTCCCTATCTTTCTCTGCCATTCCTCCCTCTCCCTTTCTCCTCTCTCTGCAAACTTCATGACGATAAGTTGGGAAGCACCATGTCCCATCTTGGTTTTCCTTCCTATTTGGCAGCTTGGGTTTCCATAGTGGATTGTAAAGCTGTACCAATTCACCAGCAATCTTGGCTCCTAGGTCACCAAAGCTCCCAATCTGAGCTTGGAAATTGCCTCTGGCACCTAAAAATGAAAGCAAGGTTTCTGATACAGGTAGACCTATGTTGGTAGACATTCTGAGACAGGGAAGTACAATGGGAAGTCACAAAACATGGGTTCGAAACCTGCCTCCAATAACTATGGCCTGTGTGATCTTGAAAAATAATTTAAACTTTCTGGGTCTTAATTTCTTCATCTATAAAAAAATTGGTACTATGCTTCAGAAGTCCCTTTAACCTCTAAATCTATATAGTCCTATCTCTTAGTATTGTAAATAAAAAAGCAAAATTTCAGTAGGTAGAATAAAAAAGTCACCTGTAGATGTGTTTACATGTATAGTTATAGATAGATAGATGCCATCATGATTTATAAAAAAGCCCAAATTCACTTAAAAGCATTCTTGTATTTGTAATAGCATTTTTGTGAATAACTATTTTCTCAACTATCCGAGAGTAGGTTCTGTGAAATGTTTCTACATGAAAAATGGGTTTTCCTTCACAAAAGCCTGGGAAGACTTGCATGAACTGATGCTGAGTGAGGTGAGCAGGACCAGAAGAACAGTGTGCACATTAACAGCACCATTATGTGATGAATAACTATGATGGACATGCTCTTCTCAGTAGTACAATAATCAAAGGCAATTCTAAATTTGTGATGGAAAATACCATTCATAGCCAAAGAAGGAACTATGGAATCTTGATGCATACCAAAGCTTACTATTTTCAATTTTTAAATTTTGTTTTATGTTTTATGGATTTTCCATGTTCATGGATTTTTTCTTTTTTGTTCTGATTCTTCTTTTACAACATGATTTATATGGAAATACATATAACTTATATTAGATTGCTTTCTTTCAAGGATTAAAAAAAGAGAGGGATGGAGAAAAATGTTAAATTCAAAATCTTACAACAATGATTGCTGAAAATCATCTTTACATGTAAGTTGGAAAAATAAATAAATTTATTAAGACAAAAAAGAAAAATAATTTATTTTTGACAGCCTGGAAAGAAAATAGATGGAGGATTTTGAAGTCTCTTTGCCTTCCTTTTTGCTAATCATTAAATCAATACTATCTTTTCAACTAGGTGGTACAGGGGATAAAGTACCAGATCTACAGTCAAGAAGACCTGAGTTCAAATGTGACCTCAGACACTTACTGTGTGACTATTGGCAAGTCACTTAATCCTATTTGCCCCTGTTTCTTCATCTGTAAAATGAGCTGGAGAAAGAAATGGCAAGTCACTTCTGTATCTTTGCTAAGAAAACCTCAAGTAGGGTCATGGAAGAGTCAGACCTAATTGATACTACTGAAATATTTTCAATATTTGGTTGAGTAATATTTATATCTCATAAATTGCAAAGATGATTTAGTGATATGTTCAACTATTGATAATATTGAAATTTTGTGTTGATTTATCTCAAAGTAAACTTGCCAGACAGATGTAAGTTTGAAATTTTGAAAGTTTTCTAAAGATATTCATCCTATATTCCCAGTGGAATGAGATCTAAATTCCTTGCAGGTATGCCTATAATGTAAATATAATGTTCTTATAGGATCACAGTGATTCAGAATCTGAGTTGGAAGGAATCCTAAAGTCCATCTAGTCCACCTCCTATCTGAACAAGAAACTCCTCTTTAACATCTGACCCACCTAACTTTTTCCTTGAAATTTTCCAGTGGGTCCTCCTGAGGTCAACCATTGGAGTTCCAATTAGTTCTAATTGTTAGGAATTTTGCATCTTCTGCACAAATCATGAAGCAGTTAGCCTTGAGAATTGCTAAAGTTCTAAATGACATTATTTAAGATAAGTTGGGCATATAAGCTGAACACACTCTCTCTCTCTCTCTCTCTCGCTATATATATATATATATATATATATATATATATATATATCCATACATCTGTCTAAATGCATGTGTGTGTATACATTTATCTACATCCTACATCTATTTTCTCAATCTATTTCTCTCTTTCTCTTTCTCTCTTTCCCTAACTTCCTCTATCTCTTTGACAGACCAATCAATTGAGACAGCTGGTTGTACAGTGGTTAGAGCACTGAACCTGGAGGCAGGAAATTTTGATTTCAAATCCACTTTAAACACTAGCTATTTGACCTTGAGCAAGTCATTTAACTTCTGGTTGCTTCAGTTTTCTCAACTGTAAAATGGAGATCATTATAGCCCTCAACTTCTAGTTGTTGTGAGAATCAAATGGAATAATCTTTGTTTTAAAAAAATGCTTACCCAGTGCCTGCATAGTAGGTTTTAGAGATGCTCATTCCCTTACCCTTTAGGTCTTTCCTTCAGCCCTGACTGAGGAATAGGGAATAATGTCCAGAAGTCAAGAAGAATTTTGAGATTTAGACTGTGACCTGATAATGTATGAGGTATAAATATCAGATACAAAGATATTCTCAACTACAAAATGGGATGAGGAATGGAAGTAAGGTTTTGCAGACTTTCACAGATAACAAAATCTATGGACTGAGTCACTAACAAAGCCTATGGATTCAAATGTCTGTGAGCTTGGATTGTAATAATCTTTGGGAGTTTCTATTATGTCTAGAGAAAGACTACCCTCAGAACTTGTGGGACTGGTCAACCATGCATTGAAGACTCTCTTGATCCCCTCATTCATCAGGGCTGCCAGGAAAACTGGAAGGAAGAACCTGAGGTTTCCTAGGAAAGGATGAGATTTTGCTCAATCCTTCCTGATTTCACAGGCTGGGGGATGCAATCAGAAACTCCCTGTGGCATTTGGCAAGTTCTCAACCAGCAGTTTGGAAAACTAAGAAAGATTCTAAGCAGAAAAGAGTTTGACTAAGATTGACCTTCAGAGAAAGATGAGACCTGAAAAACCAGAGGTTTATGTTTGGATATGCTCTCGACTATAATGGATTAACCTCACATTGAAGCTAACTCAATTCAATGTGATTTATACTGTTTGGGTTATCTCTATAAACTCCTTTGAACTTAATTTCCCTTATTATGGATGCATCAGTTGTGTCAAATCCTTAAAATATAAGGAATGACTGGAGAATCTGTTTTTGACAGATAGGTTTTGAGATAGGTTAAGAAAGTAGAAATTATTCTTGGAAAAGAACTGGGCTAACTCTCCCAGATGAATGGAAATGCTGTTTTTTGGATCTTTCATAACAAAATGTCATTCATGAAAATGAACATTTTTAATAAATAGTATTAATGTATATTTTTAAATTTTATCTGTGGTCTAAATTTAATTAACTATGTCTTCTTTAAAAAGTTTTGTTTCTCATTCAAATGAGATCTGGAATGGAGTCATGCAAGGAGCCTTAATTGGGAGGCAAAATGGTGCAAAGAATCAATACATTTAACTTGTTTTTTCAAATTAAATAAGGCAAGTTATGAAATTTATTTCATAATTATTTGTTTTACATGAAAGGCAGCCATAGAACTATCAATGGATAGAGAGAGAGAGTTGATCTCAGGGCAAAGTAGATTGGGATTCAAGTCTCATCCCTGACAAGTCCTGTATAGGTGACACCAGGCAAGATATTTAACCTTTCAGTGCTTTGGGACAGTCTCAAAAACTGTAAGTTGCATAGAAATTTGTTGAACTACATTGATCAAGAGAGTTTCCTTATTATCAATGAAATTATGGGCCCTATTGTTAATCCTTTATTCACACACAGAGATATATGTATATCTTTCTGTGCAGATATAGATAGATATGCACATAATATGCATACATGTCATTGTCTCAGGATCACTTTCCTTCTTAAGTATAGACTTATTTTATCAGAGTGTCTAATGTAGAGAATGTTTTCCAAGTAAAATATTAAAAAATTGTTCCCAAATGTAGATAAAGTATAATTAAAATTATCCCACAGTTTGAATATTCCACTTGAAGAATTGTCCCATAGGACTATCCAGTGACTACCTCACTCCTTTTCTCAGAGTTCTTTCATCCATCTTACACAAGAGCTGTGGCTTGCTACAACTTCTCTTTTGCCCATTGAAAAATGCCAACATCAAACCTCCCAATCTTCCTCTCCCCTTTTCCTTGCTCTGAGGACTTGCTGCCCAGGGCTACTTTGCATAATTTTTTATCAGCTACAATTTTGGTGGATTATCCTGGATTATGAATATCCTTGATTCCAACTGCAGGGTTTTAATTCATCCTTATGTCCTTTTGAGTCAAGGATAGAGTAGGTATCTAAAAACATATATTTGCTTTTAATTCTAAGGAAGAAGATTCTACAAATAGCTGACTTCCTAATGAAATTATAGAGCCTACATCCTTTATAAAATCAGAAACTGTCACTTGACTGATCTGGATGTATGTGACTTGACATTCTAGCATTACTTTAAATATTTTGGGATTTCACCTGAAGTTTTTGTGCTTCCAGATGCAAATGACCTAGAGATCCTCTTATGTGATCCAAGAGAGACAAGGATGAGAAGTAACCCAAGTGTTTTTATCATGGAAATTGTTGAAATGTAGCACATAAATCTGGGAAGTGAGTTTGGAGTGGACTTTAAAATTTTACATGAATTAATTTTGTAGGGAGTTCTTGGAAATGTTTTCAACTGGGTTAATTTAGTATGTGTACATAGGTGCCAGGCAGAAAAAAGAAAAAAGGAGAAAAAGAAAAGTAAGGTAATGGTAATATCTCTATAAAGTCTTATTCCTGAGTAATTGACACTGCAGTAGAGATTACAAAAATACTTTGAAACTCAAATATAAACCATACCTAAGGATCTCTGCAAGATGCATATTGGCTTATTAAACCACATAAAAACATTATTTGTTTAATTATATTTTTATTTATTGTAATAAATAGTTCCTAATTACATATGAATCTACTTTGAATCTCACTTGAGAGGCTGAATATCTGACACCTACATCCTTCCAAATCTTCCACTTCAGAAGTCTATTACTATGTGAACTTCCATCTACTATAGCAATATCAATCATTTGGAAGGTTTTTCCTTCAAGGACTTCATAGAACTTATTTGATTATTCCTTAGTCTTTTGAGTTAGTTGAGAAGGTAGAATAGCTGAATCCCCTTGTGAATCAAGGTTTGACAAGTTTAGAAACCAATTCTTAATTCAGTGCTGGCTTCCTGGATCATGGTGCTCATAGTGTTAGAAACAACTCATTAGCAGTTGCTTGAGAAATACCTACATTAAGAAATACATTCTAACATTTTTGTCAATAATTCATAGATATCAGGTTCATATGAATATGCTATATGATATGCAATTATATAATCTGTGTTCAGGATGTAATTATGAACTGAGTTGACTGTTTCTTGTAAAGACTTTTTACAAACCAAATAAGTTAACCTTCAACATATTGTTTACTTGAAGGAAAATATCAGTATTCTTTCCAAGTCAATGATTGAAAGTTTCTACTAGTCACATAGATCGAATTCTCCATTGCCCTTTCCCTGTCCTTTTAGGTCATCTCTTCCTGCCACCCCTAGTTGTACCTAACCTGGTGAGATGGAGGTAATCTTGGATTTTCAAAAATGACAGCAGAGAATATAAATAGATGATAGATCCCTGAGTTGTAAAAAGAATTAGGCAAACCAGAAATTATCTCTTCATTTCTAAATGATATGACACATGCCTCCCTGCCACAGTCACAGCTTATGGGAAAAGCTAAGGGACTACCCAGGACACACACACACACACACACACACACACACACACACACACACACACACAAACACACAGTATCAAGCCAAAGCTGCTAGCATTTTCAACTATAATCCACACAAAATTGTTGGGCAAACTCAAGGAGATATTGCATCAGATAAAGAAACAAGTGAATTTGACAAGCAAAATTACAGAACAAAAGTGTCCTATCCAATGTGGGACAAGGGGTGAATGACCTTGAAGGTAAGGTTCCTTCCAACTCTTTGACATTTTAGGATTCCAAGACTGTTGGCATATTTTTCCTTGAGTTATGCCCAAATAATTAACCTACTACAGGAAAGAAACAAAATTAGTTCAACAAGTAGAACAGCAAAACAAAAGTGTATTCTCTGAAATATTGCGTGGAAAAATTAATGAAGTAAAAAGCACGTACTAATTATCAAAATGCTTTTAATTAGTCCTCTAGCTCTGATATTCTAAGTACCTAAACATAGTTTCTCTTAACTTGGTAGTTTCCTAATATTTACCAGGGAAGAATGCTACAAAACAATTATGTGAAGAAGTAAGCCTGTGGTCCTCAAGCATGAGCATGATTTATTATTTTTAAATTTTGTCCATATTTATTTTGCTGATGCACACTAAAAGACTACTCAAGGTAAGTTTCCATATAGACTTGATTTGTTATATCATTAGAGAGTAACAGGATTATAACAATTTATGTTATGGAGAACATTAGTTGGAAAATTAAGAAAATGAGAAGTATGCAAACACAATTAATAGTATATGCCTTAATCTGCAATCTTGAACCTCTCTATGTCCCCCTCTCTTTCTCCAGTGGAGATTTTATGGAAACATTTCACTAAAAATGATTCCATCAAATTAATTATGGACATGGGTCATGCCACTGAAATGCTATGACAATGGCAGGGAGCTGACCTGAAGAAGTGGAGGAGGTTAAATAGAAAGTCTCAAGGTCACAGCATTTGATTTTTTTTATGGAGTTTGAAAACACTTGTATGAAAATGCTCACAACTATTTGAAAGGCAGTTTGGTGACTCAGAAAATTCAAAAGTGATTTTGAGGAAATTTGAGGGGAAAAGCTTTCTAAAACATTGGTATATGTAAAAGAATTGCTTCAAGGATTGGTATTCAAAGAAGAGAAGGAATAGTAAATGGGTAGTGTCAGCTTATTCCAGATAGGGAAAGGTTTTTCAGATATAAGGCATCTATTGGGAATATTTGATTAATCTTGATGCAGTTGGAGAAAAGATTAGACATGACTGATTTTGTCACATGTGAAGTTTTTTGAAGCAGAGGTCAGAAGAATGATCCAAGCTCTACAACAGAGATAAAAAGGCTCTCCAAAGCATCTTCTCATATCATTATAGAAGCCAGACAGGAGACTCATCCTTGATTGCCGAGAATCAAAGGTTACAAAGCTCAATGTATCTCTTAGTAAATGCAACTCTGATCATTATTACTCCTGAAAGATCAAGAATCATGGAATCAGAGAACAAAGAAACTGGCTACTAGGATTCAACAGGTAGAGCAAATAACAAGAAGCAGAGTTATTTATCAGTGTGCATGCTGGATGAATTTGAGAGACAAATGCACAATTGATTGGACAAAAAACTTAATAGCCACGGGACCAAATCTGATAATGTGTCACCCTAGACTTGACAGATGTCAAGTATTTGACATGAAGATTTACATATATTTTTGCACTGAAACAATCATCCTTTCCTTACTTGTCTTTGAATAACTGGCAGTGAGAGGAATGGACATGGTACTCCAGGTACTGTTTCATTCTCCTATTTTTTAAACAACAAAAATGTTGTTCCATGCCTGGATAACCCATATATTATTCCTCAGTATAGTTCCTTTTTGAGTAGGTTATGTGTTTTTTGGAACATGAAGTTTCTCAAGGTATGAAGGAAAACTTAAGAAGTTATTTACTTTAATTGTTAAATTGTGAATTAAAAGTTCAATATTACATTATAAATGATTCCATGCATGATAGCGAGGAGGAGTAAGATGCTTGAGTTCATTGTTAAAATTATCAAGGAGATTAGAGTTCTGCTAAGAAAACTAGACAGCAGACCACAAGAAATCTAGTTATAGAAAGATTGAGAAATGTTCCAGTTTGCTTTGTTTTAGTAGCCTTGGAGAATGTTGGGGAATCACAAAGGCAATGCAGTGAAATAGTATATTACCCCTAAAGTTGACTTGATGATGAACAAAAGGTGAAAAGAGCAGCAAGATAAGAAAGTAGCCAGCTTATAAGGGGGTATGTTCTCTCCTATAAAAATCAGAGGCTTAATAATCACAGACAGATATATTGGTTCAAGGAGCCAGTGAAAGAGCTGAAGCCATGTGATCCTTGGTGGATGTTATATAGGTTATCAGATGACTCTCAAAATAGCCAGAGTTGAGGAACTGTTAGAGTTGAGAAAACTACTTGGGAGCAATGGGAAGAAACCTCAGAAGGACAGCATCCAAGAGAACAAGAGAGCTATGGGCAGTAGTCAGTCCTGAAGAATGCAGTGGGATGATGTATGTAGGAGACATCAGTTGTTTTCCACTATCCAAGCCATAGCATAACCTGGCCTTAGCAGTGTCAGTTAGGGTAAGGGAGGAGATTAGGCTGAGTCTCATGACTCAGGATACAGAGTGACTTCAGTCATAAGACACTGCTTCTATTGGATATGATTTCCTTCATGAATGAATTTTTCCAAGAGTAAGGCATAGTAGAAGAAAAAGGAAATTGATATAATAGCATGAAAATGAGATAGAGGAAGGAACTCAATTTTGATGTTAATGTTCATGAAATATTCAGATTGAATAAAAGAACAGCAAGTAAGAGACATAAAATATGAATTGGAGAATAGAATTCAGAAGAGACTAGAGGGAAAGCAAAAATCAGATAATTGTAAAGAAAATTGTATACAGAGTCATATTTAAGAGGGTAGGGTAAAGCCCAAGGTTAAAAGTTGAGAAAAAATGAAAAAATTTAAGAATTTAGGTAAAAATGGAAGAAAAATGGAAAAGGGAAAGAAAATAGAAAAGGTGATCAGAAGGATGATACACTTGGATCTTTGATAGTAGTTTATTATAAGCAAAATGGCTCATAGTATTAAAATGAGGAAAGAGATAAAAATTAATGCCATTTAATTAAATGGAGAAAAAGATGTTTAGATAAGAAAACCAAATAATGTGTTGTATAGAAGAAACACATCTGAAAAATGACATAATTAGAATTTAAATCAGAAGTTTGGACAAAATATCCTATGCATCAGCTAAGAATCCATCCCACCCCTCTCCAAAGGAAAGATATAATGTCCTTTTAGACAAAGCAAAAAATTATAATTCCATGTTGAGGCAAGCAAGGATGCTCTATTTTGCTGAAAAGCTCCAACGAAAAAATTAATACTAAATATATTTCAACCGAAGAATATAGAATCTAAATTTATAAGAGGAAATTTAACTGAGTTACCAAAAAATAGTACTGTAACTGTCACAAAATATAAAGCTCCTATTTCAGAACTAGATATGCCTATAAGAAAGACAAAAAGAATGAATACAGAACCCAGCTGATTTCTGGGGATACTAGGTTTTAAAGATATTTTTCTAAATGAGAATTTTAAAGTGCATATGTAATTATAAACAATGTAACCTAAAAAAAAGGGAACATAGAAATTCTAAATTATAAAAGGAAGGAATACAAAATGCATCCTTTTTAGTAATACTAGGGACACTAGCAAAAGCTATAGACAGGCCTACAAGGAGACTGAATATGATATGAAATGATATGACAACTACATGTGGTTCAACAAAAGTTATGAATATTAAAAAGAGCACAAAGATAACCTTTACACACAATAACAATGAAAGCAAAATACATGTCAATGGGGTTATAATCGTGATTTATTTAATGAGAGTGCCAAAAAATAAATCAAAGCAATTATATAAAGGAGATAAAGTTGAGATAATATTCCAACATTTCTGGATATAACTAGTGCAATCCTCAGAGGAAAATTGCCACAGAAATTTCAGTCAAAACCCCCAAAGGATTCATGAATAGAATACTTAATTTTTAAAACTCAAAAATAAGCCCCAAATAAACACATAAGGAGATATATTAAAATGAGGGGGAGGAATAGTGAAAAATTAAAGGCAAAAAGAAAGCAATCTAGGAATGATAAAATTAAAAATTGGTTCTTTGAAGAAATAAATCCTAAGCCTTTAGCCAAACCGATTAAAAAAGCAGAGGATAATTATACCAAAATAGAAATATAAACAAAGTAAAATAGCAAATAAGGAAAAAAATTTGAATTCTAAACGATTACATTCCAGAAAAATGAGAATTTTATAAACATATGGGATTACCAAGAGCAAGATGAAGCACCCAAATTAATCCAACATTACAGAGGTATTAAATCATCCAATAACAGAAAATGAAAAAGAATAAATCATAAAGGAATTATTGGTAAAGAAAAAACCCTGGTCCAAATGAAATTTCTCGTTTCTATCAATTTTCTTAAGACCAAGTAGTGCATATGTTAAATAATTTTCCAAAATAAAGAAAACCTTCAAATGAGTTCCTTTGATGAGAAAAATATGCTAGCATCTAACCCAATGAAGGAGAATCCAAAAAAGTCAACAAATCAAAACCACTAATGACTATTTTCACAAAGCTATAAACAAAATCTTAACAGAAAGTATATAGCAATACAGTAAAAAGATAACCAAATAAAGATAACTTATAACCAAATTGAATTAGGATTCAAGGATAATTCTGTATTAGGAACATATGAGCATGTTAAAAGCAAGTCATATTAATAGCTGCATATTTTGGATATTTTTAAAAAGACTAATAAAACATAACTAGAGAAGCACTCATTTTTTAAATTTAAGGATCTGAATTTTTAATGTGACAATGTAACAATATAGTAAACATTTATTCATGTCTATTGGACAGATTTATAAACTGGGACCTAAATTCACAGTAATTTCTGTACTTAGAAAGATAATTATGAAATGATTCATGCTTATACCCCCAGTTTGAAAGCAAAATTTTTATGGCATTGGACAGGGGGTTGAGTTCCCAACCCTGTATTAGGAAAGATCCATTTCTTCTGTGTGTCAGGATTAACTAAAGATAGTTATGAGAAATGCCTTTAAATTTAACCAATATCTTCTAACAGATTTAAAAAAAAATAAGCAGGCCAGAGAGAGAGAGAGAGAGAGAGAGAGGTAGGATCTACCAATTCCTCTTTTCTGGCTTGTTTTTCTAAACCCTTCTGTTAGTGGAGTAAAAACCCACATATGCACAAATACACAAACACATAAATATGCACACACAGTGACATACCTCCTACTTAGACCAATTCTAAATCATCTTTCTTAAAGGAGTTGTAGATGTATAGACACCAACTATTGCCACAGCTGAACTGAATACCTTAAGAAAATCCTATACTTTTAAAAAATCCCTTTGTTCTTGGAGTCCCTAGAATCCTACATTAGCTGATATATGAAAACTACCCTCTTATCCAAAGGCTGATTTCACTTTAGTTCTTTATTTAGGAATTTTTGTGGCCAGTCAACCCCTGGTTATAGCACTAATATTATTTGTAATAGGGAAACTCTAGGACACTAGAAGCTTTCCCCAAAACACAAATATAAAATCAAAGATATTACCTTTCTTCACTACTTTTTGTTAGGAATCTGAAAAGTGCTAGCAATAAAATTGCTAAAGGAGGAATAATGGGGATAAAAATCCAAGGAGGATGTTGCTTCAGTAGTAAGAGGGGGTACCACTGATGAATGCTCTTTAGGAGAAGAGAAATTGTCCAGAAAGGGAGATTGGGACTTACAATGGCTATAATCTACAGGGAATCAGTTCTTAGTGAAACTACTCATTTTGCCTCAGAAGGTAAATAAGAATATTAATTGGAACTCCTGGAGGTAACTAATACCTGCAATACCAGTTCCCAAGAGTGGGACTTGGACCCAGAGAAGAAATTTCAAGACAAATGGGAAAAAATGACCATGGTGGGGAGGGAGGAAGCTTAATAATAAACTCTACAATCAGTGACAGGAAAATTCCTACCATGGAGCAATAAGCTGTTTATCACCTACAGGAACTGTTTCTTAGAATAGAAAAAAATGGAGAGAGGGGGGCAAAAATTTTCAACACAATATAGGAAATGTTTAGAATGAATCTAAACTTTAAGTACCAATTCCATGAGAAATACAGAGACTATACAGGCCATGAATAAGAGAGTAAAAATCTAGACTAGACAGGAAGAGAATGAGGGAAAGAAATCCATTTTAAAAAAAGGTGCAGAAAATGAAATTTATAAGACTAAGCAATAAAAATGAAAGGGAAAGGAAAAAAGGGAAATTTTACTTGACTGAGGGGAAAAGGTAAGAATTGATTAAAAAAAAGAAAAACTAATATATTGAGACCAATCTCTATAAGGTCAGTTGCCATCAAACTAACTTATGTTTTGAATCTATTATATTTGCAATTACAGAGTGCAAGGCATTATATGAATCGCTCTTGGGTAGGCATATGGAATATGTAGACAAGGGAACAGGGTTCCTCAAGGAGTTACCACCTAGTTTATAGGAGACAAACACTTAAGATTGTTCAATATACTGAAGTTACAGCCTGGCATTCAGATCTTGAACACCTTGAAGCTCTTCCTAAAAGTTATTTTTGAAAGTCCTAGTTAGAGCTTGGTCTCTCCAGTTACCTTGGGGAAAAAAATCATTAAGATGGTATTGTAGGGGCAGAGCCAAGACGGTGACATGAAGGGATCCAGTCTGAGAAGCTCTCTGATAAAAACTCATAAATTAAGGACTCTAACTAAACTTTTGAGAGACAGAACCCACAAAGGGACCCAGTGAGGCAGTTCTTCTACTCAAGGTAACCTGGAAAAGAGCAGAAAGGCTCTGCTCCCTGGGGTCGGAGGGGCAGCACGCCAGAGGGGTGGCCTGCCAGAGCCAAAGAACTTCAGCCTTTGGAGGAAGCCCCAGGGCGCTGGGAGCCGCAGCTCACAGCAGCGGGGGAGTCTCCTGAGCTGCACCCCGGGGAGCACCGGCACAAAGTGGGGGACAGTGGGGGACCTCTGCCAGAGGGAGCACATGGAGCCCAGCCCTCAGGGCACACAGCAAGCAGCTTGGTCTTTCAGCAGCCTAGACCTGGAAACAGAAGCAGGCAGAGCTGGTAATCAGGAGCCCCCAGGGCATGAGCCCATTGAGCTGAGGGAAGGGGAGTGAAGAGAGACTGCAGAGCTCGGTCCTCTACCCTTGGAACAGGACTCTGGGGCTCTGACCACATTCAGATCCTGATCCTAGTCTAGGTCCCCCCATAGAACAACAGGCCCCCCCCACCTCGGCCCCGTGGCAGAGGGGGGCGCTTATGTTCATTCACAGACCAGGAGGGAGGACAGAACCTCACACACCGAGACCCTTGTGGGAGTGTCCCAAAAGCTCAGGAAGCACCCCAAAAAACAGGCTTAGGCTGGGAAAATGAACAAGCAAAGAAAGAGAAAGACCATTGAGAAATATTTTGCAAATGAGCCCAAGAAAGATCAAAATACTCAGTCTGAAGATGAGGAAGCACAAGCTCCTGCATCTAAAGACTCCAAGAAAAACAGAAATTGGGCTCAGGCTATGATAGAGATTAAAAAAGACTTTGAAAATCGAATGAGGGAGTTGTAAGAAAAACTGGGAAAAGAGAGGAGAGAGATGCAGGCAAAACATGAAAATGAAGTCAGCAGCTTAGTCAAGGAAATCCAAAAAAATGCTGAAGAAAATAGCATGCTAAAAAACAGCTTAGGTCAAATGGATAAAACAGTTCAAAAAAGTTATTGAGGAGAAGAATGCCTTAAAAAGCAAAATTGGCCAGATGGAAAAAGAGTTAAGAAAACTCTCTGAGGAGAACAAATCCTTCAGACAAAGAATAGAATTCAGGGAGATTGATGAATTTACCAGAAATCAGGAATCAATACTTCAAAACCAAAAAAATGAAAAATTAGAAGAAAATGTGAAATATCTCATTGAAAAAACAACTGATATGGAAAACAGACTTAGGAAAGATAATTTGGAAATTATTGGAATATCTGAAAGTCATGATCAGGAAAAGAACCTTGACATCATTTTCAAAGAATTACTACAGGAAAATTGGCCTGATATTCTAGAGGCAGAGGGCAAGATAGAAATGGAGAGAATCCACCGATCCCCCCGAGAAAGAGATCCCAAAAAACCAACCCCCAGCAATGTTATAGCCAAGTTCCAGAACTCCCAAGTCAAAGAGAAAATATTACAAGAAGCCAGAAGGACACAGTTCAAATATTGTGGAGCTGCAGTCAGGATCACACAGGACTTAGCAGCAGCTACATTGGAAGCTCATAGGGCTTGGAATACAATATACCGGAAGGCAAAAGAGCTTAGAATGCAGCCAAGAATGAACTACCCAGCAAGGCTGAATGTCCTCTTCCAGGGAAAAAGATGGACTTTTAATTAACCAGGGGAATTTCAAATGTTCCTGTTGGAATGGCCAGGGCTGAACAGAAGGTTTGATCTTCAGATACCGGACTCAGATGAAGCATGGAGATTGGAGGAGAGGGGGGAAATATGAGGGACTTAATGAGGATGAACTGCATGTATAGAAAAATGATACTGATAATATTCATATGAACCATCTCAGTTAATAGAGCAGGTAGAGGGAGCTTTTATAGTTGAATCACAGGAGAAAGCTGAATTCGAAGATAAAATATGGTGTAAAAATGGAGTCAATAGGAAAAAAAGGGAAATGGAATGGGAGAAAGAAAAAGGAGAGGGGGAATAGTCCAAGATATTTCACATAATAAGATTTTTTTTTTATTACAATGAGCTATTGCAATGATATGGAAGGGGGGAGGCAAGGGGGGAATGAGGGAACCTTTGCTCTCATCAGAGATGGCTAGGAGAGGAAACAGCAAATATACTCAGTGGGGTATAGACAACTGGAGTAAGAAGGAGGGGGGAGCAGGGGGAAGGGGTGGGGATGTGAATAAAGGAGGAGAGGATGGACCATGGGGGGGACAGTGGTCAGATACAACACATTTTCTTTTTTACTTCTTGCAAGGGGCTGGGATTAGATGGCCTGCCCAGGACCATAGGGCCAGGTGGATTCTGGGCCTATGGGGTGGTATGGGGGCTCAGGGCCTCTTGGCCCCAGGAGCAGGGATCTGTCTGCTGCGCCACTCAGCGACCCTACAGCAGAGTCAGAGTGAAAGGAGAGAGAAAATATAGTACATGGTAGTGGAGAAATAAGAAAGGAGGGAGTTGCGATCAGCAATGGCAACGTTGGAAAAATATGGAAGTAAGTTTTGTGATGGCCTTATCATAAAGAATGTGATCCACTCAAAAAAAAAAGATGGTATTGTAGCTAGACCTAAAATATCCAAAGCTAATTGCTGGGCATAGAATTTTTGTGACAGAGAAATGGAATGACTGGTTATTTCATATCCAGGATCTCTGATAACATTCATAGTCTTCATGGTTTTCTCAAAGGTTACTTGGCAGTAATTTTTTCATGACACCAGCAAGTTCTTTGTGTGCCCTAGAATACACTCCAATTCCGTATAAAAGAACCATCAATTCTTTCTGTTGACTCCTGAAAATATTCTAAACTTGGGGCTTTTCTTGATATCAAGCAGCTTTTCAATTTTCATCTTTCACTGTGCTACACAAAATTTATGCTTCCATCAAACAGATTCACTTGCCTTTCTACAAATAACCTTTGGGATGTTCCACTTTCATTTGGCACTTTTGCTTGGCACTTTTGCAAATGCAATTCCCTGTACTTGGAATTCCTTCTACATCCTGTCTATATATTATAATCTTATCCTATACTGTCTAATGTGTGCATATTCATCATCTGTTCTATTTCCCTATTAAGTTTTACACTACCTGAAAGTATACACCATGTTTTTTTTATCTTCAAATATTCCACAACTCCTAGAAAAGTACTTCACACATAAGCACTTGTTAAGTGAATTGAAAGGGATTAATTGAGGATTAGGTAGTATAGTACAGAAATGGGGTCGGCAAATAAATAACAGTTACTTGGAAAGTTGAATTGTCAAAGTCAGGGAAAAGCAGTATAGAAAATTTTGAAAAAGAGAAAATTTTGGTTTGAAAATTTCAGATTGGGGGTATTAAAGAGAAAATAAAGCAACAGAACACCAGTTGAGACTAAATAAGCAGAAATATGAAATATAATCTAGAGTAATAACTTAAACAATTTACTGTATTACTACAATTTACTGTTTTTTATTTTATAAACTTTTTGTTTTCCAATTATATACAATAGTTTCGACCCATCATTTTTTGGTAAGGTTTTGAGTTTTACACTTTTCCCCCCACCCTGCCTTCCCTTCCCCTCCCGCCCCCCCCAGAAGGCAAGTTGATAATCTTTTACATTGTTTCCATGTTATGCATTGATCGAAATTGAATGTGTTGAGAGAAAAATCATATCCTTGAAGAAAAGATAGCAAAATTATCTAGTACATAAACCAATTTAATAAAATTGAAGGTAATAATCTTTAGGTCTTTGTTTAAACTCCATATTCCTTTCTCTGGATACAGATGGTATTTTCCGTCAGATACCATAAAATTGTCCCTGATTATTGGACTGATGGAATGAATTAGTCCATCAAGGTTTATCATCACCACCATGTTGTAGAAGTTTTAAGAGTGTACTAGTCCAAAGGAACCTGAATGATCATTTATTCAGTTGATAGGAGGCAACAGGATATGCATCTTTCAAAAAAGCACAAAAATTTAAAATTAAATAGTCACCTGTCCTAGGTCCTTTTAAGTATAGAAATTTTTAGAGAAGTTTTGAGTTGGTCAATGACATATTTGATCTCAAATTACTCTGGAGGTTTCTTAAGTGGCTAAAGGTAGAAAAGAAGTGATTCTGAGACTGCAGAGGTACAAAGATGTGAGATGGAAAGTTGAATTTGAGAAAGATAAGCCCAATTTGTCTCGAACATAGTTTGGTTTGTATAAAATACCCTTGAAAGGTATACTAGATCCAGGTCAAGAAGGGTTATAAATGACCAGATGAGTTAGTTATAGAGGCAAAGAATAGTCACCAATGCTTCATGAGAAAGAGAGAGAAATGGCCAGATTACAAGATTAAATAAGATTATTTTGATAACTTTGGAGAGGATAAATTTTGCAGAAAGAAGAAATTCTGGAATGTAAAAGTCCAGTTTATGGGGGTATTGAAAATAGTCCAGATGAGAGGTAATGAGGGTTATGACCAATGACTGGAGAGGAGGTAGCTAATACAACTGAAGTTGTGAAGTGAAGGCAGATGTACAAGATTTGGTAACAGATTGGATGACTATAACAAATGAGGGTGAAAAGTGTGTCCAGGTTGACTCTGAGGTAACCAGTCTGGATGAAAAGAAAAAGAGCAAGCAGAACTGATCTGGGGGGGCATTCAGAGTTGGAAGCAGGACCTAATAATGAAAAGGAAAGAAAATGATAACAGACCAGAATGAAATCAGGAGAGAGATTGTTTAAGAAGCTTAAAATATTTCAGAGGAGGATGATCAAAGATGTCAAAATCTGCTATTGGGTTAAGGAAGAATGAACTGAGAAGAGGCTATATCAAATATAGCAATAGTGAGATCCTTGATCACCTTGAAGACAATGACCTCAAATGAATGGTAAATGCCTCATCTGAATTGGAAGAGGTTGAGGAGTTGATTGGTTCCTGTCCTTAGTGACTTCACTATATTTGAGATAAATTTACAGTGTGACTGACTGTGCCTGATTAGACCAGTACAAGCTTGGAATGTTCTACAATAGATTGAACACCTGGGGTACATAACATACATATGCCATGTTTCCTTTGAGCTGCTTCAATTCTACCTTCCTCATAGAGTGCAGCACCTTCCCTGATGAGGACACACTATGCTAGGTGGTCCTGTGACAGTGTCTCCCATGCTGTACAATCAGTTCTAAAGTTCTTCAATGAGACCTTCAGGGTGTCTTGGTATCACTTCTTCTGACCCCCTTGTGAGCCCTTGCCCTGTGTGAGTTCTCCATAAAATATTTTTTTTTTTTTTTGGCAAGCACATGTCTGGCATTCTAACAATGTTTCCAACCCATTGTAATTGAACACTTTGAGGTAATGTTGAAATGCTAGGCAGTTTAGTTCAAGAAAGGACCTCAGTGTCTCTTTTCTTCTCCTGCCAGGTGATCTTCAGAATCTTCCTAAGACAATTTAAGTGGAAGCAATTCAGTTTCCTGGCATGGTGCTAGTAGACTGTCCAGGTTCCACAGGCATGTAGCAATGAAGTTGGCACAAAGGTGCTGTAGACCTTCAGTCTGGTAGTGAGTCTAATACCTCTTCTCTCCCACACTTTCTTTTAGAGTCTCCCAAATACTGAGCTAGCTCTGACAAAGCATGTGTTAACTTCACTATCAATGTGTATCTCCCTGGAAAAGACACTGCCAAGGTAAGTGAACTTCTCCACAGTACTCAAAACTGTTCCATTTGCTGTAATTGATGGTTTTACATATGAATGGTGTGCTGGCTGATGGAGCACCTGGATTTTCTTGGTGTTAGTTGTTAGACCAAAATTAGCACAAGCAGCAGAGACTCAATCCATACTTTGCTGCATCTCAGCTTCAGAGGCTACACTGAGTGCACAATCATCTGCCAACAGAAGAACAAACACCAGCACTCCCTTTACTATGGTCTTGGCTTGTGGCCTTTTCAAGTTGAAGAATTTGCCATCAGTGCAGTGGCTGACCTTGAGGCTATGTTCATGAAGTCATTTGATAACATGGCTGAAAACATACTAAAAAGCGTGGCAGCAAGGACACAGTCTTGTTTCACTTCATTGGTGACCAAGTAATCATAGGGGCATCATCCACTCTCCATGCCTTCATGAAATTGACATACAATACTGATGAACTTCTCTAGGCAACCAAATTTGGACATAATTTTCCATAAACCCTGGCATCTTTCCTGGACTTGTCGGGCACCAAACACCATATTGACTGTTCCTTGACCCTTTCTGAAGCCATACTGGCTCTCAGGGAGCTGACCATCTTGCAGGTGCAGGATCAGTCTATTGAGAAGGATTCTGGCAAGAATCTTTCCAGTGATGATTAAAAGAGAAATATCCCTGTGACTGTCACAGGACAGTCTTTTCACTTTACCTTTATAGAGATAGACAGTGGAGGTATACTTGAATTCTTGGGGGAGTAACCTCTTCATGCCATATAACCTGGGAAATTTCAGTCAGTTTTGGGGTGAACAGTGGACCCACACCTTGTAGATCTCAGATGAATAGTATCAACACCAGGAACCTAATGGCATTCAACACTTCTTCAGTTGTAACTTCAGCTGGGGACTGATGGACTTTAACTTGAGGTAAGTAGTTGATAGCTTCTGCATTGATGGATGATGGTCTGTTAAGAACACTATGGAAATATTCAGCCTATCTCTTTGGGATCATGTCTCTATTGTTAATGTCAATACATCAGCATGAGTAGTTGAGATCTACCATATGCCTGGTCCATAAATAATTTCCAGGACATCATAAAAGAATTTTGGTTTGTTTCTATTTGCATAAAATTGAATTTCATCTGCCTTCTTACTGAACCAAGAACCTTTATGTCTCTAAGCTTCGTTTGTATTTTACTTTTGATGGAATTAAATGCTGCTTTCTTAGGAATGAATGAACTATCCTGCCGGTAAACCCTGTAGAGTTGTTGCTTTTCATTTAGCAGCTTCTGTATTTCCTCATCATTTTCAGCAGACCATTTGGTCTTGATGTTTGCGAATGTTCTGGCACAGATAAGCAGATGTAGTGCTGTACACCAGATCTCTGAAAGTTGCCCACTCTTTTTCTGCTTCACTGTTGCCAATTGTGTGTTGGCCCAGTTTCCCCTCCAAGTTAGCAGCAAACTGTTCCCTCTCAGAGAGACACTCTAATCTCTTGACATTAATTCTTCTAGCATACATTTTCCTTGGGGCCACCACTTTGGTTGAATGTGAATATTTATCTTAGAGAAGATAAGTCTGTGGTCAGTCTAGCACTCTGCACCACACATTGCCCTTGTCACTCATATCCTGTCTGCTTCTGCTCCTTGAAATCACATAGTCTAATAGATGCCAAGGTTTGCTATGAGGGTGCTATCCAGGAAGTTGTATTGTGTTTAGGTAAAGGAAGACTGTGTTTGTGGTGAGAAGGTCATGAGATGAGCAAGTCTTTAGTAGTAGGTGAACATTACTGTTGCTGTTTCCAACTCCATTTCTCCCAAGGTCTCCATGCCATGTCTGTAATCTGAGCCTACTCTAGCATTAAAGTCACTCAGAATTATAAGCTTGTCCTCTTTTGGTAGATCAATGATAAGGGTCTTCAGGTCTTCATAAAACTTTTCTTTAACTTCATCAGAATTTGTCATGGTGAGAACATAGGCACAGATGTTAGTAGCATGGCATTATCCTGGAAGTGGCAATCCCATCATCATGAGCCTGACATTCTCTCCTTTTGGAAAACATTCAAGAAAGGTGACTAGATTAGTTTTGATTGCAAAACCTATCCCAGTTTCATGGCGTTCCCTTTCACTGAGGCCACTGCAGAAAAAAAAAATGTGCATTCAGCTCCAACTTCAGAAGTTGACCTTCATTTGTCAGTCTTGTTTCACTCAGGACTGCTATTTGGATGCCATACCTGCTGAGTTCTCTTGCAACAAGAGGTGTTGTCTTTCAGATCTATTGGATCTTGTGTTTCCTATGGGCATGTTCCATGAACTGGAGAGTAGACTCTATCAGACCAGGGATGGGTAAGCAGATGATTTTTTTTTACAAGGCAATGGGGTTGAGTGACTTGCCCAAGGTCACATAACTAGATAATTATTAAGTTCTGAGACTGGATTTGAACTCAAGACTGGTGCTCTATCCACTGGGTCACCTAGCTGCCCCCGTAAGCAGACAATTTTTAAGGCAGCTTTTCCAGCCCCTTCCTCACATCAGGATCCTTAAAAGGGATGCTTAGTCATCTGGGGGCTGATGAATCTCATTGCTGTTTTCAGTGGGGAAACAACTCTGTGGCCTGGGCTGCCTGTGTGCAGGGTTGTGACTACAGCTCCCAGCATTTCTGCACCTGCTGCTTTGTCATTTGCCTATCACCACAGGACTTTGAGGAATGGTTATAAGTGATGTCTTTTGTTGCATGGGTAAAATTGGATTTAAGTGAGGTAGACCTGCACAATGTCATCCACCTCACTCTCTCTTCCAAAGTCATCATGATCCAGCACAGCAAGACAGAGTCAAGACACCTGGTGATGGCTCTAGAGGCAGTAGATGACCTTGACATCTTTGATGTCTAACCAAGCTCTAGGTACTCCACAGTACCTGCTTCAACTCGCTTTATGGCCGTTGGAACAAATTGTTCTCCTTTGCCCATTACAGCAGTGGAAGAATTTACATGTTTGAGGTAGATACCCCCCATTACTCACTGATTAGTTTGAGACTCCCTCTGTTACCATCAATCTGGTTTAGCCCACCTGCTGAAATGGTTCACTGGGGTGTGGTTGCTGTACGTGCTTCTTGGAACCACCAGTGAGAATTAGCTGATGACTCAGGTAGTTATCAAAGGTGAAAAGCAGTCCTGAAGAGGGTTCAGCAGCCCCCGCACCAAGGTACTAGTGTTTTTTGAACATACCCTATATACCCTGATAGTCCATACTGAATGATTAAAGTTCCAACACTCCTCTCTACCTACACTTTTCTCCCTTCCACTATCATTATCCTTATCTACATCCATTCACAATCATAGCTATCCATCTCTCTTTACCAATAATGGGTGATACTTGTCCCAAAGCAGAGAGTTGCAAAGTTCTCAAATCCTGCATGGAGGCCAGAAGTGAGTGGGAGGGGGGTGGCTAACTTGTCGCCTATAGCTTTAATTGGTCTTGTTGGTCTTGCATCTATCGTGGTTGTGTTAAGGAGGTAGTAGAAGGGAACATATCCTTCTAAGTTGTTTGTGGTCCCCACCCACTGTGCCATAGGTAACCACAATCTACTTCCTAAGTTTAGGGAGATCTTGCCAGATGGGGAAGTGGGAGAATGCCTCTTTCTAGCCTTTCTGGCTGCTGCAAAAATCAATGGAGAGCCCACACTGGTCTTCCAGCCAAAGTCTCTCCATGGGGTTGGACTAACCAGGCAAGTTCACAGATGGCCTCCATCTGGAGTCTACTAATTAAGAGTGAGGAAACATTTTTATTCAGATAGTTATCCTTTCTCCAGAAATTATGGTTTTAGTGATTGAAGGGGAAGGTACTCAGAGCAGGAGAGCTATCTTAAGACAGACAGAGATGGCTGACTTTCAGGATCTCAGGACCTGATGGAGAAGTGGAACTTGGAGTATGATGCTTCTGTCACCTTCCCAGAGTAGGTAAGAATTGATCTGCTTCTACTACACCTTTGAGGACTGTTTTAAATTTGACCACACTTTTAGTCAAACAACTATTGTCCCACTTTGATTAAGCTTTCTGGTGATACACCCACATTTTTTTAAATGAATACAACCATTGAACAGGAGTTCACCAGTTCTTGTTTAGCCAACTCTTAATTTTGGAACAAGTATCTCCCCAAAAATAATGGTATCCCTAGAATCTTTATCCCTTGTGAAAAAGGAAAAATCGAATCCCTCTTTTCCCAGGACAGTGTCTCTCTGAAATCTTCCCTTTCCTCCATTTCAGAGAGACACACAGTCCTGGGAAAAAGATAAATTAGATTTTATAGCCAGTGTTTAGGAATAGGGAGTAGTTTTGAGGATAACAATTTAAAGATTGCAAAATTCTTTATATTTATTATCTCCTTTGGTTCTCATAGCAACCTCTTGAGGTAGGTGTTAATTTTACCACCCCATTATAGTTGAGGAAGTTGAGATTGACAGAGTTTAAGTGTCTGGACCCAGGTGAAGGGAGAATAATTCAAATTCAATTCTTCCTGACTCCAAGTCTATCACTCTACATGTGTTTACTATCTGACAAAGTCCCAATTCAGGAAGTAGAAGAATAACAAATATATGTGGTAAATGACTATTCAGTAGTCAGGAGTATTCAAAAAACAAACCCAGAAGAAAATAATTGCCAGACAAATAAAGACCTAAGAAAGCCATAGTGGGGCAACTAGGTGGAGCAGTGGATAGAGCATTGGCCCTGGAGTCAGGAGGACCTGAGTTCAAATCCAACCTCACACACTTAATAATTACCCAGCTGTGTGGCCTTGGGCAAGCCACTTGACCCTACTGACTTGCAAAAACCTAAAAAAACCCCATAGCTTTGCCACAAAGTTAAATAGATTTCTTGCAAGAAATCAAGTAAACATTTTTAAAAGATTATATTATGAATGAAGTGAAAACTTTGGAGGAAAGAATTGGAAGGAAAATTAACAAATGAATACAAGAGGATCAAAACCTTACCTAATAAAGGACTTCTTGAAAATTAGAACCTGATAGAAGTTAATGACTCATATAGAAAAATAAAAGATAATGTAAAGCAATCTCATATCCAGAAACAACTGACCTGAAAAACAGATGGAGAAAAAAAGATAGAGGACTAACTGAAAGTCATTACCAAACAATAACTAATATTTATATAGTGCTTACTCTGTGTTAGAAGCTGTGCTTTAAAAATATTATTTCATTTGATCCTAACACCCCTTAGAGATAGGTTCTCTTATATTCTCATTTTACAGATTAGGAAACTAGGCAAACAGAAGTTAAATGACTTGTCCAGGGTCACATAGCTTGTTGGATTTGTCTTCCTGACTCTATGTCTATCACTCTATCCACTGTGCCACTTAACTGACAAATACAGAGGATGAATATCATATTAAAAAGAAATTATCAATTAAAACTGCCCAGACTAATAAGAAACTTTCATTCCAAGCATCTTAAAAAGACTTGACTATGTTTCTTGTGAAATGATTATTTTTTCTTTGTGTGTGTTTGTGTGTGTGTGTGTGTGTGTGTGTGTGTGTGTGAAACCAACCCTAGTAGTACTTTAATTCACCTTCTCAAAGAGAATTGGAGCACCAAAATCCAGAGGTCTTTCTGTTTGATTGCCTTGAATATTCCCAATATCTAATATCATTATTAAAAGATTTCAAATGTGTTTTGGGTTAAGTATAGTAGTTAGTAATTAGTAGTAATTCTGGCTCTGATGATAGAATGTTGGCTTTGGACCCGAATTAAAATTCTACCTCTGATGCTTACTGCTTATATGGCTTAGGAGTCATATATCCTCTTTTAGATCCCAGTGCCCTCATCAAAAGTTTCAACTAAGTGGTCTCGGAGGTCCCTTCCAGCCCTGACTTAATATCATGATCTTATATAATGCTTAAGTTACTTTGTTCAGTCATGTCTGACTTGTATTGACCATATTGTCCTTTGGACCATATTATCCATTGAGTTTGCTTGGAAAAGATAATGAAGTGGTTTGCAATTTCCTTCGCTAGTGGATTAAGGTAGAGGATAAGTAATTTGCCCAAGGTCACACAGTTACGTATTTCAGGTCAGATTTGAACTTGAGTCTTTGTGATTCCAGGCCCAGCAACACATCATCTATCTCATGCTTAGGTTAGAAAATCCAAGGATACTGTAAAACTGTATAATCTTAACACCAATGTGGCAACAAATTTGTAATGAAATATGGAGGTAAATATGGATATATTGGACTTTTCATGACTCAATTTGGAGTCTTCTTGACAAAGACACTAAAGTGGTTTGTCATTTTCTTCATCTTCTTTCCAACTTATTTTATAGATGAGGAAACTGAGGCAAACAGGGTTAAGTGATTTACTCAGGGTCACACAGCTTGTAAATGCCCAAGATCAGATCCAAACTCATTCTCTTGAATTCAGGTTAGAACTCTAACCACTGTGTCATTTAGCTACCCCCTTTACATTCTCCTTGCTGATCATTAATAATCATTATTTAATTTCTTTGATCTTTATAAGTAATCATTTCATTTCTTTGATCTTGAAACGTGGAATTTTCTTCAAGGAAAATTCCCTTGTATGGGTAGGGAAATGTCCAAATTTCCAGTCCCACAAGCATAGAAATGTGGTCTAGTTTGATGTCTTGTCTTCCCTACAACTTGGAAAAATAAGAAGCAGCATATCTTCTGAGAGATCAGAATGACTATATCAGCCTTACTAGGAGGCTTATCAAGACACAGAAATCAAATGATGTTAGGAAATTTCAACTGCTAAATTGACAAAAAAAATTAAGCACCGATTTGTCAGTGTGGGAAACAGTTATAAAACCATGACCTTCTATAACTAAATTCCATTAAATGCTTACATTTTAATACTATTGAGCAAAAACTTCTCTCTGGGAGGAGAACTTGCTATTTCACTAAAAAATATAACCAGTTATGCACAGTTCTTACAGGGGCTAAATAGTAAATAGTATTATAAATGATTTGGATCACAAAAGTAGATTAAGCCCTTTAGTGGAATGTGGTGGATTTTGATTTAAATACTTGCATTTTTTCTTTTTAAGCTAAAATGACTATTAGGGAATTTCTGGGCAAAGCAATAAAATTTTTAAGTTTTGAAATGATTTCACATTTTTCCTACTTTCATTGAATAAAAATTGAACTTTAATATTATTGTTCCAGTTTTGCACACAGTGTTTCCCTCACTCCAGTCTTCTTAGTTTGTAGACATAAAAGGAAATGTGTTAATACAATCATTTATCAAGCTACAGATTTCCTCTGTAAGGAAAACATATTAAGCATTTGCTTATCATATGGAAAAACAGAAAAAAGTCTACTGTCAGTGAGGAGGTTGAATAAATACTCAGGCCCCAGACCCTTCTAATAGTTTTGTATGATATTCTAATCTCTAAAATAGCCTTTTCTTGACTTAACTGACACTAGTTAATGACTGTATTATTTTGAGACAAAAGTAGCTCAGCACTGAGTGACAACTGAGTGTGTGAACCATTCCATGAATATGCCTAAGTATCTTGTGGAATTCATATCAAATGAAATAGATGGACAAGGCCTGATGAAATGAAACTAGTTAATGGAAAGCAAGATTCCATGATGACTTTGTGTCATTAAAGAATAGAGGTTTATAGGAATTTATAGGAAGCATGTGATATAAATGCGAATTACAAATTATAGGTCAGCAAATTTATATATATATATATATAAACATATATACACACATATATATACATATATCTTGCATTTTGTAATATGTAGTGCATGTATATAATACGTATATATATATATATATAATATGTATACATATATATCTATAGCCCATTGTAAATAAAATGAAAGATTACCTGTAATATTTAAAATGAAAAAGAGAAGAAGCATGGGGTAAATATAGAGAGAATGATACCCTTGGAGCCAGAGAGATCTGACCTCAAGCCCCTCACGTGCCAGAGGAATTTGAGCAAGTCACTTGACTTCTGAGTGTTCTAGACAAGCCTCTAAGATCATAATTTGGAGAGAATGTAAGATTTTTTTCATTGCTACAAGGATTTTCCTTGTTCAGGAGTTACATTAATAAAATTATTTTTGTAATTCATGTGATTAATAAAATCATTATCCCAATACTAAAATGTAAAGATTAGTCAGAATGTAGTCTTAATGGTTTTTAACCTCATTCACTGGAGGTGCTTGATCAGTAGTCTTTATTTTTTCATTAGTCTTCATTTTTTCATAGTCTGCATTTTTTCCTACTAACATTTTTGATCCTTCATTTTTGAAGAGGACCAATTGTTTTAATTTATTCATTCTGCCTAGAGAAGGCTTCCCATGCTTGGGGTAGACCCACCCCGTCCCAACTCAGTGAGGAGTTTGAGGCCTACTGATTACCCTCAACCTGGTTTAGCCTGTCTGCCAAGGTGGTTTACTTGAGTGTGGCTTGTGTATATGCTACAGCTTCTTGGAGTCAAAGGTGAGAGCTGATTACCAGGGGAACATCAAAGATGGATGAGAAGCCCCCAAAAGGACTCCATCAGCCCTCCCACCAGAATTGTTCGTTTATCCAGGGCACCCTAGCTCCATTAATATAAACCAGAGAGACTTTCACTCTTGGACTGGGATTTTCTGTAATTTTTTAGTATATATATCTTCTCACAGAATGCTTACAGAACATTCCTACATTAGCCCACGATATCTCCAAGTTCCCTTTCAGTCGAAATCAAAGATCTTCTGAGTCTCTAAATTGAAATCAAATGTCACTCTCTATGGATTGGGAATTTTAAATGTATGTAGAATACAATTTCAGAAGCATCCACTATTATTGTTTCATTTTTATGGAAGCATGATCTCTAAGAAATTATATGCAAAATTTTAAATTGCCATATTTAAAGTATAGAATTCAATATAGAATTCCTCCTAAAGTTTCAGACTTATTTAATTTAATATGTTTCTTCATGCAAATCTAGAAAGAGCTAATCATCTACTAGTCCTTCCTAGCTAGAAATGGTATTTGGTTCAATAGATTGATGGGATCTGGTAATCAGAGAGCCCTACCCAGCAAAGAATATGTGGGAGCTACTCTGCTTACCTTGTAATTTTTTTCACAGATATGGGACAGATGGATCTTCATAAAGTTTAAAAGCATGACTAGAGTCCTTTACCTTGATCCCAAAGGTGGTTTGCATTAATTCCTTCTGCCCTCATTCTTGCATTCTATAGCAGAATTAAGGAAATCAAGGAGCAATTTCAATCCTCCATTTCCCTCAAAGTCATCCCTTCAAAAAAATGACTTAATCACTTTGGTGCCTAACAAAGTAATAAAAAAAAAGTAATGAAGCTAATTGTTTTGATTGACTTGCAGTGTCAGTCTCATTATTTGATCAGACTTTAGCATTTATGAACATTTTCATCCTAAACTACTAAGTAGATTAGTGATATAGATCTAGGTATCCTATTTCTTCCCCTACTCCCCATCCCTTTCCAATTTTAACAGTTAGAAAGTAATTGGGCAATTATGGTTTTCATGCTAACTACTTGCAGAAGAAATACATTTTATCAAGAACACAGTTTACTTTGAGTTTTCATTAATTCACTAATTTTTTTAGACATTAGAACTTAGACATGGCATTTACACATATAATCTATGGATTTGTTTCTCTTAACATTTTCCTAAAGTAAACCCCAAGATATTTAGAAACAATCCTAGAGAAAATTCATGCTCCCACTATGAAGACTTTAGGTCATTTATGACTTATTATTGTTCAAGTCATAGTATTCTTTATCACAAGTAAGCACATCATGTTGAATGTCTTAAGTGGTAATACTGGAGATTTGGAAGATTACTACAGTCATTTTTTTGCTTTAATCACTTTAAATGTTGATTGTTGCCATTTATATATCACTTTAAGGCTTGCAATTATTGCATACTTTATTTAAGAGACTAGGTATTACTAATAGTATCTAGGTAGTATAATCATAGAATGCTGGACCTAGGGTCAGGAAGACTCATGAGTTCAAATCTGGCCTCAGAATAATTATGAATCTGGGAAAGTCACTTTGCCCTGTTTGCCTCAGTTTTCTGATACGTAAAATGAGCTGGAGAAGTGAATGTCAAAATCACTCCAGTATCTTTGCCAAGAAAATCTGAAATGTGGTTATGAAGTGTTGGATGTGACTGAAAAACAAATTATTATCTCAGTCTCAGATGTGAGAAAGCTAAAGCTGACGAGAATTTAATTGATGTAATTTCTTGTGAATTCAAAGTTTAATATGTTTTGAGGTTAATATATACAGATAACATAGGTAAGTTTTATTCATTTTGTGAATATTTACCATTCTACAAATACAATAAAATTTATATTAAAGTACTTATAAAATAACATTCAGAATTTTAGGGGAGAACTAGAAAAATTCTGAATGCTAATACAGTGTGTACCATTTGAATGATACTCTCTGACAATCCATCTGATTTACAAAGGATGATGGATCATTCTATTTTCTTTCCATAGCTTCTTCAGGTCTAAGCCAAAGAGAGATCAGTCCAAATTGCAGATGAAAATATTGATTCTTAAGAGAATACAAAGGGAACTGGGAAGTATTAACTTCAGAAGAGAAGTTGGAGAGTTGGCAAATTGGTAGCTACTTCATAGTATAGAATAGCCAAATATGAATGAAAAAATAAATAGTCCCCAAATGAAGCTAAGGAGTTTGATGAAAACATTGTTTTCCTCAAATATTCTGAAAGGAGGTTGGCACATCTTCTTTCAAAGCTGGAAGCACAAAGAATCTTTATTTCTCTTTTCTTCAACTATGATCTACTCAGTCCACTTAGCATAATGCACTGAATAATCAATATTTTCCAATAAGGAGACAGTCCTATACTAAGAAGACTCTTTAAGCCAAGGGTTGCAATTATATTTGCTATATAAATTATGCATAATGCATAATAAAATATATGTGGTCTGTGTGTTTACTTATTTACAAATATATTATTATAGTCATCATTTATATGGTTTAGACTAATGACTTCATTAGGGTAGTTCACTTAATGGAAAAATACCTCCCATCTAAAATGTTTGACAGCTTGGCAATGTAAGAGCTTAAGAGAACTTTTCTTTGGCTCTCAAGAGGTTTATTTCTTGTTTATAATCACAAATCATGTAGCCTGTGCCAGATGAGGAACTTGAATGTAAGTCTTCTCTCCATAGTCATTCCTTTGTCACTCTGCCTAAAAATACTGATATAGAAGCTGATCTTTGCTAAAGTCAATCTTTTCATTCCAAATACCAGCCAACAGACCCAGGAAAGAATTCTTTATCTACAGTCATTTTCAAAACATGCAACATCATACCAACAGTCACCATACATTCCTACATAGTTTGGGCTTTAGGACAGCAGACCAAGTGTATCTTACTAAGGTGCAGTGTTCAACCTGGTGTGTGTCTAATAGTGGGACTAAATTAAGGAAGAAATGAGGATTACTCTTCCACTATCAAAAACTGGCAGTCTGATGTCTATTTGTCATTAATTTGAATGTTTTCTAGTGAAATTTGAAGTTTTAGGAAGCACAGTCATTCACAAAGAAAATGACCTGTTTCCTTTCAGACTTAATAAGCATGCTATTTTCTATTCAACACACTTTGCTCAATGAAGTTCATTTTATTTCAGAATCTTTCAATGAGATGTTAATGAACTGATTTTGAATTGTGCGTAACTTGAAAGTCTTTTGTATAGCAACTGTTAATTCTAAGTAAGACCAGCCATCCCTGATTCTCAGGCTTCACTCACTTCTTGACTTGGCTCCTGTGAGTCTCTTCTCTCCTTGGAACCTCCACTGTGAAGAAGAAACCTGACCTATCATCATCATCATCGGTAGCATTTACATACTATCTATTATTTGTTAGGCACTGTGCTGCTATTGTTCATCCTTTACTTTGAAAGAGGACAAATTACATCATGTGGTGATGTCTAGTCAGCTTCACTTTTCTTCCAGAGTCCAGTAGTAAGACAAATTTCAGACCAAACTGACAACAAACCTGGGAGGAGGTACTAGCATCTCCATTTTACAGATGAGGAAACTGTAGCACTGACTGTGCTGATTTAGAGATAGCTACCATATCAATAGCAAATATTTTCACATTTGCTAAAATCTATTTTGTTTTTTCTGACGATGGCTGATGTTTTCCAAGTCTAGCACCTAGCAATTCTTTTGAATGGGATGATTAGGTGACCCTCTGTGGAGAAATTCTAGGAGGTCAGGGACTGAGCTGTGAAGACACCAATTTCAATCTGGATGATTGAAGGGAATTTCCAAATTGATACCTCACCATCCTTGAGAGAAATAAAAAGGTTTGGAATAATGGACAAATAGGGAGATATAAAAGGATTGTTTGGCCACAAGGAGGGTCCAGCTTCAATGATGTAACATAAAATTATAGTGGACCCTGTTAATATGGTTTCATGATTTCTTCCAGCTTCTTTCAGTAGCATGAAAATAGAAATGAAGGCAGCAAATTGGGAGTAATCCAAGACTGAGTCTTGGGAAGGTAAAAGGGCTGAAATGATAAACAAACAAAAGCTTTGAGAGAAAAGGGCATGTTGAGCAGACCTGATTCACCAAGGGTCAAGATGGGAACAGGAGAAGATTGTTGTGTAAAGCCTTCAGGATTACATAGCAGAATGTGTCTAAATATTTTCTTTTCAGAAAGAATAAAACAATGACAATTTTAGCTGAGATTATGGCCAATAGGCCAATATGGTCAATTGACTTTCAAAATTCTTATTGAAAATATTGACAGGATAATTACATTCAAGTCTTTTGACATGCAAAAATTGTCTAGAGTCTAGATTATTTTACAAATGTAACCTGTTCACCCTTGATTTATTTTATGAGATTCTTTTCAGTGGTGGGGAGAACAATAGGGCAAAGTTGCATGCCTGCCTGAGCTTGAGAGAGCCTTGGAGAGAAGGAAGAGGGAGGAAGAGGGAGAGTAGGGGGAGGAAAAGGGAAGGGGAGGGGGAGGGAGGGGAGGGAGAGGGATGGGAAGCAGGGGAGAAGAAGGGTAGGGGAGGGGGGGGAGGGGAGAGAGTGAAAGGGGAGAGAGGGAAATGACAAGGGCTCAACATGCATGCCTTTCAAAGTCTGTTTTCTCCTGGAATCATGTGTGCCTCCCATGTAAATTTTTTTTAGCATTCAATAAATAATTCTACTGTTTTCAGGAACAATATATGATATTAGGGATGAAAGGACATAAAAATCTACATTTTATAATAGGAATGCTAATAACTATAACCAAACAAATTCTAACTAAATATATCCTATATTTATATATCCTATGTGATATATAAATGCTAGCTGTTATTAATAACACTATCACCAGGCACTCTGCTAAGCACTTTGCAATTACTATGTCAATATATTCTCATAGCAACCCCATAAGATATGTAGTTACTATCCCCATTTTATAGATGAGGAAAGTGAGGCATAGAATGGTGAAGTGACTTGCCCAGTGTCACACAGCTAGTAAATCTCAGAGACCTGATATCAATTCAAATTTTCCTGATCTTTGTAGTTTTCAAGTTTATCATAATGCCAAATATCAAGTTTTCCTTAAGTTCTGATCTACTACAATTATTTTAATAGGAAGAGCACAACTCACTTTAAATGAGATCATTATAATTTAGCTTCTGGACAAAATTCGACCAAATGAAAACTGGCTTTATAGTCACAAGTGATAATATTCAAAATTTTAATGTTCCCAAGGGCCATTAAGTGCTGCCAGCATCTCTAATTGTTAAGCTCACTACTATCAGGTCACTTTGAAGATCTCACATTCTCATCCCCCTCTTTTGGAACACTCTTCTAATAGTTTTTCAAGGACAATTTTATACTCTATTCCATGCTAAAAATTTAAGTGTATTGCTAATAAGCATTTATTTAGAAAGTTTCTCATGTATTAATTTCAGTGAGATTCAAACCTCGCTTCCAATTCCAAATCCTTTACTTTCAACTTTCTATTCACACCATCAAAGCAAAGGGAATTAATATTTCTTTAATATTCCACATTTTCTCTCATCCCTACTTGCTTAAACCTTCTCTCTTGCTCCCTCTCCCCCCAGTAGTCTTTGATTAAAGCCCTACAAATTTCAAAGCTTCAAACTATTTTTTTTGTTACACACTGTGATTCATCATTTCCCTGTACCCTTGATGCTTTCTTTAGTCTATTTCATCTTCTTTTCCAGTTATATTCTAATCTCATTTCTACTGAATCTATCTGGTTCAGATTATACAGTACCAATAAATTGTTCTGTTTATTCTCTAGTCACTAAAATCACCATCTAGTACCTCTTATTGCCTTTAATGGATGAGAGTAATAGGGACATGTACTGTTTGACTCATAATCTTAATCCAAAGGAACTGCAAACCAGGTCCAAATTCAATAAAATATTTTAGTAGTTCTGAAAATCTCTAAACCATCATTTGGATATTTACAGTAAAGATTTTACATTTCAGTAACAAATTTGTCTCTGATTAGTTTATAATGTTATTGTCTATAAGCTGGGAGAAAAATATTTTCTTTACTGTTTTTTTCTCTGCAAATTCAATCTGACTTGCAGGGATTTTCTCAGTTCTTACTGAAAGTCTAATCAAAATCTAAATCAAAAAAGGTAAGAGAAAGTTCTTGCTGTTCTGGGAAGGAGAGTTTTTTTAACATCAGATTTGTAATTTGGAAGGCTGTTTTTAGAAATATAGGCAAATTAGAAGAGGCTAATCATCTGGTTTCTTTTGTACTTTTCTGATATCCCATTTTACACTTTTTTTTACAACAATATGGATGGCTAGATATTACTCTTCAAAATCTCCAAAGTAAATATTTATCCAAGAACATCTAAAGGGGAAATTCCAGTTCACCTCATTGCTTACCAAATTCGAGTTTCCCTTGCTAACTAAGTGAATGAGTTTAAGACTGTTAGATGAAGGGAAACACAGCTAGAAATAACTGTAGGGAAAAAAATTGAAACAATTTTTCTGATGGACTTTTTTTTTCTTAGGATTTTGCAAGGCAAATGGGGTTAAGTGGCTTGCCCAAGGCCACACAGCTAGGTTAATTATTAAGTGTCTGAGGACAGATTTGAACTCAGGTTGTCCTGATTCCATGGCCCATGCTCCAGTAGTTATAAGGCAGGCTTTCTGGAGTTTGTATTAAATATTTTCACTAACTTCAGGTTCTTCAAATTTTCCTTCCTCAGATTTTAGTAGCTTTTAATTTAAATTTTTAATTAATCTATTTATTTTAGTTTTTGCAAGACAATGGGGTTAAGTGGTTTGTCCAAAGCCACACAGCTAGGTAATTATTAAGTGTCTGAGGCCAAATTTGAACTCAGGTACACCTGACTCCAGGGCTGGTGCTCTATCCACTGCACCATCTAGCCGCCCCTCTCATGGACTCTTGATTAAGAATGCTATCCAACTCAAAAGACAGAGCCGATGATATCTGAATACAGACTGAAGCACACTTCCCCCCCCCTCATTTTTTTTGAGGTTTCTCTTTGTTGGGGGGAGGATTATGTTTACTTTTACAACATGACTTGTAATGTGAAAAAAACAAAATTTACAATAAAAAATCAATGTTAGTCAACTATTTCAACCAATTCCTCAAAGCACGATCAATTAATTACACAAATATCTGATAAGGTGGATCCTAATGGAAAGGTCATGAGGTTTAACTGGCATCTCTTTTGTGTCCTGAATCCATGTTTACCAGGATACTGGGGCAGCTACTGGTATCATGGGAGGGCTGAGGAGAGAAACACAGGAAGAGAGAGAAAGCTCAACTGAAAGACTGGATGATTTCAGGGCTCCCCCTAGAGCCCTTGTGTGATCAAGCCAAGGAAATTACTTTTTTTTTTTAATCATTTTTTGCTGGATTAAAACCAAGCGCAGACTTGACTTTCTAGACAACTAGAGTCTTCAGGCCTAATCCAGGGACTTGACTGTGTTTAATTTGAACCCTAGGGGACTTGCCAGGTTTTTCATCATGTCCAATTTGATCCTGTATTGAATATTTCTGCTCCTGCTTCAATCAGATCATGGAGATGCTGAGATTTTGTGGTCTTAGGAGAATTTTAGGGAATCCTACTTCTGATACCAAAATTGTCAGTTAAGAGCAAAACTAAAAACCTGAAAAAGTTTTGAAATAAGTTATTTGGGGGCAGCTAGATGGCACAGCTGATAGACCAGTGGTCCTGGAGTCAGGAGGAACTGAGTTCAAATCTGATCTCAGACATTTAATAATTACCTAGCTGTGTGACCTTGGGCAAATCACTTAACCCCATTGCCTTAAATAAAAATTAATTTGGCAGAGGAAAATTTATGAGAGGGCAGACAAGTTTCCAGAAAACTACCCAAAAAGGGTAGTTTCCAGGTGTTTACTTGAGATATACAGGTAAATATGCACATTCAATAAAATTTGGGCTAAGTAAAAAAATCAAAGTACCAGGGAACTAAAAATAGCGAGCTTTTGGGGTGGACATAAGACCTGGGTGGATGGACCATATGATCTTTGATTTCAGGTCAGACAATTCCTAACTACATAAAGTTAGATTCAAACAGCAACAAAATCTTTCCCCACACAAGTTGGAAGTCAAGGAGCTGGTTTCCCCTACATGTCTGCAGTTTCTTAAGTCTTGTCTGTATATATTTCTCTTAGATTCTGTTGGAATCACAAACATATTTGTTGAGGAATCCTCTTTACTTTTTGGGAGAGGCTTATCCATCAGGAGCCCAAACTGAAAGTAAAGGGATTTTTTAAAAAAAATATGCTGGGGCAGCTAGGTGGTGCAGTGGATAGAGAACCAGCCCTGGAGTCAGGAATAACTGAGTTCAAATCTGGCCTCTGACACTTAATAATTACCTAGCTGTGTGGCCTTGGGCAAGTCACTTAACCCTATTGCCTTGACAAAAAAAAAGCCCTAAAAAAATAAAGCATTTTACAGTTGGGGGGGGGTTACATAAAAAAGTGAATTGGTCAAGGGAGAAGAGTATTTGGAATGCAAGTGACAGAATTTATCAGAATAAGAAATATAAAAAAGCCCTGCTCATGAGGGCAGGTGACAAGGGTAGTATAAGACCAAATACTTCTATAATTGTTTTGAAAGCAGTCCTAGTACACATTTTGTCTAAAGTGGATAATAATGTCTTTACTGTGTCCTTTCATAGGAATTTGAGGATATTTAAATATTTGATCTCCAAATGTTTAAGAGAAGTTTCTATGATGTTCATTAGATGTAGCAAAATAATTGTGGCTCTGATTTCTCCCCCACATCTTTATTGTGTCACCAAATGTATCTTTCCTCAAGAAAGCTCTAGTCCCAACTCTGCCTCCTACATAGCATTCTCTCCTTTAATTAGGAGTTACATATCTCTTCAAAAATTAAAGCAGCCTCAGTTGGAAGCCCAACTCTTTTATCCTTTTTGGCGAAGGGAGGGTGGAGAGTTTTGTAAGAAATTTCATATTACTTGCCTTAGAAATACAATTTCCAGGAAGGCTTCTCTTACACTTTGATTGATTGGGGAAGGCTTATATTCAGAATTACTACTATGTAGTTATTCCTTAGTAAACTCTCATGCATTAATGAGTGTAGCTCTGTAGACAAGCCATACTTTTACTGAGACTGATCCCAAAGAAGAGTTAATCATAGAGAACTGCAAAATCTTCTTTCATGTATATCAAGATAGCAGATTATTTTTAATTTTTAAAGTGAAAAATTTAGGAAGAGTTATCAGGACCTAGATTACCAAATTGGACATCTTTTCCCCCCCCACTAGGACAAAATAAATTGACCTAGAGTGTTCACTATTGACTTAATATAGATATAAGTTTTCATATAAAAATGCTTTCACAAAAGACAACTGTTCTTGAATTGAAATCAAATGCTGCCACCTGCTGATTAAAAATTAAAAATACATTGAAAAGATGATTTGATAAGTAGCCATCTTTATATTTCCTCTTTTTAAGAAACATACAACATGGATAAGAAATATTTTCAAATTTAAATGACAATATGAGCAGCTATACCATCTTGCCACAACTTTAGATTTTTACATTCATTCCTTAAAGAATTGTGAAATACATTTTTTTAAAAAAAATTACTTAGGAAGATCTAGAAATACCTAACCATATTTTTTATTTGACTTCCTAAACAATTTAAAGGGCAGCTAGGAGGCACAATGGCCAGAGTGCCAGGCCTGGAGTTAGGGAAGACTTATTTTCCTGAGTTCAAATATGACCTGAGACACTGTGTGATCCTGAACAAGTCACTTATCCCTGTTTGCTTCAGTTTCCTCATCTATAAAATGAGCTGGAGAAGGAAATGGAAAATCATTTTGGTATATTTGCTAAGAAAAACCCAAATAAGCCATGAAGAATCAGACATGATGGAATAACTACTGAACACATACAATAGAACCTGGCTGATTGGGTGTTTGGTGAAAAAACAACCCTGGGCAGAACTGAAGAACCCATATGTGTTTGTCATCTTAACCATTATGGGCTTACTGGACATCTAATTGAAAAAGTATGACTGAATGACAACTATAAAAGTCTGATCATAAAGGAAAAGTTACTTTTCTTTCTCCTATAAACTTAAAAGTTGGGGTGATTAATTTTTTAAAGCCTTAAAACTGAACTAGGGTAATTGAGACATTTCAATGTCCTGTCTTTCTAAAACCATTCATTTCTATAAAATCGAATTTTTTAAATTCCTCAAATACTTAATATTTGAAGAAATAAAGTAATGAAACTACTATTTGTGTTTTCTCCCACATTTTATGTGGAGCATTTAAATTTTTTTGAAGACTAATGTGACAAAAAAATTTCTCATTTTTCCCTATCCCTTTTATGTTTTTAACAGTAATTAATGCTTAAGGCAAATGGATAAATGCATATCTTATGTCCAAACCATAGCAATTATAAATTAAATTTGAAGCTTATCTATCTATAATTATATATACATGTATATGTAACATGTTCAATATACATGTATACACACCCTGGAAAGATATTGAAAATAAATAAATTCAGACTAAAATTGCATAAGTGAAGAAGGGCAGTCTATATTGTTTCTGGGAAATTAAAAGTTTTGCTTAAAAACTCCCGGATTTTCCCTAAATCTTTTGATTGTTTGATGGCTAAAACTCAAGAAATTCTACAGTCTCCAGTTAATTAAAGTTAAGAATCACAGGACAATGGAGAGAAGGTTGTACATTCAGGTTATAACACTAACTGAGTAGCAACATATATATTCCATTGGTATCTTCATGATGTCAGGAGAAAGAAAAAAATGGCCCAATCTGTTGTGTGGATTCCCTGTATGGAACTAATGGCATATTATGAAGAGAAATTACACTATATGGGCAGACATGAGTAAGTTATCTACAAATCTTGAAAGGACAATTCTATTTGAGCATTTGAATACAAATGGTTTACTGATAAGTTCAATTTTATGTTTTTCTCTTTAGCCAATGAAATAAAGGATTTGAAGCACCAAATTTAGGTTTTTGCCAATTTAAAGTAATACTTTTACAGTTTCTAAGAAACCAGCAGATGCAATGAGCCTAGTTTCAGTGGGAGTGGCCATATGAGATTCCCTAAGAGACAGTCAGTTGTATAATTAAGTTGTCTCTCTCTATATATATATACACATGATCACCTATATTCCTTATATGAGTGTCCATGTCATCCCATGTTTGCCAGTGTTCTCAATGAACATATTATATATCCTGATTTTATTATAATAACAAGTTTGGGAAAAAATGGAAGAAGAAGAATATTTTGTGACGGATAAAATTATATGAAATCCAAATTTCAGTGTCCATAAATAAAGTTTTATTGCACCACAGCCATACTTATCTGTTTATGTATTGTCTATGATTGCTTTGCTACAAGATAGAATTGAGTAATTGAGGCTGATCATATCTGGTGCTTAAATCACTTCACATTGCTGCTGGCACAACATTACAAATAACAAAGATAGTTATAGCTTGATAACATTTCGAGTGCCTGTTAATACATTTCAGCGACATTTTATTTATTTTTATTACCAGTGTGTAACCATCATATCAAAATAAGAGAAAAGTGATATTTTCAGATACAGTGGAATGTGGATTATTTTGTTATTGAATTAGATGCTAAAGCATATTGTTTACTTTGCAAGGACATTATAGCTGTATTAAAGGAATACAATATATGTCAATGTTACCAAACCAAATACTCATCACAACATTCCCAAATCACAGAAAAGCAAGTCAGAAAAATGAGATAATTTGAAATGAAATTCCTCATTGAAGTAGAATTTCTTGAAAAAATATAAAAAGGAAAATAAGTCTACAACCATAGTAAATTTCCAGCAGGGAAAAGCCTTTACTGATGGCACATTAATTAAATTTTGTTTTATTTCAGCAGCTAAAGAAATTCATCCAGAGAAAATAAAACATTTAAAATCATTAACCTTTCAGTTCAATTTAAATCATACTAGGGAGATTAATATCAGATATTTGGAAGTATCTATCTGTGTGAAAAGACATTTTCAAAGACAAAATATATAAAATTTCATTACAGATCAACATTAACAGATGAACATTTGCAATAAATTTTGATGTTGGGAACACTATACCCCAATAAGTAAAATGTTATTCTTCCCCCCCAAAAAGCATTTCATTCTTATTAGTAGAATTTGATTTACAAAATATTGTATTTGATTATCATTACATTTTGAATTTCCCCAATTGTGGAAATGATTTCTTTTCACATAAGCACCCACATAATACTTTTGGTCTTGCCTATTGGTCAGTAAAGTATAAAATATTTACTATTTGGCCTTAGACCTCAGATTTGGACTTAAAAAAAGATGGAATTATTGCTTAAAAAACAAATTAATATTAAAAAATTTACATGAAAAGATAATTTTAATGTGCATTTTTCTTTTAAATTTTTCCATTTATATGAAAAGACAATTTTTAACTTTTTTTAAAATAAAATTTTGAGTTCTAAATTTTCACCCTCTTTCCCTATCCTCTTCCCTAAGTGAAAGAAGGAAAAGAACAAAAAAAGGTGAAAATAGCATGTTTTTTTTTACTCCATCGGTTCTTTCTCTGGATGTGGATTGTACTTTCCATTAGAAATCTTTTGGATTTGTCTAGAATCATTTTATTGCTGAAAAGCTAAGTCAGTCTTAGCAGATCATAGCACAAAGTTGCTCGTACTGGCATACAATGTTCTTCTGGTTCTATTTACTTCACTTTACTTCAGCATTGCTAGTATTTCCTTGTTTTTCTGAAATCTGCTTCTTAGTCTTTTCCTAGAGCACAATAGTATTCCATTATATCTATATACTTTAGTCATTTCCCAGAGATTATAAGTATCCCCTCAATTTTCAATTCTTTGCTACTATAAATATAAAAAGAACTGCTATAAATATTTTTGTGCATGTGTCTTTCCTCCTTTTTTATGATTGCCTTGGGATATAGACCTAAATGCAGTCCTTTTGGTATAGTTCCAAATTGCTTTGCAGAGTGGTTGAATCAGTTCACTACTCCCTCAATAATGCATTAAATTCCCAATTTCTCCACATTTCCTCCATTTCCTTCGTTTATCATTTTCCTTTTATGTTATATTAGCAAGTCTCATAGGTGAGAAATGGTATCTCGGAGTTATTTTAATTAATACAAATCTCCAGGGAACTGTTTGTTGTATATTTATCAGCACTGCTGCCTGCAACAGAAGGTAAGAAGGTAAAAGAAGTCAGGGAAACTGAGTTGAGGGAGTTAAGGAGGTTCAGCATTACAGACAATGCTAAGGCAGAGAGATGGAGCTTCTTTCCCGGAACAGCAAATAAAGTAGGCCTGGTGGAAATCTTTGTTAAAGGACAATGGAGGGTTCTCAAGGCCTCATCCTCCCTTCCCTCTTCCTAGGTCCCTAGACATCTTGTCTTTCGGAAGGCAAGTAGGCATCTAGAAGGGTCCCCAGGAGGGTAGCTCAGTCGGCAGAGCTTAACAAGGCTCCACAATAACAGGGGCAGAAGCCGAGCTTCCAAAGTGGAGTCCCACACATAGGCAAAGGGAGGCTGGACGCCTCCTAGTGTGTCAGGACCGCGAGTTATGGAGGTGAGGGAGGAGGCAACTTGGTATTTTTAGTGTTTGAGAAAGGGAACTGGAGGAAGGGATGGGAGAAGGGGCCGGCAGAGGTGAGACCTGAGCTGTCTTTTGTAAAGACACCAGGCAGGGAGAGAAGACAGAAGACTCTCCCTGAGGGGACTGGGGGATGATGCTCCAGGAGGGTCTTTAGATAACAGCTACCAGGATTTGGAGTGAGTGGTAGATAGAAATAATATGAACCTTAGAGAGAGAGGACCTTCCTGCAAAACCATTTATTTATTATTTTTGTTTCTTTTTGCAAGGCAATGGGGTTAAGTGACTTGTCCAAGATCACTCAGTGTCTGAGACTGGATTTGAACTTGGGTGCTTCTGACTCCAGGGCCAGTGCTCTATCTACTGCTCCACCTAGCTGCTCCATTGCAAAGCATTTATTAAAGGTAAAAATACTGATTTTCATTTCTAAATAAATTGATTAAAAACAGTGACTTCAGAAATGTCTGAGGATTGAATTTCTCAATTAGCTAGTATTTTAATATCAATGGAATGGAATGTTATCTTTTTCAATTTATAGGTTCAAGGAATGATCACATTTGCATTAATAAAAATTATGATCAAGTCACAAGACTTATTTGATTTTATATATATATATATATACATGTATATAAATGTATACAGTCAAACTAAAACTGTCTTTGTAGGACTGCAGCATGGATGTAACTAGGCTTTATACTAACTAAATTTCATTAGATAGGGCTCAAGATGTATATGCTCATGGTAACAGTTTGTGGCTTCAATATTTTAAACAGTCATATGTTCTGTGTAAACCAGACCATGGCTTCTTATGGGTAGGAATTATCTTCTTTACAAATAGCTTACATTATATTTGTTATTTGAAGATCTAAAGACAAATTTGGATCCTCAATGTTAATTATTAAAAGAAAAGCTCTCATTTGATTGAAATATTTCCAATAAAACCATTTCAGGGTTAATATTCCTTAGTGAAGTCCTCTCGGGGTTAAGAAATATTAAAGAAAAAGCAAACTATTCTTCTTAAACTATTTCTAGAAGAAAGCCCCTTGTATTCCAAACAGGAGGGTCACTCTCCTAACTTTTGATAAGACTACTGTTACTGACTACTAGAAGGATAGTAGCCTTTCTCCCATGAGAAAAACCTTGCCTTCCAAAGAAGCTCATATGCCTCTTGCTTGATGATACGAACATTTTTACTGACTAGGATGATAGAAGACCTTGCATACTCAGACATTATTTCATTTAGATAGACATAGAAAGCCATAAGTCTTTTTGATGGTCTCACCATCTGGATGATGAGGTAATATTTTATGAAAACCTTTCATTCTTTTCTTTGTTGCTGGGGTAAATTTTCACGAATAAAGTATAACTCTGAAGACCAACCAATGAGTCGACAGAGAGAGCATAGGGAGGAGGAGAGGATTGCATTAGGCCATATAATTTACTTGACTGTCAATTCAGGGCAGCTCCTCAATCTTCACTAACTTTGTGAGACTTGGTGTGTGCCCTTCTCTTGAGAAAAGCCAAAATAAACTCCTTTTTTATTTTTTGCTCAGAGACAGATGTCAATATTTTTAAGTGAGTTTTATTAAAGAAAGATTTTATTTATTTTTAATTTTACAATTTTCCCCTTATTCTTGCTTCCCTCCCCCCACCCCCCCAGAGAAGGTAGTCTGCTAGTCTTTACATTGCTTCCATGGTATACAATGATTCAAGTTGAATGTGATGAGAGAGAAATGATATCCTTAAGGAATAAAAATAAAGTATAAGAAATAGTAAAATTACATAATAAGATAATGTATTTGTTTTTTTCCCCTGAAATTAAAGGTAATAGTCTTTGTTCTTTGTTCAAACTCTACAATTCTTTCATTGCAGATAGCTCCAAATTGTCCCTGACTGTTGCACCGATGGAATGAGCAAGTCCATCAAGGTTGATCATCACCCCCATGTTGCTGTTAGGGTGTACAATGTTTTTCTGGTTCTGCTCATCTCACTCAGCATCAGTTCATGCAACTCCTTCCAGGCTTCCCTGAATTCCCATCCCTCCTGGTTTCTAATAGAACAATAGTGTTCCATGACATACATATACCACAGTTTGTCAAGCCATTCCCTAATTGAAGGGCATTCATTAAGTGAATTTTTATCCCTCAGCACTCCTCTGGAAAGAGACCCATGATAAAAAGTCCAAGGGCTGTTAAAGCTGAATTCTAAAGGAGAGAATATATAGCAAGCAGCAAAAAGAAAACAATTCAAATACAAAGGAAACATAATCAGACTCAGACCCATCAGCCTCAACACTGAAGGATCAGAAGACTTGGAATACTATATATCAGAAAGCAAAGGACCTCAGATTAAAACCCAGAATGCACTACCCTGCAAAATTCAGCATATGCTGTCAGGGAAAAAGATGGATGCTCAACAAAATAGAGGACTTCCAGAATTTCCTGACACAAAGACCAGAACTGAACAGAGAATTCAATCAGCAAATACAAGATTCAAGAGTTACATAAGGGGTGGCTAGGTGGTGCAGTGGATAGAGCACCGGCCCTGGAGTCAGGAGTACCTGAATTCAAATCCGGCCTCAGACACTTAATAATTACCTAGCTGTGTGGCCTTGGGCAAGCCACTTAACCCCATTTGCCTAGCAAAAACCTAAAAAAAAAAAGTTACTTAAAAAGGTAATAAAAGGGGGAGAGAAAAAAAAAGCAAAACAAAACAATTGTTGGTCAAAGCTGTAAAATTGCATATTTATAACACTTCTAATTCTTTAGAACTTTACTTCTCTTAGAATAATTAAAAGGTCAAATATAATTGAAGATTAGACTTTGAAGAGATTGGACTTAAAGGATATGGTATAGTTGAGTCTTGTCTATTGAAGAGGTTCAAGATGACATTGCTATATTTGAGACAAAAAGCCCTGATGAAAAGCAGGGGTGTTAACTTTAAATTTAAGTATCTCATTATCTTTTGACCCACTTTGAATCTGCTGTGCTAACAAAGCTTAGCACTATGTCTGATGAGGGCATCATAAACTGGGTAGTCCTGAGTTATTGTCTCCCATAACTTACAATCATTTGAGGGGCAGCGAGGTGGCATAGTGGATGGAGCATTGACCCTGGAGTCAGGAGGATCTGAGCTCAATCTGGCCTCAGACACTTAATAATTCCATAGTTGTGTGTGACCTTGGGCAAGCCACTTAACCCCATTGCCTTACCAGAAAAAAAAAAACCTTACAATCAATTGTAAAGTTCTCAGGTGAGACCTTCAGAATCTCCCAGTATTTAGAAATCTTTAAGATTCTTGTGATTAATTAGATCAGGGTTTGACATAATCCATGCTCCACTTAACAAGGGGTTAAGTATCCCAGATGGGGAGGGGGGGAAGTATGAGAGAAAATAGACCTGGGGGGAGGGGCACAAATAGTTCAAGAATTGATTTGGCTTTGGATGATACTTTGGCTCATGAAGAGGATTGTATGTCCTAAGAGGGCATTTGAACAAGGTGTAAAGTAAAAAACAAAACATTATAATTTGATGTAATTTGAGACAGTGTTGCTTCTCAATCAATCAAGCAATCAATCTGTGATGATATTTTTGATAACAACATGAGCTTATTAAACAATCAAAGAATCAAACTGTAATTGATGATACCTGATTAATAGTACTAGAGTGAAAAATAACACCAAGTGAAGAGGCATAAATATTTATAATTTTAGAGGGAAAGAAAGGAGAGTGTGAACTCTGAGTAAATTCTATTCAATAGATAGCAAATTTGGCCCAGAGAGGGAATAAGATACATTCCCACTTCGGTTTAAAAATGTATCCTAATTTACAGGGAAGTGGGGGAACAGGAAAAGGAAAAGATAAGGGAAGAAGGAACTGATAAAAGGGAAGTAGACGGTATAAGTGAAAATAAACAAAGTCAAATTTTAAAAGAAAAGTCAAAGGAAAAAAGGAGTAAAATTTTGGTGAGGAGGAATAAGAGTAAAGGAAAAAGATTAGCATGAGGTGAAATACAGAATTAGTCATCTTAACTGTAAATGTGAATAGGATGAACTCTCCCATAAAATGGAAGCAGATAGCAGAATGAATTAAAAACAAGAATCCTACAATATGTTGTTTACAAGAAACACATTTGATGCAGAGAGATATAAAGAGGGTAAAGGTAAAAGGTTGGAGCAAAATATATTATGCCTTAGATGAAGTAAAAAAAAAAATCAGGAGTAGGAATCCTGATCTCAGATAAAGTAAAAGCAAAAATCAATCTCATTAAAAGAGGTAAGGAAGGAAACTACATCTTTTTAAAAACATAAATATTTTATTTGTTTTCTAATTATATACAATAATAGTGTCTTCCTATCATTTTTTGGTAAAGTTTTTAATTTTACCCATTTCCCCACCACCCTCCCTATCCTCCCCCTTTTCCCTCCACAGAAGGCAGTCTGATAATCTTTACATTGTTTCCATGCTATACTTGATCAAAATTGAATGTGTTGAGAGAAAAATCATATTCTTGAGAAAAAATAAAATATTAGAGATAGCAAAATTATGTAGTACATAAGGCAACTTTTTTTAAATTGAAGGTAATAGTGTTTGGTCTTTGTTTAAACTCCACAATTCATTCTCTGGATACAGATGGTATTCTCCATCACAGATACCTTAAAATTGTCCCTGATTAATGCACTGATGGAATGAACAAGTGCATTAAGGTTGATCATTACCCTCATGTTGCTACTAGGGTGTACAGTGTTCTTCTGGTTCTGCTCATCTCACTCAGCATCAGTTCATGCAAGTCTTTCCAGGCTTCTCTGAAATCCCATCCCTCTTGGTTTCTAATAGAATTAGTTAAAATTTAACTAATAGAATGTTCCATAATGTACATATACTGCAATTTGTTCAGCCACTCCCCAACTGATGGACATTCATACATTTTCAAATTCTTTACTTCCATAACAGAGCTGCTATGAATATTTTTGTATGAAACTACTTCTTAAAAGGCACCATTTGTAATGAAGCTATATCATTACTAAACATATATGTACCTAGTGGTATAGCATCCAAATTCCTAGAGGAAAAACTGAGTGAATTACAAAGAGACATAGTTAGCAAAACTATAGAAAGTTCTCTTAGAACTAGATAAATCTAATCACAAAATAAACAAGACAGAATTTAAGAAGGTGAATTAAATCTTAGAAAACGTATATATGATAGACCTCTAGAGAAAACTTATTGGGGATAGAAAAAATATACCTTTTTTCTCAGCAGTACATGGCACCTTCACCAAAATTGACCATGTAGTAGGACATAGAATTTTTTTTGGGGGGTTTTTGCAAGGCAAATGGGGTTAAGTGGCTTGCCCAAGGCCACAGGGCTAGGTAATTATTAAGAGTCTGAGACCGGATTTGAACCCAGGTACTCCTGACTCCAGGCTGGTGCTTTATCCACTACTTTATCCACCTGGTACTTTATCTACCTAGCTGCCCCGACATAGGAATTTTATAATGAAATGAAGAAAGGCAAAAATAATAAATACACACTTCGGGGTGGCTAGGTGGTGCAGTGGATAGAGCATTGGCCCTGGAGTCAGGAGTACCTGGGTTCAAATCCAGCCTCAGACACTTAATAATTACCTAGCCCTGTGGCCTTGGGCAAGCCACTTAACCCCATTGCCTTGAAAAATCTAAAATAAATAAATAAATAAATAAATAAATAAATGAATACACTCTTCTCAGACCATGATGCAATAAAAATTACATGTCATAAAGGGTCATGGAAAGATAAACAAAAAACTAATTGTAAATTAAATAGTTTCATCTTAGATAATGGGTGGATCAGACAGCAAATAATAGAAATAATCAATAATTATATCCAAGAAAATGATAATAATGAGACATCATACTAAAATTTATGGGATGCAGCCAAGGCAGTTTTGAGGGGAAACTTTACATTTCTAAATGCCTATATGAATAAAAGAGAGAAAGAGGAGATCAATGAATTGGGTATACAACTAAAAAACCTAGGAAAAAGAACAAATTAAAGACCCCCAATTAAATACCAAATTAGAAATTCTTAAAATCAAAGGAGAGATGAATAAAATTGAAAGCAAGAAAACCATTGATTTTATAAATAAAACTGAGTTGGTTTTATGAAAAAACTCAATAAAATGAATAAGATAACTAAATTATAGGTATCAGAAATGAAAAGAGTGAAGTAATTATAAATGAGGAGGAAATTAAGGAGATAATTCAGAGCTACTTTGTTGAACTGTATGCCAATAAATTGGATAACTTGAGTGAAATGCATGAATATTTACAAAAATATAAACTGCCTATATTAACAGAAGAGGAAATAACTTACTTAAATGACCCCATTTCAGAAAAGGAAATTGAAGAAACCATCAATAAACTGCCTAAGAAAAAGTTTCCAGGTCCAGATGGATTTATAAATTAATTCTACCAAACATCTAAGGAATAATTAATTCCTGTTCTATAAAAGCTATTCTAAAAAATGGTAGAAGGAGTTCTGCCATATACCTTTTATGACACAACCTGGTGCTGATACCTCAACCAGGAAGAACCAAAACAGAAAAAGAAAATTATAGACCAATCTCCTTAATGAATATTGATGCAAAAATCTTAAATAAAATTTTAGTAATGAGACTATAATAAGTTATTACTAGGATAATACATCATAATACACCAGGATCTATACCAGATAGGCAGGGATGGTTCAATATTAGGAAAACACTCAGCGTAATTAAACATATCAATAGCAAAATTAGCAGAAATCATATTATCTCAATAGATGCTGAAAAAGTCTTTGATAAAATACTACATCCATTCCTATTAAAAACACTAGGAAGTTTAGGAATAAATGGAGTTTTCCTTAAATAAGAAATAGTATCTATCTAAAAACCATCAACAAATATTATAGTTAATCAGAATAAATTCAGAGCATTCCATTTAGGGGTGAAACAAGGTGCCCATTGTCACTCTCACTATTAAATATAGTGGTGGAAATGCTAGCAGTTGCAATAAGAGAAGAAAAACAATTGAAGGAATCAGAATTGACAATGAAGAAGCAAAATTTTCACTCTTTGCAAATGAAATGATGTTATACCTAGAAAACCTGAGAAAATCATCTCAAAACTCCTTTAAACAATCAAAAAATTCAGCAAAGGATATAAAGGATATAAAATAAACCCACATAAATCACCAGCATTTCTATATATGAACAACACAGCCCAAGAGCAAGAGATGAAAGAGAGATTCTATTTCAAGTAACTGTAAAATAACATTAAATACCTGGGAATCTACCACCTAAGACAAACCCAGAAATTCTATGAACACAATTATAAAACACCTCTCAACCAAATGAAGTCAGATCTAAATAACTGGAAAAATGTCAATTGCTCATGGTTAGGTCAAGCTAATATAATAAAAATGACAATTCTACCCAAATTAAATTACTTATTCAGTGCCATACCAATCAAACTACCAAATAACTATTTTGCCGAGCTAGGAAAAATTAGCAACAAAATTCATCTGGAGCAATAAAAGGGCAAGAATAGCAAGGGAACTGATGAAAAAAAATATAAAGGAAGGTGGTCTAATGTTACCAGATCTAAAACTATGCTATAAAGCAGCAGTCATCAAAACTGCCTGGTACTGGTTATGAAATAGAGTAATGGTTCAGTGGATTAGAATAGATTTAAAGAACCTTCAGTAAATGACTACAGCAATCTACTGTTTGACAAACCCAAAGACATCAGCTTCTGGGATAAGAAATCAATATTTTACAGAAAACTGGAAAATAGTATGGCAAAAGCTAGGCATAAAACCCACATCTCACACCCTAAACCAAAATAAGGTCTAAATCGGTGTAGGATTTAGACAATAAAGGTGACACCATAGATAAATTCATAGATCCAGAAATACGCTATCAGATCTATAGAAAGGGGATAAATTTATGACCAAACAAAAATTAGATCAGATTGTAAACTTCAAAATGAATGATTTTGACTATATTAAATTAAAAAGTTTTTTGCACTAATTAAATCAATGCTGCCCAAATTAGAAGGAAAGCACAAAGCTGGGAAATAATTTTCATGGCAAGGGTTTCTGATAAAGGTCTCATTCTACAATATATAAAGAATTGCATCAAATTCATAAGGTTACAAGTCATTCCCCAATTGATAAATGATCAAAGGTTTGATGAAAGTTTTCAAATGAAGAAATTAAAGCTATATATGTTATATGAAAAATGCTCCAAATCATTATTGATTAGAGAAATGCAAATTAAGAGGTATCTCCTCACACCTATCAGATTGACCAAGATGAGAAAAAGGGAAAATGATCAATGTTGGAGAGGTTGTGGGAAGACTGGAACTTTGATTCTTTGCTGGTGGAGTTGTGGACGGATCCAACCATTCTGGAGAGCAATATGGAACTATACCCAAAGAGCAGTAAAAATGTTCATTCCCTTTGACCCAACAATTCCAATTCTAGACCTATATCCAGAAGAAATCATTAAAAAATGGGGAAAGTACCACATGTTCCAAAATATTCATAGCAGCTTTTTTTTTTTATAGTGCCAAAGAATTGGAAATTGAGGAGATGCCCATCAATTGGGGAATGGCTAAACAAGTTATGGAACATGAATACTATGGAAAATTATTGTTCTATAAGAAACCATAAATGGTCAGACTCTAGATAAGCATGGAATGAGTTACAAGATCTGATGTTGAGCAAAGGTAGCAGAATCAAGAGAGCATTGTACCCATTAACAACAACATTGTGAGATGATCAAGCTTGATGGAGGCAGCTCCTCCCAGCAGTTTAGAGAGCTAGGACAACTGTATCTGACTGGTTATGAGCTATATTATCACCAACCAGAGGGAAAAAAACAAAACAACCCTTCAGAATCTGATGAACAGTTTATAAATTATCTCTTATGTATCTCTTTCCTTAATCCTAATTCCTCATACCAAAAATGATTAGTCTATAAACATGTTTTTCAAAAATATGTATGTACAATGCTAACCTGACTATTTGTTTTCTGAGGGGAAGGGTGGGAAGGGAGGGTGGAAGGAAATTTTGTAATTTTAAAAATATACATGTGTATTTGGATGAAAAAAATAAAGATGCTATTCAAAACAAACAAACAAACAAAAATGCCATGGCAGAAGCAGGTCATGAGAGGCAAGTCAGCAAAATGGCCTGATTTAGCAAGGGAACTAAAGATATGGATTGAAGACCAAAGGGCAATTGGAATTCCTGTGTTCGTAGAGATGGTTCAGCAGGAAGCCAGAAGAACTGCTGATGAAAAAGAAGTTAATTATTTCAAAGAAGGATGCAATTGGTGCTTCAGATTCATGAAACAGAATGCACTAAGCACCAGACCTGCCCCCAAAATGCCTAAAAGCTATGAGCAGAGGGTCCTTGAATTTCATAATGAATAAAACTTGAGTTCAATAACTCCACATAATACAATTTTTTTCAAATTTCAGATCCCAAAATTAAGTTGGGGACTACACATGGGGAAATATGGTATTTTCAATCTATAACGTCTACTACAACTTAACATTTGCTTTCTTCTTTTCCATCTCTGGAAATATGCCTTTCTTTTTTAATTTATGAACAAATTCCTTTTATGTAAGTATAATGAAAATGTAATACTTTATATTGGTTCTGGCTTCTTTGCTTCACATTATTTTACATGAATTTTTCTAGTTTCTTTATAAATCTTTTCCTTACCCATATTAATTACATGACAGTAATCAATATACTGGCAAATCATAATTTGCTCATCCATTGATTATTTACAGTAATAAATCCTAATGCTTATAAGTATTAGCAAACATATAGCTTTTTTGTGCTTTTAGATATTACTCTTTGAGCATGTGTTTACTAATAGAATTATTGGGTCAAAGGATATAACTTTTGTGAATTTTGCTGTATTTGGCCAGATATTCTCAAAAAGCTTGTGCCATCTTTCATTCCCAGTAATTATATACACCTCTTTCCACAGCCTTTCTGTCATTCTGTATTCCCCCTCTAATATTTTCAACTTCTTTGACTTTTATCTTTAAAAAAGAAAAAAGTATTTTAGAAAACAAAAAAGAATTTAAACATAGTCTTAAAAAGGTAAAAGGAAAATTTCTTTGCATTCTATAAAGATGGGGGAAATAATTGATTTTTCATTTATTCTCTGATGAATAGATTACTTTTTCTGACAGAGAAGATATCACATGTTAAGGTAGAGTTTTGCAAATTATAGGACTATTATAGAATTATAGAAAATTATAGAAACTATTTTTAAATTTCTTTTTTTGGGGGAAGGAAAAGGGATGCCTACCACCAACCATTTTCCCCCCTTCATCCTTTGCAAGCAGTGTGTTACAGTAGGAAAAAACAATGACTTTGGAATCAATACCATGATTCAAGTGCAATCTTTGTGACTTTGGCTCTCAGTTCCTCACCTCAAAAATGAAAGAATTGTGTGTCCACCAAATCTATGATTTGAACTGTCTGTGAACTATGAACTGAGATAGTTGGACTAGATTGCCTCTATACTCTTTTTCCTCTAAATCTACAGGCCTATGAGAGTGAGAACAGGTTATCAATTATTCCTATATTAAGTAATTTTGTTATGAATATTTTAATAAATTGTAAATTTTATCCTATTTTGAACTAAGAATATTATTTGCATAGATTGCTTTATGAAAAGGGCTAGTAAAAGACAGGTTTTATTTTAAATTTAAGAGTTAGAGGATATTTATAAAGTTTAGAGACATTTTTCCCTTGGAAATAGCAGTTATTTCTCTGATATACAAAGAACAAACTGTGACTATCCAATATATATGCTTTGAGCCACCTTCTAAGGAAGTTGATACTGAATGTAAGGAAAAAAATAAGTTAAAAAGGATTAATAAAAGTCAATAAAGGTCAAAACCTTTATTGAAGTACAATTGGTTGAGGTGTAAACCTTGAATCTAGAAGAAGCAGGATCCAGTGGCATAATAACCAAAGCTTTGGAAAAATAAGAACCTACTTGTATATCTGCAGAAATTTCCTTAACTTATATAATTTGATTCCTTTCTATTAAGGAAGCTTTAAGTATGGGGTATTCAAGACACCATGGTAGAGTCTAAAGATATGAAGATAAAACAAAAAGACTGTTCTCTGTAAGGGTTTATTTTCTATTGTTGAGGAACAGGGTAAGGGTAGCAAATATAAATGCAAGATGATCCAACAATGAAAAGAACACTAATATCAGGAGGAATCAGGAACGATTTCCCAAAGGAAATGACTCCTGACAGAAACCATAGGAAATTACAAATATTAGATATGGGAGATCACCACTGTCAGAAGCATGAAGTGAGGGAAGTATGGTTTTGGAAAATTATCAACAAGTAAATTTTGTCTTTAAATGTTTGGTTCATGAATGGGAATAAATATAAAATTTCTTTAAAAAAATAATTAGGGGGCAGCTAGAGGACCTGAGTTTAAATCCAGACTCAGACACTTAATAATTGTCTAGCTATGTGACCTTGAGCAAGTCACTTGACCCCATTGCCTTAAATAAATAAATAAAAGGTAATCTGAAGCCAGACTCAAGAGCTTTAAATTCCAACCAAGGGACAAACTTTTTGAGCATAAAAATGGCATGCTCAGATCTGCTAGACTTTAGGAAACTTATTTTCATACCTATGTGGATTAAGAATTATAGAGAATTAAGAATGGAAAGAAGGCCAAAGGGAAACTATTGCAGTCATCTAGGCAAGAGGTAATGAAGGTTTTGAGTTAGAATACAAGTAAGTATTTGAGTCATGAAAATGTTAAAGACATTGTGGAGTTCAACTTGATATAATTTTGGCAACTTTTTCAATACAGGGAATAAGAGGAATATATGGTAGCATTATAATCTACTGACTAAAAGGATGGCAGTGCATTCATAGAAATAGATTTTTATAGAAGGCAAGTCTTTGTGGGAAAGAAAAGTTCCATTTTTAATGCTGAATTAGAGGTGCTGATGGGACAACCTGATGGAGATAGCCACTGACAGTTGGTGATGTAAGATTAGAGTTTAAGATAAATTCAGGCTAGATGTGGGAGTCACTTGCATGGAGATAATTCACCCAGTAGATGAGATCTCCAAGAAAAAGAAATAGAGAAAAGATAAGATCATCTGGGCCTGCTCCATGTATAATAGATTAGAGATGAATGCTGATGATTCTGCCAGCAAGATTAAGAAGGAGTGAGTAGTCAATTTAAAAAATAAGGAAAGAGCAGCTAGATGAAAGCCAGGGAGTAGAGAGCCTCCAGTGGAAGGTTTGAAGGGTGAGGACAAATGTGTCAAAAATTTTACAAGTCAAGGTGGATAAGATATAAGGTCATCAGATTTGGCAATTAAGATACTCGGGGGAAAAAGGTCAAGTATAATTGGGAAGGGAGAGAAAAGCAGGAATAATAGGGACCTGGCATTATCAGATTTCAAACAATAATATAAAATTGTAATCATTTAAACTAATTTTATACTGGCTAAAAATGGAGAAGTTGATCAATCTAGCTAAGGAATACTCAGAAACAACAAATGAACCTGACAATCTTGTACTTGATTAAGCACAAGGACAAAAATTAATAGGATAATAACCCCTATTTAAGATGATTTTCTGGGAAATTGGAAACCTTTTTTGATGGATTAGATTTAGACAAGTACCTTTTCCATTTACCTCACAATAGGTTCCATTTGAACGTATAACCTTCTACTTAGGAAGTAGAGGATAGAGAGAGAAAGTCATGACTAGAAAGCAGTTAATCTGAAAAAGATTTAAGGGTTCTAATAGAACGTAAACTCTTTATGAATTAGCAGTAAGGTATAGTAACCAATGAATCTAATGCAATCCTATCCTGCATTGAGCTTCCAGAAATAAGATGTGATGATCTCTCTGCACAATGATCTAGTAAAATGACATTTGGAGTATTGTGGTCAATTCTGACAACAGGACATATAATATAAATTGGAGAGTATTTAGAGGAGAACAACAGTTCATGACATATAAGAATGTATTTCAGAAGATATGGGGTTGATTAGCCCGAGGAAGTGAAGGCATGGTTATTATTGCTCATTCATTTCAGTTGTATCTGACTCTTTGTGACCTCATTTGGATTTTTTTTTTGGCAAAGTTACTAGAGTGGTTTGCCATTAATATCTCTAGCTCACTTTACAAATAAGGAACTGAAGCAAATAAGGTTGAGAGAGAGTCATATAGTTAATAGGTATCAGAAGCCTCATTTGAACTGGGGGAATTTAGATCTGCATTCTATCCACTGTGCCACCTACCTACCTACCCAAACAACAGGATGGTTGTATTTGTATTTTTGTTGTATTTGTGTTTGAAAAGCTCTAATGTGGAAAGGAAGATTTGATTCTTTCTTTTTGTCCCCATAAGAGAGAACAAAGAACAAGAACCAATGAGGGAAAGTTGCAAAGAGGCACATTTGGGTTTGACATGAGGAAAAATTTCCCAGGATTTAGAACTGCTCCAGAATAGAATGGGCTTCTCAGGAGGGATATGTTATAATAGTAATACTTGAATATATTTTAAATTGGATAGTGTTGAGTTCCCTTCCAACTCTAAAGTTTTATAATGTGATAAAATAGACAATTTTATCCATATAATTAATTTTTTTGCATGAACATGATTACTTAAGCTTGAGTAGGAAACTTTCAAATGGAATTTTTTCCTCTAAGTTAATATTTTAGCTATAAAGGATATAAGCTCAAAATCCATCCCCAATAGATAAGTGCTCTCAAGATTATATGAAAAGTTTTCTAAAAAATTAAAAACATGAAAAAATACTCCAATTCTATAAGAAAATAGTAATAACAAATACAGGTCAACACAATTCTTAAGTTTCACTGTACAACATCAAATTGATAAATTGAATAAAAGATGTTGAAGATGTTATAGGAAGACAAAGACCATAGGTGGATCCAATCATTCTGGAAAACAATAATTGTAAAACAATGTCTTTGAAAATATATCTGGAAAACAATATAATTCTAATTATTTCATACCCTAGTGCCAGCAATACTATTCAGTTATGCAAATACCTAAGGGATATCAGAGATAGAAAGATATATAACAGAATATACTTTATATGCTAGAATTTTCACAAGTGCAAAAAAGAGACTGCTATCAATTGGATAATTATTTAAAAGTGTGGTACATGAATATAATACCATATATTAATGCACAATAGTACTCTGAGAAATCAAGTATGTTATGAATTTTCAGAAGTATGGAACAATGTATGAACTGATGAAAAATACAATAAGCAGAAACAGAAAAATAATGCACTATAATCTGTATTGTACTGTTATTAAAGTAATAGCATATGAAATAGCAATGTGAAAGAAAACACCTCCAAAAGACAGTTAAATGCCATTGAATTATAATGACTCATTTCAGTCTCACAAAGAGAGGTTGAGTTATAGAATGTGTCATAAAATGTCATACAAGATTGTTGTATTGATTTGTTTTGATAAACTGAGAGAATAGTTGTGGTTAATGGTAGAATTGGGGGCACATATCAGGAAAGAACTATGATATTAAAGTAAATTAAAAGATGTAATAACTTAAGTTTTATTATATTTACTATTTAGGTTTGTTCAGGGGAAAAAGTTCTTAGCAATGATAAATTGTTTTTAATCACATTATAAAAGCATCAAGAATTTTGAACTTTTATATCAGGTTGCAAAATAACACAATACAAATGCTAAGCTTAGGTATTTCATTTAATAAAAGTTCTATAACTGGTTAAAAAAACAACCTGTCCCAGTTTTCACTGTCTCCTTAATGCATTGCTTGGTTATTATTCCCTTCTCACTAAGTTAAACCACTTCTTGGTTCTTCCATCAGAATTTTAGCCTCAAATTCACCATTTAAATTATATCCTTGGAATAGGCACAGAAATTTAAATAACTTGAATATGTAAAAATGTAAGTTTTCAATTTACAATTTCTTGAGGCTAAAGTAGTATTTATTTGCCAAAAGAATAAAAATATATTAACTAGAACTAAATCAGAAAGTAAAATAATTGATAAAGATCCCAAAGTTTTCTTAAATATACATGGGTATTCTGAATGAAAGGAACAAATGAAGTCTGAAACTTTGTAGTTTGCTGCACAAAATATTATCATTCAGATTTAACAAAAATGTTTGAAAAGTAGAACAAAGTATTCCTTTCTCTAGAATGGTAAAGTTCCTTCATAATATCCCTTCATTTTACAAATGAGAAAACAGACTTGAAGAGGTTAAGTGACATTGTCTTGGGTTACATGGTAGCAAGTGGAAGAACCAACATTTTAACATGGGACTTCTGACTTCAAATGTGGCACTCTGGGTGGCTAGGTGGCGTAGTGGATAAAACACCGGCCTTGGAGTCAGGAGTACCTGGGTTCAAATCCGGTCTCAGACACTTAATAATTACCTAGCTGTGTGGCCTTGGGCAAGCTACTTAACCCCATTTGCCTTGCAAAAACCTAAAAAAAAAAGTGGCACCCTTTTGATTATCTTTGGTTTTTTTTCTTTTGATTTTTGCTTTTTTTAACTCTTTGAAAGTAAATTTAGTGTATAAGGTAAGAGGCACTATGGCATAATTGATAGAGAGCCCTGCCTTGAAGTCAGATAGACTGAGATTCAAGCCCTATCTGTGAAATACTGTCTTGGAACCTTGGGTAAGTGAGCCATCTTCTTAGTGCACCAAGGTCTAGAAGTTTCAGAGAAAATGCCAACTTGCATTGGTGGAATTTACTTATCTGGAGGTTCATATATCAGTGAAATCACAGATCCTTATTCCTACAAGATAAAAAAAATTACATCACAGAGATGTTAAAGACATATTTACTAGACTGTTTTCTATCTTTTAGAATATAGAAAGGATCTCAAGTTGACTTATTCCTGTTATAGTATCTTATTGATATTAAGAACCTGGTCAACTGTACAAAAGTGGTTATCAAAGGATGTGCCTCAGACTTTGGCAAAGCTGTTGCATTAATTGTAAATATTATGGTGGGTTTTTTTAAAAATTAAAATTGTGATTTCATCATTGTAGGGAGCACTTAGTGAATACATCCTCAATCAAAGAAACTTGGCATATTTTCTGCAACTTAGAGTTTTAGAGAATTGTGTAGGTTATTCTCTAAGTTCATTTAATCTTTCCATCTTTCTAGCCATCATATGTCACAGACAGGATTGAACTCCAGCTGTTCTTGTGTACAAGGTCACCTGTCTCTACTATGTTATTACAGTTTGACAACTAGAGAAGGTTGGTAGGGAATAATATTAGACTTATTTTCAGTGCTTTACTTTATCTCTAAATAACTGGGTAAAAGATTTGAGAATCATTTAACTAACAAGCCAATTTGTATTAAATGAACCAGAAAGATTCTTTTATGCATAATTAGGAGATATAAAGATTATATACTTCAGTATTTGAAGTTTTATGACTATTGTTGTGACAACTTCTCCATAGACACAGATCACATCCTCCAACTCAGAGAAACTTTTTGGGTGATGTTGTGGTCCAACATTTCATTATCTTGTGACCAGTGTAGCAATGATCATATGTAAACTTATTTAGATTGATCTGAGGTTAACAGACATGTGGTCTCAGCATTACCATTTGTAAAGCCTTTTCATCTGTTAGATTTGTAAAAGCCTCTGTTGCCATCATCTGCAAAAACTTAGCATCATCTCCATTCCAGAATAAGGAATAAAAAATAGGAGTTTGGCTATTACCAACAAATAAAATATTGGTATATTATTTAAGCATTATTTGACTTAAATCACAAATAGCAAAAAGTTTACATAGCATACTATCTACAAAATGAGATGTCCCCTGAGATGGTAAAACTATCAAAAGTTTTGCTCCGGAGTTGGAAATAAACCCATTGAGCTCCAAATAGAACTTTTAAAGAGCATAACATTTCCAAAAGAAAAATAACTATATATGAGAGTAGAGAATTCCAACCATGCAACTAAAATATTCTGGATAAGTTTTGTAACTATTTTTAGTTTGGAGATTTACCAGCCATTGTGAGGTAGTGAGAGTTCTAAAAGGACTAGAAACATGGACAATTCAGGGATAGTTCCATTGCTTGGTGAATTAAAGTAAAGAAAAATTCATGGTCAGACTTAGAAACAAAAATTTTTCTTCATGTCATAGTTTAATTGATTTGAGATTTGCACTTATGTACATTGTACACCCTATGAAAAGAGAAAGATAGTAAAATTAGAGTTTCATAGCTATGTTATAACCATGGAAAATGCAATAAATATAATTTGGAGTCATTTGTCTTGAACATAAGGGCCCTAAACAAAGTCTGAACCCTGAAAATACCGGGGTAAATGACAGGCCTGGGTGGGGAACAATCCTCTGTTAAGTCACATCCTGGAGGGGGGGGAAAAAAAGAACTCTACAAAGACAAGGCCTGGACTGCCTAGGCAACATCTAGGCCAACAACAAGCCAGGAATCAGACCCAGTCCAGCAAAGTAAAAGCTTGGATCTATACTCCATATACCCCCAGGAGCAGAACTAAAACAACAAAGATAAGCAAAAAAAAAAAAACTAAAAGAATGCTTACTATCAAAAACTGCTTTAATAATAAAGATGATAGCCATGCCATGTCTGAAGAAGAAAGCAGTGAAAAATCACAGGGGAAGTATCGAAAGAGCCTATAAATCGAACTCAAATACCAAAGCTCATTGAAGAGCTTAAAAAAGAATTTAAAAACCAAAGAAGAGAGGAAGAAGAAAAATGGAAAAAAGAAATGAAAGTTATACCAGAAAATTGTGAAAAACTGATCAAAGAAATCAACACCTTAAAAAAGGAAACATAAGAGATAACTGAAGAAAATAAAGCCCCAAAACTTAGAATTGGACAAATAGAAACCAATGAATATACAGGACTATAAGACTCCATCAAACAAAATAAAAATACTGAAAAAATTGAAAAAAATGTAAAGTACCTTCTAGGGAAAATGAATGACCTGGAAAATAGATCCAGAAGAGACAATTTATGAATCATTGGACTACTAGAAAGCCTGGACCATCAAAAGAACCTGGAAAGCAACATGCAGGAAATTATAAGGGAAAACTTCCACAATTTACTAGAATAAGTTGTCAATAAAAACAATTGAAAGAATCCACAGAACCCTCCAGAAAGAGACCCCAAGATAAAAACTCCAAAGACTCAGAACGCTCAAATTAAAGAGAGAATATTGCAAACAGCAAAAAGAAAATAATTCAAATACAAAGAGAACACAATCAGATTAACACAAGACCTATTGGCTTCAAGACTGGATGATTAGAAGAACTGGAATAACATATTTAGGAGAGCTAAGGACCTGGGATTACAACCCAGAATATATTACCCTGGAAAATTCAGCATATATTGACAGGGGAAAAGATGGTAGTTCACTGAAATTTTTTGACACAAAGGCCTGAACTGAACAGAGAATTCAATTGCCAAATTACATGAATGAAGAGTTGCATAAAAAAGGTAAATGAAAAAGAGGAGTGAAAAAACAAAACTGTTTTAAGCAAATGTTGGTCCCTAAAAGGGAAGATATAACAATTCTAACTCATTAGAACTTTATTTTTCTAAGGATAATTAGAGGGTAGAATATGATTCAAGAGAAGGAACCTAAAGGATAGGGGTTTAATTGGGTCTTGTCTCTCAGTTGAAGAGGTCCAAGATCACATCACTATGTCTGAGACAAAAAAGCCCTGGGGAAAAAAAAGTGGGAGTGATAATTTTCATTTAAGTATCTCATTATACCTTGACTCACTTTAATCACAAGGTGCAAAGCATCTTGTCTAATGAGGGCATCATGAACTGCAAGAACCTGCAATAGTATCTCTGTTAGGTTCTCAGGTGAGACCTCCAGAGCCTCCCAGAACTTAGAGAGATTTAAGCATTATGAACTATGAGGTTCTGAGTCAGTGTTTCTGCAACTTATAATAATTTGTAAGGTTCTCAAGTGAGACCTCTTTTGGTTAATTAGATTAGGGTTTGAATTAACTGGAGCTTCACTTAAGAAGGTGTTAAGCACCTTGGGTGGGGAGGGGGAGTAAAGGGAGAGATACATTAGGCCTTGGTTCACTTAATAACATGTTAAATTTCTTGGGGGTAAAGTGAGAGAGAGACAATAGGCTCTGGACCACTTAACAGGGTGTTAAATTCCCTCAGTGGGGGGGGGGGAGGTAAAGTATGAAAGAAAATAGGCCTGGGGGAGGGACACAAATAGTTCAAGAAATGATATGGCTCTGGATGATACTTTGGTTTGTGATGAGGATTGTGTGTACTTGAAAGATACTTGAAAAGGGGGTAAGGTAAAAAATAATTATAATTTGATGTAATTTGAGTCAATGCTGCTTATCAAGAAATCATGTAAATAATCTGTGGTGATATCTTGATAACAATAGGAGTTTATCAAGTAATCAAATAACCAAACTGTTATTGATGATACCTGATTAATAATATTAGAGTACCAAGGGAAGAGGCACAAAGATTTATAATTTTAGAGGGAAAGAAGGGAGAATGTGAATACTGAGTAAATTCTATAAAACAGATTTAGCCCAGTGAGGAAATAAGATACATTTCCATTTGGGTTTAAAATTCTAACTTAATCTACAGAGAAAGGGAGGGATGGGGAGCAGGGAAAGATAAGGGAAGGGAAGGGAAGGGAAGGCATAAGTGAAAACAAACTGAAGGTTGAATTTTTAAAAGAAAAAATCAAAGGGGAAAGTTAGTAAAATTTTGGTGAGGAGGAATAAGAGAAAAGGGAAGAGATAAATATAAATGGAGAAAGATAGCATGGAGGGAAATACAGAATTAGTAATCTTAACTGTAAATGTGAATGGGATAAACTATCCCATAAAATGGAAATGGATGGCAGATATGTTATTTACAAGAAACACAATTGAAGCAGAGAGATAAAGGTAAAGGGTAAAAGGTTGTAGCAAAATGTATTATGCCTCAGCAGAAGTAAAAAATTCTGGGGTAGTAATCCTCATCTCAGACAAAGTAAAAGCAAAAATCAATCTCATTAAATGGGATAAAGGGAGGTGATTACATCTTCTTAAAAGGCACCATTGGAAATGAAGCTATAACATTACTCAACATGTATGTACCTAGTGGTATAGCATCCAAATTCCTAGAGGAAAAGCTGAGTGAATTACAAGGAGACATAGACAGCAAAACTTTAATAATGGGAGACCTCAACCTCCCTCTCTCAGAACTAGATAGATCCAATAACAAAATAAACAAGAAGGAAGTTAAGAAGGTGAATGAAATCTTAGAAAACTTAGACATGATAGACCTTTGGAGGAAACTTAATGGGGATAGAAAAGAATATACCTTTTTTTTGGCACTACATGGCACCTTCACCAAAATTGACCATGTACTAGGGCACAAAACTCTTATAATCAAATGTAGAAAGGCAGAAATAATAAATACACACTTCTCAGACCATCATGCAATAAAAGATTACATGTAATAAAGGGTTCAGGAAAGATAAACCAAGAACTAATTGGAAATTAAATAACTTTATCTTAAATAATGGGTAGATCAAACAGCAAATAATAGAAATAATCGATAATTATATTCAAGAAAATGACAATAATGAGACATCAAACCAAAATTTATGGGATGCAGCCAAGGCAGTTTGGTGGAGATACTTTATATCTCTAAATGTCTATGTGAATAAAATAGAGAAAGAGGAGATAAATGAATTGTGTATACAACTAAAAAAACTAGGGAAAAAAAGAACAAATTAAACATCTCCAATTAAATACCAAATTAGAAATTCTGAAAATCAAAGTAGATATTAATAAAATTGAAGCAATTGATCTCATAAATAAAACTGAGTCAGTTTTATGAAAAAAGCCAATAAAATAGACAAACCTCTGGTTAATCTGATTTAAAAAAAGAAGATAATGAAATTATCATTATCAAAAATGAAAAGAGTGAACTAATCATCAATGAGGAGGAAATTAAAGAAGTAATTTGGAGCTACTTGGCTGAACTATATGCCAATAAATGGACTACTTGAGTGACATGGATGAATACTGACAAAAATACAAACTTCCCAGATAAATAGAAGGGGAAATAAATTACTTAAATAACCCCATTTCAGAAAAAGAAATGGAAGAAACCATCACTAAACTCCCTAAGAAAAAGTCTCCAGGTCCAAATGGATTTACAAGTGAATTCTATCAAACATTTAAGGAACAATTAATTCCTATTCTACATAAACTATTTAGAAAATAGGAGAAGAAGGAGCTCTGCCAAACTCTCTGCCAAAATGCCCAACACCAACATGGTGCTGATACCTCAACCAGGAAGAACCAAAACAGACAAAGAAAATTATAGACCAATCTCCATAATGAATATTGATGCAAAAATCTTAAATAAAATTTTAGTAATGAGACTACAGCAAATTATTACAAGGATAATGCACAATGATCAAGTTGGATTTATACCAGGCAGGCAGGGATGGTTAAACATTAGGAAAACACTCAGCATAATTAAATATATCAATAGTAAAACCAACAGAAATCATATGATTTTCTCAATAGATGCTGAAAAAGCCTTTGATAAAATACTACATCCATTCCTATTAAAAATACTAGGAAGTTTAGGAATAAATCCTATTAAAAACACTAGGAAGTTTAGGAATAAATGGAATTTTCCTTAAATAAGAAATAGTATCTATCTAAAAACCATCAACAATTATTATATTTAATCAGAATAAATTCAGAGCATTTCATTTAGGGGTGAAACAAGGTGCCCATTGTCACTATCACTATTAAATATAGTGGTGGAAATGCTAGCAATAGTAATAAGAGAAGAAAAAAATATTGAAGGAATCAGAATTGACAATGAAGAAGCAAAACTTTCACTCTTTGCAAATGAAATGATGTTATACCTAGAAAACCTGAGAAAATCATCTCAAAAACTCCTTGAAACAGTTAACATATTCAGCAAAGTAACAGGATATAAAATAAACCCACATAAATCAACACTATTTCTATATATGAACAACAAAGCCCAAGAGCAAGAGATAGAAAGAGAAATTCCATTTAAAATAATGGTAGAAAACATTAAATACCTGGGAATATACTTTCTAAGAAAAACCCAGAAACTGTATGAACATAATCATAAAGCTCTCCTCACCCAAATAAAGTCAGATCTAAATAATTGGAAAAATGTCAAATACTCATGGCTAGATCAAGCTAATATAATAAAAATGACAATCTACCTAATTTCAGAATTTCTAATTTGGTATTTAATTGGAGATGTTTAATTTGTTCTTTTTTTCCTAGTTTTTTTAGTTGTATACCCAATTCATTGATCTCCTCTTTCTCTATTTTATTCACATAGACATTTAGAGATATAAAGTATCTCCACCAAACTGCCAGGTTCAGTGCCATACCAACCAAACTACCAAATAAATAATTTACCAAGCTAGAAAAAAATAGTAACAAACTTCATCTGGAGTAACAAAAGGGGAAGAATAGCAAGGGGACTGATGAAAAAAATGTAAAGGAAGGTGACCTAGCTCTACCAGATCTCAAAGTATACTATAAAGCAGCAGTCTGGTACTGGTTAAGAAATAGAGTGGATTAGTATAGATTTAAAAGAAACTCACAGTAAATGACTAACTCACTATTTGACAAAAATTGTTCAGAAAACTGGAAAATAGTATGGCAAAAACTAGGCATAGACCCACATCTTGCATCCCATACCAAAATAAGGTCAAACAGGATTTAGACATAAAGAGCGATACCACAGATAAATTAATAGACCAAAATATATTCTATCTATCTGATATATGGAAAAAGGATAAATTTATGGCCAAAACAGAATTACAGCAGATTATAAACTACAAAATGAATGATTTTGACCATATTAAAATTAAAAAGTTTTCACACTAATAAACTCAGTGCTGCCAAAATTAGAAGGAAAGTATAAAGCTGGGAAACAATCTTCATAACCAGGTGATAAAGGTCTCATTTCTAAAATATATAGAGAATTGCATCAAATTTATAAGGTCACAAGTCATTCTGCAAATGATAAATGCTCATAGGTTATGATCAGATAGTCTTCAAATGAAGAAATTTGTTATATATAATTATATGAAAAAAATGCTCCAAATAACTTTTAATTAGATAAATACAAATTAAACAATAATGAGGTACCATTTTACATCTATTAAATTAGCACAGATGAGAAAAAAAGGAAAATGATCAATGTTGGAGAGGTTGTGGGAGGATTGGGTCATTGATGCATTGCTGATGGAGTTCTGAACAGGTCTACCTTTCGGAAGAGCAATATGGAACTATGCCCAAAGAACAATAAAACTGTTTATACCCTTTGACCCAGTAATTCCAATTCTAGGACTATATCCAGAAGAAATTGTAAAGAATGGGAAAAGTCCTACATGTTCCAAAATATTCATAGCAGCTGTTTTAGTAGTGGCAAAGAATTGGAAATTGAGGGGATGCCCATCAATTGGGAAATGGCTAAACAAGTTGTGGTACATGAATACTATGTAATATTATTATTCTATAAGAAACAATAAATGGTCAGACTCTAGAGAAGCATGGAATAACTTATGGGATCTGATGCTGAGCAAAGGGAGTAGAGCCAAGAGAACAATTTACACATCAACATTATGAGATGATCAAACTTGATGGAAGCAACTCCTCTTGGCAGTCCAGAGAGCTAAGACAACTGTATTTGACAGATTATGGACTTTATTATCTCCAACCAGAGGAAAAACAAAACAAAACAAAACACAGGAAAAAACCCCACTCCTACAGTATCTGATGAACACTTTATAAAAATTATCTCTTGTATCTCTTTCCCTTAATCCTAATTCCTCATGCTCCAAATTACTAATTTTTAAATATATTTAACAAAATATGTATATAAATGCTAACCTGACTGTTAGCTGTGTGTGTGGGAGAACTTTGTAACTTGCATGTAGAAATGGATGAAAATGAATAAATAAATAAATAGATCCACACACACACAAAGGAAGAGACTGGAACATCCCAATAACATTCCAGTGAGTCCTACTTTTGCTCTAGGAATCCATACATTTAGACCATGGGGGTATACAGACTAATGGTACTTCCTTGAGGACTTGGCCTCCCTTAGATAGAAAATAAATGTAGGATTACTGGAAAGGTAACATCTTCCATTCAAGGAACTGAGATACCTTGTGACTTTATTTGAGAGCAAAGTTCTGTCTGTCACTTTTGATCATTGTGACTTTGATGAACCTTTAGTTTTAAGAGCTGTATGTGTAATGCAGCTTCTTCATAAGAGAGAGCTTTTTCCCTGAAACTCCCCTTCTTACTGTGGTAGGCTCAGAATTAGAGGTTCAAGAACTCTCATTTGCATGGGGAAGAGCACAAACAACTCCTATGTGACTCATCCTGAAGGAAGAGCTATAAGCAACTCAAGGAGGTGGGAAGAGGACATTTACTTACACAGGATTCCCCTCCCCGACACTGACTGGGACCTAGATCTGTTCTTATCTAGTCTGTTTATCTTTCTCGTGATCTCAGTCTTGGGCCAAAGTGATGATATAAAAGTAGAATCTAACTCCTTCAACAATTCACTTCACAAAAGTACCAAAGTTTATTCATGTTTTATCTATTCATTAACTAACTTTACAAATATAGACACATAAGCCATTTTTAGCTATAAATGCAAAAAAATAAAAGGGAAGTTAAAGGTGTCAGTCATAGGCAGTTTCTAGCTTGTATTGAGATTTAAAGTTTCATTTATAATCACTTCAATGTTACTCTATTTCTTCTACAGAATTATTAAATTTAATAGATTTATTAAGTATCTTCTTGATAAGGTGCTAAAGGACTCATATGAAAAAGGTAGTTTTTTTCTACTAGAAACAGTACTTTAAAACAGTTTCCCTAATTAGTTCATAAATTCAATCTTACAGTGATGCTGATTGGAGAGGCATTGGGGTAGTAGCAGATTGAGTGTTGGGCTTGCAGTCAAGAAAATCTAGTTTCAGATACTGCCCCTGACACTAGTTATATCACTTGTGGGTGAGCTGTGATCTGTGTACCTCAGGGGAAGTAATTCCCACGATGAGAAAATCACTTATTCTTAATATATTAATGTAGTTGAACTATAGTACTAGTTATCTATTCTTGAACACATAATTGTTATCAAGGGAAGAGTGAGGATAAGAGCTCTGATATTGTTAGTTATGAAAGTTCATCCAATCTCCTATAATTCCAGTGGGGAATGAAGTAGTAAATGGATGCTCACATGTAGAAATTCTTCAAGTGAAGTATTCCTAATCTGGAGACTAACTATAATTAGATTGTTTGTCCACATTTGCAAATTATTCCATTTGAGAACATGGTTATTAGTGACCAGAATTAAATACATTTAACAAAAATGTGATTGAATTTCATTTTCCTCAATATAGAATGTATACATAAATCAACAACCATAAAAAGAAACTAAAGAATTTTTTTTAAATGTCTACAGTCGGGGCAGCTAGGTGTGCAGTGGATAGAGCACTGGCCCTGGAGTCAGAAGTCCCTGGGTTCAAATCCAGCCTCATGCACTTAATAATTACCTAGCTGTGTGGCCTTGGACAAGCCATTTAACCCATTTGCCTTGCAAAAACCTAAATAAATAAATAGATAGATAGTAGATAGATAGATAAATGTCTTCAGTGAACAAATCCAGTCTCTACCATTTCCCTTCATTTTTGTCTTTAGCTGATGATGGAATGGAATGGAAAAGCACTTACTATGTAGCAAGTACTATGTAATCCCTACCCTATAAGCACTGGGAGTAAAAATAGAAAAGTAAGGCATTCCCTGCTTCTGAGGAGCTTACATTCTAATTGGTTGACACAACCATAAAAGCTGATTCAATTAAATGACAATAGAAAGGTCAGGTGGCACTTAGGGTTCAGTATGCAAAGTGGCAAAGATTTTGGGGAGTAATGAATAGCAGGGCAGATAGCTGCTTTCACCAGACTATTGGGAAGAGATAGGGCTTCCAAGGGCTAGAGTAGAGTGAGCTTCAGGATTATCTCTGGCAGGATGGGATAAGGTTTGAATCCAGCTTTGAAAATATATATACATATATATATATATATGTATATACACATATATATATGTGTATATACATATATATATATATATAGTGCCTGATTTGGGATTATGTTGAAAAAAGATCATAGGGCCCCCCTGATGCTGGCAAGGAAAGGAGAGGAACTTCTTCCCTTAGCACTGCCACTGCCACTGCAATTGCTCTAGCATCATTATCAAGCTTTGCATTTCAGGGGAATCATAATCTTTTTCTGCATAGATGATCAAAAGCATTTAGAGAAGGCATGAACTAAATTTAAGTCAAGGTTAAAATTATGGATGAGCAGCTAGATGGTGCAATATATTGATAGATTGCTAGCCCTCGGGTCAGGAAGATAGGTTTTAAATCTGGCCTCAGGCTCTTACTAGCTGTATGACCTTGGGTAAGTCACTCAATCCTATTTGCCTCAGTTTTCTCATCTATAATATAAATTGGAGAAGGAAATGGCTAACCACTCCATTATCTTTGCCAAGAAAACCCCAAATGGGGTCACAAAAGCCTTGGACATGACTAAAATGACTGAACAACAACAATAAAATTGCAAACATGCTTTAATCCTATTTAGGAAAAGCTAGATCTTTTTTTTTAAATTTTATTTATTTTGAGTTTTACAATTTCTCCCCTAATCTTCCTTCCCTTCCCTCCCTGCACAGAAGGCAGTTTGTTAGTCTTCACAATGTTTTCATGGTATACGTTGATCTAAATTGAATGTGATGAAGAGAAATCATATCCTTAAGGAAGAAAAATAAAGTATAAGAGATACCAGAGTTACATAGTAAGATAATGGGGGTTTTTCCCTCCTAAAATAAAGGTAATAGTCTTTGGTTCTTTTTTTTTTTCCAAACTCATGATTCTTTCTCTGGATCCAGATGGTATTCTTCATCACAGATAGCCCGAAAGTGTCCCTGATTGTTGCACTGATGGAATGAGCAAGTCCATCAAGGTTGATTATCACCACCATGTTGCTGTTAGGATGTACAATGTTCTTCTGGTTCTGCTCATCTTGCTCAGCATCAGTTCATGCAAATCCTTCCAGGCTTCCCTGAATCCCCATCCCTCCTATTTTCTTTTTTCCCCAAGTGAACTGTGATTTATTATCACTATTATTTCAATAATTTTGTTATAAGAGTAAACATAAAACCCCCCTCCCCCCAAGAAAATGAGAAACCTCAAGAATAGTGAGAGAAAAAAAACTTCAGTCTGTGTTCAGATTCCAATGGCTCTGTCTCTGGGGTGAGTTGTTTTCTTTATCATAAGTCCACCAGAGAAGTTGCTTCAATATTTTTCCCACAGTTGCTATTCCTAGCTGTACCTCCACTCTATTCCTCCCCACTTTCCTTTATTCTATTCTCTCTCTCCTTTCATCCTGGCCCTGTCCAAAAAGTATGTTGTATCTGAGTACCCTCTCAATCTTCTCTCTCTTCTATCACCTATTCCCTCCTCACCACCCCCCCATTCCCCCTTATCCCGTCCTTTTCTTCTCATTTTTCTCTAGGGTAAGATAGATTTCCTCACCCTATTAAGTGTGTATGTTATTTCTTCTCTGAGCCATTTCTGATGAGAATGAAGGCTCACTCATTCCTCCTTGCCTTCCCCCTTTCCACTCCACTGAAAAAAAGCTTTTTCTTGTCTCTTATGTGAAATTTCTTAGCTTCTTCTTCTTCTCCTTTCCCTTCTTCCCAGTACTTTCCTTTATCACCTATTGACTCCATCTTTTTACTATATTATACCATTATATTCTGCCTCTTCCTATGTCCTGTCTATATATGCTCCTTCTAGAAGCTCTTATAAATAAGAAAGTACAAGCAGTTCAATATCATTAAGTTCCTCATAGTCCTCATCCACCCCCTCTATGGTTCATCAGAGTCCTGTACTTGGAGATCAAACTTTCTGTTCAGCTTTGGTTGTTTCAATAGGAAAGTTTGAAAGTCCCCTGTTTCATTGAAAGTCCATCTTTCCCCCAAAAGAGGATTTTCAGTTTTGCTGGGTAGTTGTTTCTTGGTTGTAAACCAAGATCTTTTGCCTTCTGGAATATCGTATTCCAATCTCTATGAGCCCTTAATGTAGATGCTGCCAGATCCTGTGTAATCCTGACTATAGAGCTCTATAGTTGAATTGTTTGTTTCTGGCAGCTTTTAGAATTTTCTCTTTGATTTGGGAGTTTTGGAATTTGGCTATAATATTCCTGGAAGTTTTTCTTTTGGGATCTCTTTCAGGAGGTAACTGGTGAATTCCCCCAATTTCTACTTTACCCTCTGGTTCTAGGATCTCAGGGCAATTTTGCTGTATTATTTCTTGAAAAATGAAGTCTAGGCTCTTCTCCTGATCATGGCTTTCAGATAGTCCAATAATTTTTAAATTATTTCTTCTGGATCTTTTTTTGGGGGTCAGTTGTTTTTCCAGTGAGATATTTTACATTTTCTTCTAATTTTTGGCTTTTTTGTAAGAGTTTTATTTCTTCCTGATTTCTTGCAAAGTCATCATCTTCCTTTAGTTCCATTCTGCATTTAAAGGAGTTATTTTCTTCAGAGAGCTTTTTTATCTCCTTTTCCAGCTGGCCAGCTCTGCTTTTTAAGGGGTATTTCTCATTTGCCTTTTGTTTTGCTTTTTCCATTAGGCCTAAACTGGTTTTTCACATATTATTTTCTTCAGTATTTTTCTGTATTTTTTTTTTAGGTTTTTGCAAGGCAAATGGGGTTAAGTGGCTTGGCCAAGGCCACACAGCTAGGTAATTATCATGTGTCTGAGACAGGATTTGAACTCAGGTACTCCTGACTCCAAGGCCGGTGCTTTATCCACTATGCTACCTAGCTGCCCCATTTTTCTGTATTTCTTTCACCAAGCTGTTAATTTGGTTTTCATGATTTATCTGCATCGCTCTCATTTCTCCTCCCAATTTTCCTCTACTTCCTTTAATTACTTTTTTTAAGGTTTTTGCAAGGCAATGGAGTTAAGTGGCTTGCGCAAGGCCACACAGCTAGGTAATTACTAAAGGGTCTGCAAGCCAGATTTGAACTCAGGTACTCCTGACTCCAGGGCTGGTGCTCTATCCACTTAGCCACCTAGCCACTCCCCACCTTTCATTGCTTTTCAAAGTCTTTTTTTTGAGGTCATCCATAGTCTGAATCTATTTTCTGTTTTTCTCTTGGAGGTTTTGGATATGGAAGCTTCAATCTTGTTGTCATCTGAGTATGTGTTTTGATCTTTCATGGGACTAAATATTCTTCTTTTTTTTTGTTGTTGTTTACTCATTTCCTCAGTCCAAGACCAATTTGCAGCACTTCCAAGGCTTTGGGGTTTTTTTTTGGGGGGGCACCCCACTGGGATCTTCACTCCTCCAAGGTCTTATGCTCTCTAGCCTGTGCTTTGATATGTAGATGAGGCCCCCCTCCCCACACACACACTTTCCTCTGCCCTGGGTCCTGCTTGGCTACTTAGTATGGAAGCCCAAACTGCAACCTGTATCTGAGTGTGGGCTAGCAGCAGAGTCCTATCCTGAGGGAAAGTAGAGAAATCTCTGCAGTCTTCCCTGACCCCCTTACCGTCTGTGGGCTTTGCTGTGGGTGTGCAGGCTGATTTCTCCTGATGCTCGCTGCAGGTTCTGCAGCCTGTGTTCCTCACGCCACACTCATTCTGGTGTAACAGAATTCTCTCCCCACCTCTTCAAGCTGTTCCTGGGCTGTGCTGCAACTGTGGCTTTTTCTAACCCCTGGTTTTGGTAAAATATACCTTTCCCGCAGAACCTCCAAGTTATCTTGGACTGGGAAAATGTATCACTCAGTCTTTCTGTGGGTTCTGCCCCTCTAAATTTTAGCTAGAGTCATAATTTGTTGGATTTTGGAGTTTTGGGGGGAAGGAGTTCCTGGGAAATTCTGCCTCCATACAGCCATCTTCAAAAAGCTAGATCTTGAAAGAACTCTGGAAAAGAATATTTTTTTTGGAGAAGAGTCAGCCTATTGCTGAAAGAACTATTTTTTAATTTTTTCACATCTTGTAGTTTCTTCTACAATTGTTCCATGGCAGCACTATAATAATGTTTATCCTTCATTTTCGAAGACCACGGCATCAGGGAAGTGATGCCATGACAAATATACGAATTGGAGTGGAGTGAGAGGGTGCTGTGCTAAGTTACCAACTTCACTTTCTCCTCCAGATATGAATCAGATGGATTGGAGAAGGCCCTGGATATGAGGCAATGAGGGTTAAGTGATTTGCCCAAGGTCACATAACTAGTAAGTGGCAAGTGACTGAGGCTGGATTCCAACTTCCATCCTCCTGACTCCAAGGCCAGTGCTCTATTCACTGTGTCACCTAGCTGCCCTATAGAAGTTTCATAGCCACTGACTTACTTGAGTGAGAAGGGACCTGGGAGGCAAGCAGTCTTATATAGCCATGGCATATAATTTAGAAGCTTATAAATCACATAGAAATATCAAATCCGATAATACAAATCAAATTTTATTTTATTAAATTAAGCTCAATGTCCTAGTCTGCCACAAGGTTCTGTGCTTCTAGCTTCTAGTTGGGGAGCATGATAGTCTAGTCCTCTACTAATTGCCATTTGTTCAGGATAATGCATATTTAATTTTTATTATGTTGAGTAAATTCTTCTGTAGAGATCATTTTGCTTATTTAGTTGAAAAATCCATGGTTTTTTGTTTATAAAAGAAAGATTTCTCTCTTCCCTTCTTCTCACTCCCCACAGAAGGCAATCTATTAGTCTTTACATTGTTTCCATGGGTTTACATTGATATAAGTTGAATGTGATAAGAGAGAAATCATATCCTTAAGGAAAAATAATAAAGTATAAGAGATAGCAAAATTATCCAATAAGATAATGAGTTTTTTTTTAAAAAATTAATGGTAATAGTCTTTGTCTTTGTTCAAACTCCACAATTCTTTCTCTGGATACAGATAGCATTCTCCATCACTGATTAAAAAATCCATGTTTTTGAAGAGCTGCATGTGGTTCTCAAATTGTGAGTTGTTAACCTAACTTACTTCTTCCTAACTCTCCCATTCCTAGTGTCTCCATGGAAGATGTACAAAATCACCTCTTTAATAATGGTCATAAAACTTTGTTCTTAGAATCCAGGTCACCATTTGAATAAAGTAAATTCTTAGAGAATAAAAATAAGGGTTTATTGCCCCCTAGCCAGTACACATGCAATTGACAGTATAGCTTTTCATTTAAATAGTGATAGACTTTCTAATGGACTACTTCATATGCTCTTGAGGAGGTGGAGAGGGATGAATACCTGAGTTTAGATTACATATGATTTCTTGCTTCTAGTAAAATGATTTGCTGGCTTATCTGCCTACCTCACTATCATCACAGGTCTCCCTCCTCTATTTCCTCTTGGCTATGTTTTATCCAGGCCCTGAAATCAATCCTGTTTTGAAGCTGAGGAAGTCAGGAATCATGAATCTATTGCTCAGGTAGTTTAGCATCACATTACCTCCAATACTGATTTCACTTCAACATTCTATGCTGATTCTAAAAACCAAATCTTGGGGCAGCTAGTGCATTCTAGGATAGAATACTGGCCCTGGAGTCAGGAGGACCTGAGTTCAAATTCGACCTCACATACTTAACAATTACCTGTGTGACTGTGGGCAAATCACTTAACCCTATTTCCAAACAAACAAACAAAAAAACTAAATCTTTACTTGCCCTTTGTAACTAATCCAATCTCTGTCCTGTCCTCTAATATTTAGATTTTTTATTATCTAAGTATTATTTTAGCATTATTTGGAACCTATTTTCTATATTTCTGACTTGGAATGACTGTAGTTAGAGGGTTACAGTCATTTCTAAAGTTTAAAATTTTAGAAAATCAAGAAATTGAACCTGTTAATTTAGAAATTCTTTTATCTTTAGCACTGAAATTTCACAAAACTCATCTTCTTATTCATCTCCTTATTTCTTTTTTAATTTAAAATTTTTTTTAGGTTTTTGCAAGGCAAATGTGGTTAAGTGGCTTGCCCAAGGCCACATAGCTAGGTAATTATTAAGTGTCTGAGGTTGAATTTGAACTCAGGTACTCCTGACTTGAGGACCAGTGTGCTCTATCCACTGTGCCATCTAGCCACCCCATTTATCTCCTTATTTCTGACCAGCAAGGAATAATTCTCAACACAAAATTCTTGCCAAGTGTAACACATGCTTTGTGAATTTATACATTAGCATGCCAATGAGTAATCTGAATCTAGATTTCAGCTAAATGTTTGAGAGTTGATAAAAGTTAATATATAATCAAAATTGTATTTAGGAAGAAATGAGTGAAAATTACAATGATAAAGGAATTAGGCTTTGATGAGATTAACTTTTTATCATTGGTTCCTATATCAAAGCCATTTGGTATATACATTGAATTTCATCTAGTATGGATTTCTTATGTGTGTGTAATGTTAAACTGAGATCTCAGTCATGGAATAATTTGTACACTTGCACCTATATTTATTTTTTAGCAACTCTGTTCTCTGTTTCTTGCTGGCACCTCTTGTCTTAGAAGTTATAACTTTATGTTGCCTTCTTCTCTTTACAGTATGAAGAAGGGCTTAAAGGGATGAGTATCTAACTTCTATCTCTGCATTTCATTTTTCTGCCTAACCAGAAACTACAAAGCACCTATCTTCTTGTGGTTTTTCATGCAAATTGTAGCTTCTTCTGTTTCCACTATCTTATCTGTATGTATGTATGTATGTGTATTTCCTTTGTTGAACCTTGCCTGTTTAATCTCCCTCTGTGTATTTATCTTATTTTCATTTCTCATGCATCTAGATTTGGAAGTTATCTTACAGGCCATGTAATCCAAGCTCTTCATTTTACAATTGAGGAAGCAGCAGACCAGGGATATTAAATTAATAGTATAAGGTCACATAGGTAATGTATTTGAGGTAAAATTTGAATTTAGGTCTTTTGACTCCAGAGTATGTACTCTCTCTCCCGGTGTCATGATGACTTACTATACTGTGTATAATTTGTCTTTAGGGGTTGTTTAAATTTCTCATGCAAAACATTTACCTGATAGAGCTTACTTTCATTTGATGATTTCTTTCTTAAGGCTCAGCTCTTGTGCAGTCTTCCCAAGGGAAAGCTTTCCTAATTCCTCTGGTTATTAGTGTTTTCTCCTTCTACAAATAGGTATGCATAGACTTAATTTTTTTACATGTTATCTTCTCTCCAATAGAATGCTAGCTCTTTAGATGCAGAGACTTTTGTGTTTTGTCTGTTGTCTAGCATTTTCTTGGGACAGTTAAGCAGTGTAGTGGATAGAGTCTGGGGCCTGAAGTCAAGAGGATGAATCTTGTTGAAATCAAATCTGGTCTCAGGCAAATCACTTAACTGTCTCTGGTTCATCTGTAAACGGAGTTGGAACAGGAAATGGCAAACTACTCCATTGTATTTGCTAAGAAAAACCCAAATGGGTTTACAAAAGAGTTGGATGTGACTTAACAACAATATTTTCCTGTTTATAGGCATTAAGTGATAATTGAATTAGGTGTGATTAAACCTGGAGATTCTGAATATTTAAATTATAATAATTGAAACTGGAAAGTTGGAAGTCCTGGCATTGGCAGCTTCTGTATTTGTAATCTTTGTACAAATTTAAATGAAACAAGCAAACCCTAAGATTTGAAAGTATTATTTATTAGTAGTCTCTGTGACTTGTAGACTTAGTAAATTTGGAATTTTGGCTTTGTGATATTTCATAATAACTTTCTTCCCATCCAAGACTACCTTTTGTTATTGCTTCCTCAGTGATACTTGACATCTTCAAATATATAGGACTCCTGGATACAATGTCCCTTCCCCCCCCCCCACTTTCTTAACATTGTCAAGAGAGTCCCATTTTACTTATAACTGATTTTTTAAAACTGAGAAAAGAAATCCTTTTTTTTAAGGTTTTTGTAAGGCAAACGGGGTTAAGTAGCTTGCCCAAGGCCACACAGCTAGGTAATTATTAAGTGTCTGAGACCGGATTTGAACCCAGGTATTCCTGACTCCAGGGCCGGTGCTTTATCCACTATGCCACCTAGCCGCCCTGAGAAAAGAAATTCTAATTAGAAGAACAAAAACTTAGAAAAGAAAATTGAAGGAATTTCAGTCTTTAAAAGATGAATTTCTGCGTTGAGAAATTAGTAACAGGGGAATAAATGAGAAAGCTCCATAGTCTTGAAGAATTAGTTTTGATGGATGTTTTACATATAATAGATCTGTATAGAGGTCCAGCTTTGAAAAATATAGATTTAGCAAGACAACTGAACAAGAGAAAACATTTGAAAAGGATAAAGAAAGTAAATAATCTTTATGTTTTCATCATCAAAAAGACATGAGAATCAGGCCCTACTGAAGAAGTGACTCTGCATATGATAGAGAAAAAATATATGTGTTTATCTGTACACATACCCAATGCATAAAAATATGTATTTACATAAAAATAATAAGACAGTTCCTTTCTAAGATTGTTGACAACATTGATGGCAATTGAAGACCAAATGACTACATTATTTGAGTACGAATATTCCTAAGCATTTGAAAGATTTTGTAATTTTTCAAGCTATAAGTCAATGTCAGTTATTCTTATTATTGCTTTATTTGCATTTTTCTTTTTCTTATTGTAATGATTATGTAACAAGTATCTAAGCTTACAAGAATCTCTTCTTGACTATCATGTATCAAGTCAAATATTATATATCAAGTTAAGGGGGTGATCATTCTTCATAAGATTTCTCTTGTTGTCAAGATAAATCTATAGAACACAGAATCTCTTGGAAGTCAGGTAAATCACAAGAACACATAATATCTGATATATATATAATAAAAATGTAAAATTCAAGTGGTCATGTAATAGTTATAAAAAATATTAGCAATCGGATGAAAATTGAACTGTGATACTTGTTTGCCATCTATTGCAATTTTGCTATCCAGAAGGACCTACTTAATACTGTGAACTGAATATAAATAAACTACAATGAATTTTGGGATTTGTGTATTAGAAAGCTAAATGCAGATACCATAATAACAGATATTTGGAACTTGTAAAATTTTTAATTTAGTGGTTTTTTATTTTAAATTCTTACATTTTATAATAACTGTTGTTTTTACTTTTATCTATATCACTGATGTATAGTGTGAATTGTTATGATGGTTATGTGGTGTGAACATATGAAGTAAATGTGGAGTTGAAAACTTTAGGTTTAGAATTACACAGCAAGGTGGTGAAGTGGATAGAGCAGTAGTCTTGGAGTCAGGAGGACAGGAATTCAAATCCAACTTCAGACATTTGACTGACTACCTGTGTGACCTTGGGCAAGTCACTTAACCCTGATTGCCTTGCATACAGGACCATCTCCATCCTCCAGGTTCCTATCTGGATGGCTCTGGAGGAGGAAGTGAGGCTAGTACAGTACTCCTTCACTCAAATCCAATTCATGTGCTTGTCATGGCATCACCTTCTTGATGTCGTTGGTCTTCTTCAAAAATGAAGGTCAAACAAAAAAAAAAGAGTTTAATGGCTTCAAAGGCTGATCTATTGATTGTTACAGTTGGAAACCAAGGAGTTATTAACTAATATTTTTTTAGTTAAATTACTTTATTTATTTATTTATTTAATATTATTTTGTAAAATTTATTTTTTTTATACATTACTAAAATATTCTTGTTTAAGAGTAACATAATACCCCCTCCCCCAAGAAAATATAGACCCACATAAGTGATAAAGGGGAGAGAAAAAATTAAATTAAAATTTAAAATAATAATAATAATAATAATAATAATAATAATAATAATAATAATAATAAGTAGTAGTAGTAGTAGTAGTAGGTATGGCCAGGTGGCGCAGCAGATGGAGCACTGGCCCTGGAGCCAAGAGCACCCGAGCCCAAATCTGTCCCCAGGCACCCAACAATCACCCAGCTGTGTGACCCCATGCAAGTCACCCCAATGCCGTTGCCCTACAAAAACCAAAAAAAAAGACCAAAAATAAAATAAAATAGTAATAATAATAGTAGGGGCAGCTGGGTGGCAGACAGATCACTGGCCCTTGAACCAGGAGCACCCAGGTCCAAATCCGGCCTCAGACACCCAACAATCACCCAGCTCTGTGTCCCCTGGCAGGCCACCCAGTCCCATTTGCCCTGCAACACCCCCCAGAAAATAATAATGATAAAAAATGTGCTTCAGGCTGTGTTCCAACACCACCAGGTTTGTCATGGGTGGATCACAGTCTTTAGGATAAATCCATCACAAAAGTTACTTCCATATTTTTCGACTGTTGCCATTGTTGATCACAACTCTCTCCATTCATACTTCTCTACTACCATGAACTATATTTTCTCTCTCCTTTCACTCTGTCTCTGCTGTAGAGTAGTTGAGTGGCACAGCAGACAGATCCCCAGCCCTGGAGCCAAGAGGCCCTGAACCCACATACCACTCCTTACCCAGCATCCACCTGGCCCTATGGCTTCAGACAGGCCATCCAATCCCAGCCCTTTGCAAGAAGTAAAAAAGAAAATAAAGAAAATGTGTTATATCTGACCACTCTCCCCTCATGGTCCATCCTCTCCTCCATCGCTCACATTCCCCCCCCCCTTCCCCCTGTCCCCCTTCTCTCCTTCTTACTACAGATGTCTATATCCCATTGAGTATATATGTGGTTTCCTCTCCTAGCCACCTCTGATAAGGGCAAAAATTCCCTCATTTCCTCTTGCCTTCCCCCCCTTCCACATCATTGCAATAACTCATTGTACTAAAGAAAAATCTTATTATATGAAATGTCTTAGCCTATTCCTCCTCTCCTTTTTCTTTCTCCCATTATATTTCCCTTGATTCCATTTTTATACCACAATATATCTTCAAATTCAGTCTTTTCCTGTGCTTCATCTATAAAAGTTCCTTCTACCTGCTCTATTAAATGAGAAGGTTCATATGAGTATTATCAGTATCATCTTTCTACACAGGAATACATGAAGTTCATCATCATTAAGTCCCTCATATATTCCCCTTCTCCTCCACTCTCTATACTTCGCCTGAGTCCTGTATTTGAAGATCAAACCTTCTGTTCAGCTCTGGCTATTCCAACAGGAACATTTGAAGCTCCCCTGGTTCATTGAAAGTCCATCTTTTCCCCTGGAAGAGGACATTAAGTTTTGCTGGGTAGTTGATTCTCGATTGCATTCTAAGCTCTTTTGTCTTCCAGAATATTATATTCCAAGCTCTACAAGCTTTTGATGTAGTTGCTGCTAAGTCCTGTGTGATCCTGACTGCAGCTCCATGATATTTAAATTGTGTCCTTCTGGCTGCTTGTAATATTTTCTCTTTGAATTGGGTGTTCTGGAACTTGGCTATAATATTCCTGGGTTTGTTTGTTTTTTTTTTTGGTATCTCTTTCTCAGGGAGATCGGTGGATTCTCTCCATTTCTATTTTACCCTCTGCTTCTAGGATATCAGGACAATTTTCCTGTAATAATTCTTTGAAAATGATGTCAGGGCTCTTTGCCTGGTCTTTATCTTTACTAAATCTATTTTCCATATCAGTTGTTGGAAAAAATGAGATGATTCACATTTTCTTCTAATTTTTCATTCTTTTGGTTTTGAAGCATTGAGTCCTGATTTCTCATAAAATCAGCAATCTCCCTGAGTTCTACTCTTTGTCTGAAGGATCTGTTTTCCTCAGAGAGCTTTCTTATCTCCTTTTCCATCTGGCCAATTCTGCTGTTGAAAGCATTCTTCCCCTCAATAACTTTTTGAACTGTTTTATCCATTTGACCTGTGCTGGTTTTTAACATGTTATTTTCTTCAGCTTTTTTTTGAACTCCTTGACTAAGCGGCTGCCTTCATTTTCATGTTTTTCCTGCATCTCTCATTTCTTTTCCCAATTTTTCCTCTATCTCCCTCACTTGATTTTCAAAGTCTTTTTTGAGTTCTCTCATGGCCTGAGCCCAATTTCTATTTTTCTTGGAGTCTTTAGATGCAGGAGCTTGTACCTCCTCATCTTCAGATTGAGTGTTTTTTTTCTGAAGATAGAGTTTTCTTTTCTTTTTTTAATTAATTATTATTAAAGATATTATTGGAGTTTAACAATCCCCCCCATCTTGCTTCCCCCCCCACCCAACAGGAAGCACTCTATCAGTCTTTACTTTGTTTCCATGTTTTACCTTGATCCAAATTGGGTATGATGAAAGAGAAATCATATCCTTAAAGAGAAGAGAAGTCTAAGAGGTAACAAGATCAGACAATAAGATATCTGTTTTTTTCTAAATTAAAGGAAATAGTCCTTGCACTTTGTTCAAACTCCACAGCTCCTTATCTGGATACAGATGGTACTCTCCTTTGCAGACAGCCCAAAATTGTTCCCGATTGTTGCACTGATGGAATGAGCAAGTCCTTCAAGCTTGAACATCACTCCCATGTTGCTGTTAGGGTGTACAGTATTTTTCTGGTTCTGCTCAAATCACTCAGCATCAGTTCATGCAAATCCCTCCAGGTTTCCCTGAAATCCCGTCCCTCCTGGTTTCTAATAGAACAATAGTGTTCCATGACATACATATACCACAGTTTGCTAAGCCATTCCCCAATTGAAGGACATTTACTGGATTTCCAATTCTTTGCCACCTCAAACAGGACGGCTATAAATATTTTTGTACAAGTAATGCTTTTACCCTTTTTCCTCATCTCTTCAGGGTATAGACCCAGTAGTGGTATTGCTGTGTCAAAAGGTATGCACATTTTTGTTGCCCTTTGGGCATAGTTCCAAGTAGCTCTCCAGAAGGATTGGATGAGTTCACAGCTCCATCAACAATGTAATAGTGTCCTAGATTTCCCACATCCCTTCCAACAATGATCATTATCCTACCTGGTCATACTGGCCAATCTGAGAGGTGTGAGGTAGTACCTCAGAGAAGCTTTAATTTGCATTTCTCTAATAATTAATGATTTAGAGCATTTTTTCATATGGCTATAGATTACTTTGATTTCCTCATCTGTAAATTGCTTTTGCATATCCTTTGACCATTTGCCAATTGGGGAATGGCTTTTTGTTTTAAAAATATGACTCAGTTCTCTGTATATTTTAGAAATGAGTCCTTTGTCAGAATCATTAGTTGTAAAGATTGTTTCCCAATTTACTACATTTCTTTTGATCTTGGTTACATTGGTTTTATCTGTGCAAAAGCTTTTTAATTTAATATAATCTAAATCATCTCATTGGATTTTGGTGATGTTCTCCAACTCTTCCTTAGTCATAAACTATTCCCCTTTCCATAGATCTGACAGGTAGACTAGTCCTTGATCTTCTAATTTGCTTGTAGTATTGTTTTTTATGTCTATGTCCTGTAACCATTTGGATCTTATCTTGGTAAAGGGTGTGAGGTGTTGGTCTAATCTAAGTTTCTTCCATACTAACTTCTAATTATCCCAGCAATTTTTATCAGAGAGGGAGTTTTTATCCCAATTGCCCGACTATTTGGGTTTATCAAACAGCAGCAATCATCTCCTGCTTTTACACCTAGTCTATTCCACTGGTCCACCACTCTATTTCTTAGCCAATACCAAAGAGTTTTGATGACTGATGCTTTATAATGTAATTTTAGATCAGGTAGGGCTAAGCCACCTCTTTTTTGCACTTTTTTTCATTAAGCTCCTGGCAATTCTTGACTTTTTTATTTCTCCATATGAATTTACTTACAATTTTTTCTAACTCATTAAAGTAATTTTTTGGAATTTTGATTGGTAGGGCACTAAACCGATAGTTTAGTTTTGGTAGAATTGTGATTTTTTTATATTAGCTCTACCTATCATGAGCAGTTGATATTTGCCCAGTTATTTAAATCTAATTTAATTTGTGTGAGAAGTGTTTTATCATTGTTTTCAAAAAGATTCTGAGTCTGTCTTGGCAAATAGACTCCCAAATATTTTATATTGTCTGAGTTTACTTTGAATGGGATTTCTCTTTCTAGCTCTTCCTGCTAGACATATATAGAAAAGTTGAGGATTTATGAGGGTTTATCTTATAAACTGCAACTTTGCTAAAATTGCTAATTGTTTCCAGTAGTTTTTTATATGATTTCTTGGGATTCTCTAGGTAGACCATCAAGTCATCTGCAAAGAGTGAGAGTTTTGTCTCTTCCTTCCCAATTCTAATTCCTTTAATTTCTTTTTCTTCTCTAATTGCTGCTGCTAACATTTCTAATACAATATTAAATAGTAGTGGTGATAATGGGCATCCTTGTTTCACCCCTGATCTTATTGGGAATGCCTCTAGCCTCTCGTCATGGAATATAATGCTTGTTGATGGTTTCAGATTGATACTGCTAATTATTTTAAGGAACAGTCCATTTATTCCTACACTCTCTAGTGTTTATAATAGGAATGGATGCTGTATTTTGTCAAAAGCTTTTTCAGCATCTATTGATATGATCATATGATTTCTGATAGGTTTGTTGTTGATATAATTGAGTATACCAACAGTTTTCCTAATATTGAACCAACCCTGCATTCCTGGAATAAATCCTACTTGATCATAATGTATTATCCTAGTGATGACTTGTTGTAATCATTTTGATAAGATTTTATTTAGGATTTTTGCATCTATATTCATCAGGGAGATAGGTCTATAATTTTCTTTCTCTGTTTTAACTCTTTCTGGTTTAGGTAACAGTACCATATTGGTTTCGTACAAAGAGTTAGGCAGAGTTCCATCTTTCCCTATTTTTCCAAAGGGTTTATATAGGATTGGAACCAATTGTTCCTTAAATGTTTGGTAGAATTCCCTTGTGAATCCATATGGCCCTGGAGATTTATTTTTAGGGAGTTCAGTAATGGCTTGTTGAATTTCTTTTTCTGAGATAGGGTTGTTTAGGTATTTAATCTCTTTTTCATTTAACATGGGCAACTTATATTTTTGTAAATATTCACCCATTTCACTTAGATTATCAAATTTATTGGCATAGAGTTGGGCAAAATAATTTTGAATTATTACTTTAATTTCCTCCTCACTGGTGATAAGTTCACCTTTTTCATTTATGATATTAGCAATTTGGTTTTCTTGTTTCTTTTTTTTAAATCAAATTAACCAGAGGTTTATCAATTTTATTGGTTTTTTCATAATACCAACTTTTGGTTTTATTTATTAATTAAATAGTTTTTTGCTTTCAATTTTATTAATTTCTCCTTTAATTTATAGAATTTCTAAGTTGGTACTTAATTGGGGATTTTTGATTTGTTCTTTCTCTAATTTTTTTAGTTGCATGTTTAGTTCATTGATTTGCTCTTTCTCCAATTTATTCATATAAGCATTTAGAGCTATAATATATCCCCTGAGTGTTGCTTTGAATGAATCCCATAGGTTTTGGTATGTTGTTTCATTATTATCATTATCTAGGATAAAATGGTTAATTCTTCTATAATTTGTTTTTTGGTCCACTCATTTTTTAAAATGAGGTTATTCAGTTTCCAATTTGTTCTGGGTCTATATCTCCTTGGCCCGGTATTTCATATAACTTTTATTGCATTGTGATCTGAGAAAGATGTATTCACTATTTCTGCCTTTCTGCAGTTGATCATTAGGTTTTTATGTCCTAGTACATGGCCAATTTTTGTATAAGTTCCATGTACTGCAGATAAAAAGGTATATTCCTTCCTATCCCCATTCAGTTTCCTCCATAAGTCTACCATATCTAATTTTTCTAACAATCTATTTACCTCCCTAATTTCTTTCTTGTTTGTTTTATGATTCGATTTATCTAGATCTGATAGTGGGAGGTTGAGGTCTCCCACTAGGAGAGTTTTGCTGTCTATGTCTTCCTGCTTCCTGTAATTCTTTCAGCTTCTCCTCTAAGAATTTGGGTGCTGTCCCACTGGGTGTATATATATATATATATATATATATATATATATATATATATATATATGTATATATACATATATATATGTATATATATTCAATATTGAAATGACTTTATTGTCTATGGTACCTTTTAGGAGGATAAAGTTTCCTTCCTTATCTCTTTTAATGCTATCTATTTTTGTTGCTGCTTTGTCTGAGGTAAGGATTGCTACCCCTGCTTTTTTTACTACAGCTGAAGCAAAATATATTTTGCTCCAACCTTTTACCTTTACTCTATATGTATCTCTCTGCTTCAAATGAGTTTCTTGTAAGCAGCATATTGTAGGATTCTGGTTTTTAATCCACTCTGCTATTTGCTTATGTTTTAAGGGAGAGTTCATCCCATTCACATTCAAGGTTAAGATTACTAATTCTTTATTGCCCTCTGTGCTGTCTTCTCTCTATTTATATTTTCCCCCTTTCCCCTTTTTATCCATATTCCCCAGTCTTTTGTTTCTCAAAACCACCCCTTCAGTGTTTTTGCCCTCCTATATCACACCCTCCCCTTTCTTTCCCCTTTACCTTTTTTCCCTTTTCCCTTCCCTTTCTTTTGTTTTTTCCCCTTATTTTCCCCCACTCCCCTTCCCTTTCTCTGTCCCCCCTCCACTTTTGCCCTTTTAATACTTGAAAGGTTAGATGTTTTATAAGTTAACTGAGTATGTGTAGGTTGACTTTAAGCCAAATCTGATGAGAAGAAGATTCAGGTGTTTCTCCTCTGCTCCCTTCTTCCCCACTATTACCATAGGTTTTTTGTACCTCTTAGTCTAGTGAGATTTACCCCATTCAATCCCCTCCCTCCTCCCATCTCTTTCCTGTCACCATTTTTAGGGCGGTAATGTTTTTCTTTTTTTTAGATCCTTCTGTCTAAGTCATAGAAAATTCTGAGTGTCTGTCCCTTCTAGTTCTGTACATTCTGTCGAATAGAGTCAAAATTCCTGAGAGTTATTAGAGTCTTTCTCCCAAGTGGGGTTAAAGGCAGTTACATCCCATTAGATAGTAGTCTCATGGATAGGTCATGAATGTCCATCATTTCTGGCTGGGTGTATTCTCTCTGTTAGAGTTACATTTCTCAAGGTTTATGAGAATCTTTTTTTTTTCCCCCCATGCTGGGGTTTAGCCAATTTCAACTTACTGGATTGTATTTTTTTTCCCTTTTACCGCCCTCCCCTTTTTTTTTTACCTTTTCATGTGTCTCTTGAACCTCCTGTTTGATGCCCAAATTTTCTGTTTAGCTCTGGTCTTTTCATCAGAAATTTTTGGAATTCTTCCATTTAGTTAAATGTCCATCTTTTTCCTTGGAAGAGAAGGCTCAGCTTTGCAGGTTAGTTGATTCTTGGCTGCATTCCAAGCTCCCATGCTCTTCAAAATATCTCATTCCAGGCCCTTCGATCCCTTAAAGTTGATGCAGCCAGGTCCTGTGTGATCTTTACTGTGGCTCCTTGATATTTAAATTGTTTCTTTCTGGCTGCTTGCAGTATTTTCTCTTTTATCTGATAGTTCTGCAGTTTGGCCACAACATTCCTTGGTGTTTTCATTTTAGGATCTTTTTTTCTGGTGGGGATCCATGTGCTCTTTCAATAACTACTTTGCCCTCCATTTCAATGATATCAGGGCAGTTTTCCATCACTAGATCCTGTAATATTAAGTCCAGGCTTTTTGTCTCTTCAATGTTTTCAGGAAGTCCTATAATTTTCAGGTTGCCCCTCCTCGATCTATTCTTGAGGTCAGTGGTTTTGTTGATGAGCTATTTTACATTTTCTTCTTTTTTTTTATTTTTTGATTTTGTTTAAATGATTCTTGCTGTCTCATGGAGTCATTAGTTTCTGTAAACTCCATTCTTTTTTTGGGGGAGGAGTTTTCTTCATTAACCGTTTGCAACTCCTTTTCCAGTTGGTCAGTTCTACTTTTGAAAGAGCTTTCCATGTGACCAATTGAGGTTTTGAGAGAATTAATTTCTTTTTTGCATTTTCCCATTTGAAGATCTGAGAGATTTGTTCTCATTTTGTATTTGTCCAATTGTACTTTCTAAGGTTTTGTTTTCTTGTCGCAAGGTTTTATTGTCTCTCCCAAATTTTTAAGTTCCTTCCTTATTTGTTCAAGGAAGTCTTTCTGTGCTGAAGACCAGTTTGTATTCTCCTTAGAGGTTCCAGGTCTCTCTGAGTTAGGGTCTTTCCCTTCCAAGAATTTTTCTATGGATCCACCTTTCCACTGACCCTTCTTCGTTTTGCCAAGACCTGAGTTGGGGAGGGGCTGGTTCACAGGGGCTTGGGATCGCTAATGGCTTTAACTCACTGAATGCAGTTCCTCTGGCTGGCCAGTAGGAGGGGCTTGTTGCTTTCTCTGTGACCTTGGTTGAGGCCTTCTCCATTTGCTTGAAGGGAGGAGTTGGAGCTATTGAATTCTTTTGCCTGCAGTCAGTGGTGCTCTTTACCCTGGCCTGAGGTCATTTGTCAGCTGGGCTGGTTCTTCTGCTCACACACCTGGGCCTGGGGCAGAAGTAGTTTGTATTTGTTTGTTAGGGAAGAAGTCTGAGTTGTAATGGGACTCGGACCAGAGGAGCCCAGTGATGGTGTCTGAAGCCTTCCTGCTCCAGAACTCTCCCCCCACCCAGCCCTGTTGGGGATCTCCCCGGGGACAGCTCCAACTCTAGCGCCTCTGCTCCCCATGGACTCACGCCCCCAAGGTCCAGCCCCACCTTGATCCAGCAGGTCCAGCTCTCAGGCCCTCAGACTCCTGGTTCCAATTCATTCAAGAACATCTACCTTGGGATTCGGCCAAAGCTGCTGCGGGAGACAAATCCCAAGGTAGATGTTCTTTCTCCTGGCTTTTCTTTCTGGGTTTTGTGGGTCGGATTTCTTTTAAGAGGTTTGTTTCATGTGATAGATGGGGAAGAGATCAGGAGACTTTAGAAATGTGCCTGTGCTCTCTCCACCATCTTGGCCGGAAGTCCCAGATTGAGTGTTTTGATCCTTCTTGGGATCACAGGCAAAGTATTTCTCAGTGGTGTTCCTCTTTTTTCTCTCCTTACTCATTTTCCCAGTCTAAGCCTGGTTTTTGGGGTGCTTCCTGAGCTTTTGGGACACCCCCACAAGGATCTCAGAGTGTGAGGCTCTGTCCTCCCTCCTGGTCTGTGAATGACCATATGCGCCCCCCCCCCCTGCCACGGGGTTGAGGTGGGGGGGCCTGCTGTTCTTTGTGGGGGCCTAGACTGTGATCAGGATCTGAATGTGGTCA